>NC_090931.1:1386056048-1386732298 GCF_040938575.1 Ambystoma mexicanum
TCTCCCTTTACACAGCAGTGATACCCAGAGAACCAAGAGTCAAGAACCACTGAGGAGTAATCAGCCTCATCAAAGCAGTGATACACAGAGAACTAAGTGTCAAGAAGCACTTGGGAGTAATCTCCCTCAACACAGTAGTGATACCCAGATAACTATGCAGTAATCTCCCTTGTCACAGAAGTGATACCTAGAGAACCAAGAGTCAAGCACCACTCAAGGTAATCTCCCTCATCACAGTAGTGATGTCCACAGAACCAAGAGTCCAGCACCACTCAGGAGTAATCCCCCTTGTCACAGCAGTAATACCCAGAGAACCAAAAGTCAAGCACCACACAGGAGTAATCTCCCTTGTCACAACAGTAATACACAGAGAACCAAGAGTCAGGAGCCACTCAGGAGTAATCTCCCTCATTACAGCAGTAATACCCAGAGAACTAAGAGTCAAGCACCATTCGGGAGTAATGTGCCTCATTACAACAGTGATACCTAGAGAACCAAGAGTCAAGTACCACTCAGGAGTAATCTCCCTCATCACAATAGTGATACCCAGAGAATTAAGTGTCAAGAAGCACTTGGGAGTAATATCCCTCATTACAGTAGTGATACCTACAGAACTAAGAACTAATCTTCCTTTTCATAGAAGTGATACCCAGAGAACCAAGAGTCAAGGAGTACTCAGGAGAAATCTCCCTTGTCACAGTAGTGATAAACAGAGAACCAAGAGTCAAGAAGCACTCGGGAGTAATCTCCCTCATCACAGTAGTGATACCCAGAGAACCAAGAGTCAAGAACCACTCGGGAGTAACCTCCCTCATCACATTAGTGATACCCAGAGAATTAAGTGTCAAGAAGCACTTGGGAGTAATATTCCTCATTACACTAGTGATACCCAGAGAACTAAGAAGTAATCTTCCTTTTCATAGAGGTGATACCCAGAGAACCAAGAGTCAAGGAGCACTCGGGAGAAATCTCCCTCGTCACAGTAGTGATACGCAGAGAACCAAGAGACAAGAAGCCCTCTGGCATAATCTTCCTCATCACAGTAGTGATACCCATGGAACCAAGAGTCAAGCACCACTCAGTAGCAATCTCCATTGTCACTGCAGTGATACCCAGAGAACCAAGAGTCAAGCACCACTCAGGAGTAATCTCCCTTGTCACAGCAGTGATACCCAGAGAACCAAGAGTCAAGCACCACTCACGAGTAATCCCCCTTATCACAGCAGTGATACCCAGACAAGTAAGTGTCAAGAAGCACTCAGGAGTAATCTCCGTCATCACAGTAGTGATACCCAGAGAACTAAGTAGTAATCTCCCTTTTTACAGCAGTGATACCCAGAGAATCAAGAGTCAAGCACCACTGAGGAGTAATCTCCCTCATCACAGTAGTGATACCCAGAGAATTAAGTGTCAAGAAGCACTTGGGGGTAATATCCCTCATTACACTAGTGATACCCACAGAACTAAGAAGTAATCTTCCTTTTCATAGAGGTGATACCCAGAGAACCAAGAGTCAAGGAGCACTCGGGAGAAATCTCCCTTGTCACAGTAGTGATACGCAGAGAACCAAGAGTCAAGAATCACTCGGGAGTAATCTCCCTCATCACAGTAGTGATACCCAGAGAACTAAGGAGTAATCTCCCTTTTCACAGAAGTGATTCCCAGAGAACCAAGAGTCAAGAAGCACTTGTGAGTCATCTCCCTCATTCCAGGAACAATATCAAAGCTAGTGATGCTGAAGAAGCCCTCTGGCGTAACCTTCCTCATCACAGTAGTGATACCCATGGAACCAAGAGTCAAGCACCACTCAGTAGTAATCTCCCTTGTCACAGCAGTGATACGCAGAGGACCAAGAGTCAAGAAACACTTGGGAGTATTCTCGCTTGTCAGAGCAGTGATACCCAGAGAACCAAGAGTCAAGCGCCACTCAGGAGTACTCTCCCTTGTCACAGCAGTGATACCCAGAAAACTAAGTGTCAAGAAGCACTCAGGAGTAATCTCCCTCATCACAGTAGTGATACCCATAGAAAAGTGTCAAGAAGCACTCGGGGGTAATCTCCCTCATTACAGTAGTGTTACCCAGAGAACTATGGAGTAATCTCCCTTGTCACAACAGTGATACCCAAAGAACCAAGAGTCAAGCACCACTCAGGAGTAATCTCCCTTGTCACAGCAGTGATACCCAGAGAACCAAGAGTCAAGCATCAATCAGGAGTAATCTCCCTTGTCACAGTAGTGATACCCAGAGAACCAAGAGTCAAGCACCACTCAGGAGTAATCTCCCTTTTC
The DNA here is from genome assembly GCF_040938575.1 of Ambystoma mexicanum. NCBI lineage: Eukaryota > Metazoa > Chordata > Amphibia > Caudata > Ambystomatidae > Ambystoma > Ambystoma mexicanum. Next base: position 1,386,058,338 of record NC_090931.1, read on the forward strand.
ACAGCAGTGATACCCAGAGAACCAAGAGCCAGGAAGCACCCAGGAGTAATCTTCCTCATTACAGTAGTGACACCCAGAGAACTAAGTGTCAAGAAGCACTTGGGAATAATATCCCTCATTACAGTAGTGATACCCACAGAACTAAGAAGTAATCTTCCTTTTCAGAGAAGTGATACCTAGAGAACCAAGAGTCAAGGAGCACTCAGGAGAAATCTCCCTTGTCACAGTAGTGATACCCAGAGAATTAACTGTCAAGAAGCACTTGGGAGTAATATCCCTCATTACAGTAGTGATACCCACAGAACTAAGAAGTAATCTTCCTTTTCATAGAAGATAGAAGTGATACCCAGAGAACCAAGAGTCAAGTACCACTCAGGAGTAATCTCCCTTGTCACACTAGTGATACCCAGAGAACCAAGAGTCAAGATGCACTCGGGAGTAATCTCCCTCATCACAGTAGTGATACCCAGAGAATTAAGTGTCAAGAAGCACTTGGGGGTAATATCCCTCATTACACTAGTGATACCCAGAGAACTAAGAAGTAATCTTCCTTTTCATAGAAGTGATACCCAGAGAACCAAGAGTCAAGGAGCACTCGGGAGAAATCTCCCTTGTCACAGTAGTGATACGCAGAGAACCAAGAGTCAAGAATCTCTCGAGAGTAATCTCCCTCATCACAGTAGTGATACCCAGAAAACTAAGGAGTAATCTCCCTTTTCACAGAAGTGATTCCCAGAGAACCAAGAGTCAAGAAGCACTCGTGAGTCATCTCCCTCATTCCAGTAGCAATATCAAAGCTACTGATGCTGAAGAAGCCCTCTGGCGTAATCTTCCTTATCACAGTAGTGATACTCATGGAACCAAGAGTCAAGCACCACTCAGTAGTAATCTCCCTTGTCACAGCAATGATACCCAGAGAACCAAGAGTCAAGCACCACTCAGGAGTAATCTCCCTTGTCACAGCAGTGATACCCAGAGAACCAAGAGCCAGGAAGCACCCAGGAGTAATCTTCCTCATTACAGTAGTGACACCCAGAGAACTAAGTGTCAAGAAGCACTTGGGAATAATATCCCTCATTACAGTAGTGATACCCACAGAACTAAGAAGTAATCTTCCTTTTCAGAGAAGTGATACCTAGAGAACCAAGAGTCAAGGAGCACTCAGGAGAAATCTCCCTTGTCACAGTATTGATACCCAGAGAATTAACTGTCAAGAAGCACTTGGGAGTAATATCCCTCATTACAGTAGTGATACCCACAGAACTAAGAAGTAATCTTCCTTTTCATAGAAGATAGAAGTGATACCCAGAGAACCAAGAGTCAAGTACCACTCAGGAGTAATCTCCCTTGTCACACTAGTGATACCCAGAGAACCAAGAGTCAAGATGCACTCGGGAGTAATCTCCCTCATCACAGTAGTGATACCCAGAGAATTAAGTGTCAAGAAGCACTTGGGGGTAATATCCCTCATTACACTAGTGATACCCAGAGAACTAAGAAGTAATCTTCCTTTTCATAGAAGTGATACCCAGAGAACCAAGAGTCAAGGAGCACTCGGGAGAAATCTCCCTTGTCACAGTAGTGATACGCAGAGAACCAAGAGTCAAGAATCTCTCGAGAGTAATCTCCCTCATCACAGTAGTGATACCCAGAAAACTAAGGAGTAATCTCCCTTTTCACAGAAGTGATTCCCAGAGAACCAAGAGTCAAGAAGCACTCGTGAGTCATCTCCCTCATTCCAGTAGCAATATCAAAGCTACTGATGCTGAAGAAGCCCTCTGGCGTAATCTTCCTTATCACAGTAGTGATACTCATGGAACCAAGAGTCAAGCACCACTCAGTAGTAATCTCCCTTGTCACAGCAATGATACCCAGAGGACCAAGAGTCAAGAAACACTTGGGAGTATTCTCGCTTGTCAGAGCAGTGATACCCAGAGAACCAAGAGTCAAGCGCCACTCAGGAGTACTCTCCCTTGTCACAGCAGTGATACCCAGAGAACTAAGTGTCAAGAAGCACTCAGGAGTAATCTCCCTCATCACAGTAGTGATACCCATAGAAAAGTGTCAAGAAGCACTGGGGGGTAATCTCCCTCATTACAGTAGTGTTACCCAGAGAACTATGGAGTAATCTCCCTTGTCACAGCAGTGATACCCAGAGAACCAAGAGTCAAGCACCACTCAGGAGTAATCTCCCTTGTCACAGCAGTGATACCCAGAGAACCAAGAGTCAAGCATCAATCAGGAGAAATCTCCCTTGTCACAGCAGTGATACCCAGAGAACCAAGAGTCAAGCACCACTCAGGAGTAATCTCCCTTGTCACAGCAGTGATACCCAGAGAACCAAGAGCCAGGAAGCACTCAGGAGTAATCTTCCTCATTACAGTAGTGACACCCAGAGAACTAAGTGTCAAGAAGCACTTGGGAATAGGATCCCTCATTACAGTAGTGATACCAACAGAACTAAGAAGTAATCTTCCTTTTCATAGAAGTGATACCCAGAGAACCAAGAGTCAAGGAGCACTCAGGAGAAATCTCCCTTGTCACAGTAGTGATACCCAGAGAACCAAGAGTCAAGAACCACTCGGGAATAATCTCCCTCATCACAGTAGTGATACCCAGAGAACTAAGGTGTAATCTCCCTTTTCACAGAAGTGATTCCCAGAGAACCAAGAGTCAAGAAGCACTCGTGAGTCATCTCCCTCATTCCAGTAGCAATATCAAAGCTACTGATGCTGAAGAAGCCCTCTGGCGTAATCTTCCTCATCACAGTTGTGATACCCATGGAACCAAGAGTCAAGCATCACTCAGTAATAATCTCCCTTGTTACTGCAGTGATACCCAGAGAACCAAGAGTCAAGCACCACTCAGGAGTAATCTCCCTTGTCACAGCAGTGATACCCAGAGAAAAAAGAGTCAAGCACCACTCAGGAGTAATCCCCCTTGTCACAGCAATGATACCCAGACAACTAAGTGTCAAGAAGCACTCAGAAGTAATCTTCGTCATCACAGTAGTGATACCCAGAGAATTAAGTAGTAATCTCCCTTTTTACAGCAGTGATACCCAGAGAACCAAGAGTCAAGCACCACTCAGGAGTAATCTCCCTTGTCACAGCAGTGATACCCAGAGAACCAAGAGTCAAGCACAACTCAGGAGTAATCTCCCTTGTCACAGCAGTGATACCCAGAGAACCAAGAGTCAAGCACCATTCAGGAGTAATCCCCCTTGTCACAGCAGTGATACCCAGACAACTAAGTGTCAAGAAGCACTCAGGAGTAATCTCCGTCATCACAGTAGTGATACCCAGAGAACTAAGTAGTAATCTCCCTTTTTACAGCAGTGATACCCAGAGAACCAAGAGTCAAGCACCACTCAGGAGTAATCTCCCTTGTCACAGCAGTGACACCCAGAGAACCAAGAGTCAAGCACCACTCAGGAGTAATCCCCCTTGTCACAGCAGTGATACCCAGGCAACTAAGTGTCAAGAAGCACTCAGGAGTAATCTCCGTCATCACAGTAGTGATACCCAGAGAACTAAGTAGTAATCTCCCTTTTTACAGCAGTGAGACCCAGAGAACCAAGAGTCAAGCACCACTCAGGAGTAATCTCCCTTGTCACAGCAGTGATACCCAGAGAATCAAGAGTCAAGCACCACTCAGGAGTAATCTCCCTTGTCACACCAGTGATACCCAGAGAACCAAGAGTCAAGCACCACTCAGGAGTAATCCCCCTTGTCACAGCAGTGATACCCAGACAACTAAGTGTCAAGAAGCACTCAGGAGTAATCTCTGTCATCACAGTAGTGATACCCAGAAAACTAAGTAGTAATCTCTCTTTTTATAGCAGTGATACCCAGAGAACGAAGAGTCAAGCACCACTCAGGAGTAATCTCCCTTGTCACAGCAGTGATGCCCAGAGAACCAAGAGTCAAGCACCACTCAGGAGTAATCTCCCTCATTACAGTAGTGATACCCAGAGAACTAAGGAGTAATCTTCCTTTTCATAGAAGTGATACCCAGAGAACCAAGAGTCAAGGAGCACTCAGGAGTAATCTCCCTTGTCACAGCAGTGATACCCAGAGAACCAAGAGTCAAGAAGCACTTGGGTGTCATCTCCCTCATTCCAGTAGCAATATCAGAGATACTGATGCTGAAGAAGCCCTCTGGCGTAATCTTCCTCATCACAGTAGTGATACCCAGAGACGCAAGAGTCAAGCACCACTCAGTAGTAATCTCCCTTGTCACAGCAGTGATACCCAGAGGACTAGGAGTCAAGAACCACTTGGGAGTATTCTCGCTTGTCAGAGCAGTGATACCCAGAGAACCAAGAGTCAAGCGCCACTCAGGAGTACTCTCCCTTGTCACAGCAGTGATACCCAGAGAACTAAGTGTCAAGAAGCACTCAGGAGTAATCTCCCTCATTACAGTAGTGTTACCCAGAGAACTATGGAGTAATCTCCCTTGTCACAGCAGTGAAACCCAGAGAACCAAGAGTCAAGCACCACTCAGGAGTAATCTCCCTTGTCACAGCAGTGATACCCAGAGAACCAAGAGTCAAGCATCAATCAGGAGAAATCTCCCTTGTCACAGCAGTGATACCCAGAGAACCAAGAGTCAAGCACCACTCAGGAGTAATCTCCCTTGTCACAGCAGTGATACCCAGAGAACCAAGAGCCAGGAAGCACTCAGGAGTAATCTTCCTCATTACAGTAGTGACACCCAGAGAACTAAGTGTCAAGAAGCACTTGGGAATAAGATCCCTCATTACAGTAGTGATACCCACAGAACTAAGAAGTAATCTTCCTTTTCATAGAAGTGATACCCAGAGAACCAAGAGTCAAGGAGCACTCAGGAGAAATCTCCCTTGTCACAGTAGTGATACCCAGAGAACCAAGAGTCAAGAACCACTCGGGAATAATCTCCCTCATCACAGTAGTGATACCCAGAGAACTAAGGTGTAATCTCCCTTTTCACAGAAGTGATTCCCAGAGAACCAAGAGTCAAGAAGCACTCGTGAGTCATCTCCCTCATTCCAGTAGCAATATCAAAGCTACTGATGCTGAAGAAGCCCTCTGGCGTAATCTTCCTCATCACAGTTGTGATACCCATGGAACCAAGAGTCAAGCATCACTCAGTAGTAATCTCCCTTGTCACTGCAGTGATACCCAGAGAACCAAGAGTCAAGCACCACTCAGGAGTAATCTCCCTTGTCACAGCAGTGATACCCAGAGAAAAAAGAGTCAAGCACCACTCAGGAGTAATCCCCCTTGTCACAGCAGTGATACCCAGACAACTAAGTGTCAAGAAGCACTCAGGAGTAATCTTCGTCATCACAGTAGTGATACCCAGAGAATTAAGTAGTAATCTCCCTTTTTACAGCAGTGATACCCAGAGAACCAAGAGTCAAGCACCACTCAGGAGTAATCTCCCTTGTCACAGCAGTGATACCCAGAGAACCAAGAGTCAAGCACCACTCAGGAGTAATCTCCCTTGTCACAGCAGTGATACCCAGAGAACCAAGAGTCAAGCACCATTCAGGAGTAATCCCCCTTGTCACAGCAGTGATACCCAGACAACTAAGTGTCAAGAAGCACTCAGGAGTAATCTCCATCATCACAGTAGTGATACCCAGAGAACTAAGTAGTAATCTCCCTTTTTATAGCAGTGATACCCAGAGAACCAAGAGTCAAGCACCACTCAGGAGTAATCTCCCTTGTCACAGCAGTGACACCCAGAGAACCAAGAGTCAAGCACCACTCAGGAGTAATCCCCCTTGTCACAGCAGTGATACCCAGGCAACTAAGTGTCAAGAAGCACTCAGGAGTAATCTCCGTCATCACAGTAGTGATACCCAGAGAACTAAGTAGTAATCTCCCTTTTTACAGCAGTGATACCCAGAGAACCAAGAGTCAAGCACCACTCAGGAGTAATCTCCCTTGTCACAGCAGTGATGCCCAGAGAACCAAGAGTCAAGCACCACTCAGGAGTAATCTCCCTCATTACAGTAGTGATACCCAGAGAACTAAGGAGTAATCTTCCTTTTCATAGAAGTGATACCCAGAGAACCAAGAGTCAAGGAGCACTCAGGAGTAATCTCCCTTGTCACAGCAGTGATACCCAGAGAACCAAGAGTCAAGAAGCACTTGGGTGTCATCTCCCTCATTCCAGTAGCAATATCAGAGATACTGATGCTGAAGAAGCCCTCTGGCGTAATCTTCCTCATCACAGTAGTGATACCCAGAGACGCAAGAGTCAAGCACCACTCAGTAGTAATCTCCCTTGTCACAGCAGTGATACCCAGAGGATTAGGAGTCAAGAACCACTTGGGAGTATTTTTGCTTGTCAGAGCAGTGATACCCAGAGAACCAAGAGTCAAGCGCCACTCAGGAGTACTCTCCCTTGTCACAGCAGTGATACCCAGAGAACTAAGTGTCAAGAAGCACTCAGGAGTAATCTCCCTCATTACAGTAGTGTTACCCAGAGAACTATGGAGTAATCTCCCTTGTCACAACAGTGATACCCAAAGAATCAAGAGTCAAGCACCACTCAGGAGTAATCTCCCTTGTCACAGCAGTGATACCAAGAGAACCAAGAGCCAGGAAGCACTCAGGAGTAATCTTCCTCATTACAGTAGTGACACCCAGAGAACTAAGGAGTAATCTCGCTTTACACAGCAGTGATACCCAGAGAACCAAGAGTAAAGAACCACTCGGGAGTAATCTGCCTCATCAAAGCAGTGATACCCAGAGAATTAAGTGTCAAGAAGCACTCTCGAGTAATCTCCCTCATCACAGTAGTGATACCCAGAGAAGTAAGTGTCAAGAAGCACTCGGGAGTAATCTCCCTCATTACAGTAGTGATATCCAGATAACTATGGAGTAATCTCCCTTGTCACAGCAGTGATACCCAGAGAACCAAGAGTCAAGCACCACTCAAAGTAATCTCCCTCATCACAGTAGTGATGCCCACAGAACCAAGAGTCAAGCAACACTCAGGAGTAATCTCCCTTATCACAGCAGTAATACCCAGAGAACCAAGAGTCAAGCACCACTCAGAAGTATTATCCCTTGTCACAGCAGTGATACCCTGAGAATCAACAGTCAAGCACCACTCAAAGTAATCTCCTTCATCACAGTAGTGATGCCCACAGAACCAAGAGTCAAGCACGACTCAGGAGTAATCTCCCTTGTCACAACAGTAATACACAGAGAACCAAGAGTCAAGAACCTCTCAGGAGTAATCTCCCTCATCACAGTAGTGATACCCAGAGAATTAAGTGTCACGAAGCACTTGGGAGTAATATCCCTCGTTACAGTAGTGATACCCACAGATTTAAGAAGTAATCTTCCTTTTTATAGAAGTGATACCCAGAGAACCAAGAGTCAAGGAGCACTCAAGAGAAATCTCCCTTGTCACAGTAGTGATACCAGAGAACCAAGAGTCAAGATGCACTCGGGAGTAATCTCCCTCATCACAGTAGTGATACCCAGAGAATTAAGTGTCAAGAAGCACTTGGGAGTAATATCCCTCATTACACTAGTGATACCCAGAGAACTAAGAAGTAATCTTCCTTTTCATAGAAGTGATACCCAGAGAACCAAGAATCAAGGAGCACTCGGGAGAAATCTCCCTTGTCACAGTAGTGATACGCAGAGAACCAAGAGTCAAAAATCACTCGGGAGTAATCTCCCTCATCACAGTAGTGATACCCAGAGAATTAAGTGTCAAGAAGCACTTGGGAGTAATATCCCTCATTACACTAGTGATACCCAGAGAACTAAGAAGTAATCTTCCTTTTCATAGAAGTGATACCCAGAGAACCAAGAGTCAAGAAGTACTCATGAGTAATCTCCCTCATCACAGTAGTGATACCCAGAGAACCAAGAGTCAAGAACCACTCGGGTGTAATCTCCCTCATCACAGTAGTGATACCCAGAGAACTAAGGAGTAATCTGCCTTTTCACAGAAGTGATTCCCAGAGAACCAAGAGTCAAGAAGCACTCGTGAGTCATCTCCCTCATTCCAGTAGCAATATCAAAGCTGGCGTAATCTTCCTCATCACAGTAGTGATACCCATGGAACCAAGAGTCAAGCACCACTCAGTAGTAATCTCCCTTGTCACTGCAGTGATACCCAGAGAACCCAGAGTCAAGCACCACTCACGAGTAATCCCCCTTATCACAGCAGTGATACCCAGAGAACCAAGAGTCAAGCACCACTCAGGAGTAATCTCCCTTGTCACAGCAGTGATACCCAGAGAACCAAGAGTCAAGCACCATTCAGGAGTAATCCCCCTTGTCACAGCAGTGATACCCAGACAACTAAGTGTCAAGAAGCACTCAGGAGTAATCTCCATCATCACAGTAGTGATACCCAGAGAACTAAGTAGTAATCTCCCTTTTTATAGCAGTGATACCCAGAGAACCAAGAGTCAAGCACCACTCAGGAGTAATCTCCCTTGTCACAGCAGTGACACCCAGAGAACCAAGAGTCAAGCACCACTCAGGAGTAATCCCCCTTGTCACAGCAGTGATACCCAGGCAACTAAGTGTCAAGAAGCACTCAGGAGTAATCTTCGTCATCACAGTAGTGATACCCAGAGAATTAAGTAGTAATCTCCCTTTTTACAGCAGTGATACCCAGAGAACCAAGAGTCAAGCACCACTCAGGAGTAATCTCCCTTGTCACAGCAGTGATACCCAGAGAACCAAGAGTCAAGCACCACTCAGGAGTAATCTCCCTTGTCACAGCAGTGATACCCAGAGAACCAAGAGTCAAGCACCATTCAGGAGTAATCCCCCTTATCACAGCAGTGATACCCAGACAACTAAGTGTCAAGAAGCACTCAGGAGTAATCTCCATCATCACAGTAGTGATACCCAGAGAACTAAGTAGTAATCTCCCTTTTTATAGCAGTGATACCCAGAGAACCAAGAGTCAAGCACCACTCAGGAGTAATCTCCCTTGTCACAGCAGTGACACCCAGAGAACCAAGAGTCAAGCACCACTCAGGAGTAATCCCCCTTGTCACAGCAGTGATACCCAGGCAACTAAGTGTCAAGAAGCACTCAGGAGTAATCTCCGTCATCACAGTAGTGATACCCAGAGAACTAAGTAGTAATCTCCCTTTTTACAGCAGTGATACCCAGAGAACCAAGAGTCAAGCACCACTCAGGAGTAATCTCCCTTGTCACAGCAGTGATGCCCAGAGAACCAAGAGTCAAGCACCACTCAGGAGTAATCTCCCTCATTACAGTAGTGATACCCAGAGAACTAAGGAGTAATCTTCCTTTTCATAGAAGTGATACCCAGAGAACCAAGAGTCAAGGAGCACTCAGGAGTAATCTCCCTTGTCACAGCAGTGATACCCAGAGAACCAAGAGTCAAGAAGCACTTGGGTGTCATCTCCCTCATTCCAGTAGCAATATCAGAGATACTGATGCTGAAGAAGCCCTCTGGCGTAATCTTCCTCATCACAGTAGTGATACCCAGAGACGCAAGAGTCAAGCACCACTCAGTAGTAATCTCCCTTGTCACAGCAGTGATACCCAGAGGATTAGGAGTCAAGAACCACTTGGGAGTATTTTTGCTTGTCAGAGCAGTGATACCCAGAGAACCAAGAGTCAAGCGCCACTCAGGAGTACTCTCCCTTGTCACAGCAGTGATACCCAGAGAACTAAGTGTCAAGAAGCACTCAGGAGTAATCTCCCTCATTACAGTAGTGTTACCCAGAGAACTATGGAGTAATCTCCCTTGTCACAACAGTGATACCCAAAGAATCAAGAGTCAAGCACCACTCAGGAGTAATCTCCCTTGTCACAGCAGTGATACCAAGAGAACCAAGAGCCAGGAAGCACTCAGGAGTAATCTTCCTCATTACAGTAGTGACACCCAGAGAACTAAGGAGTAATCTCGCTTTACACAGCAGTGATACCCAGAGAACCAAGAGTAAAGAACCACTCGGGAGTAATCTGCCTCATCAAAGCAGTGATACCCAGAGAACTAAGTGTCAAGAAGCACTCTCGAGTAATCTCCCTCATCACAGTAGTGATACCCAGAGAAGTAAGTGTCAAGAAGCACTCGGGAGTAATCTCCCTCATTACAGTAGTGATATCCAGATAACTATGGAGTAATCTCCCTTGTCACAGCAGTGATACCCAGAGAACCAAGAGTCAAGCACCACTCAAAGTAATCTCCCTCATCACAGTAGTGATGCCCACAGAACCAAGAGTCAAGCAACACTCAGGAGTAATCTCCCTTATCACAGCAGTAATACCCAGAGAACCAAGAGTCAAGCACCACTCAGAAGTATTATCCCTTGTCACAGCAGTGATACCCTGAGAATCAACAGTCAAGCACCACTCAAAGTAATCTCCTTCATCACAGTAGTGATGCCCACAGAACCAAGAGTCAAGCACGACTCAGGAGTAATCTCCCTTGTCACAACAGTAATACACAGAGAACCAAGAGTCAAGAACCTCTCAGGAGTAATCTCCCTCATCACAGTAGTGATACCCAGAGAATTAAGTGTCACGAAGCACTTGGGAGTAATATCCCTCGTTACAGTAGTGATACCCACAGATTTAAGAAGTAATCTTCCTTTTTATAGAAGTGATACCCAGAGAACCAAGAGTCAAGGAGCACTCAAGAGAAATCTCCCTTGTCACAGTAGTGATACCAGAGAACCAAGAGTCAAGATGCACTCGGGAGTAATCTCCCTCATCACAGTAGTGATACCCAGAGAATTAAGTGTCAAGAAGCACTTGGGAGTAATATCCCTCATTACACTAGTGATACCCAGAGAACTAAGAAGTAATCTTCCTTTTCATAGAAGTGATACCCAGAGAACCAAGAATCAAGGAGCACTCGGGAGAAATCTCCCTTGTCACAGTAGTGATACGCAGAGAACCAAGAGTCAAAAATCACTCGGGAGTAATCTCCCTCATCACAGTAGTGATACCCAGAGAATTAAGTGTCAAGAAGCACTTGGGAGTAATATCCCTCATTACACTAGTGATACCCAGAGAACTAAGAAGTAATCTTCCTTTTCATAGAAGTGATACCCAGAGAACCAAGAGTCAAGAAGTACTCATGAGTAATCTCCCTCATCACAGTAGTGATACCCAGAGAACCAAGAGTCAAGAACCACTCGGGTGTAATCTCCCTCATCACAGTAGTGATACCCAGAGAACTAAGGAGTAATCTGCCTTTTCACAGAAGTGATTCCCAGAGAACCAAGAGTCAAGAAGCACTCGTGAGTCATCTCCCTCATTCCAGTAGCAATATCAAAGCTGGCGTAATCTTCCTCATCACAGTAGTGATACCCATGGAACCAAGAGTCAAGCACCACTCAGTAGTAATCTCCCTTGTCACTGCAGTGATACCCAGAGAACCCAGAGTCAAGCACCACTCACGAGTAATCCCCCTTATCACAGCAGTGATACCCAGACAACTAAGTGTCAAGAAGCACTCAGGAGTAATCTCCGTCATCACAGTAGTGATACCCAGAGAACTAAGTAGTAATCTCCCTTTTTACAGCAGTGATACCCATAGAACCAAGAGTCAAGCACCACTGAGTAGTAATATCCCTTGTCACTGCAGTGATACCCAGAGAACCAAGAGTCAAGCACCACTCAGGAGTAATCTCCCTTGTCACAGCAGTGATACCCAGAGAACCAAGAGTCAAGCACCACTCACGAGTAATCCCCCTTGTCACAGCAGTGATACCCAGACAACTAAGTGTCAAGAAGCACTCAGGAGTAATCTACGTCATCACAGTAGTGATACCCAGAGAACTAAATAGTAATCTCCTTTTTACAGCAGTGATACTCAGAGAACCAAGAGTCAAGCACCACTCAGGAGTAATCTCCCTTGTCACAGCAGTGATACCCAGAGAAAACAAGAGTCAAGCACCACTCAGGAGTAATCTCCCTCATCACAGAAGTGATACCCAGAGAAGTAAGTGTCAAGAAGCACTCGGGAGTAATATCCCTCATTACAGTAGTGAAACCCAGAAAACTAAGGAGTAATCTTCCTTTTCATAGAAGTGATACCCAGAAAACCAAGAGTCAAGGAGCACTCCGGAGTAATCTCCCTTGTCACAGCAGTGATACCCAGAGAACCAAGAGTCAAGAAGCACTCAGGAGTAATCTCCTTCATCACAGTAGTGATACCCAGAGAACTAAGTGTCAAGAAGCACTCGGGAGTAATCTCCCTCATTACAGTAGTGATACCCAGAGAACCAAGAGTCAAGAAGCACTCTGTAGTACTCTCCCTCATCACAGTAGTGATACCCAGAGAACCAAGAGCCAGGAAGCACTCGGGAGTAATCTCCCTCATCACAGTAGTGATACCCAGAGAACCAAGAGTCAAGAACCACTGAGGAGTAATCAGCCTCATCAAAGCAGTGATACACAGAGAACTAAGTGTCAAGAAGCACTTGGGAGTAATCTCCCTCATCACAGTAGTGATACCCAGATAACTATGCAGTAATCTCCCTTGTCACAGCAGTGATACCTAGAGAACCAAGAGTCAAGCACCACTCAAAGTAATCTCCCTCATCACAGTAGTGATGCCCACAGAACCAAGAGTCAAGCACCACTCAGAAGTAATCCCCCTTGTCACAGCAGTAATACCCAGAGAACCAAAAGTCAAGCACCACACAGCAGTAATCTCCCTTGTCACAACAGTAATACACAGAGAACCAAGAGTCAGGAACCACTCAGGAGTAATCTCCCTCGTTACAGCAGTAATACCCAGAGAACCAAGAGTCAAGCACCACTCGGGAGTAATGTGCCTCATTACAACAGTGATACCTAGAGAACCAAGAGTCAAGTACCACTCAGGAGTAATCTCCCTCATCACAATAGTGATACCCAGAGAATTAAGTGTCAAGAAGCACTTGGGAGTAATATCCCTCATTACAGTAGTGATACCTACAGAACTAAGAACTAATCTTCCTTTTCATAGAAGTGATACCCAGAGAACCAAGAGTCAAGGAGTACTCAGGAGAAATCTCCCTTGTCACAGTAGTGATAAACAGAGAACCAAGAGTCAAGAAGCACTCGGGAGTAATCTCCCTCATCACAGTAGTGATACCCAGAGAACCAAGAGTCAAGAACCACTCGGGAGTAACCTCCCTCATCACATTAGTGATACCCAGAGAATTAAGTGTCAAGAAGCACTTGGGAGTAATATTCCTCATTACACTAGTGATACCCAGAGAACTAAGAAGTAATCTTCCTTTTCATAGAGGTGATACCCAGAGAACCAAGAGTCAAGGAGCACTCGGGAGAAATCTCCCTCGTCACAGTAGTGATACGCAGAGAACCAAGAGTCAAGAAGCCCTCTGGCATAATCTTCCTCATCACAGTAGTGATACCCATGGAACCAAGAGTCAAGCACCACTCAGTAGCAATCTCCATTGTCACTGCAGTGATACCCAGAGAACAAAGAGTCAAGCACCACTCAGGAGTAATCACCCTTGTCACAACAGTGATACCCAGAGAACCAAGAGTCAAGCACCACTCACGAGTAATCCCCCTTATCACAGCAGTGATACCCAGACAACTAAGTGTCAAGAAGCACTCAGGAGTAATCTCCGTCATCACAGTAGTGATACCCAGAGAACTAAGTAGTAATCTCCCTTTTTACAGCAGTGATACCCAGAGAATCAAGAGTCAAGCACCACTGAGGAGTAATCTCCCTCATCACAGTAGTGATACCCAGAGAATTAAGTGTCAAGAAGCACTTGGGGGTAATATCCCTCATTACACTAGTGATACCCACAGAACTAAGAAGTAATCTTCCTTTTCATAGAGGTGATACCCAGAGGACCAAGAGTCAAGGAGCACTCGGGAGAAATCTCCCTTGTCACAGTAGTGATACGCATAGAACCAAGAGTCAAGAATCACTCGGGAGTAATCTCCCCCATCACAGTAGTGATACCCAGAGAACTAAGGAGTAATCTACCTTTTCACAGAAGTGATTCCCAGAGAACCAAGAGTCAAGAAGCACTTGTGAGTCATCTCCCTCATTCCAGTAACAATATCAAAGCTACTGATGCTGAAGAAGCCCTCTGGCGTAACCCTCCTCATCACAGTAGTGATACCCATGGAACCAAGAGTCAAGCACCATTCAGTAGTAATCTCCCTTGTCACAGCAGTGATACCCAGAAAACTAAGAGTCAAGCACCACTCAGGAGTAATCTCCCTTGTCACAGCAGTGATACCCAGAGAACCAAGAGCCAGGAAGCACCCAGGAGTAATCTTCCTCATTACAGTAGTGACACCCAGAGAACTAAGTGTCAAGAAGCACTTGGGAATAATATCCCTCATTACAGTAGTGATACCCACAGAACTAAGAAGTATTCTTCCTTTTCAGAGAAGTGATACCTAGAGAACCAAGAGTCAAGGAGCACTCAGGAGAAATCTCCCTTGTCACAGTAGTGATACCCAGAGAATTAACTGTCAAGAAGCACTTGGGAGTAATATCCCACAGAACTAACAAGTAATCTTCCTTTTCATAGAAGATAGAAGTGATACCCAGAGAACCAAGAGTCAAGTACCACTCAGGAGTAATCTCCCTTGTCACACTAGTGATACCCAGAGAACCAAGAGTCAAGATGCACTCGGGAGTAATCTCCCTCATCACAGTAGTGATACCCAGAGAACCAAGAGTCAAGAACCACTCGGGAGTAATCTCCCTCATCACAGTAGTGATACCCAGAGAATTAAGTGTCAAGAAGCACTTGGGGGTAATATCCCTCATTACACTAGTGATACCCAGAGAACTAAGAAGTAATCTTCCTTTTCATAGAAGTGATACCCAGAGAACCAAGAGTCAAGGAGCACTCGGGAGAAATCTCCCTTGTCACAGTAGTGATACGCAGAGAACCAAGAGTCAAGAATCTCTTGAGAGTAATCTCCCTCATCACAGTAGTGATACCCAGAGAACTAAGGAGTAATCTCCCTTTTCACAGAAGTGATTCCCAGAGAACCAAGAGTCAAGAAGCACTCGTGAGTCATCTCCCTCATTCCAGTAGCAATATCAAAGCTACTGATGCTGAAGAAGCCCTCTGGCGTAATCTTCCTTATCACAGTAGTGATACTCATGGAACCAAGAATCAAGCACCACTCAGTAGTAATCTCCCTTGTCACAGCAGTGATACCCAGAGGACCAAGAGTCAAGAAACACTTGGGAGTATTCTCGCTTGTCAGAGCAGTGATACCCAGAGAACCAAGAGTCAAGCGCCACTCAGGAGTACTCTCCCTTGTCACAGCAGTGATACCCAGAGAACTAAGTGTCAAGAAGCACTCAGGAGTAATCTCCCTCATCACAGTAGTGATACCCATAGAAAAGTGTCAAGAAGCACTCGGGGGTAATCTCCCTCATTACAGTAGTGTTACCCAGAGAACTATGGAGTAATCTCCCTTGCCACAACAGTGATACCCAAAGAACCAAGAGTCAAGCACCACTCAGGAGTAATCTCCCTTGTCACAGCAGTGATACCCAGAGAACCAAGAGTCAAGCATCAATCAGGAGAAATCTCCCTTGTCACAGCAGTGATACCCAGAGAACCAAGAGTCAAGCACCACTCAGGAGTAATCTCCCTTGTCACAGCAGTGATACCCAGAGAACCAAGAGCCAGTAAGCACTCAGGAGTAATCTTCCTCATTACAGTAGTGACACCCAGAGAACTAAGTGTCAAGAAGCACTTGGGAATAAGATCCCTCATTACAGTAGTGATACCCACAGAACTAAGAAGTAATCTTCCTTTTCATAGAAGTGATACCCAGAGAACCAAGAGTCAAGGAGCACTCAGGAGAAATCTCCCTTGTCACAGTAGTGATACCCAGAGAACCAAGAGTCAAGAACCACTCGGGAATAAGCTCCCTCATCACAGTAGTGATACCCAGAGAACTAAGGTGTAATCTCCCTTTTCACAGAAGTGATTCCCAGAGAACCAAGAGTCAAGAAGCACTCGTGAGTCATCTCCCTCATTCCAGTAGCAATATCAAAGCTACTGATGCTGAAGAAGCCCTCTGGCATAATCTTCCTCATCACAGTTGTGATACCCATGGAACCAAGAGTCAAGCATCACTCAGTAGTAATCTCCCTTGTCACTGCAGTGATACCCAGAGAGCCAAGAGTCAAGCACCACTCAGGAGTAATCTCCCTTGTCACAGCAGTGATACCCAGAGAAAAAAGAGTCAAGCACCACTCAGGAGTAATCCCCCTTGTCACAGCAGTGATACCCAGACAACTAAGTGTCAAGAAGCACTCAGGAGTAATCTTCGTCATCACAGTAGTGATACCCAGAGAACTAAGTAGTAATCTCCCTTTTTACAGCAGTGATACCCAGAGAACCAAGAGTCAAGCACCACTCAGGAGTAATCTCCCTTGTCACAGCATTGATACCCAGAGAACCAAGATTCAAGCACCACTCAGGAGTAATCTCCCTTGTCACAGCAGTGATACCCAGAGAACCAAGAGTCAAGCACCATTCAGGAGTAATCCCCCTTGTCACAGCAGTGATACCCAGACAACTAAGTGTCAAGAAGCACTCAGGAGTAATCTCCATCATCACAGTAGTGATACCCAGAGAACTAAGTAGTAATCTCCCTTTTTACAGCAGTGATACCCAGAGAACCAAGAGTCAAGCACCACTCAGGAGTAATCTCCCTTGTCACAGCAGTGACACCCAGAGAACCAAGAGTCAAGCACCACTCAGGAGTAATCCCCCTTGTCACAGCAGTGATACCCAGGCAACTAAGTGTCAAGAAGCACTCAGGAGTAATCTCTGTCATCACAGTAGTGATACCCAGAGAACTAAGTAGTAATCTCCCTTTTTACAGCAGTGATACCCAGAGAACCAAGAGTCAAGCACCACTCAGGAGTAATATCCCTTGTCACAGCAGTGATACCCAGAGAATCAAGAGTCAAGCACCACTCAGGAGTAATCTCCGTTGTCACACCAGTGATACCCAGAGAACCAAGAGTCAAGCAGCACTCAGGAGTAATCCCCCTTGTCACAGCAGTGATACCCAGACAACTAAGTGTCAAGAAGCACTCAGGAGTAATCTCTGTCATCACAGTAGTGATACCCAGAGAACTAAGTAGTAATCTCCCTTTTTATAGCAGTGATACCCAGAGAACCAAGAGTCAAGCACCACTCAGGAGTAATCTCCCTTGTCACAGCAGTGATGCCCAGAGAACCAAGAGTCAAGCACCACTCAGGAGTAATCTCCCTCATTACAGTAGTGATACCCAGAGAACTAAGGAGTAATCTTCCTTTTCATAGAAGTGATACCCAGAGAACCAAGAGTCAAGGAGCACTCAGGAGTAATCTCCCTTGTCACAGCAGTGATACCCAGAGAACCAAGAGTCAAGAAGCACTTGGGTGTAATCTCCCTCATTCCAGTAGCAATATCAGAGATACTGATGCTGAAGAAGCCCTCTGGCGTAATCTTCCTCATCACAGTAGTGATACCCAGAGACGCAAGAGTCAAGCACCACTCAGTAGTAATCTCCCTTGTCACAGCAGTGATACCCAGAGGACTAGGAGTCAAGAACCACTTGGGAGTATTCTCGCTTGTCAGAGCAGTGATACCCAGAGAACCAAGAGTCAAGCGCCACTCAGGAGTACTCTCCCTTGTCACAGCAGTGATGCCCAGAGAACCAAGAGCCAGGAAGCACTCAGGAGTAATCTTCCTCATTACAGTAGTGACACCCAGAGAACTAAGGAGTAATCTCGCTTTACACAGCAGTGATACCCAGAGAACCAAGAGTCAAGAACCACTCGGGAGTAATCTGCCTCATCAAAGCAGTGATACCCAAAGAACTAAGTGTCAAGAAGCACTCTGGAGTAATCTCCCTCATCACAGTAGTGATACCCAGAGAAGTAAGTGTCAAGAAGCACTCGGGAGTAATCTCCCTCATTACAGTAGTGATATCCAGATAACTATGGAGTAATCTCCCTTGTCACAGCAGTGATACCCAGAGAACCAAGAGTCAAGCACCACTCAAAGTAATCTCCCTCATCACAGTAGTGATGCCCACAGAACCAAGAGTCAAGCAACACTCAGGAGTAATCTCCCTTGTCACAGCAGTAATACCCAGAGAACCAAGAGTCAAGCACCACTCAGAAGTATTATCCCTTGTCACAGCAGTGATACCCTGAGAATCAACAGTCAAGCACCACTCAAAGTAATCTCCTTCATCACAGTAGTGAAGCCCACAGAACCAAGAGTCGAGCACCACTCAGGAGTAATCTCCCTTGTCACAACAGTAATCCACAGAGAACCAAGAGTCAAGAACCTCTCAGGAGTAATCTCCCTCGTCACAGCAGTAATACCCAGAGAACCAAGAGTCAAGCACCACTCGGGAGTAATCTGCCTCATTACAACAGTGATACCCAGAGAACCAAGAGTCAAGTACCACTCAGGAGTAATCTCCCTCATCACAGTAGTGATACCCAGAGAATTAAGTGTCACGAAGCACTTGGGAGTAATATCCCTCGTTACAGTAGTGATACCCACAGATTTAAGAAGTAATCTTCCTTTTTATAGAAGTGATACCCAGAGAACCAAGAGTCAAGGAGCACTCAAGAGAAATCTCCCTTGTCACAGTAGTGATACCCAGAGAACCAAGAGTCAAGATGCACTCGGGAGTAATCTCCCTCATCACAGTAGTGATACCCAGAGAATTAAGTGTCAAGAAGCACTTGGGAGTAATATCCCTCATTACACTAGTGATACCCAGAGAACTAAGAAGTAATCTTCCTTTTCATAGAAGTGATACCCAGAGAACCAAGAATCAAGGAGCACTCGGGAGAAATCTCCCTTGTCACAGTAGTGATACGCAGAGAACCAAGAGTCAAAAATCACTCGGGAGTAATCTCCCTCATCACAGTAGTGATACCCAGAGAATTAAGTGTCAAGAAGCACTTGGGAGTAATATCCCTCATTACACTAGTGATACCCAGAGAACTAAGAAGTAATCTTCCTTTTCATAGAAGTGATACCCAGAGAACCAAGAGTCAAGAAGCACTCATGAGTAATCTCCCTCATCACAGTAGTGATACCCAGAGAACCAAGAGTCAAGAACCACTCGGGTATAATCTCCCTCATCACAGTAGTGATACCCAGAGAACTAAGGAGTAATCTGCCTTTTCACAGAAGTGATTCCCAGAGAACCAAGAGTCAAGAAGCACTCGTGAGTCATCTCCCTCATTCCAGTAGCAATATCAAAGCTACTGATGCTGAAGAAGCCCTCTGGCGTAATCTTCCTCATCACAGTAGTGATACCCATGGAACCAAGAGTCAAGCACCACTCAGTAGTAATCTCCCTTGTCACTGCAGTGATACCCAGAGAACCCAGAGTCAAGCACCACTCACGAGTAATCCCCCTTATCACAGCAGTGATACCCAGACAACTAAGTGTCAAGAAGCACTCAGGAGTAATCTCTGTCACCACAGTAGTGATACCCAGAGAACTAAGTAGTAATCTCCCTTTTTACAGCAGTGATACCCATAGAACCAAGAGTCAAGCACCACTGAGTAGTAATATCCCTTGTCACTGCAGTGATACCCAGAGAACCAAGAGTCAAGCACCACTCAGGAGTAATCTCCCTTGTCACAGCAGTGATACCCAGAGAACCAAGAGTCAAGCACCACTCACGAGTAATCCCCCTTGTCACAGCAGTGATACCCAGACAACTAAGTGTCAAGAAGCACTCAGGAGTAATCTACGTCATCACAGTAGTGATACCCAGAGAACTAAATAGTAATCTCCCTTTTTACAGCAGTGATACCCAGAGAACCAAGAGTCAAGCACCACTCAGGAGTAATCTCCCTTGTCACAGCAGTGATACCCAGAGAACCAAGAGTCAAGCACCACTCAGGAGTAATCCCCCTTGTCACAGCAGTGATACCCAGGCAACTAAGTGTCAAGAAGCACTCAGGAGTAATCTCTGTCATCACAGTAGTGATACCCAGAGAACTAAGTAGTAATCTCCCTTTTTACAGCAGTGATACCCAGAGAACCAAGAGTCAAGCACCACTCAGGAGTAATATCCCTTGTCACAGCAGTGATACCCAGAGAATCAAGAGTCAAGCACCACGCAGGAGTAATCTCCCTTGTCACACCAGTGATACCCAGAGAACCAAGAGTCAAGCACCTCTCAGGAGTAATCCCCCTTGTCACAGCAGTGATACCCAGACAACTAAGTGTCAAGAAGCACTCAGGAGTAATCTCTGTCATCACAGTAGTGATACCCAGAGAACTAAGTAGTAATCTCCCTTTTTATAGCAGTGATACCCAGAGAACCAAGAGTCAAGCACCACTCAGGAGTAATCTCCCTTGTCACAGCAGTGATGCCCAGAGAACCAAGAGTCAAGCACCACTCAGGAGTAATCTCCCTCATTACAGTAGTGATACCCAGAGAACTAAGGAGTAATCTTCCTTTTCATGGAAGTGATACCCAGAGAACCAAGAGTCAAGGAGCACTCAGGAGTAATCTCCCTTGTCACAGCAGTGATACCCAGAGGACTAGGAGTCAAGAACCACTTGGGAGTATTCTCGCTTGTCAGAGCAGCGATACCCAGAGAACCAAGAGTCAAGGGCCACTCAGGAGTACTCTCCCTTGTCACAGCAGAGATACCCAGAGAACTAAGTGTCAAGAAGCACTCAGAAGTAATCTCCCTCATCACAGTAGTGATACCCATAGAAAAGTGTGAAGAAGCACTCGGGGGTAATCTCCCGCATTACAATAGTGTTACCCAGAGAACTATGGAGTAATCTCCCTTGTCACAACAGTGATACCCAAAGAACCAAGAGTCAAGCACCACTCAGGAGTAATCTCCCTTGTCACAGCAGTGATACCCAGAGAACCAAGAGTCAAGCACCACTCAGGGGTAATCTCCCTTGTCACAGCAGTGATGCCCAGAGAAACAAGAGCCAGGAAGCACTCAGGAGTAATCTTCCTCATTACAGTAGTGACACCCAGAGAACTAAGGAGTAATCTCGCTTTACACAGCAGTGATACCCAGAGAACCAAGAGTCAAGAACCACTCGGGAGTAATCTGCCTCATCAAAGCAGTGATACCCAGAGAACTAAGTGTCAAGAAGCACTCTGGAGTAATCTCCCTCATCACAGTAGTGATACCCAGAGAAGTAAGTGTCAAGAAGCACTCGGGAGTAATCTCCCTCATTACAGTAGTGATATCCAGATAACTATGGAGTAATCTCCCTCATCACAGTAGTGATGCCCACAGAACCAAGAGTCAAGCACCACTCAGAAGTATTATCCCTTGTCACAGCAGTGATACCCTGAGAATCAACAGTCAAGCACCACTCAAAGTAATCTCCTTCATCACAGTAGTGATTCCCACAGAACCAAGAGTCGAGCACCACTCAGGAGTAATCTCCCTTGTCACAACAGTAATACACAGAGAACCAAGAGTCAAGAACCTCTCAGGAGTAATCTCCCTCGTCACAGCAGTAATACCCAGAGAACCAAGAGTCAAGCACCACTCGGGAGTAATCTGCCTCATTACAACAGTGATACCCAGAGAACCAAGAGTCAAGCACCACTCAGAAGTATTATCCCTTGTCACAGCAGTGATACCCTGAGAATCAACAGTCAAGCACCACTCAAAGTAATCTCCTTCATCACAGTAGTGATTCCCACAGAACCAAGAGTCGAGCACCACTCAGGAGTAATCTCCCTTGTCACAACAGTAATACACAGAGAACCAAGAGTCAAGAACCTCTCAGGAGTAATCTCCCTCGTCACAGCAGTAATACCCAGAGAACCAAGAGTCAAGCACCACTCAGGAGTAATCTCCCTCATCACAGTAGTGATACCCAGAGAATTAAGTGTCACGAAGCACTTGGGAGTAATATCCCTCGTTACAGTAGTGATACCCACAGATTTAAGAAGTAATCTTCCTTTTTATAGAAGTGATACCCAGAGAACCAAGAGTCAAGGAGCACTCAAGAGAAATCTCCCTTGTCACAGTAGTGATACCCAGAGAACCAAGAGTCAAGATGCACTCGGGAGTAATCTCCCTCATCACAGTAGTGATACCCAGAGAATTAAGTGTCAAGAAGAACTTGGGAGTAATATCCCTCATTACACTAGTGATACCCAGAGAACTAAGAAGTAATCTTCCTTTTCATAGAAGTGATACCCAGAGAACCAAGAGTCAAGAAGCACTCATGAGTAATCTCCCTCATCACAGTAGTGATACCCAGAGAACCAAGAGTCAAGAACCACTCGGGTGTAATCTCCCTCATCACAGTAGTGATACCCAGAGAACTAAGGAGTAATCTGCCTTTTCACAGAAGTGATTCCCCGAGAACCAAGAGTCAAGAAGCACTCGTGAGTCATCTCCCTCATTCCAGTAGCAATATCAAAGCTGGCGTAATCTTCCTCATCACAGTAGTGATACCCATGGAACCAAGAGTCAAGCACCACTCAGTAGTAATCTCCCTTGTCACTGCAGTGATACCCAGAGAACCCAGAGTCAAGCACCACTCACGAGTAATCCCCCTTATCACAGCAGTGATACCCAGACAACTAAGTGTCAAGAAGCACTCAGGAGTAATCTCCGTCATCACAGTAGTGATACCCAGAGAACTAAGTAGTAATCTCCCTTTTTACAGCAGTGATACTCATAGAACCAAGAGTCAAGCACCACTGAGTAGTAATATCCCTTGTCACTGCAGTGATACCCAGAGAACCAAGAGTCAAGCACCACTCAGGAGTAATCTCCCTTGTCACAGCAGTGATACCCAGAGAACCAAGAGTCAAGCACCACTCACGAGTAATCCCCCTTGTCACAGCAGTGATACCCAGACAACTAAGTGTCAAGAAGCACTCAGGAGTAATCTACGTCATCACAGTAGTGATACCCAGAGAACTAAATAGTAATCTCCCTTTTTACAGCAGTGATACCCAGAGAACCAAGAGTCAAGCACCACTCAGGAGTAATCTCCCTTGTCACAGCAGTGATACCCAGAGAAAACAAGAGTCAAGCACCACTCAGGAGTAATCTCCCTCATCACAGAAGTGATACCCAGAGAAGTAAGTGTCAAGAAGCACTCGGGAGTAATATCCCTCATTACAGTAGTGAAACCCAGAGAACTAAGGAGTAATCTTCCTTTTCATAGAAGTGATACCCAGAAAACCAAGAGTCAAGGAGCACTCAGGAGTAATCTCCCTTGTCAAAGCAGTGATACCCAGAGAACCAAGAGTCATGAAGTACTCGGGTGTCATCTCCCTCATTCCAGTAGCAATATCAAAGATACTGATGCTGAAGAAGCCCTCTGGTGTAATCTTCCTCATCACAATAGTGATACCCAGAGAATTAAGTGTCAAGAAGCACTTGGGAGTAATATCCCTCATTACAGTAGTGATACCTACAGAACTAAGAAGTAATCTTCCTTCTCATAGAAGTGATACCCAGAGAACCAAGAGTCAAGGAGTACTCAGGAGAAATCTCCCTTGTCACAGTAGTGATACCCTGAGACCCAAGAGTCAAGAAGCACTTGGGAGTAATCTCCCTCATCACAGTAGTGATACCCAGAGAACCAAGAGTCAAGAACCACTCGGGAGTAATCTCCCTCATCACAGTAGTGATACCCAGAGAATTAAGTGCACTTGGGAGTAATATTCCTCATTACACTAGTAATACCCAGAGAACTAAGGAGTAATCTGCCTTTTCACAGAAGTGATTCCCAGAGAACCAAGAGTCAAGAAGCACTCGTGAGTCATCTCCCTCATTCCAGTAGCAATATCAAAGCTTCTGATTCTGAAGAAGCCCTCTGGCGTAATCTTCCTCATCACAGTAGTGATACCCATGGAACCAAGAGTCAAGCACCACTCAGTAGTAATCTCCCTTGTCACTGCAGTGATACCCAGAGAACCAAGAGTCAAGCACCACTCACGAGTAATCCCCCTTATCACAGCAGTGATACCCAGACAACTAAGTGTCAAGAAGCACTCGGGAGTAATCTCCCTCATCACAGTTGTGATACCCAGAGAACTAAGGAGTAAGCTCCCTTTTCACAGAAGTGATTCCCAGAGAACCAAGAGTCAAGAGGCACTTGTGAGTCATCTCCTTCATTCCAGTAGCAATATCAAAGCTACTGATGCTGAAGAAGCCCTCTGGCGTAATCTTCCTCATCACAGTAGTGATACCCATGGAACCAAGAGTCAAGCACCACTCAGTAGTAATCTCCCTAGTCACTGCAGTGATACCCAGAGAACCAAGAGTCAAGCACCACTCAGGAGTAATCTCCCTTGTCACAGCAGTGATACCCAGAGAACCAAGAGTCAAGCACCACTCAGGAGTAATCCCCCTTGTCACAGCAGTGATACCCAGACAACTAAGTTTCAAGAAGCACTCAGGAGTAATCTCCGTCATCACAGTAGTGATACCCAGAGAACTAAATAGTAATCTCCCTTTTTACAGCAGTGATACCCAGAGAACCAAGAGTCAAGCACCACTCAGGAGTAATCTCCCTTGTCACAGCAGTGATACCCAGAGAACCAAGAGTCAAGCACCACACAGGAGTAATCTCCCTCATCACAGAATTGATACCCAGAGAAGTAAGTGTCAAGAAGCACTCGGGAGTAATATCCCTCATTACAATAGTGATACCCTAGAACTAAGGAGTAATCTTCCTTTTCATAGAAGTGATACCCAGAGAACCAAGAGTCAAGGAGCACTCAGGAGTACTCTCCCTTGTCACAGCAGTGATACCCAGAGAACCAAGAGTCAAGCACTACTCAGTAGTAATCTCCCTTGCCACAACAGTGATACCCAGAGGACCAAGAGTCAAGAACCACTTGGGAGTAATCTCGCTTGTCAGAGCAGTGATACCCAGAGAACCAAGAGTCAAGCGCCACTTAGGAGTACTCTCCCCTTTCACAGCAGTGATACCCATAGAACCAAGAGTCAAGCACCACTCAGGAGTAATCTCCCTTGTCACAGCAGTGATACCCAGAGAACCAAGAGTCAAGAAGCACTCAGGAGTAATCTCCTTCATCACAGTAGTGATACCTAGAGAACTAAGTGTCAAGAAGCACTCGGGAGGAATCTCCCTTGTCATTACAGTAGTGATACCCAGTCAAGCACCACTCAGTAGCAATCTCCATTGTCACTGCAGTGATACCCAGAGAACCAAGAGTCAAGCACCACTCAGGAGTAATCTCCCTTGTCACAGCAGTGATACCCAGAGAACCAAGAGTCAAGCACCACTCACAAGTAATCCCCCTTATCACAGCAGTGATACCCAGACAACTAAGTGTCAAGAAGCACTCAGGAGTAATCTCCGTCATCACAGTAGTGATACCCAGAGAACTAAGTAGTAATCTCCCTTTTTACAGCAGTGATACCCAGAGAATCAAGAGTCAAGCACCACTCAGGAGTAATCTCCCTCATCACAGTAGTGATACCCAGAGAATTAAGTGTCAAGAAGCACTTGGGAGTAATATTCCTCATTACACTAGTGATACCCAGAGAACTAAGAGGTAATCTTCCTTTTCATAGAAGTGATACCCAGAGAACCAAGAGTGAAGGAGCACTCGGGAGAAATCTCCCTTGTCACAGTAGTGATACGCAGAGAACCAAGAGTCAAGAAGCACTCGGGTGTAATCTCCCTCATCCCAGTAGTGATACCCAGAGAACTAAGGAGTAATCTGCCTTTTCACAGAAGTGATTCCCAGAGAACCAAGAGTCAAGAAGCACTCGTGAGTCATCTCCCTCATTCCAGTAGCAATATCAAAGCTTCTGATGCTGAAGAAGCCCTCTGGCGTAATCTTCCTCATCACAGTAGTGATACCCATGGAACCAAGAGTCAAGCACCACTCAGTAGTAATCTCCCTTGTCACTGCATTGATACCCAGAGAACCAAGAGTCAAGCACCACTCACGAGTAATCCCCCGTATCACAGCAGTGATACCCAGACAACTAAGTGTCAAGAAGCACTCAGGAGTAATCTCCGTCATCACAGTAGTGATACCCAGAGAACTAAGTAGTAATCTCCCTTTTTACAGCAGTGATACCCAGAGAATCAAGAGTCAAGCACCACTCAGGAGTAATCTCCCTTGTCACAGCAGTGATACCCAGAGAACCAAGAGTCAAGAAGCACTCAGGAGTAATCTCCTTCATCACAGTAGTGATACCTAGAGAACTAAGTGTCAAGAAGCACTCGGGAGGAATCTCCCTTGTCATTACAGTAGTGATACCCAGAGAACCAAGAGCCAGGAAGCACTCAGGAGTAATCTCCCTCATTACAGTAATGATACCCAGAGAACTGTGGAGTAATCTCCCTTGTCACAACATCGATACCCAAAGAGCCAAGAGTCAAGCACCACTCAGGAGAAATCTCTCTTGTCACAGCAGTGATACCCAGAGAACCAAGAGTCGAGCATCAATCAGGAGTAATCTCCGTTGTCACAGCAGTGATACCCAGAGAACCAAGAGTCAAGCATCAATCAGGAGTAATCTCCCTTGTCACAGCAGTGATACCCATAGAACCAAGAGTCAAGCACCACTCAGGAGTAATCTCCCTTGTCACAGCAGTGATACCCAGAGAACCAAGAGTCAAGAAGCACTCAGGAGTAATCTCCTTCATCACAGTAGTGATACCTAGAGAACTAAGGAGTAATCTCCCTTGTCACAACAGTGATACCCAAAGAACCAAGAGTCAAGCACCACTCAGGAGTAATCTCCCTTGTCACAGCAGTGATACCCAGAGAACCAAGAGTCAAGCATCAATCAGGAGTAATCTCCCTTGTCACAGCAGTGATACCCATAGAACCAAGAGTCAAGCACCACTCAGGAGTAATCTCCATTGTCACAGCAGTGATACCCAGAGAACCAAGAGTCAAGAAGCACTCAGGAGTAATCTCCTTCATCACAGTAGTGATACCTAGAGAACTAAGTGTCAAGAAGCACTCGGGAGGAATCTCCCTTGTCATTACAGTAGTGATACCCAGAGAACCAAGAGCCAGGAAGCACTCAGGAGTAATCTCCCTCATTACAGTAATGATACCCAGAGAACTGTGGAGTAATCTCCCTTGTCACAACATCGATACCCAAAGAGCCAAGAGTCAAGCACCACTCAGGAGAAATCTCCCTTGTCACAGCAGTGATACCCAGAGAACCAAGAGTCGAGCATCAATCAGGAGTAATCTCCGTTGTCACAGCAGTGATACCCAGAGAACCAAGAATCAAGCATCAATCAGGAGTAATCTCCCTTGTCACAGCAGTGATACCCATAGAACCAAGAGTCAAGCACCACTCAGGAGTAATCTCCCCTGTCACAGCAGTGATACCCAGAGAACCAAGAGTCAAGAAGCACTCAGGAGTAATCTCCTTCATCACAGTATTGATACCTAGAGAACTAAGGAATAATCTCCCTTGTCACAACAGTGATACCCAAAGAACCAAGAGTCAAGCACCACTCAGGAGTAATCTCCCTTGTCACAGCAGTGATACCCAGAGAACCAAGAGTCAAGCATCAATCAGGAGTAATCTCCCTTGTCACAGCAGTGATACCCATAGAACCAAGAGTCAAGCACCACTCAGGAGTAATCTCCATTGTCACAGCAGTGATACCCAGAGAACCAAGAGTCAAGAAGCACTCAGGAGTAATCTCCTTCATCACAGTAGTGATACCTAGAGAACTAAGTGTCAAGAAGCACTCGGGAGGAATCTCTCTTGTCATTACAGTAGTGATACCCAGAGAACCAAGAGCCAGGAAGCACTCAGGAGTAATCTCCCTCATTACAGTAGTGATACCCAGAGAACTGTGGAGTAATCTCCCTTGTCACAACATCGATACCCAAAGAGCCAAGAGTCAAGCACCACTCAGGAGAAATCTCCCTTGTAACAGCAGTGATACCCAGAGAACCAAGAGTCGAGCATCAATCAGGAGTAATCTCCATTGTCACAGCAGTGATACCCAGAGAACCAAGAGTCAAGCATCAATCAGGAGTAATCTCCCTTGTCACAGCAGTGATACCCATAGAACCAAGAGTCAAGCATCAATCAGGAGTAATCTCCCTTGTCACAGCAGTGATACCCATAGAACCAAGAGTCAAGCACCACTCAGGAGAAATCTCCCTTGTCACAGCAGTGATACCCAGAGAACCAAGAGTCGAGCATCAATCAGGAGTAATCTCTGTTGTCACAGCAGTGATACCCAGAGAACCAAGAGTCAAGCACCACTCAGGAGTAATCTCCCTTGTCACAGCAGTGATACCCAGAGAACCAAGAGTCAAGAAGCACTCAGGAGTAATCTCCTTCATCACAGTAGTGATACCCAGAGAACTAAGTGTCAAGAAGCACTCGGGAGTAATATCCCTCATTACAGTAGTGATACCCAGAGAACCAAGAGTCAAGAAGCACTCTGTAGTACTCTCCCTCATCACAGTAGTGATACCCAGAGAACCAAGAGCCAGGAAGCACTTGGGAGTAATCTCCCTCATTACAGTAGTGATTCCCAGAGAACTAAGGAGTAATCTCCCTTTACACAGCAGTGATACCCAGAGAACCAAGAGTCAAGAACCACTCAGGAGTAATCAGACTCATCAAAGCAGTGATACACAGAGAACTAAGTGTCAAGAAGCACTTGGGAGTAATCTCCCTCATCACAGTAGTGATACCCAGATAACTATGCAGTAATCTCCCTTGTCACAGCAGTGATACCTAGAGAACCAAGAGTCAAGCACCACTCAAAGTAATCTCCCTCATCACAGTAGTGATGCCCACAGAACCAAGAGTCAAGCACCACTCAGGAGTAATCCCCCTTGTCACAGCAGTAATACCCAGAGAACCAAAAGTCAAGCACCACACAGGAGTAATCTCCCTTGTCACAACAGTAATACACAGAGAACCAAGAGTCAGGAACCACTCAGGAGTAATCTCCCTCGTTACAGCAGAAATACCCAGAGAACCAAGAGTCAAGCACCACTCGGGAGTAATGTGCCTCATTACAACAGTGATATCTAGAGAACCAAGAGTCAAGTACCACTCAGGAGTAATCTCCCTCATCACAATAGTGATACCCAGAGAATTAAGTGTCAAGAAGCACTTGGGAGTAATATCCCTCATTACAGTAGTGATACCTACAGAACTAAGAACTAATCTTCCTTTTCATAGAAGTGATACCCAGAGAACCAAGAGTCAAGGAGTACTCAGGAGAAATCTCCCTTGTCACAGTAGTGATAAACAGAGAACCATGAGTCAAGAAGCACTCGGGAGTAATCTCCCTCATCACAGTAGTGATACCCAGAGAACCAAGAGTCAAGAACCACTCGGGAGTAACCTCCCTCATCACATTAGTGATACCCAGAGAATTACGTGTCAAGAAGCACTTGGGAGTAATATTCCTCATTACACTAGTGATACCCAGAGAACTAAGAGTCAAGGAGCACTCGGGAGTAATCTCCCTCGTCACAGTAGTGATACGCAGAGAACCAAGAGTCAAGAAGCACTCTGGCATAATCTTCCTCATCACAGTAGTGATACCCATGGAACCAAGAGTCAAGCACCACTCAGTAGCAATCTCCATTGTCACTGCAGTGATACCCAGAGAACCAAGAGTCAAGCACCACTCAGGAGTAATCTCCCTTGTCACAGCAGTGATACCCAGAGAACCAAGAGTCAAGCACCACTCACGAGTAATCCCCCTTATCACAGCAGTGATACCCAGACAATTAAGTGTCAAGAAGCACTCAGGAGTAATCTCCGTCATCACAGTAGTGATACCCAGAGAACTAAGTAGTAATCTCCCTTTTTACAGCAGTGATACCCAGAGAATCAAGAGTCAAGCACCATTCAGGAGTAATCTCCCTCATCACAGTAGTGATACCCAGAGAATTAAGTGTCAAGAAGCACTTGGGAGTAATATTCCTCATTACACTAGTGATACCCAGAGAACTAAGAGGTAATCTTCCTTTTCATAGAAGTGATACCCAGAGAACCAAGAGTCAAGGAGCACTCGGGAGAAATCTCCCTTGTCACAGTAGTGATACGCAGAGAACCAAGAGTCAAGAAGCACTCGGGTGTAATCTCCCTCATCCCAGTAGTGATACCCAGAGAACTAAGGAGTAATCTGTCTTTTCACAGAAGTGATTCCCAGAGAACCAAGAGTCAAGAAGCACTCGTGAGTCATCTCCCTCATTCCAGTAGCAATATCAAAGCTTCTGATGCTGAAGAAGCCCTCTGGCGTAATCTTCCTCATCACAGTAGTCATACCCATGGAACCAAGAGTCAAGCACCACTCAGTA
The DNA here is from genome assembly GCF_040938575.1 of Ambystoma mexicanum. Lineage (NCBI taxonomy): Eukaryota > Metazoa > Chordata > Amphibia > Caudata > Ambystomatidae > Ambystoma > Ambystoma mexicanum. The sequence goes on from NC_090931.1 coordinate 1,386,088,642, forward strand.
ATAATCTCCCTTGTCACAGCAGTGATACCCAGAGAACCAAGAGTCAAGCATCAATCAGGAGTAATCTCCCTTGTCACAGCAGTGATACCCATAGAACCAAGAGTCAAGCACCACTCAGGAGTAATCTCCCTTGTCACAGCAGTGATACCCAGAGAACCAAGAGTCAAGAAGCACTCAGGTAGAACTAAGTGACAAGAAGCACTCGGGAGGAATCTCCCTTGTCATTACAGTAGTGATACCCAGAGAACCAAGAGCCAGGAAGCACTCAGGAGTAATCTCCCTCATTACAGTAGTGATACCCAGAGAACTGTGGAGTAATCTCCCTTGTCACAACATCGATACCCAAAGAGCCAAGAGTCAAGCACCACTCAGGAGAAATCTCCCTTGTCACAGCAGTGATACCCAGAGAACCAAGAGTCGAGCATCAATCAGGAGTAATCTCTGTTGTCACAGCAGTGATACCCAGAGAACCAAGAGTCAAGCACCACTCAGGAGTAATCTCCCTTGTCACAGCAGTGATACCCAGAGAACCAAGAGTCAAGAAGCACTCAGGAGTAATCTCCTTCATCACAGTAGTGATACCCAGAGAACTAAGTGTCAAGAAGCACTCGGGAGTAATATCCCTCATTACAGTAGTGATACCCAGAGAACCAAGAGTCAAGAAGCACTCTGTAGTACTCTCCCTCATCACAGTAGTGATACCCAGAGAACCAAGAGCCAGGAAGCACTTGGGAGTAATCTCCCTCATTACAGTAGTGATTCCCAGAGAACTAAGGAGTAATCTCCCTTTACACAGCAGTGATACCCAGAGAACCAAGAGTCAAGAACCACTCAGGAGTAATCAGACTCATCAAAGCAGTGATACACAGAGAACTAAGTGTCAAGAAGCACTTGGGAGTAATCTCCCTCATCACAGTAGTGATACCCAGATAACTATGCAGTAATCTCCCTTGTCACAGCAGTGATACCTAGAGAACCAAGAGTCAAGCACCACTCAAAGTAATCTCCCTCATCACAGTAGTGATGCCCACAGAACCAAGAGTCAAGCACCACTCAGGAGTAATCCCCCTTGTCACAGCAGTAATACCCAGAGAACCAAAAGTCAAGCACCACACAGGAGTAATCTCCCTTGTCACAACAGTAATACACAGAGAACCAAGAGTCAGGAACCACTCAGGAGTAATCTCCCTCGTTACAGCAGAAATACCCAGAGAACCAAGAGTCAAGCACCACTCGGGAGTAATGTGCCTCATTACAACAGTGATACCTAGAGAACCAAGAGTCAAGTACCACTCAGGAGTAATCTCCCTCATCACAATAGTGATACCCAGAGAATTAAGTGTCAAGAAGCACTTGGGAGTAATATCCCTCATTACAGTAGTGATACCTACAGAACTAAGAACTAATCTTCCTTTTCATAGAAGTGATACCCAGAGAACCAAGAGTCAAGGAGTACTCAGGAGAAATCTCCCTTGTCACAGTAGTGATAAACAGAGAACCATGAGTCAAGAACCACTCGGGAGTAACCTCCCTCATCACATTAGTGATACCCAGAGAATTACGTGTCAAGAAGCACTTGGGAGTAATATTCCTCATTACACTAGTGATACCCAGAGAACTAAGAGTCAAGGAGCACTCGGGAGTAATCTCCCTCGTCACAGTAGTGATACGCAGAGAACCAAGAGTCAAGAAGCACTCTGGCATAATCTTCCTCATCACAGTAGTGATACCCATGGAACCAAGAGTCAAGCACCACTCAGTAGCAATCTCCATTGTCACTGCAGTGATACCCAGAGAACCAAGAGTCAAGCACCACTCAGGAGTAATCTCCCTTGTCACAGCAGTGATACCCAGAGAACCAAGAGTCAAGCACCACTCACGAGTAATCCCCCTTATCACAGCAGTGATACCCAGACAACTAAGTGTCAAGAAGCACTCAGGAGTAATCTCCGTCATCACAGTAGTGATACCCAGAGAACTAAGTAGTAATCTCCCTTTTTACAGCAGTGATACCCAGAGAATCAAGAGTCAAGCACCATTCAGGAGTAATCTCCCTCATCACAGTAGTGATACCCAGAGAATTAAGTGTCAAGAAGCACTTGGGAGTAATATTCCTCATTACACTAGTGATACCCAGAGAACTAAGAGGTAATCTTCCTTTTCATAGAAGTGATACCCAGAGAACCAAGAGTCAAGGAGCACTCGGGAGAAATCTCCCTTGTCACAGTAGTGATACGCAGAGAACCAAGAGTCAAGAAGCACTCGGGTGTAATCTCCCTCATCCCAGTAGTGATACCCAGAGAACTAAGGAGTAATCTGTCTTTTCACAGAAGTGATTCCCAGAGAACCAAGAGTCAAGAAGCACTCGTGAGTCATCTCCCTCATTCCAGTAGCAATATCAAAGCTTCTGATGCTGAAGAAGCCCTCTGGCGTAATCTTCCTCATCACAGTAGTGATACCCATGGAACCAAGAGTCAAGCACCACTCAGTAATAATCTCCCTTGTCACTGCAGTGATACCCAGAGAACCAAGAGTCAAGCACCACTCACGAGTAATCCCCCGTATCACAGCAGTGATACCCAGACAACTAAATGTCAAGAAGCACTCAGGAGTAATCTCCGTCACCACAGTAGTGATACCCAGAGAACTAAGCAGTAATCTCCCTTTTTACAGCAGTGATACCCAGAGAATCAAGAGTCAAGCACCACTCAGGAGTAATCTCCCTTGTCACAGCAGTGATACCCAGAGAACCAAGAGTCAAGCACCACTCAGGAGTAATCTCCCTCATCACAGTAGTGATACCCAGAGAAGTAAGTGTCAAGAAGCACTCGGGAGTAATATCCCTCATTACAATAGTGATACCCTAGAACTAAGGAGTAATCTTCCTTTTCATAGAAGTGATACCCAGAGAACCAAGAATCAAGGAGCACGCAGGAGAAATATCCCTTGTCACAGTAGTGATACCCAGAGAACCAAGAGTCAAGAAGCACTCGGGAGTAATCTCTCTCATCACAGTAGTGATACCCAGAGAACCAAGGAGTAATCTCCCTTTTCACAGAAGTGATTCCCAGAGAACCAAGAGTCAAGAAGCACTTGTGAGTCATCTCCCTCATTCCAGTAGTAATATCAAAGCTACTGATGCTGAAGAAGCCCTCTGGCGTAATCTTCCTCATCACAGTAGTGATACGCAGAGAACCAAGAGTCAAGAAGCACTTGGGTGTAATCTCCCTCATCACAGTAGTGATACCCAGAGAACTAAGGAGTAATCTGCCTTTTCACAGAAGTGATTCCCAGAGAACCAAGAGTCAAGAAGCACTCGTGAGTCATCTCCCTCATTCCAGTAGCAATATCAAAGCTACTGATGCTGAAGAAGCCCTCTGGCGTAATATTCCTCATCACAGTAGTGATACCCATGGAACCAAGAGTCAAGCACCACTCAGTAGTAATCTCCCTTGTCACTGCAGTGATACCCAGAGAACCAAGAGTCAAGCACCACTCAGGAGTAATCTCCCTTGTCACAGCAGTGATACCCAGACAACTAAGTGTCAAGAAGCACTCAGGAGAAATCTCCGTCATCACAGTAGTGATACCCAGAGAACTAAGTAGTAATCTCCCTTTTTACAGCAGTGATACCCAGAGAATCAAGAGTCAAGCACCACTCAGGAGTAATCTCCCTTGTCACAGCAGTGATACCCAGAGAACCAAGAGTCAAGCACCACTCAGGAGTAATCCCCCTTATCACAGCAGTGATACCCAGAGAAGTAAGTGTCAAGAAGCACTCGGGAGTAATATCCCTCATTACAATAGTGATACCCTAGAACTAAGGAGTAATCTTCCTTTTCATAGAAGTGATACCCAGAGAACCAAGAGTCAAGGAGCACTCAGGAGAAATATCCCTTGTCACAGTAGTGATACCCAGAGAACCAAGAGTCAAGAAGCACTCGGGAGTAATCTCCCTCATCACAGTAGTGATACCCAGAGAACTAAGGAGTAACCTCCCTTTTCACAGAAGTGATTCCCAGAGAACCAGGAGTCAAGAAGCACTTCTGAGTCATCTCCCTCATTCCAGTAGCAATATCAAAGCTACTGATGCTGAAGAAGCCCTCTGGCGTAATCTTCCTCATCACAGTAGTGATACGCAGAGAACCAAGAGTCAAGAAGCACTTGGGTGTAATCTCCCTCATCACAGTAGTGATACCCAGAGAACTAAGGAGTAATCTGCCTTTTCACAGAAGTGATTCCCAGAGAACCAAGAGTCAAGAAGCACTCGTGAGTCATCTCCCTCATTCCAGTAGCAATATCAAAGCTACTGATGCTGAAGAAGCCCTCTGGCGTAATATTCCTCATCACAATAGTGATGCCGATGGAATCAAGAGTCAAGCACCACTCAGTAGTAATCTCCCTTGTCACTGCAGTGATACCCAGAGAACCAAGAGTCAAGCACCACTCAGGAGTAATCTCCCTTGTCACAGCAGTGATACCCAGATAACCAAGAGTCAAGCACCACTCACGAGTAATCCCCCTTATCACAGCAGTGATACCCAGACAACTAAGTGTCAAGAAGCACTCAGGAGTAATCTCCGTCATCACAGTAGTGATACCCAGAGAACTAAGTAGTAATCTCCCTTTTTACAGCAGTGATACCCAGAGATCCAAGAGTCAAGCACCACTCAGGAGTAATCTCCCTCATCACAGTAGTGATACCCAGAGAATTAAGTGTCAAGAAGCACTTGGGAGTAATATTCCTCAGTACACTAGTGATACCCAGAGAACTAAGAGGTAATCTTCCTTTTCACAGAAGTGATACCCAGAGAACCAAGAGTCAAGGAGCATTCGCGTGTAATCTCCCTCATCCCAGTAGTGATACCCAGAGAACTAAGGAGTAATCTGCCTTTTCACAGAAGTGATTCCCAGAGAACCAAGAGTCAAGAAGCACTCGTGAGTCAACTCCCTCATTCCAGTAGCAATATCAAAGCTTCTGATGCTGAAGAAGCGCTCTGGCGTAATCTTCCTCATCACAGTAGTGATACCCATGGAACCAAGAGTCAAGCACCACTCAGGAGTAATCTCCCTTGTCACTGCAGTGATACCCAGAGAACCAACAGTCAAGCACCACTCACAAGTAATCCCCCTTATCACAGCAGTGACACCCAGACAACTAAGTGTCAAGAAGCACTCAGGAGTAATCTCCGTCATCACAGTAGTGATACCCAGAGAACTAAGTAGTAATCTCCCTTTTTACAGCAGTGATACCCAGAGAACCAAGAGTCAAGCACCACTCAGGAGTAATCTCCCTCATCACAGTAGTGATACCCAGAGAAGTAAGTGTCAAGAAGCACTCGGGAGTAATATCCCTCATTACAATAGTGATACCCTAGAACTAAGGAGTAATCTTCCTTTTCATAGAAGTGATACCCAGAGAACCAAGAGTCAAGGAGCACTCAGGAGAAATATCCCTTGTCACAGTAGTGATACCCAGAGAACCAAGAGTCAAGAAGCACTTGGGTGTAATCTCCCTCATCACAGTAGTGATACCCAGAGAACTAAGGAGTAATCTGCCTTTTCACAGAAGTGATTCCCAGAGAACCAAGAGTCAAGAAGCACTCGTGAGTCATCTCCCTCATTCCAGTAGCAATATCAAAGCTACTGATGCTGAAGAAGCCCTCTGGCGTAATATTCCTCATCACAATAGTGATGCCGATGGAACCAAGAGTCAAGCACCACTCAGTAGTAATCTCCCTTGTCACTGCAGTGATACCCAGAGAACCAAGAGTCAAGCACCACTCAGGAGTAATCTCCCTTGTCACAGCAGTGATACCCAGAGAACCAAGAGTCAAGCACCACTCACAAGTAATCCCCCTTGTCACTGCAGTGATACCCAGAGAACCAAGAGTCAAGCACCACTCAGGAGTAATCTCCCTCATCACAGTAGTGATACCCAGAGAATTAAGTGTCAAGAAGCACTTGGGAGTAATATTCCTCAGTACACTAGTGATACCCAGAGAACTAAGAGGTAATCTTCCTTTTCACAGAAGTGATACCCAGAGAACCAAGAGTCAAGGAGCACTCGGGAGAAATCTCCCTTGTCACAGTAGTGATACGCAGAGAACCAAGAGTCAAGAAGCACTCGGGTGTAATCTGCCTCATCCCAGTAGTGATACCCAGAGAACTAAGGAGTAATCTGCCTTTTCACAGAAGTGATTCCCAGAGAACCAAGAGTCAAGAAGCACTCGTGAGTCAACTCCCTCATTCCAGTAGCAATATCAAAGCTTCTGATGCTGAAGAAGCCCTCTGGTGTAATCTTCCTCATCACAGTAGTGATACCCATGGAACCAAGAGTCAAGCACCACTCAGGAGTAATCTCCCTTGTCACTGCAGTGATACCCAGAGAACCAACAGTCAAGCACCACTCACGAGTAATCCCCCTCATCACAGCAGTGATACCCAGACAACTAAGTGTCAAGAAGCACTCAGGAGTAATCTCCGTCATCACAGTAGTGATACCCAGAGAACTAAGTAGTAATCTCCCTTTTTACAGCAGTGATACCCAGAGAATCAAGAGTCAAGCACCACTCAGGAGTAATCTCCCTTGTCACAGCAGTGATACCCAGAGAACCAAGAGTCAAGCACCACTCAGGAGTAATCTCCCTCATCACAGTAGTGATACCCAGAGAAGTAAGTGTCAAGAAGCACTCAGGAGTAATATCCCTCATTACAATAGTGATACCCTAGAACTAAGGAGTAATCTTCCTTTTCATAGAAGTGATACCCAGAGAACAAAGAGTCAAGGAGCACTCAGGAGAAATATCCCTTGTCACAGTAGTGATACCCAGAGAACCAAGAGTCAAGAAGTACTCGGGAGTAATCTCCCTCATCACAGTAGTGATACCCAGAGAACTAAGGAGTAATCTCCCTTTTCACAGAAGTGATTCCCAGAGAACCAAGAGTCAAGAAGCACTTGTGAGTCATCTCCCTCATTCCAGTAGCAATATCAAAGCTACTGATGCTGAAGAAGCCCTCTGGCGTAATCTTCCTCATCACAGTAGTGATACGCAGAGAACCAAGAGTCAAGAAGCACTTGGGTGTAATCTCCCTCATCACAGTAGTGATACCCAGAGAACTAAGGAGTAATCTGCCTTTTCACAGAAGTGATTCCCAGAGAACCAAGAGTCAAGAAGCACTCGTGAGTCATCTCCCTCATTCCAGTAGCAATATCAAAGCTACTGATGCTGAAGAAGCCCTCTGGCGTAATATTCCTCATCACAGTAGTGATACCCAGAGAATCAAGAGTCAAGCACCACTCAGGAGTAATCTCCCTTGTCACAGCAGTGATACCCAGAGAACCAAGAGTCAAGCACCACTCAGGAGTAATCTCCCTCATCACAGTAGTGATACCCAGAGAAGTAAGTGTCAAGAAGCACTCGGGAGTAATATCCCTCATTACAATAGTGATACCCTAGAACTAAGGAGTAATCTTCCTTTTCATAGAAGTGATACCCAGAGAACAAAGAGTCAAGGAGCACTCAGGAGAAATATCCCTTGTCACAATAGTGATACCCAGAGAACCAAGAGTCAAGAAGTACTCGGGAGTAATCTCCCTCATCACAGTAGTGATACCCAGAGAACTAAGGAGTAATCTGCCTTTTCACAGAAGTGATACCCATGGAACCAAGAGTCAAGCACCACTCAGTAGTAATCTCCCTTGTCACTGCAGTGATACCCAGAGAACCAAGAGTCAAGCAACACTCAGGAGTAATCTCCCTTGTCACAGCAGTGATACCCAGAGAACCAAGAGTCAAGCACCACTCAGGAGTAATCCCCCTTGTCACAGCAGTGATACCCAGACAACTAAGTGTCAAGAAGCACTCAGGAGTAATCTCTGTCATCACGGTAGTGATACCCAGAGAACTAAATAGTAATCTCCCTTTTTACAGCAGTGATATCCAGAGAACCAAGAGTCAAGCACCACTCAGGAGTAATCTCCCTTGTCACAGCAGTGATACCCAGAGAACCAAGAGTCAAGCACCACTCAGGAGTAATCTCCCTCATCACAGAAGTGATACCCAGAGAAGTAAGTGTCAAGAGCACTAAGGAGTAATATCCCTCATTACAGTAGTGATACCCAGAGAACTAAGCAGTAATCTTCCTTTTCATAGAAGTGATACCCAGAGAACCAAGAGTCAAGGAGCACTCAGGAGTAATCTCCCTTGTCACAGCAGTGACACCCAGAGAACCAAGAGTCAAGAAGTACTCGGGTGTCATCTCCCTCATTCCAGTAGCAATATCAAAGATACTGATGCTGAAGAAGCCCTCTGGTGTAATCTTCCTCATCACAGTAGTGATACCCAGAGACCCAAGAGTCAAGCACCACTCAGTAGTAATCTCCCTTGTCACAACAGTGATACCCAGACGACCAAGAGTCAAGAACCACTTGGGAGTAATCTCGCTTGTCAGAGCAGTGATACCCAGAGAACCAAGAGTCAAGCGCCACGTAGGAGTACTCTCCCTTGTCACAGCAGTGATACCCAGAGAACTAAGTTTCAAGAAGCACTCAGGAGTAATCTCCCTCATCATAGTAGTGATACCCATAGAAGAAGTGTCAAGAAGCACTCAGGAGTAATCTCCCTCATTACAGTAGTAACACCTAGAGAACTATGGAGTAATCTCCCTTGTCACAACAGTGATACCCAAAGAACCAAGAGTCAAGCACCACTCAGGAGTAATCTCCCTTGTCACAGCAGTGATACCCAGAGAACCAAGAGTCAAGCATCAATCAGGAGTAATCTCCCTTGTCACAGCAGTGATACCCATATAACCAAGAGTCAAGCACCACTCAGGAGTAATCTCCCTTGTCACAGCAGTGATACCCAGAGAACCAAGAGTCAAGAAACACTCAGGAGTAATCTCCTTCATCACAGTAGTGATACCCAGAGAACTAAGTGTCAAGAAGCACTCGGGAGTAATCTCCCTCATTACAGTAGTGATACCCAGAGAACCAAGAGCCAGGAAGCACTCAGGAGTAATCTCCCTCATTACAGTAGTGATACCCAGAGAACTATGGAGTAATCTCCCTTGTCACAACATCGATACCCAAAGAGCCAAGAGTCAAGCACCACTCAGAAGTAATCTCCCTTGTCACAGCAGTGATACCCAGAGAACCAAGAGTCAAGCATCAATCAGGAGTTATCTCCGTTGTCACAGTAGTGATACCCAGAGAACCAAGAGTCAAGCACCACTCAGGAGTAATCTCCCTTGTCACAGCAGTGATACCCAGAGGACCAAGAGTCAAGAAGCACTCAGGAGTAATCTCCTTCATCACAGTAGTGATACCCAGAGAACTAAGTGTCAAGAAGCACTCGGGAGTAATCTCCCTCATTACAGTAGTGATACCCAGAGAACCAAGAGTCAAGAAGCACTCTGTAGTAATCTCCCTCATCACAGTAGTGATACCCAGAGAACCAAGAGCCAGGAAGCACTCGAGATTAATCTCCCTCATTACAGTAGTGATACCCAGAGAACTAAGGAGTAATCTCCCTTTACACAGCAGTGATACCCAGAGAACCAAGAGTCAAGAACCACTCAGGAGCAATCTGCCTCATCAAAGCAGTGATACCCAGAGAACTAAGTGTCAAGAAGCACTTGGGAGTAATCTCCCTCATCACAGTAGTGATACCCAGAGAAGTGTCAAGAAGCACTCGGGAGTAATCTCCCTCATTACAGTAGTGATACCCAGATAACTATGGAGTAATCTCCCTTGTCACAGCAGTGATACCCAGAGAACCAAGAGTCAAGAAGCACTCAGGAGTAATCTCCTTCACCACAGTAGTGATACCCAGAGAACTAAGTGTCTAGAAGCACTCGGGAGTAATCTCCTTCATTACAGTAGTGATACCCAGAGAACCAAGAGCCAGGAAGCAGCGGTTTGGATTGGCAAGAGTAGTGGTTGTCTCAGGAGTAATCTCCCTCATTACAGTAGTGATACCCAGCGAACTATGGAGTAATCTCCCTTGTCACAACATCGATACCCAAAGAGCCAAGAGTCAAGCACCACTCAGGAGTAATCTCCCTCGTCACAGCAGTGATACCCAGAGAACCAAGAGTCGAGCATCAATCTGGAGTAATCTCCGTTATCACAGCAGTGATACCCAGAGAACCAAGAGTCAAGCACCACTCAGGAGTAATCTCCCTTGTCACAGCAGTGATACCCAGAGAACCAAGAGTCAAGGAGCACTCAAAGTAATCTCCCTCATCACAGTAGTGATGCCCACAGAACCAAGAGTTAAGCACCACTCAGGAGTAATCCCCCTTGTCACAGCAGTAATACCCAGAGAACCAAGAGTCAAGCACCACACAGGAGTAATCTCCCTTGTCACAACAGTAATACACAGAGAACCAAGAGTCAGGAACCACTCAGGAGTAATCTCCCTCGTCACAGCAGTAATACCCAGAGAACCAAGAGTCAAGCACCACTAGGGAGTAATCTGCCTCATTACAACAGTGATATGCAGAGAACCAAGAGTCAAGTACCACTCAGGAGTAATCTCCCTCATCACAATAGTGATACCCAGAGAATTAAGTGTCAAGAAGCACTTGGGAGTAATATCCCTCATTACAGTAGTGATACCTACAGAACTAAGAACTAATCTTCCTTTTCATAGAAGTGATACCCAGAGAACCAAGAGTCAAGGAGTACTCAGGAGAAATCTCCCTTGTCACAGTAGTGATACCCAGAGAACCAAGAGTCAAGAAGCACTCGGGAGTAATCTCCCTCATGACTGAACTGATACCCAGAGAACCAAGAGTCAAGAACCACTCGGGAGTAATCTCTCTCATCACAGTAGTGATACCCAGAGAATTACGTGTCAAGAAGCACTTGGGAGTAATATTCCTCATTACACTAGTGATACCCAGAGAACTAAGAAGTAATCTTCCTTTTCATAGAAATGATACCCAGAGAACCAAGAGTCAAGTAGCACTCGGGAGAAATCTCCCTCGTCACAGTAGTGATACGCAGAGAACCAAGAGTCAAGAAGCACTCGGGTGTAATCTCCCTCATCACAGTAGTGATACCCAGAGAACTCAGGAGTAATCTGCCTTTTCACAGAAGTGATTCCCAGAGAACCAAGAGTTAAGAAGCACTCGTGAGTCATCTCCCTCATTCCAGTAGCAATATCAAAGCTACTGATGCTGAAGAAGCCCTCTGGCGTAATATTTCTGATCACAGTAGTGATACCCATGGAACCAAGAGTCAAGCACCACTCAGTAGTAATCTCCCTTGTCACTGCAGTGATACCCAGAGAACCAAGAGTCAAGCACCACTCAGGAGTAATCTCTCTTGTCACAGCAGTGATGCCCAGAGAACCAAGAGTCAAGCACCACTCACGAGTAATCCCCCTTATCACAGCAGTGATACCCAGACAACTAAGTGTCAAGAAGCACTCAGGAGTAATCTCCGTCATCACAGTAGTGATACCCAGAGAACTAAGTAGTAATCTCCCTTTTTACAGCAGTGATACCCAGAGAACCAAGAGTCAAGCACCACTCAGGAGTAATCTCCCTTGTCACAGCAGTGATACCCAGAGAACCAAGAGTCAAGCACCACTCAGGAGTAATCTCCCTCATCACAGTAGTGATACCCAGAGAAGTAAGTGTCAAGAAGCACTCGGGAGTAATACCCCTCATTACAATAGTGATACCCAGAGAAATAAGGAGTAATCTTCCTTTTCATAGAAGTGATACCCAGAGAACCAAGAGTCAAAGAGCACTCTGGATTAATCTCCCTTGTCACAGCAGTGATACCCAGAGAAGCAAGAGTCAAGAAGCACTCGGGAGTCATCTCCCTCACTCCAGTAGCAATATCAAAGATACTGATGCTGAAGAAGCACTCTGGTTTTAATCTTCCTCATCACAGTAGTGATACCCAGAGACCCAAGAGTCAAGCACCACTCAGTAGTAATCTCCCTTGTCACAGCAGTGATACCCAGAGGACCAAGAGTCAAGAACCACTGGGAGTAATCTCTCTTGTCAGAGCAGTGATACCCAGAGAACCAAGAGTCAAGCGCCACTGAGGAGTACTCTCCCTTGTCACAGCAGTGATACCCAGAGAACTAAGTGTCAAGAAGCACTCAGCAGTAATCTCCCTCATCACAGTAGTGATACCCATAGATGAAGTGTCAAGAAGCACTCAGGAGTAATCTCCCTCATTACAGTAGTGATACCCAGAGAACTATGGAGTAATCTCCCTTGTCACAACAGTGATACCCAAAGAACCAAGAGTCAAGCACCACTCAGGAGTAATCGCCCTTGTCATAGCAGTGATACCCAGAGAACCAAGAGTCAAGAAACACTCAGGAGTAATCTCCTTCATCACATTAGTGATACCCAGAGAACTAAGTGTCCAGAAGCACTCGGGAGTAATCTCCCTCATTACAGTAGTGATACCCAGAGAACCAAGAGTCAAGAAGCACTCTGTAGTAATCTCCCTCATCACAGTAGTGATACCTAGAGAACTAAGTGTCAAGAAGCAGTCAGGAGTATTCTCACTCATCACAGTAGTGATACCTAGAGAACCAAGAGCCAGGAAGCACTCAGGAGTGATCTCCCTCATTACAGTAGTGATACCCAGAGAACTAAGGAGTAATCCCCCTTTACACAGCAGTGATACCCAGAGAACCAAGAGTCAAGAACCACTCGGAAGTAATCTGCCTTATTAAAGCAGTGATACCCAGAGAACTAAGTGTCAAGAAGCACTCGGGAGTAATCTCCTTCATCACAGTAGTGATACCCAGAGAAGTAAGTGTCAAGAAGCACTCAGGAGCTGTCTCCCTCATTACAGTAGTGATACCCAGATGACTATGGAGTAATCTCCCTTGTCACAGCAGTGATTGTCATGATGCCTACCTCCAAGGAGCCGAGTCCGACCCAGCAACCCCAGAGGCAGGCATCATTCCCCCCAGGGAAGTGCCAGCGGGCCCAAGCTGGGGCCCTTTGGACACAGTCCTGGCGCCTTAGGCACCAGGCTCATGTTGGACCCCTGTCCTGGCGCCTTAGGCACCAGGCTCATAAAGCTAGACATGTGTTCAAGTGTTTCAATGTGCACTTACCTGATGCAGACCATGCTGCTACATCCAGGCCCTCTTGAGGCCTGAATGGAACTACTTTACCTGTGGGACTACTTTCCACCTGGGTGTGGTCTGGGAAGGATACATACCTGATCGGTGGAAGGATACATACCTGGAACTTCTTCCAAAGCTATTTAAACCACGCCCGATCAGCAACTCTTGCTTCGCGTTGTTCTGCTCCTCGCAGCTGGACGCTCACCGTGTCAGCTCCTGCATTTGGACTTCAGCCACGCCTGTCAGCATCCTGGGTCACCTGCAAAGGGAGATAAGAGAGAATTGGGGAGAAAGAAGACCTTACCTGCTAAAGCTGTATCACGGAGACATCACACCGACGATCCTGAAAGGGAAGACATCATTTTTAAAAGCATTTCGTTTCGATCTCTGCAGCGCTGCATTTCACTCACCTTTCCTGGGCACCTCCATCTTCAGCAGCGATCATCCGGATCCACAGCCACTTCCCAGTGCCTAGAGAGAAAAAGACAAGAACACAAGGTGAGAGAAGGAAGGGAATAGGAAAAGCTCAGTTTCCTTCTAAGACTTACCAGTTGGGTCATTCCCATTTCATTTCGGGTCCTGCCGCTTCCTGGCATTCCGGACCCCGGCCCCTATGGGGAAAAAAGACAAAGACATTGAATGAGTGAATGCAAAGACATTACCCGAACGCTCATCCAGAACTTACCTGTCATTTATTGGAACTGCATGTTTCACTTCAGGTCGGCGCCATATCTCCGGCATTCCGAACCCCGGCCCCTAAGGGGAAAAAGACATAAGCGTTAGCGCTTGCTGCAATAAGACAATGAACATTATTATTAAGCTTGAACTTTTGAACTTGCAACAGAACTCTTACAGCGCCTTACCTGAATAGTCAAGCTTATTTGAACTTCCATCAAACCTCAGTCCAGTGAAGTAACTGGGTTTCAACGCGCCCCTGCATCAGAAGCAGGATGGAGAACTCATCCTTCCAGACCCTAAGGTGAGACTTCACGGGGAATCGTGGAAGGGTATCGTGGAGGGTTGGAAGGAAGTGGGAGGCTTGAGCATTATTCCGTCAGTAGGTAATACTCCCTTTTCACGCACAGGGGAATATTCCTACGAGCCAGAGAAGCCAGAGTAGAGGGGCCCTAACTGTCCATCTTCAGAGTCCTGCGCTTCACCATTGAAGAAGCATCAGCACTCGAAGCCAGACCTGCGCCCCGTGGGAATCAGGTGAGCGTGACAGAACGCGAAGACTACCCACAATTTCCCACCCGGGCGCTATGGAGACTTCCGAGACAGATCAGCTGGCCCAGCTTTTGGGAGAATTAAGGGCAGAAGTGCACTCAGCCCGCCAGGAGACTAACGCTCTCAAAAGAGAACTGATCCTATCCAAGGAAAGAACAAATGACCTGGCCAAAAGGTTATTGCAGGCCCAGGCAGGGCACACTCCTTTATCTAATTCCGGAGGTACTTCCACATCAATGGGTTTGAATAACCCGGTACAAATTAATCTACCTGGACACATGACTTTGGCCCCGCCTGATCGTTTTGCGGGGGATCCCAAGAAATATGCCGTCTTTATGAACCAATGTCGTTTACACTTTCTATGCAGACCTGGGGCCTTCCCTAACGACCAGACCAAGGTAGCCTTTATACACTCTTACCTCAGTGGCAGTGCTGCCGATTGGTCTATTCCATTGGTAAATCAGGATGATCCCATTCTCCAGAATTTTCAGGGTTTCCAGGCCAGCATGGAAATATTGTTTGCTCGACACTCTCAAGGACAGGCCCTTGATAACGAACTGCTATCCTTACGACAAGGTAATCAGGATCTCCTGTCCTACGTTGCCACCTTTAATAGACTAGTTGTGGAAACTGGATGGCCAGAAAACAAAAGGATCACATTGTTTCATCGAGGCCTGCGCGGAGAGCTTAAGGATGTTCTAGCTCAGATAGTAGATCTACCCCAGGTCTGCGCAGACTACATAGACTTGGTGGTTCAACTTGATCACAGACTTCAAAATAGAAAAGCAGATCGGTTCAAGTACGAAACCCGAGTACCGATCAAAACCCACGCCAACTTCAAGAGTACCGACGTATCCGAACCTATGCAAATCGGCAGTGTTAAAGGACCATTAACGCAGAAGGAACGAGAGAGAAGACGGCAAATGCAACTTTGTCTGTATTGCGGGACTTCCGGTCACTTTCTTCGAAATTGTCCGGTTAAACCACCTAAGAAGGTGGTTGGAGCCACTGATAACGATTTATTGACACCTGATTCAGGAAAACGACCTAGCCCGACAAGCGTAGGGGTCCGCTTGACGAGCTTGAAAACAGATTCTTTGACCTCGCATTTTGTCATGCCAATGGTGCTCGTGGACCCAAAACAGCCTCAGCAGTTGCATGCTATAAAAGCATACATCGACAGTGGAGCTATTGGAAATTACATAGACCATGAATTGGCTTCCAGGATTAAGCTCCCTCTCTGCCCGAAAGTAACCCAAGATGTCATTACTACAGTAGATGGAACCGAAATAGCCTCAGGGCCTGTAACACATTCCACTGTTGAAATGACACTGGTGGGTCAGGATGGACATAGGGAAACAATCGTGTTTGATGTGATCAAGGCCCCACAATTTCAAGTAATTCTTGGAATTCCTTGGTTAGAAACACATAATCCCAGAATTGACTGGCGAGCAAAGAAGATAAGTTTTCCTGATTGTGAACCAACTTGTTATCCAAGAAATCCAGTTATGGGTCTAGCCTCAGCAACTTCCACCCCTGTACAGCTACCGTCAGAATACCAAGAATTCCAAGACGTTTTTCAGAAGGAACAGGCTAACACGTTACCTCCCCATCGGTCTTATGATTGCCAAATCGATCTGGTACCCAATGCTCAACTACCTTGTAGTAGGATTTATGCTCTTACGGAACCTGAGAACCTGCATTTGCGTCAGTATTTAGATCAGTACCTAGCCAATGGTTTTATTCGCCCGTCCAAGTCTCCTGTCTCCTCAGCTTTGTTCTTCGTGCCGAAAAAAGAGGGCGACCTTAGAACATGTATAGACTATCGCGCCCTAAATCAAATAACGATTAAGAATCATTATCCTCTGCCCCTGATCCCTGAGCTTATCGACCAGGTGAAAGACGCTTGTGTGTGCACCAAGTTAGATCTTCGAGGAGCTTATCACCTGGTACGTATAAAAGAAGGCGACGGATGGAAGACTGCATTCCGCACCAAATTTGGGCTCTTCGAATATCAGGTGATGCCCTTCGGTTTGTGCAATGCACCTGCCGCCTTTCAGTACTTTATGAATGATGTTCTTCGGGAACTCATCGATGTCTGTGTCATTGTTTATATTGACGACATCCTGGTGTACTCTTCTTCAGAATCCGATCACAGAAAACATGTTAGGGCAGTTCTTGAGAAATTGCGCCAGCACAGACTATTTGCAAAGCTCGAAAAATGCATTTTTCATACCACAGAAGTTGAGTTTCTCTGATTCATCCTGACACCACAAGGAGTCCGAATGGACTCGCGAAAGGTGGACGCCATCCTCAAATGGCCATCTCCTAGCTCGGTGAAGGGAGTTCAGAGCATGCTCGGCTTCGCCAATTTCTATCGAAGATTCATCCCGGAATTTTCCCGAACAGTCCAACCCATCATAGCTCTCCTAAAGAAAAACAAACGCTTTGAATGGACTCTTGAGGCCGAACAAGCCTTTCAGGACCTGAAAACCAAATTCACCTCTGCACCTGTATTAAAGCACCCGCACCCAGATCTCCCTTATATTGTGGAAACCGACGCATCCAGTTCGGCCATGGGAGCTGTCCTGTCGCAAAGAGACCCAGAAACTAACCAACTACACCCAGTGGCCTTTTGGTCCAGGAAATGTTCTCCTCCTGAAATCAACTACGCAATTACCGACAAAGAGTTACTGGCTATTAAATCTTCTTTCAAGACTTGGCGTCACTACCTTCTTGGGGCAAGACACACCATCACCGTAATTACGGACCACAGAAATTTACAGTATTTAAAGACGGCCAAAGCTCAATCTTCACGACAACTCCGATGGGCTCTATTCTTTGCGGAATTTGATTTTGTAATCACCTATCGCCCTGGCTGCAAGAATGGTAAAGCGGACGCCTTATCCCGGATTAGCATGGAAGAACCCAATTCGAGTTTAGAACCTGTGCCAATCATACCTGAACAAAGAATCCTAGGCCTAACTTCATTGTAAACTATTGAGGACATCCAAACGCAAGTAAAACAACTTCTAGACTCTTCAGCCTTACTGGAATGGAGTCAAAAGGGTCCTCATTACACCGTTAAGGATGATTTACCCTACTTCCAGGAGCGGTTGTTTCTGCCAAGTAAAGAATTGCAAGAACTTGTTATTGCCCATCATCATGAATCATTAATGGAAGGACACCCTGGTATCGCTAAAACGGAGGAAAAAATCAAACGCCACTTCTGGTGGCCTTCTTGGAGAAAAGACATAAAGTCTTTTGTATTGTCTTGCGGAATTTGCGCCCAAAACAAGGGTCAAAAGAAAAGGCCAGCCGGCCTACTTCAACCCTTGGATATTCCACCGGCACCATGGCACACCTTGTCAATGGACTTTATAACTGACCTGCCTCCTTGTGCTGGTTACAACACTATTCTTGTAATTGTGGATCTATTCTCCAAAATGGCCCACTTTATCCCTTTAAAAGGTTTGCCTTCAGCTTCCACCTTGGCCAAGGAATTTCTGGAGAATATAGTTTGCATACATGGTTTCCCTTCCATATTAGTCTCGGATCGTGGAAGTCAATTTATCTCCCATTTTTGGAAGAAGTGTTGCCAACTAGCACAAATAGATGTGCGGTTATCCACCAGCCACCACACCCAGACCGACGGACAAACCAAGAGAACCAATCAGACTCTCGAGCAATATCTTCGGTGCATGTTACACCAATCCGAGTTAAATTGGAAAGACATCCTTTGGATCGCAGAATATGCATACAACAATTCAGTGCATTCTGGAACCGGACAAACTCCTTTTTACTTTGTATTGTCACCATCCTCGGACCTCTGACCTAGATCCACCTCTGACCCTGGAAATGCCCGCAGTAAATCATTTGCATTCCACAGTAACCTGAGCCTTCAAAGAAGCTGCAACTCATTTACAGCAAGCCAAGAAAAAGTATAAAGAAAACGCTGATTTGCACCGAAGTAAAACTCCTCCTTACCAAGTAGGAGACCAGGTATGGCTAGCAACAAAACGTTTACCCCTCAAGGGCCCGTGAACCTTCAATCCCAGATTCATAGGACCTTATCCCATCAAGGCTATAATCAATCCCGTGGCCTTTAAACTGGATTTACCGTCCAACATGCGTATTCATCCAGTTTTTCATGCATCACGTTTGAAGCCAGTACAACCAGGGACCCGACTGTCCAATCCTCCAGACCCAGTTCAAATTGGAGGGGAATTAGAATTCGAAGTTAAAGATATTTTGGACTCCAAGGTGTTAAATTCAAAACTCTTCTATCTTGTTGACTGGAAGGGATATGGACCTCAGGAGAGATCGTGGGAGCCTAGTAACCATGTTCACGCACCTCGATTAATACAAAGGTTCCACCGGAGATTTCCGAACAAGCCAAGACCCCCGGAGGGAACAACCTTGGGAGGGGCCTTGAGGGGGGGTACTGTCATGATGCCTACCTCCAAGGAGCCGAGTCCGACCCAGCAACCCCAGAGGCAGGCATCATTCCCCCCAGGGAAGTGCCAGCGGGCCCAAGCTGGGGCCCTTTGGACACAGTCCTGGCGCCTTAGGCGCCAGGCTCATGTTGGACCCCTGTCCTGGTGCCTTAGGCGCCAGGCTCATAAAGCTAGACATGTGTTCAAGTGTTTCAATGTGCACTTACCTGATGCAGACAATGCTGCTACATCCAGGCCCTCTTGAGGCCTGAATGGAACTACTTTACCTGTGGGACTACTTTCCACCTGGGTGTGGTCGGGGAAGGATACATACCTGATCTGTGGAAGGATACATACCTGGAACTTCTTCCAGAGCTATTTAAACCACGCCCGATGAGCAACTCTTGCTTCGCGTTGTTCTGCTCCTCGCAGCTGGACGCTCACCGTGTCAGCTCCTGCATCTGAACTTCAGCCACGCCTGTCAGCATCCTGGGTCACCTGCAAAGGGAGATAAGAGAGAATTGGGGAGAAAGAAGACCTTACCTGCTAAAGCTGTATCACGGAGACATCACACCGACGATCCTGAAAGGGAAGACATCATTTTTAAAAGCATTTCGTTTCGATTGCTGCAGCGCTGCATTTCACTCACCTTTCCTGGGCACCTCCATCTTCAGCAGCGATCATCCGGATCCGCAGCCACTTCCCAGTGCCTAGAGAGAAAAAGACAAGAACACAAGGTGAGAGAAGGAAGGGAATAGGAAAAGCTCAGTTTCCTTCTAAGACTTACCAGTTGCGTCATTTCTATTTCATTTCGGGTCCTGCCGCTTCCTGGCATTCCGGACCCCGGCCCCTATGGGGAAAAAAGACAAAGACATTGAATGACCGAATGCAAAGACATTACCCGAACGCTCATCCAGAACTTACCTGTCATTTATTGGAACTGCACGTTTCACTTTGGGTCGGCGACATATCTCCGGCATTCCGAACCCCGGCCCCTAAGGGGAAAAAGACATAAGCGTTAGCGCTTGCTGCAATAAGACAATGAACATTATTATTAAGCTTGAACTTTTGAACTTGCAACAGAACTCTTACAGCGCCTTACCTGAATAGTCAAGCTTATTTGAACTTCCAACAAACCTCAATCCAGTGAAGTAACTGGGTTTCAACGCGCCCCTGCATCAGAAGCAG
Organism: Ambystoma mexicanum; assembly: GCF_040938575.1. Lineage (NCBI taxonomy): Eukaryota > Metazoa > Chordata > Amphibia > Caudata > Ambystomatidae > Ambystoma > Ambystoma mexicanum. Next base: position 1,386,108,608 of record NC_090931.1, read on the forward strand.
GATGGAGAACTCATCCTTCCAGACCCTAAGGTGAGACTTCACGGGGAATCGTGGAAGGGTATCGTGGAGGGTTGGAAGGAAGTGGTAGGCTTGAGCATTATTCCGTCAGTAGGTAATACTCCCTTTTCACACACAGGGGAATATTCCTACGAGCCAGAGAAGCCAGAGTAGATCGGCCCTACCTGTCCATCTTCAGAGTCCTGCGCTTCACCATTGAAGAAGCATCAGCACTCGAAGCCAGACCTGCGCCTCTGTGGGAATCAGGTGAGCGTGACAGTGATACCCAGAGAACCAAGAGTCAAGAACCATTCAGGAGTAATCTCCCTCTTCACAGCAGTGATACCCAGAGAATCAAGAGTCAAGAAGCACTTGGGAGTAATCTCCCTCATTACAGTAGTGATACCCAGAGAACTAAGAAGTAATCTTCCTTTTCATAGAAGGTATACCCAGAGAACCAAGAGTCAAGGAGCACTCGGGAGAAATCTCCCTCGTCACAGTAGTGATACCCAGAGAACCAAGAGTCAAGAAGCACTCGGGAGTAATCTCCCTCATCACAGTAGTGATACCCAGAGAACTAAGGAGTAATCTCCCTTTTCACAGAAGTGATACCCAGAGAACTAAGTAGTAATCTCCCTTTTTACAGCAGTGATACCCAGAGAACCAAGAGTCAAGCACCACTCAGGAGTAATCTCCCTTGTCACAGCAGTGATACCCAGAGAACCAAGAGTCAAGCACCACTCAGGAGTAATCTCCCTCATCACAGTAGTGATACCCAGAGAAGTAAGTGTCAAGAAGCACTCGGAGTAATATCCCTCATTACAATAGTGATACCCAGAGAACTAAGTAATAATCTCCCTTTTCACAGCAGTGATGCCCAGAGAACCAAGAGTCAAGCACCACTCAGGAGTAATCTCCCTTGTCACAGTAGTGATACCCAGAGAAGTAAGTGTCAAGAAGCACTCGGGAGTAATGTCCCTCATCACAGTAGTGATACCCAGAGAAGTAGCACTCAGGAGTTATCTCCCTCATTACAGTAGTGATACCCAGATGACTATGGAGTAATCTCCCTTGTCACAGCAGTGATACCCAGAGAACCAAGAGTCAAGAACCATTCAAGAGTAATCTCCCTCATCACAGTAGTGATACCCAGAGAAATAAGTGTCAAGAAGCACTCGGGAGTAATATCCCTCATTACAATAGTGATACCCAGAGAACTAAGGAGTAATCTTCCTTGTCATAGCAGTGATACCCAGAGAACCAAGAGTCAAGGAGCACTCTGGAGTAATCTCCATTGTCACAGCAGTGATACCCAGAGAACCAAGAGTCAAGAAGCACTCGGGAGTCATCTCCCTCACTCCAGTAGCAATATCAAAGATACTGATGCTGAAGAAGCACTCTGGTTTTAATCTTCCTCATCACAGCAGTGATACCCAGAGGACCAAGAGTCAAGAACCACTGGGAATAATCTCTCTTGTCAGAGCAGTGATACCCAGAGAACCAAGAGTCAAGCGCCGCTGAGGAGTACTCTCCCTTGTCACAGCAGTGATACCCAGAGAACTAAGTGTCAAGAAGAAGTCAGCAGTAATCTCCCTCATCACAGTAGTGATACCCATAGAAGAAGTGTCAAGAAGCACTCGGGAGTAATCTCCCTCATTACAGTAGTGATACCCAGAGAACTATGGAGTAATCTCCCTTGTCACAACAGTGATACCCAAAGAACCAAGAGTCAAGCACCACTCAGGAGTAATCTCCTTCATCACAGTAGTGATACCCAGAGAACTAAGTGTCAAGAAGCACTCGGGAGTAATCTCCCTCATCACAGTAGTGATACCCAGAGAACTAAGGAGTAATCTCCCTTTTCACAGAAGTGATACCCAGAGAACTAAGTAGTAATCTCCCTTTTTACAGCAGTGATACCCAGAGAACCAAGAGTCAAGCACCACTCAGGAGTAATCTCCCTTGTCACAGCAGTGATACCCAGAGAACCAAGAGTCAAGCACCACTCAGGAGTAATCTCCCTCATCACAGTAGTGATACCCAGAGAAGTAAGTGTCAAGAAGCACTCGGAGTAATATCCCTCATTACAATAGTGATACCCAGAGAACTAAGTAATAATCTCCCTTTTCACAGCAGTGATGCCCAGAGAACCAAGAGTCAAGCACCACTCAGGAGTAATCTCCCTTGTCACAGTAGTGATACCCAGAGAAGTAAGTGTCAAGAAGCACTCGGGAGTAATGTCCCTCATCACAGTAGTGATACCCAGAGAAGTAGCACTCAGGAGTTATCTCCCTCATTACAGTAGTGATACCCAGATGACTATGGAGTAATCTCCCTTGTCACAGCAGTGATACCCAGAGAACCAAGAGTCAAGAACCATTCAAGAGTAATCTCCCTCATCACAGTAGTGATACCCAGAGAAATAAGTGTCAAGAAGCACTCGGGAGTAATATCCCTCATTACAATAGTGATACCCAGAGAACTAAGGAGTAATCTTCCTTGTCATAGCAGTGATACCCAGAGAACCAAGAGTCAAGGAGCACTCTGGAGTAATCTCCATTGTCACAGCAGTGATACCCAGAGAACCAAGAGTCAAGAAGCACTCGGGAGTCATCTCCCTCACTCCAGTAGCAATATCAAAGATACTGATGCTGAAGAAGCACTCTGTTTTTAATCTTCCTCATCACAGCAGTGATACCCAGAGGACCAAGAGTCAAGAACCACTGGGAATAATCTCTCTTGTCAGAGCAGTGATACCCAGAGAACCAAGAGTCAAGCGCCGCTGAGGAGTACTCTCCCTTGTCACAGCAGTGATACCCAGAGAACTAAGTGTCAAGAAGAAGTCAGCAGTAATCTCCCTCATCACAGTAGTGATACCCATAGAAGAAGTGTCAAGAAGCACTCGGGAGTAATCTCCCTCATTACAGTAGTGATACCCAGAGAACTATGGAGTAATCTCCCTTGTCACAACAGTGATACCCAAAGAACCAAGAGTCAAGCACCACTCAGGAGTAATCTCCTTCATCACAGTAGTGATACCCAGAGAACTAAGTGTCAAGAAGCACTCGGGAGTAATCTCCCTCATTACAGTAGTGATACCCAGAGAACCAAGAGTCAAGAAGCACTCTGTAGTAATCTCCCTCATCACAGTAGTGATACCTAGAGAACTAAGTGTCAAGAAGCAGTCAGGAGTATTCTCCCTCATCACAGTAGTGATACCCAGAGAACCAAGAGCCAGGAAGCACCCAGGAGTGATCTCCCTCATTACAGAAGTGATACCCAGACAACTAAGGAGTAATCTCCCTTTACACAGCAGTGATACCCAGAGAACCAAGAGTCAAGAACCACTCGGGAGTAATCTCCCTCATCACAGTAGTGATACCCAGAGAAGGAAGTGTCAAGAAGCACTCGGGAGTAATATCCCTCATCACAGTAGTGATACCCAGAGAAGTAAGTGTCAAGAAGCACTCAGGAGTTATCTCCCTCATTACAGTAGTGATGCCCAGATGACTATGGAGTAATCTCCCTTGTCACAGCAGTGATACCCAGAGAACCAAGAGTCAAGCACCACTCAAGAGTAATCTCCCTCATCACAGAAGTGATACCCAGAGAAGTAAGTGTCAAGAAGCACTCAGGAGGAATATCCCTCATTACAGTAGTGATACCCAGAGAACTAAGGAGTAATCTTCCTTTTCATAGAAGTGATACCCAGAGAACCAAGAGTCAAGCACCACTCAGTAGTAATCTCCCTTGTCACAAGAGTGATACCCAGAGGACCAAGAGTCAAGAACCACTTGGGAATAATCTCGCTTTTCAGAGCAGTGATACCCAGAGAACCAAGAGTCGAGCACCACTTAGGAGTACTCTCCCTTGTCACAGCAGTGATACCCAGAGAACTAAGTGTCAAGAAGCACTCAGGAGTAATCTCCCTCATCACAGTAGAGATACCCATAGAAGAAGTGTCAAGAAGCACTCAGGAGTAATCTCCCTCATTACAGTAGTGATACCCAGAGAACTATGGAGTAATCTCCCTTGTCACAACAGTGATACCCAAAGAACCAAGAGTCACGCACCACTCAGGAGTAATCTCCCTTGTCACAGCAGTGATACCCAGAGAACCAAGAGTCAAGCATCAATCAGGAGTAATCTCCCTTGTCACAGCATTGATACCCAGAGAACCAAGAGTCAAGAAGCACTCAGGAGTAATCTCCTTCATCACAGTAGTGATACCCAGAGAACTAAGTGTCAAGAAGCACTCGGGAGTAATCTCCCTCATTACAGTAGTGATACCTAGAGAACCAAGAGTCAAGAAGCACTCTGTAGTAATCTCCTTCATCACAGTAGTGATACCTAGAGAACTAAGTGTCAAGAAGCAGTCAGGAGTATTCTCACTCATCACAGTAGTGATACCTAGAGAACCAAGAGCCAGGAAGCACTCAGGAGTGATCTCCCTCATTACAGTAGTGATACCCAGAGAACTAAGGAGTAATCTCCCTTTACACAGCAGTGATACCGAGAGAACCAAGAGTCAAGAACCACTCGGAAGTAATCTGCCTTATTAAAGCAGTGATACCCAGAGAACTAAGTGTCAAGAAGCACTCGGGAGTAATCTCCTTCATCACAGTAGTGATACCCAGAGAAGTAAGTGTCAAGAAGCACTCAGGAGTTATCTCCCTCATTACAGTAGTGATACCCAGATGACTATGGAGTAATCAACCTTGTCACAGCAGTGATACCCAGAGAACCAAGAGTCAAGAAGCACTCAGGAGTAATCTCCTTCATCACAGTAGTGATACCCAGAGAACTAAGTGTCAAGAAGCACTCAGGAGTAATCTCCCTCATTACAGTAGTGATACCCAGAGAACCAAAAGCCAGGAAGCATTCATGAGTAATCTCCCTCATTACAGTAGTGATACCCAGAGAACTATGGATTAATCTCCCTTGTCACAACATTGATACCCAAAGAGCCAAGAGTCAAGCACCACTCAGGAGGAATCTCCCTTGTCACAGCAGTGATACCCAGAGAACCAAGAGTCAAGCACCACTCAGGAGTAATCTCCCTTGTCACAGCAGTGATACCCAGAGAACCAAGAGTCAAGAAGCACTCAGGAGTAATCTCCTTCATCACAGTAGTGATACCCAGAGAACTAAGGAGTAATCTGCCTTTTCACAGAAGTGATTCCCAGAGAACCAAGAGTCAAGAAGCACTCGTGAGTCATCTCCCTCATTCCAGTAGCAATATCAAAGCTACTGATGCTGAAGAAGCCCTCTGGCGTAATATTACTCATCACAGTAGTGATAACCATGGAACCAAGAGTCAAGCACCGCTCAGTAGTAATCTCCCTTGTCACTGCAGTGATACCCAGAGAACCAAGAGTCAAGCACCACTCAGGAGTAATCTCCGTCATCACAGTAGTGATACCCAGAGAACTAAGTAGTAATCTCCCTTTTTACAGCAGTGATACCCAGAGAACCAAGAGTCAAGCACCACTCAGTATTAATCTCCCTTGTCACAGCAGTGATACCCAGAGAACCAAGAGTCAAGCACCACTCACGAGTAATCCCCTTTTCACAGCAGTGATACCCAGACAACTAAGTGTCAAGAAGCACTCAGGAGTAATCTCCGTCATCACAGTAGTGATACCCAGAGAACTAAATAGTAATCTCCCTTTTTACAGCAGTGATACCCATAGAACCAAGAGTCAAGGAGCACTCTGGAGTAATCTCCCTTGTCACAGCAGTGATACCCAGAGAACCAAGAGTCAAGAAGCACTCGGGAGTCATCTCCCTCACTCCAGTAGCAATATCAAAGATACTGATGCTGAAGAAGCACTCTGGTTTTAATCTTCCTCATCACAGTAGTGATACCCAGAGACCCAAGAGTCAAGCACCACTCAGTAATAATCTCCCTTGTCACAGCAGTGATACCCAGAGGACCAAGAGTCAAGAACCACTGGGAGTAATCTCTCTTGTCAGAGCAGTGATACCCAGAGAACCAAGAGTCAAGCGCCACTGAGGAGTACTCTCCCTTGTCACAGCAGTGATACCCAGAGAACTAAGTGTCAAGAAGCACTCAGCAGTAATCTCCCTCATCACAGTAGTGATACCCATAGAAGAAGTGTCAAGAAGCACTCGGGAGTAATCTCCCTCATTACAGTAGTGATACCCAGAGAACTATGGAGTAATCTCCCTTGTCACAACAGTGATACCCAAAGAACCAAGAGTCAAGCACCACTCAGGAGTAATCTCCCTTGTCACAGCAGTGATACCCAGAGAACCAAGAGTCAAGCATCAATCAGGAGTAATCTCCCTTGTCACAGCAGTGATACCCAGAGAACCAAGAGTCAAGAAGCACTCAGGAGTAATCTCCTTCATCACAGTAGTGATACCCAGAGGACTAAGTGTCAAGAAGCACTCGGGAGTAATCTCCCTCATTACAGTAGTGATACCTAGAGAACCAAGAGTCATGAAGCACTCTGTAGTAATCTCCCTCATCACAGTAGTGATACCTAGAGAACTAAGTGTCAAGAAGCAGTCAGGAGTATTCTCACTCATCACAGTAGTGATACCTAGAGAACCAAGAGCCAGGAAGCACTCAGGAGTGATCTCCCTCATTACAGTAGTGATACCCAGAGAACTAAGGAGTAATCTCCCTTTACACAGCAGTGATACCGAGAGAACCAAGAGTCAAGAACCACTCGGAAGTAATCTGCCTTATTAAAGCAGTGATACCCAGAGAACTAAGTGTCAAGAAGCACTTGGGAGTAATCTCCTTCATCACAGTAGTGATACCCAGAGAAGTAAGTGTCAAGAAGCACTCAGGAGTTTTCTCCCTCATAACAGTAGTGATACCCAGATGACTATGGAGTAATCAACCTTGTCACAGCAGTGATACCCAGAGAACCAAGAGTCAAGAAGCACTCAGGAGTAATCTCCTTCATCACAGTAGTGATACCCAGAGAACTAAGTGTCAAGAAGCACTCGGGAGTAATCTCCCTCATTACAGTAGTGATACCCAGAGAACCAAGAGCCAGGAAGCACTCAGGAGTAATCTCCCTCATTACAGAAGTGATACCCAGAGAACTATGGATTAATCTCCCTTGTCACAACATCATTACCCAAAGAGCCAAGAGTCAAGCACCACTCAGGAGGAATCTCCCTTGTCACAGCAGTGATACACAGAGAACCAAGAGTCGAGCATCAATCAGGAGTAATCTCCCTTGTCACAGCAGTGATACCCAGAGAACCAAGAGTCAAGCACCACTCAGGAGTAATCTCCCTTGTCACAGCAGTGATACCCAGAAAACCAAGAGTCAAGAAGCACTCAGGAGTAATCTCCTTCATCACAGTAGTGATATCCAGAGAACTAAGTGTCAAGAAGCACTCGGGAGTAATCTCCCTCATTACAGTAGTGATACCCAGAGAACTAAGAGTCAAGAAGCACTCTGTAGTAATCTCCCTCATCACAGTAGTGATACCCAGAGAACCAAGAGCCAGGAAGCACTCGGGAGTAATCTCCCTCATTACAGTAGTGATACCCAGAGAACTAAGGAGTAATCTCCCTTTACACAGTAGTGATACCCAGAGAACCAAGAGTCAAGAACCACTCAGGAGTAATCTGCCTCATCAAAGCAGTGATACCCAGAGAACCAAAGGTCAGGAACCATTCAGGAGTAATCTCCCTCTTCACAGCAGTGATGCCCAGAGAACCAAGAGTCAAGAAGCACTTGGGAGTAATCTCCCTCATTACAGTAGTGATACCCAGAGAACTACGAAGTAATCTTCCTTTTCATAGAAGTGATACCCATAGAACCAAGGGTCAAGGAGCACTCGGGAGAAATCTCCCTTGTCACAGTAGTGATACCCAGAGAACCAAGAGGCAAGAAGCACTTCGGAGTAATCTCCCTCATCACAGTAGTGATACCCAGAGAACTAAGGAGTAATCTCCCTTTTCACAAAAGTGATAACCAGAGAACTAAGTAGTAATCTCCCTTTTTACAGCAGTGATACCCAGAGAACCAAGAGTCAAGCACCACTCAGGAGTAATCTCCCTTGTCACAGCAGTGATACCCAGAGAACCAAGAGTCAAGCACCACTCAGGAGTAATCTCCCTCATCACAGTAGTGATACCCAGAGAAGTAAGTGTCAAGAAGCACTCGGGAGTAATATCCCTCATTACAATAGTGATACCCAGAGAACTAAGTAGTAATCTCCCTTTTTACAGCAGTGATATCCAGAGAACCAAGAGTCAAGCACCACTCAGGAGTAATCTCCCTCATCACAGTAGTGATACCCAGAGAAGTAAGTGTCAAGAAGCACTCGGGAGTAATATCCCTCATCACAGTAGTGATACCCAGAGAAGTAAGTGTCAAGAAGCATTCAGGAGTTATCTCCCTCATTACAGTAGTGATACCCAGATGACTATGGAGTAATCTCCCTTGTCACAGCAGTGATACCCAGAGAACCAAGAGTCAAGAACCATTCAAGAGTAATCTCCCTCATCACAGTAGTGATACCCAGAGAAATAAGTGTCAAGAAGCACTCGGGAGTAATATCCCTCATTACAATAGTGATACCCAGAGAACTAAGGAGTAATCTTCCTTTTCATAGAAGTGATACCCAGAGATCCAATAGTCAAGGAGCACTCTGGAGTAATCTCCCTTGTCACAGCAGTGATACCCAGAGAACCAAGAGTCAAGAAGCACTCGGCAGTCATCTCCCTCACTCCAGTAGCAATATCAAAGATACTGATGCTGAAAAAGCACTCTGGTTTTAATCTTCCTCATCACAGTAGTGATACCCAGAGACCCAAGAGACAAGCACCACTCAGTAGTAATCTCCCTTGTCACAGCAGTGATACCCAGAGAACCAAGAGTCAAGCACCACTCAGGAGTAATCTCCCTCATCACAGAAGTGATACCCAGAGAAGTAAGTGTCAAGAAGCACTCGGGAGTAATATCCCTCATTACAGTAGTGATACCCAGAGAACTAAGGAGTAATCTTCCTTTTCATAGAAGTGATACCCAGAGAACCAAGAGTCAAGGAGCACTCAGGAGTAATCTCCCTTGTCACAGCAGTGATACCCAGAGAACTAAGAGTCAAGAAGCACTCAGGAGTAATCTCCTTCATCACAGTAGTGATACCCAGAGAACTAAGTGTCAAAAAGCAGTCAGGAGTATTCTCCCTCATCACAGTAGTGATACCCAGAGAAGCAAGAGCCAGGAAGCACCCAGGAGTGAACTCCCTCATTACAGAAGTGATACCCAGAGAACTAAGGAGTATTCTCCCTTTACACAGCAGTGATACCCAGAGAACCAAGAGTCAAGAACCACTCGGGAGTAATCTGCCTTATTAAAGCAGTGATACCCAGAGAACTAAGTGTCAAGAAGCCCTCGGAAGTAATCTCCTTCATCACAGTAGTGATACCCAGAGAACTAAGTAGTAATCTCCCTTTTTACAGCAGTGATACCCAGAGAACCAAGAGTCAAGCACCACTCAGGAGTAATCTCTCTTGTCACAGCAGTGATACCCAGAGAACCAAGAGTCAAGCACCACTCAGGAGTAATCTCCCTCATCACAGTAGTGATACCCAGAGAACCAAGAGTCAAGAAGCACTCAGGAGTAACATCCTTCATCACAGTAGTGATACCCAGAGAACTAAGTAGTAATCTCCCTCATTACAGTAGTCATACCCAGAGAACCAAGAGACAAGAAGCACTATGTAGTAATCTCCCTCATCACAGTAGTGATACCTAGAGAACTAAGTGTCAAGAAGCAGTCAGGAGTATTCTCCCTCATCACAGTAGTGATACCCAGAGAACCAAGAGCCAAGAAGCACCCAGGAGTGATCTCCCTCATTACAGAAGTGATACCCAGAGAACTAAGGAGTAATCTCCCTTTACACAGCAGTGATACCCAGACAACCAAGAGTCAAGAACCACTCGGGAGTAATGTGCCTTATTAAAGCAGTGATACCCAGAGAACTAAGTGTCAAGAAGCCCTCGGGAGTAATCACCTTCATCACAGTAGTGATACCCAGAGAACTAAGTAGTAATCTCCCTTTTTACAGCAGTGATACCCAGAGAACCAAGAGTCAAGCACCACTCAGGAGTAATCTCCCTTGTCACAGCAGTGATACCCAGAGAACCAAGAGTCAAGCACCACTCAGGAGTAATCTTCCTCATCACAGTAGTGATACCCAGAGAAGTAAGTGTCAAGAAGCACTCGGGAGTAATACCCCCCATTACAATAGTGATACCCAGAGAACTAAGGAGTAATCTTCCTTTTCATAGAAGTAATACCCAGAGAACGAGGAGTCAAGGAGCACTCTGGAGTAATCACCCTTGTCACAGCAGTGATACCCAGAGAACCAAGAGTCAAGAAGCACTCGGGAGTCATCTCCCTCACTCCAGTAGCAATATCAAAGATACTGATGCTGAAGAAGCACTCTGGTTTTATTCTCCCTCATTACAGTAGTGGTACCCAGAGAACCAAAAGCAAGGAAGCACTCATGAGTAATCTCCCTCATTACAGTAGTGATACCCAGAGAACTATGGATTAATCTCCCTTGTCACAACATCGATACCCAAAGAGCCAAGAGTCAAGCACCACTCAGGAGGAATCTCCCTTGTCACAGCAGTGATACACAGAGAACCAAGAGTCGAGCATCAATCAGGAGTAATCGCCCTTGTCACAGCAGTGATACCCAGAGAACCAAGAGTCAAGCACCACTCAGGAGTAATCTCCCTTGTCACAGCAGTGATACCCAGAGAACCAAGAGTCAAGAAGCACTCAGGAGTAATCTCCTTCATCACAGTAGTGATACCCAGAGAACTAAGGAGTAATCTGCCTTTTCACAGAAGTGATTCCCAGAGAACCAAGAGTCAAGAAGCACTCGTGAGTCATCTTCCTCATTCCAGTAGCAATATCAAAGCTACTGATGCTGAAGAAGCCCTCTGGCGTAATATTCCTCATCACAGTAGTGATACCCATGGAACCAAGAGTCAAGCACCGCTCAATAGTAATCTCCCTTGTCACTGCAGTGATACCCAGAGAAACAAGAGTCAAGCACCACTCAGGAGTAATCTCCGTCATCACAGTAGTGATACCCAGAGAACTAAGTAGTAATCTCCCTTTTTACAGCAGTGAAACCCAGAGAACCAAGAGTCAAGCACCACTCAGTATTAATCTCCCTTGTCACAGCAGTGATACCCAGAGAACCAAGAGTCAAGCACCACTCACGAGTAATCCCCCTTATCACAGCAGTGATACCCAGACAACTAAGTGTCAAGAAGCACTCAGGAGTAATCTCCGTCATCACAGTAGTGATACCCAGAGAACTAAATAGTAATCTCCCTTTTTACAGCAGTGATACCCAGAGAAGCAAGAGTCAAGGAGCAATCTGGAGTAATCTCCCTTGTCACAGCAGTGATACCCAGATAACCAAGAGTCAAGAAGCACTCGGGAGTCATCTCCCTCACTCCAGTAGCAATATCAAAGATACTGATGCTGAAGAAGCACTCTGGTTTTAATCTTCCTCATCACAGTAGTGATACCCAGAGACCCAAGAGTCAATCACCACTCAGTAATAATCTCCCTTGTCACAGCAGTGATACCCAGAGGACCAAGAGTCAAGAACAACTGGGAGTAATCTCTCTTGTCAGAGCAGTGATACCCAGAGAACCAAGAGTCAAGCGCCACTGAGGAGTACTCTCCCTTGTCACAGCAGTGATACCCAGAGAACTAAGTGTCAAGAAGCACTCAGCAGTAATCTCCCTCATCACAGTAGTGATACCCATAGAAGAAGTGTCAAGAAGCACTCGGGAGTAATCTCCCTCATTACAGTAGTGATACCCAGAGAACTATGGAGTAATCTCCCTTGTCACAACAGTGATACCCAAAGAACCAAGAGTCAAGCACCACTCAGGAGTAATCTCCCTTGTCACAGCAGTGATACCCAGAGAACCAAGAGTCAAGCATCAATCAGGAGTAATCTCCCTTGTCAGAGCAGTGATACCCAGAGAACCAAGAGTCAAGAAGCACTCAGGAGTAATCTCCTTCATCACAGTAGTGATACCCAGAGGACTAAGTGTCAAGAAGCACTCGGGAGTAATCTCCCTCATTACAGTAGTGATACCTAGAGAACCAAGAGTCAAGAAGCACTCTGTAGTAATCTCCCTCATCACAGTAGTGATACCTAGAGAACTAAGTGTCAAGAAGCAGTCAGGAGTATTCTCACCCATCACAGTAGTGATACCTAGAGAACCAAGAGCCAGGAAGCACTCAGGAGTGATCTCCCTCATTACATTGGTGATACCCAGAGAACTAAGGAGTAATCTCCCTTTACACAGCAGTGATACCGAGAGAACCAAGAGTCAAGAACCACTCGGAAGTAATCTGCCTTATTAAAGCAGTGATACCCAGAGAACTAAGTGTCAAGAAGCACTCATGAGTAATCTCCTTCATCACAGTAGTGATACCCAGAGAAGTAAGTGTCAAGAAGCACTCAGGAGTTATCTCCCTCATTACAGTAGTGATACCCAGATGACTATGGAGTAATCAACCTTGTCACAGCAGTGATACCCAGAGAACCAAGAGTCAAGAAGCACTCAGGAGTAATCTCCTTCATCACAGTAGTGATACCCAGAGAACTAAGTGTCAAGATGCACTCAGGAGTAATCTCCCTCATTACAGTAGTGATACCCATAGAACCAAAAGCCAGGAAGCACTCATGAGTAATCTCCCTCATTACAGTAGTGATACCCAGAGAACTATGGATTAATCTCCCTTGTCACAACATCGATACCCAAAGAGCCAAGAGTCAAGCACCACTCAGGAGGAATCTCCCTTGTCACAGCAGTGATACACAGAGAACCAAGAGTCGAGCATCAATCAGGAGTAATCTCCCTTGTCACAGCAGTGATACCCAGAGTACCAAGAGTCAAGCACCACTCAGGAGTAATCTCCTTCATCACAGTAGTGATACCCAGAGAACTAAGGAGTAATCTGCCTTTTCACAGAAGTGATTCCCAGAGAACCAAGAGTCAAGAAGCACTCGTGAGTCATCTCCCTCATTCCAGTAGCAATATCAAAGCTACTGATGCTGAAGAAGCCCTCTGGCGTAATATTCCTCATCACAGTAGTGATACCCATGGAACCAAGAGTCAAGCACCGCTCAGTAGTAATCTCCCTTGTCACTGCAGTGATACCCAGAGAACCAAGAGTCAAGCACCACTCAGGAGTAATCTCCGTCATCACAGTAGTGATACCCAGAGAACTAAGTAGTAATCTCCCTTTTTACAGCAGTGATACCCAGAGAACCAAGAGTCAAGCACCACTCAGCATTAATCTCCCTTGTCACAGCAGTGATACCCAGAGAACCAAGAGTCAAGCACCACTCACGAGTAATCCCCCTTATCACAGCAGTGATACCCAGACAACTAAGTGTCAAGAAGCATTCAGGAGTAATCTCCGTCATCACAGTAGCGATACCCAGAGAACTAAATAGTAATCTCCCTTTTTACAGCAGTGATACCCAGAGAACCAAGAGTCAAGGAGCACTCTGGAGTAATCTCCCTTGTCACAGCAGTGATACCCAGATAACCAAGAGTCAAGAAGCACTCGGGAGTCATCTCCCTCACTCCAGTAGCAATATCAAAGATACTGATGCTGAAGAAGCACTCTGGTTTTAATCTTCCTCATCACAGTAGTGATACCCAGAGACCCAAGAGTCAAGCACCACTCAGTAATAATCTCCCTTGTCACAGCAGTGATACCCAGAGGACCAAGAGTCAAGAACCACTGGGAGTAATCTCTCTTGTCAGAGCAGTGATACCCAGAGAACCAAGAGTCAAGCGCCACTGAGGAGTACTCTCCCTTGTCACAGCAGTGATACCCAGAGAACTAAGTGTCAAGAAGCACTCAGCAGTAATCTCCCTCATCACAGTAGTGATACCCATAGAAGAAGTGTCAAGAAGCACTCGGGAGTAATCTCCCTCATTACAGTAGTGATACCCAGAGAACTATGGAGTAATCTCCCTTGTCACAACAGTGATACCCAAAGAACCAAGAGTCAAGCACCACTCAGGAGTAATCTCCCTTATCACAGCAGTGATACCCAGAGAACCAAGAGTCAAGCATCAATCAGGAGTAGTCTCCCTTGTCACAGCAGTGATACCCAGAGAACCAAGAGTCAAGAAGCACTCAGGAGTAATCTCCTTCATCACAGTAGTGATACCCAGAGGACTAAGTGTCAAGAAGCACTTGGGAGTAATCTCCCTCATTACAGTAGTGATACCTAGAGAACCAAGAGTCATGAAGCACTCTGTAGTAATCTCCCTCATCACAGTAGTGATACCTAGAGAACTAAGTGTCAAGAAGCAGTCAGGAGTATTCTCACTCATCACAGTAGTGATACCTAGAGAACCAAGAGCCAGGAAGCACTCAGGAGTGATCTCCCTCATTACAGTAGTGATACCCAGAGAACTAAGGAGTAATCTCCCTTTACACAGCAGTGATACCGAGAGAACCAAGAGTCAAGAACCACTCGGAAGTAATCTGCCTTATTAAAGCAGTGATACCCAGAGAACTAAGTGTCAAGAAGCACTTGGGCGTAATCTCCTTCATCACAGTAGTGATACCCAGAGAAGTAAGTGTCAAGAAGCACTCGGGAGTAATCTCCCACATTACAGTAGTGATACCCAGAGAACTATGGAGTAATCTCCCTTGTCACAACAGTGATACCCAAAGAACCAAGAGTCAAGCACCACTCAGGAGTAATCTCCCTTGTCACAGCAGTGATACCCAGAGAACCAAGAGTCAAGCACCACTCAGGAGTAATCTCCCTCATCACAGAAGTGATACCCAGAGAAGTAAGTGTCAAGAAGCTCTTGGGAGTAATATCCCTCATTACAGTAGTGATACCCAGAGAACTAAGGAGTAATCTTCCTTTTCATAGAAGTGATACCCAGAGAACCAAGAGTCAAGGAGCACTCAGGAGTAATCTCCCTTGTCACAGCAGTGATACCCAGAGAACTAAGAGTCAAGAAGCACTCAGGAGTAATCTCCTTCATCACAGTAGTGATACCCAGAGAACTAAGTGTCAAGAAGCAGTCAGGAGTATTCTCCCTCATCACAGTAGTGATACCCAGAGAAGCAAGAGCCAGGAAGCACCCAGGAGTGAACTCCCTCATTACAGAAGTGATACCCAGAGAACTAAGGAGTAATCACCCTTTACACAGCAGTGATACCCAGAGAACCAAGAGTCAAGAACCACTCGGGAGTAATCTGCCTTATTAAAGCAGTGATACCCAGAGAACTAAGTGTCAAGAAGCCCTCGGAAGTAATCTCCTTCATCACAGTAGTGATACCCAGAGAACTAAGTAGTAATCTCCCTTTTTACAGCAGTGATACCCAGAGAACCAAGAGTCAAGCACCACTCAGGAGTAATCTCCCTTGTCACAGCAGTGATACCCAGAGAACCAAGAGTCAAGCACCACTCAGGAGTAATCTCCCTCATCACAGTAGTGATACCCAGAGAAGTAAGTGTCAAGAAGCACTCGGGAGTAATACCCCTCATTACAATAGTGATACCCAGAGAACTAAGGAGTAATCTTCCTTGATACCCAGAGAACTAAGAGTCAAGGAGCACTCTGGAGTAATTACCCTTGTCACAGCAGTGATACCCAGAGAACCAAGAGTCAAGAAGCACTCGGGAGTCATCTCCCTCACTCCAGTAGCAATATCAAAGATACTGATGCTGAAGAAGCACTCTGGTTTTAATCTTCCTCATCACATTAGTGATACCCAGAGACCCAAGAGTCAAGCACCACTTAGTAGTAATCTCCCTTGTCACAGCAGTGATACCCAGAGGCCCAAGAGTCAAGAACCACTGGGAGTAATCTCTCTTGTCAGAGCAGTGATACCCAGAGAACCATGAGTCAAGCGCCACTGAGGAGTACTCTCCCTTGTCACAGCAGTGATACCCAGAGAACTAAGTGCCAAGAAGCACTCAGCAGTAATCTCCCTCTTCAAAGTATTGATACCCATAGAAGAAGTGTCAAGAAGCAGTCGGGAGTAATCTCCCTCATTAGAGTAGTGATACCCAGAGAACTATGGAGTAATCTCCCTTGTCACAACAGTGATACCCAAAGAACCAAGAGTCAAGCACCACTCGGGAGTAATCTCCATTGTCACAGCAGTGATACCCAGAGAACCAGGAGTCAAGCACCACTCAGGAGTAATCTCCCTCATCACAGAAGTGATACCCAGAGAAGTAAGTGTCAAGAAGCACTCGGGAGTAATATCCCTCATTACAGTAGTGATACCGAGAGAACTAAGGAGTAATCTTCCTTTTCATAGAAGTGATACCCAGAGAACCAAGAGTCAAGGAGCACTCAGGAGTAATCTCCCTTGTCACAGCGGTGATACCCAGAGAACCAAGAGTCAAGAAGCACTCAGGAGTAATATCCTTCATCACAGTAGTGATACCCAGAGAACTAAGTGTCAAGAAGCACTCGGGAGTAATCTCCCTCATTACAGTAGTGATACCCAGAGAACCAAGAGTCAAGAAGCACTCTGTAGTAATCTCCCTCATCACAGTAGTGATACCTAGAGAACTAAGTGTCAAGAAGCAGTCAGGAGTATTCTCCCTCATCACAGTAGTGATACCCAGAGAACCAAGAGCCAAGAAGCACCCAGGAGTGATCTCCCTCATTACAGAAGTGATACCCAGAGAACTAAGGAGTAATCTCCCTTTACACAGCAGTGATACCCAGACAACCAAGAGTCAAGAACCACTCGGGAGTAATGTGCCTTATTAAAGCAGTGATACCCAGAGATATAAGTGTCAAGAAGCCCTCGGGAGTAATCTCCTTCATCACAGTAGTGATACCCAGAGAACTAAGTAGTAATCTCCCTTTTTACAGCAGTGATACCCAGAGAACCAAGAGTCAAGCACCACTCAGGAGTAATCTCCCTTGTCACAGCAGTGATACCCAGAGAACCAAGAGTCAAGCACCACTCAGGAGTAATCTCCCTCATCACAGTAGTGATACCCAGAGAAGTAAGTGTCAAGAAGCACTCGGGAGTAATACCCCTCATTACAATAGTGATACCCAGAGAACTAAGGAGTAATCTTCCTTTTCATAGAAGTAATACCCAGAGAACGAAGAGTCAAGGAGCACTCTGGAGTAATCACCCTTGTCACAGCAGTGATACCCAGAGAACCAAGAGTCAAGAAGCACTCGGGAGTCATCTCCCTCACTCCAGTAGCAATATCAAAGATACTGATGCTGAAGAAGCACTCTGGTTTTATTCTTCCTCATCACAGTAGTGATACCCAGAGACCCAAGAGTCAAGTACCACTTAGTAGTAATCTCCCTTGTCACAGCAGTGATACCCAGAGGACCAAGAGTCAAGAACCACTGGGAGTAATCTCTCTTGTCAGAGCAGTGATACCCAGAGAACCAAGAGTCAAGCGCCACTGAGGAGTACTCTCCCTTGTCACAGCAGTGATACCCAGAGAACTAAGTGTCAAGAAGCACTCAGCAGTAATCTCCCTCATCACAGTAGTGATACCCATAGAAGAAGTGTCAAGAAGCACTCGGGAGTAATCTCCCTCATTACAGTAGTGATACCCAGAGAACTATGGAGTAATCTCCCTTGTCACAACAGTGATACCCAAAGAACCAAGAGTCAAGCACCACTCAGGAGTAATCTCCCTTATCACAGCAGTGATACCCAGAGAACCAAGAGTCAAGCACCACTCACGAGTAATCCCCCTTATCACAGCAGTGATACCCAGACAACTAAGTGTCAAGAAGCACTCAGGAGTAATCTCCGTCATCACAGTAGTGATACCCAGAGAACTAAGTAGTAATCTCCCTTTTTACAGCAGTGATACCCAGAGAACCAAGAGTCAAGCACCACTCAGTATTAATCTCCCTTGTCACAGCAGTGATACCCAGAGAACCAAGAGTCAAGCACCACTAACGAGTAATCCCCCTTATCACAGCAGTGATACCCAGACAACTAAGTGTCAAGAAGCACTCAGGAGTAATCTCCGTCATCACAGTAGTGATACCCAGAGACCCAAGAGTCAAGCACCACTCAGTATTAATCTCCCTTGTCACAGCAGTGATACCCAGAGAACCAAGAGTCAAGCACCACTCACGAGTAATCCCCCTTATCACAGCAGTGATACCCAGACAACTAAGTGTCAAGAAGCACTCAGGAGTAATCTCCGTCATCACAGTAGTGATACCCAGAGAACTAAATAGTAATCTCCCTTTTTACAGCAGTGATACCCAGAGAACCAGGAGTCAAGGAGCACTCTGGAGTAATCTCCCTTGTCACAGCAGTGATACCCAGATAACCAAGAGTCAAGAAGCACTCGGGAGTCATCTCCCTCACTCCAGTAGCAATATCAAAGATACTGATGCTGAAGAAGCACTCTGGTTTTAATCTTCCTCATCACAGTAGTGATACCCAGAGACCCAAGAGTCAAGCACCACTCAGTAATAATCTCCCTTGTCACAGCAGTGATACCCAGAGGACCAAGAGTCAAGAACCACTGGGAGTAATCTCTCTTGTCAGAGCAGTGATACCCAGAGAACCAAGAGTCAAGCGCCACTGAGGAGTACTCTCCCTTGTCACAGCAGTGATACCCAGAAAACCAAGAGTCAAGCACCACTCAGGAGTAATCTCCCTCATCACAGTAGTGATACCCAGAGAAGTAAGTGTCAAGAAGCACTCGGGAGTAATACCCCTCATTACAATAGTGATACCCAGAGAACTAAGGAGTAATCTTCCTTGATACCCAGAGAACCAAGAGTCAAGGAGCACTCTGGAGTAATTACCCTTGTCACAGCAGTGATACCCAGAGAACCAAGAGTCAAGAAGCACTCGGGAGTCATCTCCCTCACTCCAGTAGCAATATCAAAGATACTGATGCTGAAGAAGCACTCTGGTTTTAATCTTCCTCATCACATTAGTGATACCCAGAGACCCAAGAGTCAAGCACCACTTAGTAGTAATCTCCCTTGTCACAGCAGTGATACCCAGAGGCCCAAGTGTCAAGAACCACTGGGAGTAATCTCTCTTGTCAGAGCAGTGATACCCAGAGAACCATGAGTCAAGCGCCACTGAGGAGTACTCTCCCTTGTCACAGCAGTGATACCCAGAGAACTAAGTGCCAAGAAGCACTCAGCAGTAATCTCCCTCTTCACAGTATTGATACCCATAGAAGAAGTGTCAAGAAGCAGTCGGGAGTAATCTCCCTCATTAGAGTAGTGATACCCAGAGAACTATGGAGTAATCTCCCTTGTCACAACAGTGATACCCAAAGAACCAAGAGTCAAGCACCACTCGGGAGTAATCTCCATTGTCACAGCAGTGATACCCAGAGAACCAGGAGTCAAGCACCACTCAGGAGTAATCTCCCTCATCACAGAAGTGATACCCAGAGAAGTAAGTGTCAAGAAGCACTCAGGAGTAATATCCCTCATTACAGTAGTGATACCGAGAGAACTAAGGAGTAATCTTCCTTTTCATAGAAGTGATACCCAGAGAACCAAGAGTCAAGGAGCACTCAGGAGTAATCTCCCTTGTCACAGCGGTGATACCCAGAGAACCAAGAGTCAAGAAGCACTCAGGAGTAATATCCTTCATCACAGTAGTGATACCCAGAGAACTAAGTGTCAAGAAGCACTCGGGAGTAATCTCCCTCATTACAGTAGTGATACCCAGAGAACCAAGAGTCAAGAAGCACTCTGTAGTAATCTCCCTCATCACAGTAGTGATACCTAGAGAACTAAGTGTCAAGAAGCAGTCAGGAGTATTCTCCCTCATCACAGTAGTGATACCCAGAGAACCAAGAGCCAAGAAGCACCCAGGAGTGATCTCCCTCATTACAGAAGTGATACCCAGAGAACTAAGGAGTAATCTCCCTTTACACAGCAGTGATACCCAGACAACCAAGAGTCAAGAACCACTCGGGAGTAATGTGCCTTATTAAAGCAGTGATACCCAGAGATATAAGTGTCAAGAAGCCCTCGGGAGTAATCTCCTTCATCACAGTAGTGATACCCAGAGAACTAAGTAGTAATCTCCCTTTTTACAGCAGTGATACCCAGAGAACCAAGAGTCAAGCACCACTCAGGAGTAATCTCCCTCATCACAGTAGTGATACCCAGAGAAGTAAGTGTCAAGAAGCACTCGGGAGTAATACCCCTCATTACAATAGTGATACCCAGAGAACTAAGGAGTAATCTTCCTTTTCATAGAAGTAATACCCAGAGAACGAAGAGTCAAGGAGCACTCTGGAGTAATCACCCTTGTCACAGCAGTGATACCCAGAGAACCAAGAGTCAAGAAGCACTCGGGAGTCATCTCCCTCACTCCAGTAGCAATATCAAAGATACTGATGCTGAAGAAGCACTCTGGTTTTATTCTTCCTCATCACAGTAGTGATACCCAGAGACCCAAGAGTCAAGTACCACTTAGTAGTAATCTCCCTTGTCACAGCAGTGATACCCAGAGGACCAAGAGTCAAGAACCACTGGGAGTAATCTCTCTTGTCAGAGCAGTGATACCCAGAGAACCAAGAGTCAAGCGCCACTGAGGAGTACTCTCCCTTGTCACAGCAGTGATACCCAGAGAACTAAGTGTCAAGAAGCACTCAGCAGTAATCTCCCTCATCACAGTAGTGATACCCATAGAAGAAGTGTCAAGAAGCACTCGGGAGTAATCTCCCTCATTACAGTAGTGATACCCAGAGAACTATGGAGTAATCTCCCTTGTCACAACAGTGATACCCAAAGAACCAAGAGTCAAGCACCACTCAGGAGTAATCTCCCTTATCACAGCAGTGATACCCAGAGAACCAAGAGTCAAGCACCACTCACGAGTAATCCCCCTTATCACAGCAGTGATACCCAGACAACTAAGTGTCAAGAAGCACTCAGGAGTAATCTCCGTCATCACAGTAGTGATACCCAGAGAACTAAGTAGTAATCTCCCTTTTTACAGCAGTGATACCCAGAGAACCAAGAGTCAAGCACCACTCAGTATTAATCTCCCTTGTCACAGCAGTGATACCCAGAGAACCAAGAGTCAAGCACCACTAACGAGTAATCCCCCTTATCACAGCAGTGATACCCAGACAACTAAGTGTCAAGAAGCACTCAGGAGTAATCTCCGTCATCACAGTAGTGATACCCAGAGACCCAAGAGTCAAGCACCACTCAGTATTAATCTCCCTTGTCACAGCAGTGATACCCAGAGAACCAAGAGTCAAGCACCACTCACGAGTAATCCCCCTTATCACAGCAGTGATACCCAGACAACTAAGTGTCAAGAAGCACTCAGGAGTAATCTCCGTCATCACAGTAGTGATACCCAGAGAACTAAATAGTAATCTCCCTTTTTACAGCAGTGATACCCAGAGAACCAGGAGTCAAGGAGCACTCTGGAGTAATCTCCCTTGTCACAGCAGTGATACCCAGATAACCAAGAGTCAAGAAGCACTCGGGAGTCATCTCCCTCACTCCAGTAGCAATATCAAAGATACTGATGCTGAAGAAGCACTCTGGTTTTAATCTTCCTCATCACAGTAGTGATACCCAGAGACCCAAGAGTCAAGCACCACTCAGTAATAATCTCCCTTGTCACAGCAGTGATACCCAGAGGACCAAGAGTCAAGAACCACTGGGAGTAATCTCTCTTGTCAGAGCAGTGATACCCAGAGAACCAAGAGTCAAGCGCCACTGAGGAGTACTCTCCCTTGTCACAGCAGTGATACCCAGAAAACCAAGAGTCAAGCACCACTCAGGAGTAATCTCCCTCATCACAGTAGTGATACCCAGAGAAGTAAGTGTCAAGAAGCACTCGGGAGTAATACCCCTCATTACAATAGTGATACCCAGAGAACTAAGGAGTAATCTTCCTTGATACCCAGAGAACCAAGAGTCAAGGAGCACTCTGGAGTAATTACCCTTGTCACAGCAGTGATACCCAGAGAACCAAGAGTCAAGAAGCACTCGGGAGTCATCTCCCTCACTCCAGTAGCA
Source organism: Ambystoma mexicanum (assembly GCF_040938575.1). Classification (NCBI taxonomy): domain Eukaryota; kingdom Metazoa; phylum Chordata; class Amphibia; order Caudata; family Ambystomatidae; genus Ambystoma; species Ambystoma mexicanum. Next base: position 1,386,130,672 of record NC_090931.1, read on the forward strand.
ATATCAAAGATACTGATGCTGAAGAAGCACTCTGGTTTTAATCTTCCTCATCACATTAGTGATACCCAGAGACCCAAGAGTCAAGCACCACTTAGTAGTAATCTCCCTTGTCACAGCAGTGATACCCAGAGGCCCAAGTGTCAAGAACCACTGGGAGTAATCTCTCTTGTCAGAGCAGTGATACCCAGAGAACCATGAGTCAAGCGCCACTGAGGAGTACTCTCCCTTGTCACAGCAGTGATACCCAGAGAACTAAGTGCCAAGAAGCACTCAGCAGTAATCTCCCTCTTCACAGTATTGATACCCATAGAAGAAGTGTCAAGAAGCAGTCGGGAGTAATCTCCCTCATTAGAGTAGTGATACCCAGAGAACTATGGAGTAATCTCCCTTGTCACAACAGTGATACCCAAAGAACCAAGAGTCAAGCACCACTCGGGAGTAATCTCCATTGTCACAGCAGTGATACCCAGAGAACCAGGAGTCAAGCACCACTCAGGAGTAATCTCCCTCATCACAGAAGTGATACCCAGAGAAGTAAGTGTCAAGAAGCACTCAGGAGTAATATCCCTCATTACAGTAGTGATACCGAGAGAACTAAGGAGTAATCTTCCTTTTCATAGAAGTGATACCCAGAGAACCAAGAGTCAAGGAGCACTCAGGAGTAATCTCCCTTGTCACAGCGGTGATACCCAGAGAACCAAGAGTCAAGAAGCACTCAGGAGTAATATCCTTCATCACAGTAGTGATACCCAGAGAACTAAGTGTCAAGAAGCACTCGGGAGTAATCTCCCTCATTACAGTAGTGATACCCAGAGAACCAAGAGTCAAGAAGCACTCTGTAGTAATCTCCCTCATCACAGTAGTGATACCTAGAGAACTAAGTGTCAAGAAGCAGTCAGGAGTATTCTCCCTCATCACAGTAGTGATACCCAGAGAACCAAGAGCCAAGAAGCACCCAGGAGTGATCTCCCTCATTACAGAAGTGATACCCAGAGAACTAAGGAGTAATCTCCCTTTACACAGCAGTGATACCCAGACAACCAAGAGTCAAGAACCACTCGGGAGTAATGTGCCTTATTAAAGCAGTGATACCCAGAGATATAAGTGTCAAGAAGCCCTCGGGAGTAATCTCCTTCATCACAGTAGTGATACCCAGAGAACTAAGTAGTAATCTCCCTTTTTACAGCAGTGATACCCAGAGAACCAAGAGTCAAGCACCACTCAGGAGTAATCTCCCTCATCACAGTAGTGATACCCAGAGAAGTAAGTGTCAAGAAGCACTCGGGAGTAATACCCCTCATTACAATAGTGATACCCAGAGAACTAAGGAGTAATCTTCCTTTTCATAGAAGTAATACCCAGAGAACGAAGAGTCAAGGAGCACTCTGGAGTAATCACCCTTGTCACAGCAGTGATACCCAGAGAACCAAGAGTCAAGAAGCACTCGGGAGTCATCTCCCTCACTCCAGTAGCAATATCAAAGATACTGATGCTGAAGAAGCACTCTGGTTTTATTCTTCCTCATCACAGTAGTGATACCCAGAGACCCAAGAGTCAAGTACCACTTAGTAGTAATCTCCCTTGTCACAGCAGTGATACCCAGAGGACCAAGAGTCAAGAACCACTGGGAGTAATCTCTCTTGTCAGAGCAGTGATACCCAGAGAACCAAGAGTCAAGCGCCACTGAGGAGTACTCTCCCTTGTCACAGCAGTGATACCCAGAGAACTAAGTGTCAAGAAGCACTCAGCAGTAATCTCCCTCATCACAGTAGTGATACCCATAGAAGAAGTGTCAAGAAGCACTCGGGAGTAATCTCCCTCATTACAGTAGTGATACCCAGAGAACTATGGAGTAATCTCCCTTGTCACAACAGTGATACCCAAAGAACCAAGAGTCAAGCACCACTCAGGAGTAATCTCCCTTATCACAGCAGTGATACCCAGAGAACCAAGAGTCAAGCATCAATCAGGAGTAATCTTCCTTGTCACAGCAGTGATACCCAGAGAACCAAGAGTCAAGAAGCACTCAGGAGTAATCTCCTTCATCACAGTAGTGATACCCAGAGAACTAAGTGTCAAGAAGCACTCAGGAGTAATCTCCCTCATCACAGAAGTGATACACAGAGATGTAAGTGTCAAGAAGCACTCGGGAGTAATATCCCTCATTACAGTAGTGATACCCAGAGAACTAAGGAGTAATCTTCCTTTTCATAGAAGTGATACCCAGAGAACCAAGAGTCAAGGAGCACTCAGGAGTAATCTCCCTTGTCACAGCAGTGATACCCAGAGAACTAAGAGTCAAGAAGCACTCAGGAGTAATCTCCTTCATCACAGTAGTGATACCCAGAGAACTAAGTATCAAGAAGCAGTCAGGAGTATTCTCCCTCATCACAGTAGTGATACCCAGAGAAGCAAGAGCCAGGAAGCACCCAGGAGTGATCTCCCTCATTACAGAAGTGATACTCAGAGAACTAAGGAGTAATCTCCCTTTACAGAGCAGTGATACCCAGAGAACCAAGAGTCAAGAACCACTCAGGAGTAATCTGCCTTATTAAAGCAGTGATACCCAGAGAACTAAGTGTCAAGAAGCCCTCAGGAGTAATCTCCTTCATCACAGTAGTGATACCCAGAGAACTAAGTAGTAATCTCCCTTTTTACAGCAGTGATACCCAGAGAACCAAGAGTCAAGCACCACTCAGGAGTAATCTCCCTCATCACAGTAGTGATACCCAGAGAAGTAAGTGTCAAGAAGCACTCGGGAGTAATATCCCTCATTACAATAGTGATACCCAGAGAACTAAATAGTAATCTCCCTTTTTACAGCAGTGATACCCAGAGAACCAAGAGTCAAGGAGCACTCTGGAGTAATCTCCCTTGTCACAGCAGTGATACCCAGATAACCAAGAGTCAAGAAGCACTCGGGAGTCATCTCCCTCACTCCAGTAGCAATATCAAAGATACTGATGCTGAAGAAGCACTCTGGTTTTAATCTTCCTCATCACAGTAGTGATACCCAGAGACCCAAGAGTCAAGCACCACTCAGTAATAATCTCCCTTGTCACAGCAGTGATACCCAGAGGACCAAGAGTCAAGAACCACTGGGAGTAATCTCTCTTGTCAGAGCAGTGATACCCAGAGAACCAAGAGTCAAGCGCCACTGAGGAGTACTCTCCCTTGTCACAGCAGTGATACCCAGAGAACTAAGTGTCAAGAAGCACTCAGCAGTAATCTCCCTCATCACAGTAGTGATACCCATAGAAGAAGTGTCAAGAAGCACTCGGGAGTAATCTCCCTCATTACAGTAGTGATACCCAGAGAACTATGGAGTAATCTCCCTTGTCACAACAGTGATACCCAAAGAACCAAGAGTCAAGCACCACTCAGGAGTAATCTCCCTTGTCACAGCAGTGATACCCAGAGAACCAAGAGTCAAGCATCAATCAGGAGTAATCTCCCTTGTCACAGCAGTGATACCCAGAGAACCAAGAGTCAAGAAGCACTCAGGAGTAATCTCCTTCATCACAGTAGTGATACCCAGAGGACTAAGTGTCAAGAAGCACTCGGGAGTAATCTCCCTCATTACAGTAGTGATACCTAGAGAACCAAGAGTCATGAAGCACTCTGTAGTAATCTCCCTCATCACAGTAGTGATACCTAGAGAACTAAGTGTCAAGAAGCAGTCAGGAGTATTCTCACTCATCACAGTAGTGATACCTAGAGAACCAAGAGCCAGGAAGCACTCAGGAGTGATCTCCCTCATTACAGTAGTGATACCCAGAGAACTAAGGAGTAATCTCCCTTTACACAGCAGTGATACCGAGAGAACCAAGAGTCAAGAACCACTCGGAAGTAATCTGCCTTATTAAAGCAGTGATACCCAGAGAACTAAGTGTCAAGAAGCACTCAGGAGTAATCTCCTTCATCACAGTAGTGATACCCAGAGAAGTAAGTGTCAAGAAGCACTCAGGAGTTATCTCCCTCATTACAGTAGTGATACCCAGATGACTATGGAGTAATCAACCTTGTCACAGCAGTGATACCCAGAGAACCAAGAGTCAAGAAGCACTCAGGAGTAATCTCCTTCATCACAGTAGTGATACCCAGAGAACTAAGTGTCAAGAAGCACTCAGGAGTAATCTCCCTCATTACAGTAGTGATACCCAGAGAACCAAAAGCCAGGAAGCACTCATGAGTAATCTCCCTCATTACAGTAGTGATACCCAGAGAACTATGGATTAATCTCCCTTGTCACAACATCGATACCCAAAGAGCCAAGAGTCAAGCACCACTCAGGAGGAATCTCCCTTGTCACAGCAGTGATACACAGAGAACCAAGAGTCGAGCATCAATCAGGAGTAATCTCCCTTGTCACAGCAGTGATACCCAGAGAACCAAGAGTCAAGCACCACTCAGGAGTAATCTCCCTTGTCACAGCAGTGATACCCAGAGAACCAAGAGTCAAGAAGCACTCAGGAGTAATCTCCTTCATCACAGTAGTGATACCCAGAGAACTAAGGAGTAATCTGCCTTTTCACAGAAGTGATTCCCAGAGAACCAAGAGTCAAGAAGCACTCGTGAGTCATCTCCCTCATTCCAGTAGCAATATCAAAGCTACTGATGCTGAAGAAGCCCTCTGGCGTAATATTCCTCATCACAGTAGTGATACCCATGGAACCAAGAGTCAAGCACCGCTCAGTAGTAATCTCCCTTGTCACTGCAGTGATACCCAGAGAACCAAGAGTCAAGCACCACTCACGAGTAATCCCCCTTATCACAGCAGTGATACCCAGACAACTAAGTGTCAAGAAGCACTCAGGAGTAATCTCCGTCATCACAGTAGTGATACCCAGAGAACTAAGTAGTAATCTCCCTTTTTACAGCAGTGATACCCAGAGAACCAAGAGTCAAGCACCACTCAGTATTAATCTCCCTTGTCGCAGCAGTGATACCCAGAGAACCAAGAGTCAAGCACCACTAACGAGTAATCCCCCTTATCACAGCAGTGATACCCAGACAACTAAGTGTCAAGAAGCACTCAGGAGTAATCTCCGTCATCACAGTAGTGATACCCAGAGACCCAAGAGTCAAGCACCACTCAGTATTAATCTCCCTTGTCACAGCAGTGATACCCAGAGAACCAAGAGTCAAGCACCACTCACGAGTAATCCCCCTTATCACAGCAGTGATACCCAGACAACTAAGTGTCAAGAAGCACTCAGGAGTAATCTCCGTCATCACAGTAGTGATACCCAGAGAACTAAATAGTAATCTCCCTTTTTACAGCAGTGATACCCAGAGAACCAGGAGTCAAGGAGCACTCTGGAGTAATCTCCCTTGTCACAGCAGTGATACCCAGATAACCAAGAGTCAAGAAGCACTCGGGAGTCATCTCCCTCACTCCAGTAGCAATATCAAAGATACTGATGCTGAAGAAGCACTCTGGTTTTAATCTTCCTCATCACAGTAGTGATACCCAGAGACCCAAGAGTCAAGCACCACTCAGTAATAATCTCCCTTGTCACAGCAGTGATACCCAGAGGACCAAGAGTCAAGAACCACTGGGAGTAATCTCTCTTGTCAGAGCAGTGATACCCAGAGAACCAAGAGTCAAGCGCCACTGAGGAGTACTCTCCCTTGTCACAGCAGTGATACCCAGAGAACTAAGTGTCAAGAAGCACTCAGCAGTAATCTCCCTCATCACAGTAGTGATACCCATAGAAGAAGTGTCAAGAAGCACTCGGGAGTAATCTCCCTCATTACAGTAGTGATACCCAGAGAACTATGGAGTAATCTCCCTTGTCACAACAGTGATACCCAAAGAACCAAGAGTCAAGCACCACTCAGGAGTAATCTCCCTTATCACAGCAGTGATACCCAGAGAACCAAGAGTCAAGCATCAATCAGGAGTAATCTCCCTTGTCACAGCAGTGATACCCAGAGAACCAAGAGTCAAGAAGCACTCAGGAGTAATCTCCTTCATCACAGTAGTGATACCCAGAGGACTAAGTGTCAAGAAGCACTCGGGAGTAATCTCCCTCATTACAGTAGTGATACCTAGAGAACCAAGAGTCATGAAGCACTCTGTAGTAATCTCCCCCATCACAGTAGTGATACCTAGAGAACTAAGTGTCAAGAAGCAGTCAGGAGTATTCTCACTCATCACAGTAGTGATACCTAGAGAACCAAGAGCCAGGAAGCACTCAGGAGTGATCTCCCTCATTACAGTAGTGATACCCAGAGAACTAAGGAGTAATCTCCCTTTACACAGCAGTGATACCGAGAGAACCAAGAGTCAAGAACCACTCAGAAGTAATCTGCCTTATTAAAGCAGTGATACCCAGAGAACTAAGTGTCAAGAAGCACTTGGGAGTAATCTCCTTCATCACAGTAGTGATACCCAGAGAAGTAAGTGTCAAGAAGCACTCGGGAGTAATCTCCCACATTACAGTAGTGATACCCAGAGAACTATGGAGTAATCTCCCTTGTCACAACAGTGATACCCAAAGAACCAAGAGTCAAGCACCACTCAGGAGTAATCTCCCTTGTCACAGCAGTGATACCCAGAGAACCAAGAGTCAAGCACCACTCAGGAGTAATCTCCCTCATCACAGAAGTGATACCCAGAGAAGTAAGTGTCAAGAAGCACTCGGGAGTAATATCCCTCATTACAGTAGTGATACCCAGAGAACCAAGAGTCAAGGAGCACTCAGGAGTAATCTCCCTTGTCACAGCAGTGATACCCAGAGAACTAAGAGTCAAGAAGCACTCAGGAGTAATCTCCTTCATCACAGTAGTGATACCCAGAGAACTAAGTGTCAAGAAGCAGTCAGGAGTATTCTCCCTCATCACAGTAGTGATACCCAGAGAAGCAAGAGCCAGGAAGCACCCAGGAGTGAACTCCCTCATTACAGAAGTGATACCCAGAGAACTAAGGAGTAATCTCCCTTTACACAGCAGTGATACCCAGAGAACCAAGAGTCAAGAACCACTCGGGAGTAATCTGCCTTATTAAAGCAGTGATACCCAGAGAACTAAGTGTCAAGAAGCCCTCGGAAGTAATCTCCTTCATCACAGTAGTGATACCCAGAGAACTAAGTAGTAATCTCCCTTTTTACAGCAGTGATACCCAGAGAACCAAGAGTCAAGCACCACTCAGGAGTAATCTCCCTTGTCACAGCAGTGATACCCAGAGAACCAAGAGTCAAGCACCACTCAGGAGTAATCTCCCCCTCATCACAGTAGTGATACCCAGAGAAGTAAGTGTCAAGAAGCACTCGGGAGGAATACCCCTCATTACAATAGTGATACCCAGAGAACTAAGGAGTAATCTTCCTTGATACCCAGAGAACCAAGAGTCAAGGAGCACTCTGGAGTAATCACCCTTGTCACAGCAGTGATACCCAGAGAACCAAGAGTCAAGAAGCACTCGGGAGTCATCTCCCTCACTCCAGTAGCAATATCACTGATACTGATGCTGAAGACGCACTCTGGTTTTAATCTTCCTCATCACATTAGTGATACCCAGAGACCCAAGAGTCAAGCACCACTTAGTAGTAATCTCCCTTGTCACAGCAGTGATACCCAGAGGCCCAAGAATCAAGAACCACTGGGAGTAATCTCTCTTGTCAGAGCAGTGATACCCAGAGAACCATGAGTCAAGCGCCACTGAGGAGTACTCTCCCTTGTCACAGCAGTGATACCCAGAGAACTAGCAGTAATCTCCCTCTTCACAGTATTGATACCCATAGAAGAAGTGTCAAGAAGCAGTCGGGAGTAATCTCCCTCATTACAGTAGTGATACCCAGAGAACTATGGAGTAATCTCCCTTGTCACAACAGTGATACCCAAAGAACCAAGAGTCAAGCACCACTCGGGAGTAATCTCCATTGTCACAGCAGTGATACCCAGAGAACCAGGAGTCAAGCACCACTCAGGAGTAATCTCCCTCATCACAGAAGTGATACCCAGAGAAGTAAGTGTCAAGAAGCACTCGGGAGTAATATCCCTCATTACAGTAGTGATACCCAGAGAACTAAGGAGTAATCTTCCTTTTCATAGAAGTGATACCCAGAGAACCAAGAGTCAAGGAGCACTCAGGAGTAATCTCCCTTGTCACAGCAGTGATACCCAGAGAACCAAGAGTCAAGAAGCACTCAGGAGTAATATCCTTCATCACAGTAGTGATACCCAGAGAACTAAGTGTCAAGAAGCACTCGGGAGTAATCTCCCTCATTACAGTAGTGATACCCAGAGAACCAAGAGTCAAGAAGCACTCTGTAGTAATCTCCCTCATCACAGTAGTGATACCTAGAGAACTAAGTGTCAAGAAGCAGTCAGGAGTATTCTCCCTCATCACAGTAGTGATACCCAGAGAACCAAGAGCCAAGAAGCACCCAGGAGTGATCTCCCTCATTACAGAAGTGATACCCAGAGAACTAAGGAGTAATCTCCCTTTACACAGCAGTGATACCCAGACAACCAAGAGTCAAGAACCACTCGGGAGTAATGTGCCTTATTAAAGCAGTGATACCCAGAGAACTAAGTGTCAAGAAGCCCTCGGGAGTAATCTCCTTCATCACAGTAGTGATACCCAGAGAACTAAGTAGTAATCTCCCTTTTTACAGCAGTGATACCCAGAGAACCAAGAGTCAAGCACCACTCAGGAGTAATCTCCCTTGTCACAGCAGTGATACCCAGAGAACCAAGAGTCAAGCACCACTCAGGAGTAATCTCCCCCATCACAGTAGTGATACCCAGAGAAGTAAGTGTCAAGAAGCACTCGGGAGTAATACCCCTCATTACAATAGTGATACCCAGAGAACTAAGGAGTAATCTTCCTTTTCATAGAAGTAATACCCAGAGAACGAAGAGTCAAGGAGCACTCTGGAGTAATCACCCTTGTCACAGCAGTGATACCCAGAGAACCAAGAGTCAAGAAGCACTCGGGAGTCATCTCCCTCACTCCAGTAGCAATATCAAAGATACTGATGCTGAAGAAGCACTCTGGTTTTATTCTTCCTCATCACAGTAGTGATACCCAGAGACCCAAGAGTCAAGCACCACTTAGTAGTAATCTCCCTTGTCACAGCAGTGATACCCAGAGGACCAAGAGTCAAGAACCACTGGGAGTAATCTCTCTTGTCAGAGCAGTGATACCCAGAGAACCAAGAGTCAAGCGCCACTGAGGAGTACTCTCCCTTGTCACAGCAGTGATACCCAGAGAACTAAGTGTCAAGAAGCACTCAGCAGTAATCTCCCTCATCACAGTAGTGATACCCATAGAAGAAGTGTCAAGAAGCACTCGGGAGTAATCTCCCTCATTACAGTAGTGATACCCAGAGAACTATGGAGTAATCTCCCTTGTCACAACAGTGATACCCAAAGAACCAAGAGTCAAGCACCACTCAGGAGTAATCTCCCTTATCACAGCAGTGATACCCAGAGAACCAAGAGTCAAGCATCAATCAGGAGTAATCTTCCTTGTCACAGCAGTGATACCCAGAGAACCAAGAGTCAAGAAGCACTCAGGAGTAATCTCCTTCATCACACTAGTGATACCCAGAGAACTAAGTGTCAAGAAGCACTCAGGAGTAATCTCCCTCATCACAGAAGTGATACCCAGAGAAGTAAGTGTCAAGAAGCACTCGGGAGTAATATCCCTCATTACAGTAGTGATACCCAGAGAACTAAGGAGTAATCTTCCTTTTCATAGAAGTGATACCCAGAGAACCAAGAGTCAAGGAGCACTCAGGAGTAATCTCCCTTGTCACAGCAGTGATACCCAGAGAACTAAGAGTCAAGAAGCACTCAGGAGTAATCTCCTTCATCACAGTAGTGATACCCAGAGAACTAAGTATCAAGAAGCAGTCAGGAGTATTCTCCCTCATCACAGTAGTGATACCCAGAGAAGCAAGAGCCAGGAAGCACCCAGGAGTGATCTCCCTCATTACAGAAGTGATACCCAGAGAACTAAGGAGTAATCTCCCTTTACAGAGCAGTGATACCCAGAGAACCAAGAGTCAAGAACCACTCAGGAGTAATCTGCCTTATTAAAGCAGTGATACCCAGAGAACTAAGTGTCAAGAAGCCCTTGGGAGTAATCTCCTTCATCACAGTAGTGATACCCAGAGAACTAAGTAGTAATCTCCCTTTTTACAGCAGTGATACATAGAGAACCAAGAGTCAAGCACCACTCAGGAGTAATCTCCCTCATCACAGTAGTGATACCCAGAGAAGTAAGTATCAAGAAGCACTCGGGAGTAATACCCCTCATTACAATAGTGATACCCAGAGATCTAAATAGTAATCTCCCTTTTTACAGCAGTGATACCCAGAGAACCAAGAGTCAAGGAGCACTCTGGAGTAATCTCCCTTGTCACAGCAGTGATACCTAGATAACCAAGAGTCAAGAAGCACTCGGGAGTCATCTCCCTCACTCCAGTAGCAATATCAAAGATACTGATGCTGAAGAAGCACTCTGGTTTTAATCTTCCTCATCACAGTAGTGATACCCAGAGACCCAAGAGTCAAGCACCACTTAGTAATAATCTCCCTTGTCACAGCAGTGATACCCAGAGGACCAAGAGTCAAGAACCACTGGGAGTAATCTCTCTTGTCAGAGCAGTGATACCCAGAGAACCAAGAGTCAAGCGCCACTGAGGAGTACTCTCCCTTGTCACAGCAGTGATACCCAGAGAACTAAGTGTCAAGAAGCACTCAGCAGTAATCTCCCTCATCACAGTAGTGATACCCATAGAAGAAGTGTCAAGAAGCACTCGGGAGTAATCTCCCTCATTACAGTAGTGATACCCAGAGAACTATGGAGTAATCTCCCTTGTCACAACAGTGATACCCAAAGAACCAAGAGTCAAGCACCACTCAGGAGTAATCTCCCTTGTCACAGCAGTGATACCCAGAGAACCAAGAGTCAAGCATCAATCAGGAGTAATCTCCTTTGTCACAGCAGTGATACCCAGAGAACCAAGAGTCAAGAAGCACTCAGGAGTAATCTCCTTCATCACAGTAGTGATACCCAGAGGACTAAGTGTCAAGAAGCACTCGGGAGTAATCTCCCTCATTACAGTAGTGATACCTAGAGAACCAAGAGTCATGAAGCACTCTGTAGTAATCTCCCTCATCACAGTAGTGATACCTAGAGAACTAAGTGTCAAGAAGCAGTCAGGAGTATTCTCACTCATCACAGTAGTGATACCTAGAGAACCAAGAGCCAGGAAGCACCCAGGAGTGATCTCCCTCATTACAGTAGTGATACCCAGAGAACTAAGGAGTAATCTCCCTTTACACAGCAGTGATACCGAGAGAACCAAGAGTCAAGAACCACTCGGAAGTAATCTGCCTTATTAAAGCAGTGATACCCAGAGAACTAAGTGTCAAGAAGCACTCAGGAGTAATCTCCTTCATCACAGTAGTGATACCCAGAGAAGTAAGTGTCAAGAAGCACTCAGGAGTTATCTCCCTCATTACAGTAGTGATACCCAGATGACTATGGAGTAATCAAACTTGTCACAGCAGTGATACCCAGAGAACCAAGAGTCAAGACGCACTCAGGAGTAATCTCCTTCATCACAGTAGTGATACCCAGAGAACTAAGTGTCAAGAAGCAGTCAGGAGTATTCTCACTCATCACAGTAGTGATACCTAGAGAACCAAGAGCCAGGAAGCACTCAGGAGTGATCTCCCTCATTACAGTAGTGATACCCAGAGAACTAAGGAGTAATCTCCCTTTACACAGCAGTGATACCGAGAGAACCAAGAGTCAAGAACCACTCAGAAGTAATCTGCCTTATTAAAGCAGTGATACCCAGAGAACTAAGTGTCAAGAAGCACTTGGGAGTAATCTCCTTCATCACAGTAGTGATACCCAGAGAAGTAAGTGTCAAGAAGCACTCGGGAGTAATCTCCCACATTACAGTAGTGATACCCAGAGAACTATGGAGTAATCTCCCTTGTCACAACAGTGATACCCAAAGAACCAAGAGTCAAGCACCACTCAGGAGTAATCTCCCTTGTCACAGCAGTGATACCCAGAGAACCAAGAGTCAAGCACCACTCAGGAGTAATCTCCCTCATCACAGAAGTGATACCCAGAGAAGTAAGTGTCAAGAAGCACTCGGGAGTAATATCCCTCATTACAGTAGTGATACCCAGAGAACTAATGAGTAATCTTCCTTTTCATAGAAGTGATACCCAGAGAACCAAGAGTCAAGGAGCACTCAGGAGTAATCTCCCTTGTCACAGCAGTGATACCCAGAGAACTAAGAGTCAAGAAGCACTCAGGAGTAATCTCCTTCATCACAGTAGTGATACCCAGAGAACTAAGTGTCAAGAAGCAGTCAGGAGTATTCTCCTTCATCACAGTAGTGATACCCAGAGAAGCAAGAGCCAGGAAGCACCCAGGAGTGAACTCCCTCATTACAGAAGTGATACCCAGAGAACTAAGGAGTAATCTCCCTTTACACAGCAGTGATACCCAGAGAACCAAGAGTCAAGAACCACTCGGGAGTAATCTGCCTTATTAAAGCAGTGATACCCAGAGAACTAAGTGTCAAGAAGCCCTCGGAAGTAATCTCCTTCATCACAGTAGTGATACCCAGAGAACTAAGTAGTAATCTCCCTTTTTACAGCAGTGATACCCAGAGAACCAAGAGTCAAGCACCACTCAGGAGTAATCTCCCTTGTCACAGCAGTGATACCCAGAGAACCAAGAGTCAAGCACCACTCAGGAGTAATCTCCCTCATCACAGTAGTGATACCCAGAGAAGTAAGTGTCAAGAAGCACTCGGGAGTAATACCCCTCATTACAATAGTGATACCCAGAGAACTAAGGAGTAATCTTCCTTGATACCCAGAGAACCAAGAGTCAAGGAGCACTCTGGAGTAATCACCCTTGTCACAGCAGTGATACCCAGAGAACCAAGAGTCAAGAAGCACTCGGGAGTCATCTCCCTCACTCCAGTAGCAATATCACTGATACTGATGCTGAAGACGCACTCTGGTTTTAATCTTCCTCATCACATTAGTGATACCCAGAGACCCAAGAGTCAAGCACCACTTAGTAGTAATCTCCCTTGTCACAGCAGTGATACCCAGAGGCCCAAGAGTCAAGAACCACTGGGAGTAATCTCTCTTGTCAGAGCAGTGATACCCAGAGAACCATGAGTCAAGCGCCACTGAGGAGTACTCTCCCTTGTCACAGCAGTGATACCCAGAGAACCAGCAGTAATCTCCCTCTTCACAGTATTGATACCCATAGAAGAAGTGTCAAGAAGCAGTCGGGAGTAATCTCCCTCATTACAGTAGTGATACCCAGAGAACTATGGAGTAATCTCCCTTGTCACAACAGTGATACCCAAAGAACCAAGAGTCAAGCACCACTCGGGAGTAATCTCCATTGTCACAGCAGTGATACCCAGAGAACCAGGAGTCAAGCACCACTCAGGAGTAATCTCCCTCATCACAGAAGTGATACCCAGAGAAGTAAGTGTCAAGAAGCACTCGGGAGTAATATCCCTCATTACAGTAGCGATACCCAGAGAACTAAGGAGTAATCTTCCTTTTCATAGAAGTGATACCCAGAGAACCAAGAGTCAAGGAGCACTCAGGAGTAATCTCCCTTGTCACAGCAGTGATACCCAGAGAACCAAGAGTCAAGAAGCACTCAGGAGTAATATCCTTCATCACAGTAGTGATACCCAGAGAACTAAGTGTCAAGAAGCACTCGGGAGTAATCTCCCTCATTACAGTAGTGATACCCAGAGAACCAAGAGTCAAGAAGCACTCTGTAGTAATCTCCCTCATCACAGTAGTGATACCTAGAGAACTAAGTGTCAAGAAGCAGTCAGGAGTATTCTCCCTCATCACAGTAGTGATACCCAGAGAACCAAGAGCCAAGAAGCACCCAGGAGTGATCTCCCTCATTACAGAAGTGATACCCAGAGAACTAAGGAGTAATCTCCCTTTACACAGCAGTGATACCCAGACAACCAAGAGTCAAGAACCACTCGGGAGTAATGTGCCTTATTAAAGCAGTGATACCCAGAGAACTAAGTGTCAAGAAGCCCTCGGGAGTAATCTCCTTCATCACAGTAGTGATACCCAGAGAACTAAGTAGTAATCTTCCTTTTTACAGCAGTGATACCCAGAGAACCAAGAGTCAAGCACCACTCAGGAGTAATCTCCCTTGTCACAGCAGTGATACCCAGAGAACCAAGAGTCAAGCACCACTCAGGAGTAATCTCCCTCATCACAGTAGTGATACCCAGAGAAGTAAGTGTCAAGAAGCACTCGGGAGTAATACCCCTCATTACAATAGTGATACCCAGAGAACTAAGGAGTAATCTTCCTTTTCATAGAAGTAATACCCAGAGAACGAAGAGTCAAGGAGCACTCTGGAGTAATCACCCTTGTCACAGCAGTGATACCCAGAGAACCAAGAGTCAAGAAGCACTCGGGAGTCATCTCCCTCACTCCAGTAGCAATATCAAAGATACTGATGCTGAAGAAGCACTCTGGTTTTATTCTTCCTCATCACAGTAGTGATACCCAGAGACCCAAGAGTCAAGCACCACTTAGTAGTAATCTCCCTTGTCACAGCAGTGATACCCAGAGGACCAAGAGTCAAGAACCACTGGGAGTAATCTCTCTTGTCAGAGCAGTGATACCCAGAGAACCAAGAGTCAAGCGCCACTGAGGAGTACTCTCCCTTGTCACAGCAGTGATACCCAGAGAACTAAGTGTCAAGAAGCACTCAGCAGTAATCTCCCTCATCACAGTAGTGATACCCATAGAAGAAGTGTCAAGAAGCACTCGGGAGTAATCTCCCTCATTACAGTAGTGATACCCAGAGAACTATGGAGTAATCTCCCTTGTCACAACAGTGATACCCAAAGAACCAAGAGTCAAGCACCACTCAGGAGTAATCTCCCTTATCACAGCAGTGATACCCAGAGAACCAAGAGTCAAGCATCAATCAGGAGTAATCTTCCTTGTCACAGCAGTGATACCCAGAGAACCAAGAGTCAAGAAGCACTCAGGAGTAATCTCCTTCATCACACTAGTGATACCCAGAGAACTAAGTGTCAAGAAGCACTCAGGAGTAATCTCCCTCATCACAGAAGTGATACCCAGAGAAGTAAGTGTCAAGAAGCACTCGGGAGTAATATCCCTCATTACAGTAGTGATACCCAGAGAACTAAGGAGTAATCTTCCTTTTCATAGAAGTGATACCCAGAGAACCAAGAGTCAAGGAGCACTCGGGAGTAATCTCCCTTGTCACAGCAGTGATACCCAGAGAACTAAGAGTCAAGAAGCACTCAGGAGTAATCTCCTTCATCACAGTAGTGATACCCAGAGAACTAAGTATCAAGAAGCAGTCAGGAGTATTCTCCCTCATCACAGTAGTGATACCCAGAGAAGCAAGAGCCAGGAAGCACCCAGGAGTGATCTCCCTCATTACAGAAGTGATACCCAGAGAACTAAGGAGTAATCTCCCTTTACAGAGCAGTGATACCCAGAGAACCAAGAGTCAAGAACCACTCAGGAGTAATCTGCCTTATTAAAGCAGTGATACCCAGAGAACTAAGTGTCAAGAAGCCCTTGGGAGTAATCTCCTTCATCACAGTAGTGATACCCAGAGAACTAAGTAGTAATCTCCCTTTTTACAGCAGTGATACATAGAGAACCAAGAGTCAAGCACCACTCAGGAGTAATCTCCCTCATCACAGTAGTGATACCCAGAGAAGTAAGTATCAAGAAGCACTCGGGAGTAATACCCCTCATTACAATAGTGATACCCAGAGAACTAAATAGTAATCTCCCTTTTTACAGCAGTGATACCCAGAGAACCAAGAGTCAAGGAGCACTCTGGAGTAATCTCCCTTGTCACAGCAGTGATACCTAGATAACCAAGAGTCAAGAAGCACTCGGGAGTCATCTCCCTCACTCCAGTAGCAATATCAAAGATACTGATGCTGAAGAAGCACTCTGGTTTTAATCTTCCTCATCACAGTAGTGATACCCAGAGACCCAAGAGTCAAGCACCACTTAGTAATAATCTCCCTTGTCACAGCAGTGATACCCAGAGGACCAAGAGTCAAGAACCACTGGGAGTAATCTCTCTTGTCAGAGCAGTGATACCCAGAGAACCAAGAGTCAAGCGCCACTGAGGAGTACTCTCCCTTGTCACAGCAGTGATACCCAGAGAACTAAGTGTCAAGAAGCACTCAGCAGTAATCTCCCTCATCACAGTAGTGATACCCATAGAAGAAGTGTCAAGAAGCACTCGGGAGTAATCTCCCTCATTACAGTAGTGATACCCAGAGAACTATGGAGTAATCTCCCTTGTCACAACAGTGATACCCAAAGAACCAAGAGTCAAGCACCACTCAGGAGTAATCTCCCTTGTCACAGCAGTGATACCCAGAGAACCAAGAGTCAAGCATCAATCAGGAGTAATCTCCTTTGTCACAGCAGTGATACCCAGAGAACCAAGAGTCAAGAAGCACTCAGGAGTAATCTCCTTCATCACAGTAGTGATACCCAGAGGACTAAGTGTCAAGAAGCACTCGGGAGTAATCTCCCTCATTACAGTAGTGATACCTAGAGAACCAAGAGTCATGAAGCACTCTGTAGTAATCTCCCTCATCACAGTAGTGATACCTAGAGAACTAAGTGTCAAGAAGCAGTCAGGAGTATTCTCACTCATCACAGTAGTGATACCTAGAGAACCAAGAGCCAGGAAGCACTCAGGAGTGATCTCCCTCATTACAGTAGTGATACCCAGAGAACTAAGGAGTAATCTCCCTTTACACAGCAGTGATACCGAGAGAACCAAGAGTCAAGAACCACTCGGAAGTAATCTGCCTTATTAAAGCAGTGATACCCAGAGAACTAAGTGTCAAGAAGCACTCAGGAGTAATCTCCTTCATCACAGTAGTGATACCCAGAGAAGTAAGTGTCAAGAAGCACTCAGGAGTTATCTCCCTCATTACAGTATTGATACCCAGATGACTATGGAGTAATCAACCTTGTCACAGCAGTGATACCCAGAGAACCAAGAGTCAAGACGCACTCAGGAGTAATCTCCTTCATCACAGTAGTGATACCCAGAGAACTAAGTGTCAAGAAGCACTCAGGAGTAATCTCCCTCATTACAGTAGTGATACCCAGAGAACCAAAAGCCAGGAAGCACTCATGAGTAATCTCCCTCATTACAGTAGTGATACCCAGAGAACTATGGATTAATCTCCCTTGTCACAACATCGATACCCAAAGAGCCAAGAGTCAAGCACCACTCAGGAGGAATCTCCCTTGTCACAGCAGTGATACACAGAGAACCAAGAGTCGAGCATCAATCAGGAGTAATCTCCCTTGTCACAGCAGTGATACCCAGAGAACCAAGAGTCAAGCACCACTCAGGAGTAATCTCCCTTGTCACAGCAGTGATACCCAGAGAACCAAGAGTCAAGAAGCACTCAGGAGTAATCTCCTTCATCACAGTAGTGATACCCAGAGAACTAAGGAGTAATCTGCCTTTTCACAGAAGTGATTCCCAGAGAACCAAGAGTCAAGAAGCACTTGTGAGTCATCTCCCTCATTCCAGTAGCAATATCAAAGCTACTGATGCTGAAGAAGCCCTCTGGCGTAATATTCCTCATCACAGTAGTGATACCCATGGAACCAAGAGTCAAGCACCGCTCAATAGTAATCTCCCTTGTTACTGCAGTGATACCCAGAGAACCAAGAGTCAAGCACCACTCAGGAGTAATCTCCGTCATCACAGTAGTGATACCCAGAGAACTAAGTGTCAAGAAGCACTCAGGAGTAATCTCCTTCATCACAGTAGTGATACCCAGAGAAGTGTCAAGAAGCACTCAGGAGTTATCTCCCTCATTACAGTAGTGATACCCAGATGACTATGGAGTAATCAACCTTGTCACAGCAGTGATACCCAGAGAACCAAGAGTCAAGAAGCACTCAGGAGTAATCTCCTTCATCACAGTAGTGATACCCAGAGAACTAAGTGTCAAGAAGCACTCGGGAGTAATCTCCCTCATTACAGTAGTGATACCCAGAGAACCAAGAGCCAGGAAGCACTCAGGAGTAATCTCCCTCATTACAGAAGTGATACCCAGAGAACTATGGATTAATCTCCCTTGTCACAACATCATTACCCAAAGAGCCAAGAGCCAAGCACCACTCAGGAGGAATCTCCCTTGTCACAGCAGTGATACACAGAGAACCAACAGTCGAGCATCAATCAGGAATAATCTCCCTTGTCACAGCAGTGATACCCAGAGAACCAAGAGTCAAGCACCACTCAGGAGTAATCTCCCTTGTCACAGCAGTGATACCCAGAAAACCAAGAGTCAAGCACCACTCAGGAGTAATCTCCCTCATCACAGTAGTGATACCCAGAGAAGTAAGTGTCAAGAAGCACTCGGGAGTAATATCCCTCATTACAATAGTGATACCCAGAGAACTAAGTAGTAATCTCCCTTTTTACAGCAGTGATATCCAGAGAACCAAGAGTCAAGCACCACTCAGGAGTAATCTCCCTCATCACATTAGTGATACCCAGAGAAGTAAGTGTCAAGAAGCACTCGGGAGTAATATCCCTCATCACAGTAGTGATACCCAGAGAAGTAAGTGTCAAGAAGCACTCAGGAGTTATCTCCCTCATTACAGTAGTGATACCCAGATGACTATGGAGTAATCTCCCTTGTCACAGCAGTGATACCCAGAGAACCAAGAGTCAAGAACCATTCAAGAGTAATCTCCCTCATCACAGTAGTGATACCCAGAGAAATAAGTGTCAAGAAGCACTCGGGAGTAATATCCCTCATTACAATAGTGATACCCAGAGAACTAAGGAGTAATCTTCCTTTTCATCGAAGTGATACCCAGAGATCCAATAGTCAAGGAGCACTCTGGAGTAATCTCCCTTGTCACAGCAGTGATACCCAGAGAACCAAGAGTCAAGAAGCACTCGGCAGTCATCTCCCTCACTCCAGTAGCAATATCAAAGATACTGATGCTGAAAAAGCACTCTGGTTTTAATCTTCCTCATCACAGTAGTGATACCCAGAGACCCAAGAGACAAGCACCACTCAGTAGTAATCTCCCTTGTCACAGCAGTGATACCCAGAGGACCAAGAGTCAAGAACCACTGGGAGTAATCTCTCTTGTCAGAGCAGTGATACCCAGAGAACCAAGAGTCAAGTGCCACTGAGGATTACTCTCCCTTGTCACAGCAGTGATACCCAGAGAACTAAGTGTCAAGAAGAACTCAGAAGTAATCTCCCTCATCACAGCAGTGATACCCATAGAAGAAGTGTCACGAAGCACTCGGGAGTAATCTCCCTCATTACAGTAGTGATACCCAGAGAACTATGGAGTAATCTCCCTTGTCACAACAGTGATACCCAAAGAACCAAGAGTCAAGCACCACTCAGGAGTAATCTCCCTCGTCACAGCAGTGATACCCAGAGAACCAAGAGTCAAGCACCACTCAGGAGTAATCTCCCTCATCACAGAAGTGATACCCAGAGAAGTAAGTGTCAAGAAGCACTCGGGAGTAATATCCCTCATTACAGTAGTGATACCCAGAGAACTAAGGAGTAATCTTCCTTTTCATAGAAGTGATACCCAGAGAACCAAGAGTCAAGGAGCACTCAGGAGTAATCTCCCTTGTCACAGCAGTGATACCCAGAGAACTAAGAGTCAAGAAGCACTCAGGAGTAATCTCCTTCATCACAGTAGTGATACCCAGAGAACTAAGTGTCAAAAGCAGTCAGGAGTATTCTCCCTCATCACAGTAGTGATACCCAGAGAAGCAAGAGCCAGGAAGCACCCAGGAGTGAACTCCCTCATTACAGAAGTGATACCCAGAGAACTAAGGAGTAATCTCCCTTTACACAGCAGTGATACCCAGAGAACCAAGAGTCAAGAACCACTCGGGAGTAATCTGCCTTATTAAAGCAGTGATACCCAGAGAACTAAGTGTCAAGAAGCCCTCGGAAGTAATCTCCTTCATCACAGTAGTGATACCCAGAGAACTAAGTAGTAATCTCCCTTTTTACAGCAGTGATAACCAGAGAACCAAGAGTCAAGCACCACTCAGGAGTAATCTCCCTTGTCACAGCAGTGATACCCAGAGAACCAAGAGTCAAGCACCACTCAGGAGTAATCTCCCTCATCACAGTAGTGATACCCAGAGAAGTAAGTGTCAAGAAGCACTCAGGAGTAATACCCCTCATTACAATAGTGATACCCAGAGAACTAAGGAGTAATCTTCCTTGATACCCAGAGAACCAAGAGTCAAGGAGCACTCTGGAGTAATCACCCTTGTCACAGCAGTGATACCCAGAGAACCAAGAGTCAAGAAGCACTCGGGAGTCATCTCCCTCACTCCAGTAGCAATATCAAAGATACTGATGCTGAAGAAGCACTCTGGTTTTATTCTTCCTCATCACAGTAGTGATACCCAGAGACCCAAGAGTCAAGCACCACTTAGTAGTAATCTCCCTTGTCACAGCAGTGATACCCAGAGGACCAAGAGTCAAGAACCACTGGGAGTAATCTCTCTTGTCAGAGCAGTGATACCCAGAGAACCAAGAGTCAAGCGCCACTGAGGAGTACTCTCCCTTGTCACAGCAGTGATACCCAGAGAACTAAGTGTCAAGAAGCACTCAGCAGTAATCTCCCTCATCACAGTAGTGATACCCATAGAAGAAGTGTCAAGAAGCACTCGGGAGTAATCTCCCTCATTACAGTAGTGATACCCAGAGAACTATGGAGTAATCTCCCTTGTCACAACAGTGATACCCAAAGAACCAAGAGTCAAGCACCACTCAGGAGTAATCTCCCTTATCACAGCAGTGATACCCAGAGAACCAAGAGTCAAGCATCAATCAGGAGTAATCTTCCTTGTCACAGCAGTGATACCCAGAGAACCAAGAGTCAAGAAGCACTCAGGAGTAATCTCCTTCATCACACTAGTGATACCCAGAGAACTAAGTGTCAAGAAGCACTCAGGAGTAATCTCCCTCATCACAGAAGTGATACCCAGAGAAGTAAGTGTCAAGAAGCACTCGGGAGTAATATCCCTCATTACAGTAGTGATACCCAGAGAACTAAGGAGTAATCTTCCTTTTCATAGAAGTGATACCCAGAGAACCAAGAGTCAAGGAGCACTCAGGAGTAATCTCCCTTGTCACAGCAGTGATACCCAGAGAACTAAGAGTCAAGAAGCACTCAGGAGTAATCTCCTTCATCACAGTAGTGATACCCAGAGAACTAAGTATCAAGAAGCAGTCAGGAGTATTCTCCCTCATCACAGTAGTGATACCCAGAGAAGCAAGAGCCAGGAAGCACCCAGGAGTGATCTCCCTCATTACAGAAGTGATACCCAGAGAACTAAGGAGTAATCTCCCTTTACAGAGCAGTGATACCCAGAGAACCAAGAGTCAAGAACCACTCAGGAGTAATCTGCCTTATTAAAGCAGTGATACCCAGAGAACTAAGTGTCAAGAAGCCCTTGGGAGTAATCTCCTTCATCACAGTAGTGATACCCAGAGAACTAAGTAGTAATCTCCCTTTTTACAGCAGTGATACATAGAGAACCAAGAGTCAAGCACCACTCAGGAGTAATCTCCCTCATCACAGTAGTGATACCCAGAGAAGTAAGTATCAAGAAGCACTCGGGAGTAATACCCCTCATTACAATAGTGATACCCAGAGAACTAAATAGTAATCTCCCTTTTTACAGCAGTGATACCCAGAGAACCAAGAGTCAAGGAGCACTCTGGAGTAATCTCCCTTGTCACAGCAGTGATACCTAGATAACCAAGAGTCAAGAAGCACTCGGGAGTCATCTCCCTCACTCCAGTAGCAATATCAAAGATACTGATGCTGAAGAAGCACTCTGGTTTTAATCTTCCTCATCACAGTAGTGATACCCAGAGACCCAAGAGTCAAGCACCACTTAGTAATAATCTCCCTTGTCACAGCAGTGATACCCAGAGGACCAAGAGTCAAGAACCACTGGGAGTAATCTCTCTTGTCAGAGCAGTGATACCCAGAGAACCAAGAGTCAAGCGCCACTGAGGAGTACTCTCCCTTGTCACAGCAGTGATACCCAGAGAACTAAGTGTCAAGAAGCACTCAGCAGTAATCTCCCTCATCACAGTAGTGATACCCATAGAAGAAGTGTCAAGAAGCACTCGGGAGTAATCTCCCTCATTACAGTAGTGATACCCAGAGAACTATGGAGTAATCTCCCTTGTCACAACAGTGATACCCAAAGAACCAAGAGTCAAGCACCACTCAGGAGTAATCTCCCTTGTCACAGCAGTGATACCCAGAGAACCAAGAGTCAAGCATCAATCAGGAGTAATCTCCTTTGTCACAGCAGTGATACCCAGAGAACCAAGAGTCAAGAAGCACTCAGGAGTAATCTCCTTCATCACAGTAGTGATACCCAGAGGACTAAGTGTCAAGAAGCACTCGGGAGTAATCTCCCTCATTACAGTAGTGATACCTAGAGAACCAAGAGTCATGAAGCACTCTGTAGTAATCTCCCTCATCACAGTAGTGATACCTAGAGAACTAAGTGTCAAGAAGCAGTCAGGAGTATTCTCACTCATCACAGTAGTGATACCTAGAGAACCAAGAGCCAGGAAGCACTCAGGAGTGATCTCCCTCATTACAGTAGTGATACCCAGAGAACTAAGGAGTAATCTCCCTTTACACAGCAGTGATACCGAGAGAACCAAGAGTCAAGAACCACTCGGAAGTAATCTGCCTTATTAAAGCAGTGATACCCAGAGAACTAAGTGTCAAGAAGCACTCAGGAGTAATCTCCTTCATCACAGTAGTGATACCCAGAGAAGTAAGTGTCAAGAAGCACTCAGGAGTTATCTCCCTCATTACAGTATTGATACCCAGATGACTATGGAGTAATCAACCTTGTCACAGCAGTGATACCCAGAGAACCAAGAGTCAAGACGCACTCAGGAGTAATCTCCTTCATCACAGTAGTGATACCCAGAGAACTAAGTGTCAAGAAGCACTCAGGAGTAATCTCCCTCATTACAGTAGTGATACCCAGAGAACCAAAAGCCAGGAAGCACTCATGAGTAATCTCCCTCATTACAGTAGTGATACCCAGAGAACTATGGATTAATCTCCCTTGTCACAACATCGATACCCAAAGAGCCAAGAGTCAAGCACCACTCAGGAGGAATCTCCCTTGTCACAGCAGTGATACACAGAGAACCAAGAGTCGAGCATCAATCAGGAGTAATCTCCCTTGTCACAGCAGTGATACCCAGAGAACCAAGAGTCAAGCACCACTCAGGAGTAATCTCCCTTGTCACAGCAGTGATACCCAGA
The DNA here is from genome assembly GCF_040938575.1 of Ambystoma mexicanum. Classification (NCBI taxonomy): domain Eukaryota; kingdom Metazoa; phylum Chordata; class Amphibia; order Caudata; family Ambystomatidae; genus Ambystoma; species Ambystoma mexicanum. The sequence goes on from NC_090931.1 coordinate 1,386,154,084, forward strand.
GAACCAAGAGTCAAGAAGCACTCAGGAGTAATCTCCTTCATCACAGTAGTGATACCCAGAGAACTAAGGAGTAATCTGCCTTTTCACAGAAGTGATTCCCAGAGAACCAAGAGTCAAGAAGCACTTGTGAGTCATCTCCCTCATTCCAGTAGCAATATCAAAGCTACTGATGCTGAAGAAGCCCTCTGGCGTAATATTCCTCATCACAGTAGTGATACCCATGGAACCAAGAGTCAAGCACCGCTCAATAGTAATCTCCCTTGTTACTGCAGTGATACCCAGAGAACCAAGAGTCAAGCACCACTCAGGAGTAATCTCCGTCATCACAGTAGTGATACCCAGAGAACTAAGTGTCAAGAAGCACTCAGGAGTAATCTCCTTCATCACAGTAGTGATACCCAGAGAAGTGTCAAGAAGCACTCAGGAGTTATCTCCCTCATTACAGTAGTGATACCCAGATGACTATGGAGTAATCAACCTTGTCACAGCAGTGATACCCAGAGAACCAAGAGTCAAGAAGCACTCAGGAGTAATCTCCTTCATCACAGTAGTGATACCCAGAGAACTAAGTGTCAAGAAGCACTCGGGAGTAATCTCCCTCATTACAGTAGTGATACCCAGAGAACCAAGAGCCAGGAAGCACTCAGGAGTAATCTCCCTCATTACAGAAGTGATACCCAGAGAACTATGGATTAATCTCCCTTGTCACAACATCATTACCCAAAGAGCCAAGAGCCAAGCACCACTCAGGAGGAATCTCCCTTGTCACAGCAGTGATACACAGAGAACCAACAGTCGAGCATCAATCAGGAATAATCTCCCTTGTCACAGCAGTGATACCCAGAGAACCAAGAGTCAAGCACCACTCAGGAGTAATCTCCCTTGTCACAGCAGTGATACCCAGAAAACCAAGAGTCAAGCACCACTCAGGAGTAATCTCCCTCATCACAGTAGTGATACCCAGAGAAGTAAGTGTCAAGAAGCACTCGGGAGTAATATCCCTCATTACAATAGTGATACCCAGAGAACTAAGTAGTAATCTCCCTTTTTACAGCAGTGATATCCAGAGAACCAAGAGTCAAGCACCACTCAGGAGTAATCTCCCTCATCACATTAGTGATACCCAGAGAAGTAAGTGTCAAGAAGCACTCGGGAGTAATATCCCTCATCACAGTAGTGATACCCAGAGAAGTAAGTGTCAAGAAGCACTCAGGAGTTATCTCCCTCATTACAGTAGTGATACCCAGATGACTATGGAGTAATCTCCCTTGTCACAGCAGTGATACCCAGAGAACCAAGAGTCAAGAACCATTCAAGAGTAATCTCCCTCATCACAGTAGTGATACCCAGAGAAATAAGTGTCAAGAAGCACTCGGGAGTAATATCCCTCATTACAATAGTGATACCCAGAGAACTAAGGAGTAATCTTCCTTTTCATCGAAGTGATACCCAGAGATCCAATAGTCAAGGAGCACTCTGGAGTAATCTCCCTTGTCACAGCAGTGATACCCAGAGAACCAAGAGTCAAGAAGCACTCGGCAGTCATCTCCCTCACTCCAGTAGCAATATCAAAGATACTGATGCTGAAAAAGCACTCTGGTTTTAATCTTCCTCATCACAGTAGTGATACCCAGAGACCCAAGAGACAAGCACCACTCAGTAGTAATCTCCCTTGTCACAGCAGTGATACCCAGAGGACCAAGAGTCAAGAACCACTGGGAGTAATCTCTCTTGTCAGAGCAGTGATACCCAGAGAACCAAGAGTCAAGTGCCACTGAGGATTACTCTCCCTTGTCACAGCAGTGATACCCAGAGAACTAAGTGTCAAGAAGAACTCAGCAGTAATCTCCCTCATCACAGCAGTGATACCCATAGAAGAAGTGTCACGAAGCACTCGGGAGTAATCTCCCTCATTACAGTAGTGATACCCAGAGAACTATGGAGTAATCTCCCTTGTCACAACAGTGATACCCAAAGAACCAAGAGTCAAGCACCACTCAGGAGTAATCTCCCTTGTCACAGCAGTGATACCCAGAGAACCAAGAGTCAAGCACCACTCAGGAGTAATCTCCCTCATCACAGAAGTGATACCCAGAGAAGTAAGTGTCAAGAAGCACTCGGGAGTAATATCCCTCATTACAGTAGTGATACCCAGAGAACTAAGGAGTAATCTTCCTTTTCATAGAAGTGATACCCAGAGAACCAAGAGTCAAGGAGCACTCAGGAGTAATCTCCCTTGTCACAGCAGTGATACCCAGAGAACTAAGAGTCAAGAAGCACTCAGGAGTAATCTCCTTCATCACAGTAGTGATACCCAGAGAACTAAGTGTCAAAAGCAGTCAGGAGTATTCTCCCTCATCACAGTAGTGATACCCAGAGAAGCAAGAGCCAGGAAGCACCCAGGAGTGAACTCCCTCATTACAGAAGTGATACCCAGAGAACTAAGGAGTAATCTCCCTTTACACAGCAGTGATACCCAGAGAACCAAGAGTCAAGAACCACTCGGGAGTAATCTGCCTTATTAAAGCAGTGATACCCAGAGAACTAAGTGTCAAGAAGCCCTCGGAAGTAATCTCCTTCATCACAGTAGTGATACCCAGAGAACTAAGTAGTAATCTCCCTTTTTACAGCAGTGATAACCAGAGAACCAAGAGTCAAGCACCACTCAGGAGTAATCTCCCTTGTCACAGCAGTGATACCCAGAGAACCAAGAGTCAAGCACCACTCAGGAGTAATCTCCCTCATCACAGTAGTGATACCCAGAGAAGTAAGTGTCAAGAAGCACTCAGGAGTAATACCCCTCATTACAATAGTGATACCCAGAGAACTAAGGAGTAATCTTCCTTGATACCCAGAGAACCAAGAGTCAAGGAGCACTCTGGAGTAATCACCCTTGTCACAGCAGTGATACCCAGAGAACCAAGAGTCAAGAAGCACTCGGGAGTCATCTCCCTCACTCCAGTAGCAATATCAAAGATACTGATGCTGAAGAAGCACTCTGGTTTTAATCTTCCTCATCACATTAGTGATACCCAGAGACCCAAGAGTCAAGCACCACTTAGTAGTAATCTCCCTTGTCACAGCAGTGATACCCAGAGGCCCAAGAGTCAAGAACCACTGGGAGTAATCTCTCTTGTCAGAGCAGTGATACCCAGAGAACCATGAGTCAAGCGCCACTGAGGAGTACTCTCCCTTGTCACAGCAGTGATACCCAGAGAACTAAGTGTCAAGAAGCACTCAGCAGTAATCTCCCTCTTCACAGTATTGATACCCATAGAAGAAGTGTCAAGAAGCAGTCGGGAGTAATCTCCCTCATTACAGTAGTGATACCCAGAGAACTATGGAGTAATCTCCCTTGTCACAACAGTGATACCCAAAGAACCAAGAGTCAAGCACCACTCAGGAGTAATCTCCATTGTCACAGTAGTGATACCCAGAGAACCAGGAGTCAAGCACCACTCAGGAGTAATCTCCCTCATCACAGAAGTGATACCCAGAGAAGTAAGTGTCAAGAAGCACTCGGGAGTAATATCCCTCATTACAGTAGTGATACCCAGAGAACTAAGGAGTAATCTTCCTTTTCATAGAAGTGATACCCAGAGAACCAAGAGTTAAGGAGCACTCAGGAGTAATCTCCCTTGTCACAGCAGTGATACCCAGAGAACCAAGAGTCAAGAAGCACTCAGGAGTAATATCCTTCATCACAGTAGTGATACCCAGAGAACTAAGTGTCAAGAAGCACTCGGGAGTAATCTCCCTCATTACAGTAGTGATACCCAGAGAACCAAGAGTCAAGAAGCACTCTGTAGTAATCTCCCTCATCACAGTAGTGATACCTAGAGAACTAAGTGTCAAGAAGCAGTCAGGAGTATTCTCCCTCATCACAGTAGTGATACCCAGAGAACCAAGAGCCAAGAAGCACCCAGGAGTGATCTCCCTCATTACAGAAGTGATACCCAGAGAACTAAGGAGTAATCTCCCTTTACACAGCAGTGATACCCAGACAACCAAGAGTCAAGAACCACTCGGGAGTAATGTGCCTTATTAAAGCAGTGATACCCAGAGAACTAAGTGTCAAGAAGCCCTCGGGAGTAATCTCCTTCATCACAGTAGTGATACCCAGAGAACTAAGTAGTAATCTCCCTTTTTACAGCAGTGATACCCGGAGAACCAAGAGTCAAGCACCACTCAGGAGTAATCTCCCTTGTCACAGCAGTGATACCCAGAGAACCAAGAGTCAAGCACCACTCAGGAGTAATCTCCCTCATCAAAGTAGTGATACCCAGAGAAGTAAGTGTCAAGAAGCACTCGGGAGTAATACTCCTCATCACAGTAGTGATACCCAGAGAACTAAATAGTAATCTCCCTTTTCATAGAAGTGATACCCAGAGAACGAGGAGTCAAGGAGCACTCTGGAGTAATCACCCTTGTCACAGCAGTGATACCCAGAGAACCAAGAGTCAAGAAGCACTCGGGAGTCATCTCCCTCACTCCAGTAGCAATATCAAAGATACTGATGCTGAAGAAGCACTCTGGTTTTAATCTTCCTCATCACAGTAGTGATACCCAGAGACCCAAGAGTCAAGCACCACTCAGTAATAATCTCCCTTGTCACAGCAGTGATACCCAGAGGACCAAGAGTCAAGAACCACTGGGAGTAATCTCTCTTGTCAGAGCAGTGATACCCAGAGAACCAAGAGTCAAGCGCCACTGAGGAGTACTCTCCCTTGTCACAGCAGTGATACCCAGAGAACTAAGTGTCAAGAAGCACTCAGCAGTAATCTCCCTCATCACAGTAGTGATACCCATAGAAGAAGTGTCAAGAAGCACTCGGGAGTAATCTCCCTCATTACAGTAGTGATACCCAGAGAACTATGGAGTAATCTCCCTTGTCACAACAGTGATACCCAAAGAACCAAGAGTCAAGCACCACTCAGGAGTAATCTCCCTTGTCACAGCAGTGATACCCAGAGAACCAAGAGTCAAGCATCAATCAGGAGTAATCTCCCTTGTCACAGCAGTGATACCCAGAGAACCAAGAGTCAAGAAGCACTCAGGAGTAATCTCCTTCATCACAGTAGTGATACCCAGAGGACTAAGTGTCAAGAAGCACTTGTGAGTAATCTCCCTCATTACAGTAGTGATACCTAGAGAACCAAGAGTCAAGAAGCACTCTGTAGTAATCTCCCTCATCACAGTAGTGATACCTAGAGAACTAAGTGTCAAGAAGCAGTCAGGAGTATTCTCACTAATCACAGTAGTGATACCTGGAGAACCAAGAGCCAGGAAGCACTCAGGAGTGATCTCCCTCATTACAGTAGTGATACCCAGAGAACTAAGGAGTAATCTCCCTTTACACAGCAGTGATACCGAGAGAACCAAGAGTCAAGAACCACTCGGAAGTAATCTGCCTTATTAAAGCAGTGATACCCAGAGAACTAAGTGTCAAGAAGCACTCGGGAGTAATCTCCTTCATCACAGTAGTGATACCCAGAGAAGTAAGTGTCAAGAAGCACTCAGGAGTTATCTCACTCATTACAGTAGTGATACCCAGATGACGATGGAGTAATCAACCTTGTCACAGCAGTGATACCCAGAGAACCAAGAGTCAAGAAGCACTCAGGAGTAATCTCCTTCATCACAGTAGTGATACCCAGAGAACTAAGTGTCAAGAAGCACTCAGGAGTAATCTCCCTCATTACAGTAGTGATACCCAGAGAACCAAAAGCCAGGAAGCACTCATGAGTAATCTCCCTCATTACAGTAGTGATACCAAGAGAACTATGGATTAATCTCCCTTGTCACAACATCGATACCCAAAGAGCCAAGAGTCAAGCACCACTCAGGAGGAATCTCCCTTGTCACAGCAGTGATACACAGAGAACCAAGAGTCGAGCATCAATCAGGAGTAATCTCCCTTGTCACAGCAGTGATACCCAGAGAACCAAGAGTCAAGCACCACTCAGGAGTAATCTCCCTTGTCACAGCAGTGATACCCAGAGAACCAAGAGTCAAGAAGCACTCAGGAGTAATCTCCTTCATCACAGTAGTGATACCCAGAGAACTAAGGAGTAATCTGCCTTTTCACAGAAGTGATTCCCAGAGAACCAAGAGTCAAGAAGCACTCGTGAGTCATCTCCCTCATTCCAGTAGCAATATCAAAGCTACTGATGCTGAAGAAGCCCTCTGGCGTAATATTCCTCATCACAGTAGTGATACCAATGGAACCAAGAGTCAAGCACCGCTCAGTAGTAATCTCCCTTGTCACTGCAGTGATACCCAGAGAACCAAGAGTCAAGCACCACTCAGGAGTAATCTCCGTCATCACAGTAGTGATACCCAGAAAACTAAGTAGTAATCTCCCTTTTTACAGCAGTGATACCCAGAGAACCAAGAGTCAAGCACCACTCAGTATTAATCTCCCTTGTCACAGCAGTGATACCCAGAGAACCAAGAGTCAAGCACCACTCACGAGTAATCCCCCTTATCACAGCAGTGATACCCAGACAACTAAGTGTCAAGAAGCACTCAGGAGTAATCTCCGTCATCACAGTAGTGATACCCAGAGAACTAAATAGTAATCTCCCTTTTTACAGCAGTGATACCCAGAGAACCAAGAGTCAAGGAGCACTCTGGAGTAATCTCCCTTGTCACAGCAGTGATACCCAGATAACCAAGAGTCAAGAAGCACTCGGGAGTCATCTCCCTCACTCCAGTAGCAATATCAAAGATACTGATGCTGAAGAAGCACTCTGGTTTTAATCTTCCTCATCACAGTAGTGATACCCAGAGACCCAAGAGTCAAGCAACACTCAGTAATAATCTCCCTTGTCACAGCAGTGATACCCAGAGGACCAATTGTCAAGAACCACTGGGAGTAATCTCTCTTGTCAGAGCAGTGATACCCAGAGAACCAAGAGTCAAGCGCCACTGAGGAGTACTCTCCCTTGTCACAGCAGTGATACCCAGAGAACTAAGTGTCAAGAAGCACTCAGCAGTAATCTCCCTCATCACAGTAGTGATACCCATAGAAGAAGCGTCAAGAAGCACTCAGGAGTAATCTCCCTCATTACAGTAGTGATACCCAGAGAACTATGGAGTAATCTCCCTTGTCACAACAGTGAAACCCAGAGAACCAAGAGTCAAGCATCAATCAGGAGTAATCTCCCTTGTCACAGCAGTGATACCCAGAGAACCAAGATTCAAGAAGCACTCAGGAGTAATCTCCTTCATCACAGTAGTGATACCCAGAGGACTAAGTGTCAAGAAGCACTCGGGAGTAATCTCCCTCATTACAGTAGTGATACCTAGAGAACCAAGAGTCATGAAGCACTCTGTAGTAATCTCCCTCATCACAGTAGTGATACCTAGAGAACTAAGTGTCAAGAAGCAGTCAGGAGTATTCTCACTCATCACAGTAGTGATACATAGAGAACCAAGAGCCAGGAAGCACTCAGGAGTGATCTCCCTCATTACAGTAGTGATACCCAGAGAACTAAGGAGTAATCTCCCTTTACACAGCAGTGATACCGAGAGAACCAAGAGTCAAGAACCACTCGGAAGTAATCTGCCTTATTAAAGCAGTGATACCCAGAGAACTAAGTGTCAAGAAGCACTTGGGAGTAATCTCCTTCATCACAGTAGTGATACCCAGAGAAGTAAGTGTCAAGAAGCACTCAGGAGTTTTCTCCATCATAACAGTAGTGATAGCCAGATGACTATGGAGTAATCAACCTTGTCACAGCAGTGATACCCAGAGAACCAAGAGTCAAGAAGCACTCAGGAGTAATCTCCTTCATCACAGTAGTGATACCCAGAGAACTAAGTGTCAAGAAGCACTCAGGAGTAATCTCCCTCATTACAGTAGTAATACCCAGAGAACCAAGAGCCAGGAAGCACTCAGGAGTAATCTCCCTCATTACAGAAGTGATACCCAGAGAACTATGGATTAATCTCCCTTGTCACAACATCATTACCCAAAGAGCCAAGAGTCAAGCACCACTCAGGAGGAATCTCCCTTGTCACAGCAGTGATACACAGAGAACCAAGAGTCGAGCATCAATCAGGAGTAATCTCCCTTGTCACAGCAGTGATACCCAGAGAACCAAGAGTCAAGCACCACTCAGGAGTAATCTCCCTTGTCACAGCAGTGATACCCAGAAAACCAAGAGTCAAGAAGCACTCAGGAGTAATCTCCTTCATCACAGTAGTGATATCCAGAGAACTAAGTGTCAAGAAGCACTCGGGAGTAATCTCCCTCATTACAGTAGTGATACCCAGAGAACTAAGAGTCAAGAAGCACTCTGTAGTAATCTCCCTCATCACAGTAGTGATACCCAGAGAACCAAGAGCCAGGAAGCACTCGGGAGTAATCTCCCTCATTACAGTAGTGATACCCAGAGAACTAAGGAGTAATCTCCCTTTACACAGCAGTGATACCCAGAGAACCAAGAGTCAAGAACCACTCAGGAGTAATCTGCCTCATCAAAGCAGTGATACCCAGAGAACCAAAGGTCAGGAACCATTCAGGAGTAATCTCCCTCTTCACAGCAGTGATGCCCAGAGAACCAAGAGTCAAGAAGCACTTGGGAGTAATCTCCCTCATTACAGTAGTGATACCCAGAGAACTACGAAGTAATCTTCCTTTTCATAGAAGTGATACCCATAGAACCAAGAGTCAAGGAGCACTCGGGAGAAATCTCCCTTGTCACAGTAGTGATACCCAGAGAACCAAGAGGCAAGAAGCACTTGGGAGTAATCTCCCTCATCACAGTAGTGATACCCAGAGAACTAAGGAGTAATCTCCCTTTTCACAAAAGTGATAACCAGAGAACTAAGTAGTAATCTCCCTTTTTACAGCAGTGATACCCAGAGAACCAAGAGTCAAGCACCACTCAGGAGTAATCTCCCTTGTCACAGCAGTGATACCCAGAGAACCAAGAGTCAAGCACCACTCAGGAGTAATCTCCCTCATCACAGTAGTGATACCCAGAGAAGTAAGTGTCAAGAAGCACTCGGGAGTAATATCCCTCATTACAATAGTGATACCCAGAGAACTAAGTAGTAATCTCCCTTTTTACAGCAGTGATATCCAGAGAACCAAGAGTCAAGCACCACTCAGGAGTAATCTCCCTCATCACAGTAGTGATACCCAGAGAAGTAAGTGTCAAGAAGCACTCGGGAGTAATATCCCTCATCACAGTAGTGATACCCAGAGAAGTAAGTGTCAAGAAGCACTCAGGAGTTATCTCCCTCATTACAGTAGTGATACCCAGATGACTATGGAGTAATCTCCCTTGTCACAGCAGTGATACCCAGAGAACCAAGAGTCAAGAACCATTCAAGAGTAATCTCCCTCATCACAGTAGTGATACCCAGAGAAATAAGTGTCAAGAAGCACTCGGGAGTAATATCCCTCATTACAATAGTGATACCCAGAGAACTAAGGAGTAATCTTCCTTTTCATAGAAGTGATACCCAGAGATCCAATAGTCAAGGAGCACTCTGGAATAATCTCCCTTGTCACAGCAGTGATGCACAGAGAACCAAGAGTCAAGAAGCACTCGGCAGTCATCTCCCTCACTCCAGTAGCAATATCAAAGATACTGATGCTGAAAAAGCACTCTGGTTTTAATCTTCCTCATCACAGTAGTGATACCCAGAGACCCAAGAGACAAGCACCACTCAGTAGTAATCTCCCTTGTCACAGCAGTGATACCCAGAGGACCAAGAGTCAAGAACCACTGGGAGTAATCTCTCTTGTCAGAGCAGTGATACCCAGAGAACCAAGAGTCAAGTGCCACTGAGGAGTACTCTCCCTTGTCACAGCAGTGATACCCAGATAACTAAGTGTCAAGAAGAACTCAGCAGTAATATCCCTCATCACCGTAGTGATACCCATAGAAGAAGTGTCAAGAAGCACTCGGGAGTAATCTCCCACATTACAGTAGTGAAACCCAGAGAACTATGGAGTAATCTCCCTTGTCACAACAGTGATACCCAAAGAACCAAGAGTCAAGCACCACTCAGGAGTAATCTCCCTTGTCACAGCAGTGATACCCAGAGAACCAAGAGTCAAGCACCACTCAGGAGTATTCTCCCTCATCACAGAAGTGATACCCAGAGAAGTAAGTGTCAAGAAGCACTCGGGAGTAATATCCCTCATTACAGTAGTGATACCCAGAGAACTAAGGAGTAATCTTCCTTTTCATAGAAGTGATACCCAGAGAACCAAGAGTCAAGGAGCACTCAGCAGTAATCTCCCTTGTCACAGCAGTGATACCCAGAGAACTAAGAGTCAAGAAGCACTCAGGAGTAATCTCCTTCATCACAGTAGTGATACCCAGAGAACTAAGTGTCAAGAAGCAGTCAGGAGTATTCTCCCTCATCACAGTAGTGATACCCAGAGAAGCAAGAGCCAGGAAGCACCCAGGAGTGAACTCCCTCATTACAGAAGTGATACCCAGAGAACTAAGGAGTAATCTCCCTTTACACAGCAGTGATACCCAGAGAACCAAGAGTCAAGAACCACTCGGGAGTAATCTGCCTTACTAAAGCAGTGATACCCAGAGAACTAAGTGTCAAGAAGCCCTCGGAAGTAATCTCCTTCATCAGAGTAGTGATACCCAGAGAACTAAGTAGTAATCTCCCTTTTTACAGCAGTGATACCCAGAGAACCAAGAGTCAAGCACCACTCAGGAGTAATCTCCCTTGTCACAGCAGTGATACCCAGAGAACCCAGTGTCATGCACCACTCAGGAGTAATCTCCCTCATCACAGTAGTGATACCCAGAGAAGTAAGTGTCAAGAAGCACTCGGGAGTAATACCCCTCATTACAATAGTGATACCCAGAGAACTAAGGAGTAATCTTCCTTGATACCCAGAGAACCAAGAGTCAAGGAGCACTCTGGAGTAATCACCATTGTCACAGCAGTGATACCCAGAGAACCAAGAGTCAAGAAGCACTCGGGAGTCATCTCCCTCACTCCAGTAGCAATATCAAAGATACTGATCCTGAAGAAGCACTCTGGTTTTAATCTTCCTCATCACATTAGTGATACCGAGAGACCCAAGAGTCAAGCACCACTTAGTAGTAATCTCCCTTGTCATAGCAGTGATACCCAGAGGCCCAAGAGTCAAGAACCACTGGGAGTAATCTCTCTTGTCAGAACAGTGATACCCAGAGAACCATGAGTCAAGCGCCACTGAGGAGTACTCTCCCTTGTCACAGCAGTGATACCCAGAGAACTAAGTGTCAAGAAGCACTCAGCAGTAATCTCCCTCTTCACAGTATTGATACCCATAGAAGAAGTGTCAAGAAGCAGTCGGGAGTAATCTCCCTCATTACAGTAGTGATACCCAGAGAACTATGGAGTAATCTCCCTTGTCACAACAGTGATACCCAAAGAACCAAGAGTCAAGCACCACTCGGGAGTAATCTCCATTGTCACAGCAGTGATACCCAGAGAACCAGGAGTCAAGCACCACTCAGGAGTAATCTCCCTTGTCACAGCAGTGATACCCAGAGAACCAAGAGTCATGCACCACTCAGGAGTAATCTCCCTCATCACAGTAGTGATACCCAGAGAAGTAAGTGTCAAGAAGCACTCGGGAGTAATACCCCTCATTACAATAGTGATACCCAGAGAACTAAGGAGTAATCTTCCTTGATACCCAGAGAACCAAGAGTCAAGGAGCACTCTGGAGTAATCACCCTTGTCACAGCAGTGATACCCAGAGAACCAAGAGTCAAGAAGCACTTGGGAGTCATCTCCCTCACTCCAGTAGCAATATCAAAGATACTGATCCTGAAGAAGCACTCTGGTTTTAATCTTCCTCATCACATTAGTGATACCGAGAGACCCAAGAGTCAAGCACCACTTAGTAGTAATCTCCCTTGTCACAGCAGTGATACCCAGAGGCGCAAGAGTCAAGAACCACTGGGAGTAATCTCTCTTGTCAGAACAGTGATACCCAGAGAACCATGAGTCAAGCGCCACTGAGGAGTACTCTCCCTTGTCACAGCAGTGATACCCAGAGAACTAAGTGTCAAGAAGCACTCAGCAGTAATCTCCCTCTTCACAGTATTGATACCCATAGAAGAAGTGTCAAGAAGCAGTCGGGAGTAATCTCCCTCATTACAGTAGTGATACCCAGAGAACTATGGAGTAATCTCCCTTGTCACACAGTGATACCCAAAGAACCAAGAGTCAAGCACCACTCGGGAGTAATCTCCATTGTCACAGCAGTGATACCCAGAGAACCAGGAGTCAAGCACCACTCAGGAGTAATCTCCCTCATCACAGAAGTGATACCCAGAGAAGTAAGTGTCAAGAAGCACTCGGGAGTAATATCCCTCATTACAGTAGTGATACCCAGAGAACTAAGGAGTAATCTTCCTTTTCATAGAAGTGATACCCAGAGAACCAAGAGTCAAGGAGCACTCAGGAGTAATCTCCCTTGTCACAGCAGTGATACCCAGAGAACCAAGAGTCAAGAAGCACTCAGGAGTAATATCCTTCATCACAGTAGTGATACCCAGAGAACTAAGTGTCAAGAAGCACTCGGGAGTAATCTCCCTCATTACAGTAGTGATACCCAGAGAACCAAGAGTCAAGAAGCACTCTGTAGTAATCTCCCTCATCACAGTAGTGATACCTAGAGAACTAAGTGTCAAGAAGCAGTCAGGAGTATTCTCCCTCATCACAGTAGTGATACCCAGAGAACCAAGAGCCAAGAAGCACCCAGGAGTGATCTCCCTCATTACAGAAGTGATACCCAGAGAACTAAGGAGTAATCTCCCTTTACACAGCAGAGATACCCAGACAACCAAGAGTCAAGAACCACTCGGGAGTAATGTGCCTTATTAAAGCAGTGATACCCAGAGAACTAAGTGTCAAGAAGCCCTCGGGAGTAATCTCCTTCATCACAGTAGTGATACCCAGAGAACTAAGTAGTAATCTCCCTTTTTACAGCAGTGATACCCAGAGAACCAAGAGTCAAGCACCACTCAGGAGTAATCTCCCTTGTCACAGCAGTGATACCCAGAGAACCAAGAGTCAAGCACCACTCAGGAGTAATCTCCCTCATCACAGTAGTGATACCCAGAGAAGTAAGTGTCAAGAAGCACTCGGGAGTAATACCCCTCATTACAATAGTGATACCCAGAGAACTAAGGAGTAATCTTCCTTTTCATAGAAGTAATACCCAGAGAACGAAGAGTCAAGGAGCACTCTGGAGTAATCACCCTTGTCACAGCAGTGATACCCAGAGAACCAAGAGTCAAGAAGCACTCGGGAGTCATCTCCCTCACTCCAGTAGCAATATCAAAGATACTGATGCTGAAGAAGCACTCTGGTTTTATTCTTCCTCATCACAGTAGTGATACCCAGAGACCCAAGAGTCAAGCACCACTTAGTAGTAATCTCCCTTGTCACAGCAGTGATACCCAGAGGACCAAGAGTCAAGAACCACTGGGAGTAATCTCTCTTGTCAGAGCAGTGATACCCAGAGAACCAAGAGTCAAGTGCCACTGAGGAGTACTCTCCCTTGTCACAGCAGTGATACCCAGAGAACTAAGTGTCAAGAAGCACTCAGCAGTAATCTCCCTCATCACAGTAGTGATACCCATAGAAGAAGTGTCAAGAAGCACTCGGGAGTAATCTCCCTCATTACAGTAGTGATACCCAGAGAACTATGGAGTAATCTCCCTTGTCACAACCGTGATACCCAAAGAACCAAGAGTCAAGCACCACTCAGGAGTAATCTCCCTTATCACAGCAGTGATACCCAGAGAACCAAGAGTCAAGCATCAATCAGGAGTAATCTTCCTTGTCACAGCAGTGATACCCGGAGAACCAAGAGTCAAGAAGCACTCAGGAGTAATCTCCTTCATCACAGTAGTGATACCCAGAGAACTAAGTGTCAAGAAGCACTCAGGAGTAATCTCCCTCATCACAGAAGTGATACCCAGAGAAGTAAGTGTCAAGAAGCACTCGGGAGTAATATCCCTCATTACAGTAGTGATACCCAGAGAACTAAGGAGTAATCTTCCTTTTCATAGAAGTGATACCCAGAGAACCAAGAGTCAAGGAGCACTCAGGAGTAATCTCCCTTGTCACAGCGGTGATACCCAGAGAACTAAGAGTCAAGAAGCACTCAGGAGTAATCTCCTTCATCACAGTAGTGATACCCAGAGAACTAAGTATCAAGAAGCAGTCAGGAGTATTCTCCCTCATCACAGTAGTGATACCCAGAGAAGCAAGAGCCAGGAAGCACCCAGGAGTGATCTCCCTCATTACAGAAGTGATACCCAGAGAACTAAGGAGTAATCTCCCTTTACAGAGCAGTGATACCCAGAGAACCAAGAGTCAAGAACCACTCAGGAGTAATCTGCCTTATTAAAGCAGTGATACCCAGAGAACTAAGTGTCAAGAAGCCCTCGGGAGTAATCTCCTTCATCACAGTAGTGATACCCAGAGAACTAAGTAGTAATCTCCCTTTTTACAGCAGTGATACCCAGAGAACCAAGAGTCAAGCACCACTCAGGAGTAATCTCCCTCATCACAGTAGTGATACCCAGAGAAGTAAGTGTCAAGAAGCACTCGGGAGTAATACCCCTCATTACAATAGTGATACCCAGAGAACTAAGGAGTAATCTTCCTTTTCATAGAAGTGATACCCAGAGAACCAAGAGTCAAGGAGCACTCTGGAATAATCACCCTTGTCACAGCAGTGATACCCAGAGAACCAAGAGTCAAGAAGCACTCGGGAGTCATCTCCCTCACTCCAGTAGCAATATCAAAGATACTGATGCTGAAGAAGCACTCTGGTTTTAATCTTCCTCATCACATTAGTGATACCCAGAGACCCAAGAGTCAAGCACCACTGGGAGTAATCTCTCTTGTCAGAGCAGTGATACCCAGAGAACCATGAGTCAAGCGCCACTGAGGAGTACGCTCCCTTGTCACAGCAGTGATACCCAGAGAACTAAGTGTCACTTAGCAGTAATCTCCCTCATCACAGTAGTGATACCCATAGAAGAAGTGTCAAGAAGCAGTCGGGAGTAATCTCCCTCATTACAGTAGTGATACCCAGAGAACTATGGAGTAATCTCCCTTGTCACAACAGTGATACCCAAAGAACCAAGAGTCAAACACCACTCAGGAGTAATCTCCCTTGTCACAGCAGTGATACCCAGAGAACCAAGAGTCAAGCATCAATCAGGAGTAATCTCCCTTGTCACAGCAGTGATACCCAGAGAACCAAGAGTCAAGAAGCACTCAGGAGTAATCTCCTTCATCACAGTAGTGATACCCAGAGAACTAAGTGTCAAGAAGCACTCGGGAGTAATCTCCCTCATTACAGTAGTGATACCCAGAGAACCAAGAGTCAAGAAGCACTCTTTAGTAATCTCCATCATCACAGTAGTGATACCTAGAGAACTAAGTGTCAAGAAGCAGTCAGGAGTATTCTCACTCATCACAGTAGTGATACCCAGAGAACCAAGAGCCAGGAAGCACTCAGGAGTGATCTCCCTCATTACAGTAGTGATACCCAGAGAACTAAGGAGTAATCTCCCTTTACACAGCAGTGATACCCAGAGAACCAAGAGTGAAGAACCACTCGGGAGTAATCTGCCTTATTAAAGCAGTGATACCCAGAGAACTAATTGTCAAGAAGCACTCGGGAGTAATCTCCTTCATCCCAGTAGTGATACCCAGAGAAGTAAGTGTCAAGAAGCACTCAGGAGTTATCTCCCTCATTACAGTAGTGATACCCAGATGACTATGGAGTAATCTCCCTCTTCACAGCAGTGATACCCAGAGAACCAAGAGTCAAGAAGGACTTGGGAGTAATCTCCCTCATTACAGTAGTGATACCCAGAGAACTAAGAAGTAGTCTTCCTTTTCATAGAAGTGATACCCAGAGAACCAAGAGTCAAGGAGCACTCGGGAGAAATCTCCCTTGTCACAGTAGTGATACCCAGAGAACCAAGAGTCAAGAAGCACTCGGGAGTAATCTCCCTCATCACAGTAGTGATACCCAGAGAACTAAGGAGTAATCTCCCTTTTCACAGAAGTGATACCCAGAGAACTAAGTAGTAATCTCCCTTTTTACAGCAGTGATACCCAGAGAACCAAGAGTCAAGCACCACTCAGGAGTAATCTCCCTTGTCACAACAGTGATTCCCGAGAACCAAGAGTCAAGCACCACTCAGGAGTAATCTCCCTCATCACAGTAGTGATACCCAGAGAAGTAAGTGTCAAGAGGCACTCGGGAGTAATATCCCTCATCACAGTAGTGATACCCAGAGAAGTAAGTGTCAAGAAGCACTCAGGAGTTATCTCCCTCATTACAGTAGTGATACCCAGATGACTATGGAGTAATCTCCCTTGTCACAGCAGTGATACCCAGAGAACCAAGAGTCAAGAACCATTCAAGAGTAATCTCCCTCATCACAGTAGTGATACCCAGAGAAATAAGTGTCAAGAAGCACTCGGGAGTAATATCCCTCATTACAATAGTGATACCCAGAGAACTAAGGAGTAATATTCCTTTTCATAGAAGTGATACCCAGAGAACCAAGAGTCAAGGAGCATTCTGGAGTAATCTCCCTTGTCAGAGCAGTGATACCCAGAGAACCAAGAGTCAAGCGCCACTGAGGAGTAATCTCTCTTGTCAGAGCAGTGATACCCAGAGAACCAAGAGTCAAGCGCCACTGAGGAGTACTCTCCCTTGTCACAGCAGTGGTACCCAGAGAACTAAGTGTCAAGAAGAACTCATCAGTAATCTCCCTCATCACAGTAGTGATACCCATAGAAGAAGTGTCAAGAGGCACTCAGGAGTAATCTCCCTCATTACAGTAGTGATACCCAGAGAACTATGGAGTAATCTCCCTTGTCACAACAGTGATACCCAAAGAACCAAGAGTCAAGCACCACTCGGGAGTAATCTCCATTGTCACAGCAGTGATACCCAGAGAACCAAGAGTCAAGCACCACTCAGGAGTAATCTCCCTCATCAGAGAAGTGATACCCAGAGAAGTAAGTGTCAAGAAGCACTCAGGAGTAATATCCCTCATTACAGTAGTGATACCCAGAGAACTAAGGAGTAATCTTCCTTTTCATAGAAGTGATACCCAGAGAACCAAGAGTCAAGGAGCACTCAGGAGTAATCTCCCTTGTCACAGCAGTGATACCCAGAGAACCAAGAGTCAAGAAGCACTCGGGAGTAATCTCCCTCATTACAGTAGTGATACCCAGAGAACCAAGAGTCAAAAAGCACTCTGTAGTAATCTCCCTCATCACAGTAGTGATACCTAGAGAACTAAGTGTCAAGAAGCAGTCAGGAGTATTCTCCCTCATCACAGTAGTGATACCCAGAGAACCAAGAGCCAAGAAGCACCCAGGAGTGATCTCCCTCATTACAGAAGTGATACCCAGAGAACTAAGGAGTAATCTCCCTTTACACAGCAGTGATACCCAGACAACCAAGAGTCAAGAACCACTCAGGAGTAATGTGCCTTATTAAAGCAGTGATACCCAGAGAACTAAGTGTCAAGAAGCCCTCGGGAGTAATCTCCTTCATCACAGTAGTGATACCCAGAGAACTAAGTAGTAATCTCCCTTTTTACAGCAGTGATACCCAGAGAACCAAGAGTCAAGCACCACTCAGTAGTAATCTCCCTTGTCACAGCAGTGATACCCAGAGAACCAAGAGTCAAGCACCACTCAGGAGTAATCTCCCTTGTCACAGCAGTGATACCCAGAGAACCAAGAGTCAAGCACCACTCAGGAGTAATCTCCCTCATCACAGTATTGATACCCAGAGAAGTAAGTGTCAAGAAGCACTCGGGAGTAATACCCCTCATTACAATAGTGATACCCAGAGAACTAAGGAGTAATCTTCCTTTTCATAGAAGTGATACCCAGAGAACCAAGAGTCAAGGAGCACTCTGGAGTAATCACCCTTGTCACAGCAGTGATACCCAGAGAACCAAGAGTCAAGAAGCACTCGGGAGTCATCTCCCTCACTCCAGTAGCAATATCAAAGATACTGATGCTGAAGAAGCACTCTGGTTTTAATCTTCCTCATCACAGTAGTGATACCCAGAGACCCAAGAGTCAAGCACCACTTAGTAGTAATCTCCCTTGTCACAGCAGTGATACCCAGAGGACCAAGAGTCAAGAACCACTGGGAGTAATCTCTCTTGTCAGAGCAGTGATACCCAGAGAACCAAGAGTCAAGCGCCACTGAGGAGTACTCTCCCTTGTCACAGCAGTGATACCCAGAGAACTAAGTGTCAAGAAGCACTCAGCAGTAATCTCCCTCATCACAGTAGTGATACCCATAGAAGAAGTGTCAAGAAGCACCCGGGAGTAATCTCCCTCATTACAGTAGTGATACCCAGAGAACTATGGAGTAATCTCCCTTGTCACAACAGTGATACCCAAAGAACCAAGAGTCAAGCACCACTCAGGAGTAATCTCCCTTGTCACAGCAGTGATACCCAGAGAACCAAGAGTCAAGCATCAATCAGGAGTAATCTCCCTTGTCACAGCAGTGATACCCAGAGAACCAAGAGTCAAGAAGCACTCAGGAGTAATCTCCTTCATCACAGTAGTGATACCCAGAGAACTAAGTGTCAAGAAGCAGTCAGGAGTATTCTCACTCATCACAGTAGTGATACCCAGAGAACCAAGAGCCAGGAAGCACTCAGGAGTGATCTCCCTCATTACAGTAGTGATACACAGAGAACTAAGGAGTAATCTCCCTTTACACAGCAGTAATACCCAGAGAACCAAGAGTCAAGAACCACTCGGGAGTAATCTGCCTTATTAAAGCAGTGATACCCAGAGAACTAAGTGTCAAGAAACACTCGGGAGTAATCTCCTTCATCACAGTAGTGATACCCAGAGAAGTAAGTGTCAAGAAGCACTCAGGAGTTATCTCCCTCATTACAGTTGTGATACCCAGATGACTATGGAGTAATCTCCCTTGTCACAGCAGTGATACCCAGAGAACCAAGAGTCAAGAACCATTCAAAAATAATCTCCCTCATCACAGTAGTGATACCCAGAGAAATAAGTGTCAAGAAGCACTCAGGAGTAATATCCCTCATTACAATAGTGATACCCAGAGAATTAAGGAGTAATCTTCCTTTTCATAGAAGTGATACCCAGAGAAACAAGAGTCAAGAAGCACTTGGGAGTAATCTCCCTCATTACAGTAGTGATACCCAGAGAACTAAAATGTAATCTTCCTTTTCATAGAAGTGATACCCAGAAAACCAAGAGTCAAGGAGCACTCGGGAGAAATCTCCCTTGTCACAGTAGTGATACCCAGAGAACCAAGCGTCAAGAAGCACTCGGGAGTAATCTCCCTCATCACAGTAGTGATACCCAGAGACCTAGGGAGTAATCTCCCTTTTCACAGAAGTGATACCCAGAGAACCAAGAGTCAAGCACCACTCAGGAGTAATCTCCCTCATCACAGCAGTGATACCCAGAGAAACAAGAGTCAAGAAGCACTTGGGAGTAATCTCCCTCATTACAGTAGTGATACCCAGAGAACTAAAATGTAATCTTCCTTTTCATAGAAGTGATACCCAGAGAACCAAGAGTCAAGAACCATTCAGGAGTAATCTCCCTCTTCACAGCAGTGATACCCAGAGAAACAAGAGTCAAGAAGCACTTGGGAGTAATCTCCCTCATTACAGTAGTGATACCCAGAGAACTAAAATGTAATCTTCCTTTTCATAGAAGTGATACCCAGAAAACCAAGAGTCAAGGAGCACTCGGGAGAAATCTCCCTTGTCACAGTAGTGATACCCAGAGAACCAAGCGTCAAGAAGCACTCGGGAGTAATCTCCCTCATCACAGTAGTGATACCCAGAGACCTAGGGAGTAATCTCCCTTTTCACAGAAGTGATACCCAGAGAACCAAGAGTCAAGCACCACTCAGGAGTAATCTCCCTCATCACAGTAGTGATACCTAGAGAACTAAGTGTCAAGAAGCAGTCAGGAGTATTCTCACTCATCACAGTAGTGATACCCAGAGAACCAAGAGCCAGGAAGCACTCAGGAGTGATCTCCCTCATTACAGTAGTGATACCCAGAGAACTAAGTAGTAATCTCCCTTTTTAGAGCAGTGATACCCAGAGAACCAAGATTCAAGCACCACTCAGGAGTAATCTCCCTTGTCACAGCAGTGATACCCAGAGAACCAAGAGTCAAGCACCACTCAGGAGTAATCTCCCTCATCACAGTAGTGATACCCAGAGAAGTAAGTGTCAAGAAGCACTCGGGAGTAATATCCCTCATTACAATAGTGATACCCAGAGAACCAAGAGCCAGGAAGCACTCAGGAGTGATCTCCCTCATTACAGTAGTGATACCCAGAGAACTAAGTAGTAATCTCCCTTTTTACAGCAGTGATACCCAGAGAACCAAGAGTCAAGCACCACTCAGGGAGTAATCTCCCTTGTCACAGCAGTGATACCCAGAGAACCAAGAGTCAAGCACCACTCAGGAGTATTCTCCCTCATCACAGTAGTGATACCCAGAGAAGTAAGTGTCAAGAAGCACTCAGGAGTTATCTCCCTCATTACAGTAGTGATACCCAGATGACTATGGAGTAATCTCCCTTGTCACAGCAGTGATACCCAGAGAACCAAGAGTCAAGAACCATTCAAAAATAATCTCCCTCATCACAGTAGTGATACCCAGAGAAATAAGTGTCAAGAAGCACTCAGGAGTAATATCCCTCATTACAATAGTGATACCCAGAGAATTAAGGAGTAATCTTCCTTTTCATAGAAGTGATACCCAGAGAACCAAGAGTCAAGGAGCACTCTGGAGTAATCTCCCTTGTCACAGCAGTGATACCCAGAGAACCAAGAGTCAAGAAGCACTCGGGAGTCATCTCCCTCACTCCAGTAGCAATATCAAAGATACTGATGCTGAAGAAGCACTCTGGTTTTAATCTTCCTCATCACAGTAGTGATACCCAGAGACCCAAGAGTCAAGCACCACTGGGAGTAATCTCTCTTGTCAGAGCAGTGATACCCAGAGAACCAAGAGTCAAGCGCCACTTAGGAGTACTCTCCCTTGTCACAGTAGTGATACCCAGAGAACTAAGAAGTAATCTTCCTTTTCATAGAAGTGATACCCAGAGAACCAAGTGTCAAGGAGCACTCGGGAGAAATCTCCCTTGTCACAGTAGTGATACCCAGAGAACCAAGAGTCAAGAAGCACTCGGGAGTAATCGCCCTCATCACAGTAGTGATACCCAGAGAACTAAGGAGTGATCTCCCTTTTCACAGAAGTGATACCCAGAGAACCAAGAGACAAGAAGCACTCGAGAGTCACCTCCCTCATTCCAGTAGCAATATCAAAGCTACTGATGCTGAAGAAGCCCTCTGGCGTAATCTTCCTCATCACAGTAGTGATACTCAAAGAACCAAGAGTTAAGCACCACTCAGTAGTAATCTCTCTTGTCACGCAGTGATACCCAGAGAACCAAGAGTCAAGCACCACTTAGGAGTAATCTCCCTTGTCACAGCAGTGATTCCCAGAGACCCAAGAGTCAAGCACCGCTCAGGAGTAATCTCTCTAGTCACAGCAGTGATACCCAGAGAACTGAGTGTCAAGCACTCAGGAGTAATCTCCCTCATCACAGTAGTGATATCCAGAGAAGTGTCAAGAAGCACTCGGGAGTAATCCCCCTCATTACATTAGTGATACCCAGAGAACTAAGAAGTAATCTCCCTTGTCACAGCAGTGATACCCAGAGAACCAAGAGTCAAGAGCCACTCGGGAGTAATCTCCCTCATCACAGTAGTGATAACCAGAGAAATAAGTGTCAAAAAGCACTCGGCAGTAATATCCCTCATTACAGTAGTGATATCCAGAGAACTAAGGAATAATCTTCCTTTTCATAGAAGTGATACCCAGACAACCAAGAGTCAAGAACCATTTGGGAGGAATCTCCCTTGTCATAGAAGTGATACCCAGAGAACAAGAGTCAAGAAGCACTCGGGAGTAATCTCCCTTATCACTGCAGTGATACCCAGAGAACCAAGAGTGAAGAAGCACTCAGGAGTCATCTCCCTCATTCCAGTAGCAATATCAAAGACACTGATGCTGAAGAAACCCTCTGGCGTAATCTTCCTCATCACAGTAGTGATACCCAGAGACCCAAGATTCAATCGCCACTCAGGAGTACTCTCCCTTGTCACAGCAGTGATACCCAGAGAACTAACTGTCAAGAAGCACTCAGGAGTAATCTCCCTCATCACAGCAGTGATACCCATCGAAGAAGTGCAAGAAGCACTCAGGAGTAATCTCCCTCATTACAGTAGTGATACCCAGAGAACTATGGAGTAATCTCCCTTGTCACAACAGTGATACCCAAAGAACCAAGAGTCAAGCACCACTCAGGAGTAATCTCCCTCGCCACAGCAGTGATACCCAGAGAACCAAGAGTCAAGCATCAATCAGGAGTAATCTCCCTTGTCACAGCAGTGATACCCAGAGAACCAAGAGTCAAGAAGCACTCTGTAGTAATCTCCCTCATCACAGTAGTGGTACCCAGAGAACTAAGTGTCAAGAGGCAGTCGCGAGTATTCTCCCTCATCACAATAGTGATACCCAGAGAACCAAGAGCCAGAAAGCACTCAGGAGTAATCTCCCTCATTACAGTAGTGATACCCAGAAAACTAAGGAGTAATCTCCCTTTTCACAGCAGTGATACCCAGAGAACCAAGAACCACTCGGGAGTAATCTGCCTCATTAAAGCAGTGATACCCAGAGAACTAAGTGTCAAGAAGCACTCGGGAGTAATCTCCCTCATTACAGTAGTGATACCCAGAGAAGTGTCAAGAAATACTCAGGAGTTATCTCCCTCATTACAGCAGTGATACCCAGATAACTATGGAGTAATCTCCCTTGTCACAGCAGTGATACCGAGAGAAGCAAGAGCCAAGCACCACTCAGGAGTAATCTCCCTTGTCACAGCAGTGATACCCAGAGAACCAAGAGTCAAGCACCACTCAAAGTAATCTCCCTCATCATAGTAGTGATACCCACAGAACCAAGAGTCAAGCACCACTCAGGAGTAATCTCCCTTGTCACAGCAGTAATACCCAGAGAACCAAGACTCAAGCACCACTCAGGAGTAATCTCCCTTGTCACAACAGTAATATCCAGAGAACCAAGAGTCAAGAACCACTCAGGAGTAATCTCCCTTATCACAGCAGTAATACCCAGAGAACCAAGAGTCAAGCACCACTCAGGAGTAATCTCCCTCATCACAGTAGTGATACCCAGAGAACCAAGAGTCAAGAACCACTCAGGAGTAATCTCCCTCATCACAGAAGCGATACCCAGAGAACCAATAGTCAAGAACCACTTGGGAGTAATCTCCCTCATCACAGCAGTGATACCCAGAGAACCAAGAGTCAAGAACCACTCAGGAGTAATCTCCCTCATCACAGCAGCGATACCCAGAGAACCAAGAGTCAAGAACCACTCAGGAGTAATCTCCCTCATTACAGTAGCAATATCAAAGCTACTTCTGCCCTTGCACGCAGCGTAACGCTCACTGTCGCCTGAGGTCAGACTTACCTTTGAAGATCCTGCTTCCTGGACATCCTGCTTCCTGCCAGCATATACTTACCAACTGGGGGAAGCTTTTCTTACCTGTACATGTCTTCAGCGAACCAAGTATTCATCTTTACACTTTCCGGAATGCCGTAATCTTCATCTTGGCACTGCAGCACGACTCGCTCCATCATTAACAGCAGCGCCTTCAAAGAAAAACAGAAGACAAGGTTAACCATCTAAAAAACGGTCAGTTTAAGGTGGCGCTTCACCATACTTCACGCTTTTCCTTAAACCATCACTTATCTGCTGTCTAACATTTCGGTAGCATCCATCTTCCATCCGGCAGTGTCTCGTGTCTCACAGCTGCATTGAGGCCGCATTGCCATCTAAGGGAAGAACACATAAGAGAGACATTATTGCGGGCATAAATAGGAGCAACATATAAAGACATTAAACAGAAGCATCACAGCAGCTCAAGAAAGACCTACCAATCATAAGGAGAAGCATGGTCGCAGCTGGACTGGACTAATCCTTATCAAGGATCAGTGAAGGAACTAGATCCCATTTGACGCGCCCTTGCCAAAAGTAGCAGGACGGAGAGCTTATCTTCCGTAACTCACAGGTGAGCTTTATGGGCCGGCGTATGCTCACAGAAACCGTACTTTGGGTGAAGGGTTCGAGAGCTACAGCAATCACAGATTGGCGCAATCACACACTCTTATCTCCACGCAGGAGCAGTATCACCACGTATCACCACTCACTGCTTTTCTACTGAGGGAGAGGTTTGAAGGGGGGTGATTCAAGTTCAGGGAGGGCAGCAACCGTGCCCCAACGCCTCCGCAGAGACCAGGTGAGCGTAACAGAACATGAAGCCTCTAATACTCTGTCTGGGCGTTATGGAAACTTCAGAAACAGATCAGTTAGCCCTTTTGCTAGGGGAATTATGGGCTGAAGTACATGTCTCAAGACAGGAAACCAATGCATTACGGAGGGATCTTATTCTAACTCGAGAAAGAACTGATGAATTGGCAAGACAAATGCTACAAGCACAAACAGGACAGGTTCCACTGCTTGGAGTGACCCATTCTTCTCATTCTTCCACACCACAACAATCAACACCGGTTCAGGTGGTTCTTCTAGGAGCAGTGCCTCTAGCCCCTCCTGAACTCTGGAAACGCCAATGCCCGGCAACTGTAGGGGTCTGCTTGTCGAGCATTAAAAAGGAATCCGTACAGACCTCACATCTTGTCCTTCCAGTGCTTTTGGTGAATCACAAGCAACCATCAAAAATACATGCCTTGGAGGCATATATTGATTGTGGAGCTGTGGGTAACTACATTGACCAGGATTTGGCTCTCCGAATAGGCCTTTCTCTCCGACAGAAGCGGAAATTGGAAAACGCCACTGCTGTGGATGGTTCTCAGCTATCATCCGGCCCGGTGACACAATACACCAAGAAAGTCAAGCTTCTGTGTCAGGATAGGCATCAGGAGTACATTACTTTCAATCTAATTGGTGCCCTCAGTTCCAGATGATATTGGGAATGCCCTGGCTGGAGACCCACAATCCTAGGATCGACTGGCGAAAATAAGTTCTGACATTTCCTCATTATTGTGCCAACACATGTTACAAAAAAAATGACACCAATCTAAAACCAAAGAAAGGAATCGTGTTGGGCATTATCAGCTCCTTACAGCTTGAATACAAAGATTACCAGGATGTCTTCAAAAAAGAGCAAGCCAACATTCTGCCCCCGCACAGACCCTACGATTGTCAAAGAGATCTTGTACCCAGAGCCCAGATCCCTTGCAGCTGAATTTACGCTCTGACAGAACAGGCAAATCAGCATCTAAGAACTTACCTGGATCAGTACCTGGCGAACGGTTTCATTCGCCCCACCAAGTCAACTGCCTCCTCGCCGTTATTCTTCGTGCCTAAAAAGGAGGGAGACTTAAGAACTTGCATCGACTATAGAGCCATCAATCAGATCACAGTAAAAAATCGATATCCTTTACCACTTATACCCGAGCTCATGGACCAAGTGAAACATGCTCAAATCTACACAAAACTGGATTTAAGAGGAGCATACCATCTTGTAAGAGGAAAAGAGGGAGACGAGTAGAAAACGGCCTTCCGCACGAAGTTTAGCCTCTTTGAATACCAGGTCATGCCCTTCGGCTATGCAATGCCCCTGCGGCATTCCAATTCTTTATGAATGATGTACTCCGTGAACTACTGGACATTTGCGCTCTTGTTTCATTGACGACATTCTTATCTGCTCAAATTCCATGGAAGAACATGTAGGCCATGTCTGGGCAGTCTAAGATAAGCTTCGACAACACCAATTGTATGCCAAGTTGGAAAAAAAATTTCTCCATTTAACCGAGGTCAAGTTTCTCTGTTTCATGCTCACACCACAAGGCGTACATATGGATACACCAAAGGTGTATGCAATCCTCCAATGGCCATCATCACCAACATCCATGAAAGGAGTGCAAAGCGGGCTCAGATTCGCCAACTTTTACCGTCAGTTTATACCTGGGTTTTCACAAATTGTACATCCAATTACCTCCTTGTTAAAGAAAAATCTAAAGTTCCATTGGTCGACAGAAGCTGAAGAAGCCTTCCAGAAGTTGAAACTAGCATTCACTACAGCACTAGTCCTTCGACACCCACGACCAGACCTACCTTACATAGTTGAGACAGATGTTTCAAAAATAGCCATGGGAGCAGAATTGTCACAACGAGACCCTGAAACAGGACAACTACACCCCATCGCATTCTGGTCCCGCAAATGTTCAGCCCTCGAGTTGAACTACGCAATCACAGATAAGGAATTACTGGCAATTAAAGCAGCATTCAAGGCCTGGAGACATTACCTTCTTGGGGCGAGACATATGGTCACTGTCATCATGGACCACCATAACTTGCAATACTTGAAAACCGCCAAAGCACAATCCTCGCTGCAACTTTGTTGGGCTCTCTTTTTCATGGAATACGATTTTATTATCACTTATACACCTGGAGTACGCAATGGGAAAGCAGACACTCTATCACGCATGACTGAAGAAAAAGAGGCTTTTACAGCATCCGACCCCGTGGCCATAATTCCTGAGGAAAGGATTCAAACCAGAATAGTTGCCACCACGTGTGTGGGTGACCAAAGAACCAGTCAGTTTGCAATCCCCGATGGATCAATCAATGCAACAGGAATGGCTGTTAACAGGTGACCAGTACACCATCAAAGACAATCTACTATATTTCCAAGGACAATTATATGTCCAAGACCAAGAACTGCAAAAGCAAATCATCACAAATTAACACGGTTCATTAGTGTAAGGACACCTAGGAATAGCCAAAACTCAGGCTAAGGTAAAACAAAACTACTGGTGGCCAACCTGGCGAAAAGACATTGCCCAATTTATTGAAATCTGCAGTGTCTGTGCACAACACAAGTCTCAGAAACAGAACCCCGCTGTCTTAGTACATCCCCTAGCAGTACCGCCAGCACCTTGGCAAACCCTGTCGATGGACTTCATCACAGATCTTCCACCCTGCAATGGATACGGAATCATACAAAAATGTCGCCCTCATTTGTGCGCCCCCGCAGTTACTGCGACTTTGGGGGCGCACCTAATGAGGGAGACATTTACTGCGCCCAAGCAGAGCAGGTGTTGCAGGGGTGGCCCCCGCTCTGCTTGGGTGCCGTAACAGGAGTTGGGGGTTGCCGGGGTGTCCCCTGCTTACCATTTTGGTAAGCAGGGGACACGAAAGAGAAAAAAAAAAGAAAAGCACCCTGCGGTGTCAGCTCTTACCCACGTTAGTGGGAGAAGCTGATGCCGCAGGGATAGCAGGGTGCAGGCGGCACACACAGAAGTGTGCTGCCGTGAAAGGTAAATTATTGGGGGAGGGGTGTAGGAAGGGAAAAGCAGGCCGGGGAAGCGGGCACAGTGATCTATATGATCAATGTGCTGCGCTGTAGCTGGCGTCGGCATTTCGGCCGTCGCAGTTATGGGCGCTGCAGTGATCACATAGATCCATGGATACAACACCATATTAGTTGTTGTGGATTTATTCTCCAAAATGGCCCATTTTATCCCTCTGAAGGGACTCCCAACTGCATCAACTTTCGTTTCTGTGTTCCTAGAGAACATTTTTCAATTGCATGGATTTCCATCAATATTAGTATCTGATTGCGGAACTCAATTTGTTTCTGCCTTTTGGAGAAAGTGTTGTATGATTGCCAAAATCGATCTCCGGTTGTCCACAAGCCATCATGCTCAAACTGATGGGCAAACTGAACGAACCAACCAAACTTTAGAGCAATATCTCAGGTGTATGTTGCAACAGTCCGAGGATTCTTGGAAAAATATACTCTGGATAGCTTAGTATGCATACAACAACTCAGTTCACACAAGCACAGGGCAAACTCCATTCAACACTGTGCATGGAAGACATCCGAGGACATCAGTATTTGATCCACCCGATATCCTGGAAATGCCAGCCATAAAGAAACTTGCATAAAACCATCACTCAGGTTCTTAAGGAGGCGACAGAGCATCTGACCAAGGCCAAGGAAAGACAAAAACTGTTTGCTGATCGTCATTGCAAGGAAGCTCCTGCCTACCAGATTGGAGAAAAGATGTGGTTAGCATCCAAATATATTCCCCTGAAGGGGCCAAGAGCTTTGTGCCCAAGATGCCTGGGCCACTATACTATAAAGTCCATAATCAATCCTGTCGCCATGAAATTGGAGTTACCATCTCGCATGAAAATTCACCCCGTATTTCATGTCTCTCTCCTAAAACCAATGAAATCGAATACACGGCTTAGTTCTCCAGCAGAGCACGAAGTAATAGATGGAGAACCAGAATATGAAGTCAAATCCATCCTGGACTCTAAGGTGGTTCAATCAAAATTGTATTACCTAATTGACTGGAAAGGTTACAGACCTCAAGATCGAACTTGGGAACCCAGTGAACATGTCCATGCTCCGCGTTTAATCAGACAGTTCCATCGCAATAATCTCACCAAACCAGGACCGGGAGGAAAACCACCCTTGAGAGGGGCCTTGAGGGGGAGTGCTGTCATGGTCATGAAGTCAGGGGCACAGGCATGCAGGGGTATCATGCACAGGAGACCTGGGTGGACATTGTCCTGGCACTTTGGCTCCAGGCTCATGAACAAAAGTAAACAAAAACATCCATTTAACACCAAAATGTTTTATTATGGACATAGCACTTCAGATGCATTAACCTTGAAGATTCCATCCATTAAGCAGCCCCAAGTGTATTATTAGGTGTGGCTGCTAATGGATTGTCTTTGCACATGCTCACTCTCTAGGGGTGGCAGGGTGTGGCTGGTAAGCCGGCCCTAATGGGCATGCCCACGATCTCAGCTATATAAACCGCCCTGATCCTCAAGACAGACGCTTCGAGTTATTCTGCACTTGCAAGCAGCGTAACGCTCACCGTCGCCTGAGGTCAGACTTACCTTTGAAGATCCTGCTTCCTGGTTATCCTGCTTCCTGCCAGCATACTTACCAACTGGGGGAATCTGTTCTGACCTGTACATCTCTTCGGCCAACCAAGTATTCATCTTTACACTTTCTGGAATGCTGAAATCCTCATTTTAGCACCCCAGCACGACACGCTCCATCGTCAACAGCAGCGCCTACAAGGAAAAACAGAAGACAAGGTTAAACATCAATAAAATAGTCAGTTTAAGGTTGAGCTTCTCTGTACTTTGCGCTTTTCCTTAAACCATCACTTACCTGCTGTCGAACATGGCGGTAGTATCCATCTTCCATCCGGCCCCGTCTCACGTCTTACAGCTGCATTGAGGCCGCATTTCCATCTAAGGGAAGAAAACAGGAGACATTATTGCGGGCATAAATAAGAACGACATATAAAGACATACATACAGAACGAACAGCATCACAAGAGCTCAAGAAAGACTTACCAATCATAAGGAGACGCATAGTCGCAGCTGGACTGGATTAATCCTTATCAGGGATCAGTGAAGGAACTAGATCTAATTCGACGCGCCCCAGCCAGAAGTAGCAGGATGGAGAGCTTATCTTCCATAATTCACAGGTGAGCTTTATGGGCCGGTGTATGCTCACAGAAACCATACTTTGGGGTGAAGGGTTCGAGAGCTACAACAATCAGAGATTGGCATACTCACACACTCTTATCTCCATGCAGGAGCAGTATCACCACCTTCCACCACTCACAGCTTTTCTACTGAGGGAGAGGCCTGAAGGGGGGTGATCCAAGTACAGGGAGGGGTGCAACCATACCCCAAAGCTTCTGCAGAGACCAGGTGAGGGCAATACATCACAGTAGTGATACCCAGAGAACTAAGCACTCAGGATTAATCTCCCTCATTACAGTAGTGATACCCAGAGAAGTAAGGAGTAATCTCCCTTTTCACAGCAGTGATACCCAGAGAACCAAGAGTCAAGAACCACTCGGGAGAAATCTGCCTCATCAAAGCAGTGATACCCAGAGAACTTTTGTCAAGAAGCACTCAGGAGTAATCTCAATCATTACAGTAGTGTTACCCAGAGAACTAAGGAGTAACCTCCCTTGTCACAGTAGTGATACCCAGAGAACCAAGAGACAAGAAGCACTCAGGAGTAATCTCAATCATTACAGTAGTGTTACCCAGAGAACTAAGGAGTAATCTCCCTGGTCACAGCAGTGATACCCAGAGAACCAAGAGTCAAGAAGCACTCAGGAGTAATCTCCCTTGTCACAGCAGTGATACCAGTGCTCCAGATAAGATTTGGAAGTGGGAGCATGTCACTCACTATTTTTAAACTTTGAGAGTAAATGTGACTTTTCTCCTTTGCAAGAAAGTAAAGGTGATGTGACATCCAGCCGGCAGCTTTCTACATTATGAAAGAATACACCTTTCATTATTTCTCTAAGGCCATTTGATCCCACCTGTACATATTTAAACATTGATAACACAACAAACTAGGCAATTACATAGTAAAGCAAGCATACATTGTATTGTGTGTTTTGAGGTTCAATAGCAGAATTGTCTTTTTTTTTTAAACTTGTCTTTATTATTTTCCAGTGATCAATGTACATCAAACTTTGTACCAACAGTTCACCCCAACCTCACCCTCCCCCCACCCCCCTGGGGACACATGAGACTTGATTCAGGGATTAATCTATGCATTGAAAATGTCCGTGACCTTAATGTTGTGAGGGCACCATTGTTCCATAAAGTCTGACTGGAGGTGTTCCAAGACACCGCCCCATTCTTTGGCGAACTTGTCCTTTGTGCCTTGGATTGAGTGAGTGACTTTTTCCATTGCTAGCTGCGCCCAGACTTTTTGAAGCCACGTAAATATCAGCGGTGTGTCTTTCTTTTTCCAATTCTGGGCTATTGTTGTCCAAGCCGCGATGAGGAGTCCCACAAAGCTTCTCCATTGTGCTTTCGTGTATCTTCTTGTCGTGTCATCTCTCATTCTGCACATCCATACGCCCTCACCTAGTTGCCCCACATCCGGGAACATCTTGCCCATTTCTCCCATTTTTCCCAGAACGACACTATTCCCTTACAGGCCCACCAGATGTGTTTCCACGTCCCCACCTCTCCACATTCCCTCCAGCAGAGGTGAGATGTTTTTGGGAACATAGTATGTAGTCTCTCAGGCGTGTAGTGCCACCGAGTCACTATTTTAATCCACATTTCTCTCATTTGCGCATGATCTTGTCATTTTGGGGATCAGAGACCATATGTCCTCCCACTGCTTTCTCGTTAGTTCCACTCCCAGCGTTCTGTCCCATTTGTTCATGTATGACCATTTAATCTCTTCATCTTGTGTGTTTATAAAGGAGTATAAAGTCGATATCCATTTCTTTGCCCCTGAATTGGTTGTAATGTGTTTCTCAAATGGGGGTAGGGTTCTCGTTGCCGCCTTCGCGATTTCGGGGGTTTTTAGCCAGTGCTTAAGTTGTTCATATTTATATCTATCCCGTGTGGTTCTTGTTGGGAGTGTGAGGCATGATTCGTATGGTCTAATTTCATTGTTGATAAACATTTCCCCTATTTTCGTTATACCCGCCTCCTCCCAGTTGTCAAATGTACCCTGCTCCATCCCTGGCAGAAACTGCGGGTTCCTACATATGGGGGTGAATGGGCCTAGTGTGGTGGTCATTACGCCCTTTCGTGTTTGGGTGTCCCACGCCGCCATAGTCATGCTCAATATTTCGCTGATCCCTATGTTGGGGTGTCTATGCTGTTTCTGTTTCCAGAGTAGTTTCACTAGTGGGGTTCTAGCCACTGCCCTATCTTGTGCTGCCCATATTGGTTGTGGGTCTTCTCCCAGCCACTCCCGAAGCACCTTTAGTTGGGCCGCTTGGTAGTATTTTTGGCGAAGCGCCATCCCTCCCTCCCTAGTTGACGAGGTTAAGACCGCCCTGGACAGTCTTGGAGTTTTCCCATTCCACACAAAGGTTGTGATTACCCTCAGGAGTGATTTGAAGAATGAGCGGGGAATCCCTACCGGAAGGGCTTGGAAATAGTATAGCAGCCTTGGGAGAATAGTCATCTTTACTGCCTGAATCCTACCCCATCATGAGATCAGCAAGGGGTTCCATCTTTCTAAATCTCTTCGAATGCTAGTCAGTAGCTGCGGATAGTTTTTACTGTATAGTTGTTCCACCTTGTGTGTAAGTGTAATTCCCAGGTATTTAATACCCTCTGCTGCTATCTTGAGATTGAGTACCTTTGCTTCTCTCTTTATCTCATCCCCGTCTCCCGCCTGTATTAGTATCTCTGACTTGTTCCTATTGATTTTTAGCCCCGAGATGGCCCCAAAGACTTCTAGCTCTCCAACTGCTGCAGCCAACGTTCGGCCCAGCTCCTCTAATGCTAACAGCAAATCGTCCGCATATGTGGTTACCTTAAGTTGCATGCCTGCCATCTCCATCCCCTTAATTTGCATGACTTCCCTTATTTTCATCGGTAGGGGCTCTAGAAAAATAGCGTATAATAAAGGAGAGAGTGGGCACCCCTGTTTTGTTCCTCGTGATATGTATACCATTTCAGTTACCTCCCCATTGATGGCCACTCTGCATGTAGGGGGCGTCGTAGTTCGCTCTGATTCTGGCAATAAAGTGCTCCCCAAATCCCATAAATTGCAGTGTCTTAAATAACATGGACCATTCAACTCAGTCGAATGCTTTTTCTGCATCTAGTGCCAGGAGAATTGCTGGGGTTTGCTTTACACCTATCTTTTCCACCAAATGGATGATCCTTCTAAGGTTGTCGTGTGTTTGTCTTCCTGGGATAAAGCCCGATTGGTCTAAATGAATTAACTTAGGGAGAAGCGGGGAAAGCCTAGCTGCTAATATCTTAGTATATATTTTGGCATCTATATTAATCAGTGAAATTGGTCTATATGAAGACGGGCATGTTGGGTCCTTCCCTGGTTTGTGAAATACCAGGACCTTCACTTCATTCATGGTGGGGGTCACATTGCCACATTCTTTAAAGGAGTTCAAGAGTCTGGTTAGAATCGGGATCAGCTGATCCGCATATTTTTTTATAAAATGGGGCCGTATAGCCATCCGGGCCTGGGGCTTTATTGTTTGGGAGTTCGCTTATTGCTTTTCTAACTTCTTCTTCCATTATGGGGTCCTCTAAGGCCTGCCTGTCTGCCATTGAGATTTGCGGGAATGTGAGGGATTTCAGATATATGTCCTGTGCGTCTGCCTCCGGGTGGTCAGTGGAATACAGTTTCTGGTAGTATTCTCTGAACACTTCCCCTATGTCTTGTGTGCATGTGAGATGTTCTCCTTTCGTGTCTATGATGCTTTTGATTGTTATGTCTTTCTGTTTGGCACGGAGTTGTCTCGCCAGCAGCCTATCTGCTTTATTTGCTTTTATGTAGTACCTTTGTCTTAGGTACAGAAGGCTCCTTTCCGCACCCTTTGAGCGCAGCAGCTCTAGTTGGCCTTGAGTGTGTCTGAGTGTCCTCTTAAGTTCCCTGGTGGGTTGTGTCAGAATTTTCCCTTGCAACTCAGTTATTGACCTTTCCAGTTCTTTTTCCCACCCAAACCTCTGTTTCTCCCTCGTAATTTTCAGTGCCATTAGTTTCCCTCGGATCACCGCTTTAAACGTCTCCCAGACTGTGGAGATTGATACTTCCCCCGTGTCATTTTCTGTGAAGTATTCTTCTATCATTTCCCTTATGGTTTCCCCCGTGACCGGGTCCTGGATTATGTCCTCCGGCAATCTCCACCTCCACAGACCTCTAGATTTCCCCTGAAGTTTCATATCGAGCCACAAGGGTGCATGATCCGAGAGTGCAATTGCCCCCTTTTCCACCTCCAGGATTTTACCCATGAGCCCCACTGATACCCATAAGTAGTCAATTTGTGACATAGATTTGTGCACATGTGAGAAGTATGTGAACCCACTTTGGTCCCCCTTGAGTTCCCTCCGTACATCATTCAGGGCCAGCTGGTCCATTTGTTGCTTGAGACGTTTTGATGGTGCCCCATGGCTATGTGCCCCTCCAGTACTTCTGTCCCTATGTGGGTCCCAAGCCATATTCAGATCTCCTCCCAAGATCACCTCCCCCATTGCGAAGGATTCTAGTTTGTCCAGGGTGTCTCTTAGAAAGCCGTCCTGTCCCACATTGGGCGCGTATACTGACGCAAGGGTGATCCTCTGCCCCTCCAGCACCACATTAGCAAACGCATACCTTCCCTCCTTGTCTGCGATGGAGTCCTCCAATATGGCGTCCCTTCCGGTCCTCACTGCTATGAGGACACCTACCCTTTTTCCTGTGGCATTCGCCTGGGCCCAAATTGTATTTCCACTTACCCGTGTTTTTAGTTTGTCTTTAGCTCTGATATGCGTTTCTTGGAGGAGCAGGAGGTCCA
Organism: Ambystoma mexicanum; assembly: GCF_040938575.1. Classification (NCBI taxonomy): domain Eukaryota; kingdom Metazoa; phylum Chordata; class Amphibia; order Caudata; family Ambystomatidae; genus Ambystoma; species Ambystoma mexicanum. Next base: position 1,386,188,601 of record NC_090931.1, read on the forward strand.
CCCCTTCCCTTTTGAGTAACTTCTCCAGTTTCACCCTTTTTGTTGGGTGATTCATCCCCCTTATGTTATAAGTCACAATGCAGATCTTCCCCATTTAATAAGGCACAAGTTCAGAGTATGTGAAATCCCTTCCTTCGCTGCTGCTCTCTGTCTGTTGTCCCCGTCCCCAATTCCCATCCCCCTGAACTCCCCACCAACTGGAAACAAAAAACCAAACTTGTTGCCCCCGAGTAGGGTGAGGGTTCCTACTGATGCTGGGGCGTTGCACCTGTAGCTCCCTGCCCTCCTTCCTCTCGGGGGATATGTGTGTGGGGGATCCTAAACCCCACATTACTGTCTTATCTTACCCGATTCCAAGCCGGTGGGTCCATCCCGGACCGCCTTCTCCAGCTCTTGTGCAGCTGCTCTTGTTCTCTCCCTCCCCCTCACCGGAGTTTAGTGCGAAGTCGCATGGGTGACCTTGGCTCTCTCTACGTCTTTTCCTTCTATCATGGCAGCTTTCTGCGGCCTTCTCTTCCCGTGGCTGGCCTTTTTTTCTTGATCGTTTCCCATCCTTTAGGTCTTCTCCTTTGCTCCCCACTGACTGTTGCTTGATCCCCATCCTCCGTATCGCCCTGTAGGCCCATTATGCTGAGGCCTTCTTCCTAAGGGGTTGCTCTCCTCTGTTTCCCTTCCCATGTAAACTTCAGCCAGAATGGGAATGTCCATTTGTATCGAATTTCTTTCGCCAGCAGGGCCTTGACTAGTGGGGCCATCGCTCTTCTCTTTTGCAGTGTTATCAGTGCCAGATCTTGGTACAGTTGGATTTCCTGTCCATTCATTCTAATGTGATCCATTTCTCTGGCCTTCCTCAGAATTTGTTCTTTTTGTGGATAGGAGGAAAGCGCCACCAGAACGTCCCGTGGTCTCTCCCCCGGTGCTCCCAATCTTTTTGGGCCGACCCTGTGGACTCTGTCGACTCCGATAGTATCCGGCTCTGCAGCATCCAGGATATCACTGAACACCTCCTTCACTGCCGACATAAGATCTCTGTCCAGTACTGTTTCCTCCATGTTTTTGATGCGAATGTTAGAGCGTCTGGAGCGATTCTCCAAATCCTCACACTGTAACTCAAGGTTATGGGCGAGTCTCACCAAATGTTCCTGGGTTTCGCTAGCCTGTTGCGTTTCCTCCTCTATCCCCTGGACTGTTCTTTCCAATGTTTCCGTTCTCTCCTCCAGTTTCGCCACATCGATCCTCAGGTCTTGGACCGCCTGTTTCATGTCATTTTTCCTCGTCGTGAACTGTTCCTGTACGGAAGACATGAATTTTTCCTGGAGTTCGTGGAACCATGTTTGCATGTCCTCCCTAGAGGGTGAATGATGGGGGATCGCCTGTGCCATTCCTTCGTCTTGTTGGTTGTCCTGCGGCTTCACTTTGGCTTCCTGCGTGGCGTCCGTGGCCCACAGTTGAAGGATGTTTGCGTCTTGCCTCGTGGGTTGTGGGGCCTGTTGGGCAGCGATATTTTTGCTTTTTGCCCTTGACATGGTCTGATTGTGTCCTGGAATATGCAAGGGCCGCTGTGTTTCCCCCTTGAGCTTTGTGCTATGCCCCCCTGGCGCTCGTGGGGGTGTCCTCCTGGGTCACCTGTTGGGGTCGGCTTGGTGTAACCTTCTTGTGGGGATGAGTTCCCCTTCCCAGTAGTATTTCTTATCTTGGTCTCAGGGGGGGGGGCACCCACTGGTCCCGTCTTTCTGTTGGACTCTCCCTTCTCTCTGTATCCATATCCGTTCCCCCTCCTATTGAGCCCCGTTGGGCGTCTTTATTGCCGCCTGTGAGTTCGTATCCCTCTGCTCCACCACCTTGTACAGTCACTGCCCACCTTCCCTTGGGAAGTGTTTTAATTAGATGCTATATGTGGGGACACCGGGGGTGATCACTTACTTTGTTTGGGACTTGGGCCCCGCTTTCCTCCACCTCACCCCTCCGCTCTCCTCCGCGGAGCCTTGTCTAGTCAGGCCCGGAGCCCGCAACGTTCTCTCTTCTGTCCTTGGTGCCCACAGCGTACAGGACGGCAGTTATGACGCGCTCCCCCTCGGCGGGAGCGTCCTTGGCTGCACCCCCTTGATCCTTGGGGCTCCCGCGACTGCCGCCGCCCTGCGCCGCGTCAGGAGCTCCGCGGCAGGGGAATCTGGTAGAGTGTGTGCTCGATGTAGTCAGGGGAGGGGCCGGAATGACCACTCCATCGTCCCCGGTCGCTGCTGTATGCGACCCCATCACTTCTGGGGTCGCGCTGTCTCAGCTTGGCACCCGTGGGGGAGGTTGTTCGCCCCCACCGCTCCGTCGCCAAGTTTCTCCGCTTCGGTGGAAGTCTGCCCTCCCGCTCCGCACTGGTAAAGCCGCCGGGTCGGCGGCGGGAATCGCCCGATGGGGGAGGGGCGGTCACCGCAGAGCACTCGTCCTCTGCTATCTTGACGCCCCACCGTAGAGCACCCGGTGTCTAGGGCCCGCGGGCGACTCTGGGGGGGGAGATCCTCTCGATAGCCACTCCAATTATGCTGTGAATTGTGCTAATTTAGGTGGCCCGGGACGAGCGTGGCTTAGATGTGAGTCATCTCCACGGCGTCCATCTTGGAATCGGTGCAGAATTGTCTTTTGATGTTTAATGAAGTCCTCATTTCCAAAGACAGACAAAAAAAATTCTCAGACCAGCATCGAAAGAAAGCTCCCGATTATCAAGTCGGAGACGAGGTCTGGTTAACATCAAAACATGTGCCCATAAAAGGTACCCGGACCTTTCGTCCAAGATATATAGGACCCTATACCATCAAATCGGTGATAAATCCTGTGGCCGTCAAGTTAGCCTTACCACCAAGTATGCGAATTCATCCCGTGTTCCATGTATCTCTTATAAAACCTGTACAACAAGGAACCCGAGTCTTAACACCACCAAAACCTGTGCTGGTTGATGGAGAGCCTGAATTTGAAGTTAAAGATATCTTGGATTCAACACGTATCAGATCTAACCTATACTACTTAGTGGACTGGAAAGGATATGGGCCTCAAGACAGAACATGGGAACCAAGTGAACATATTCATGCGCAACTTCTTATTAAGAGGTTTCATCTGAATAACCCCACCAAACCCGGACCGGACAGGAAGAATACCCTGAGAGGGGCCTTGGGGGGTGGGGGGTGCTGTCATTACCACAGTTAGGGGGCACATGTTGTGCCACAAGCAGGCTCCCACCAGCACCCTGAGGGGCTTAAAACCATTGCAAAAGGGCTCCTGGAGCCAGTCCTGGCACCTTTGGCACCAGGCTCATATGTAGGATGGAAGGGCTGTTCAAACTAGGTCCCATTTATGTACATGGGCCTTTAAATACAACATGGAAGCACCCACATAGCCTAGTACAAAGAACCAAGCCATGCGGTCTAGTTATTTGGGTGGGGCAGGCCTGGAACTACTTTCCCTGGTACTACTTTACCTGGGCTATATAAACCACACCCTGACTGCAGAACACGCTTCGTGTTATTGTGCAACCAGCAGTGTGACGCTCACCGTGTCCAGCTCCTGGTCTTCAGCATCTTCCTGTAATCTTGCAAGAACAAGAACAAAATGATTCTGTCTTACCTGAGGAAACACCATCCAGCACTGAGCATCGCAACTGGGCTGCAATCTGTGGAAACCGAGAAAAGAAGAAACATCACTCACCTGTGAGTACTAGCTTAAGGACTTCTGGCAAACCGCTACCACAGCTGCTGCTCGAACATCGCAACCTGCAATAGCGAGAAAAGGAAAAACAATATTAGAACGCACGCGCTTCCAAAACATCTAATTCCATCAGTCTTACCTGAATTCCATCGCGCTACGCCGCATTTCCATCTGGAGCACCACAGCAACATCTGCAAAGGAAAAGAGACATATTCAGGTTTGCTTTCAATATTAAACAACCGCGCAGCACTGTACTTACCTTAATGGATTCCGGGGCCTGTTTTTCATCGCGCTCTCATCCACTCGCAGCACCACAGCGGCCTGTGAGGAGAAGAAGAAGAAAACACAGGTTAGCTTTAAAAGACAATAAAGGCGCTGCGCTTCGCACTTTCTCTTACCTAGGAACGTGCCTCTCCATCCGGCAAGCCAGCATCAAGACCGTTACACCTGAAAAGAAGGAGATAAAGACATTATCGGAATCCCACCACAAACAGAACAAAGACTTACAATTAACTAACCTACCTGCCACTCAGCAGATTCGGGGTCACAGCAGGCCTCGGCCCTAAGAAGGCTAATCCTGGCTAGAGCCTTAATTCTTTCCCGACTTGACTACTGTAATGCCCTATACAGTAGCGCCAATAAAGCCACTACCCTAAGACTTCAAACTCTACAAAATAATGCTCTCAGAGCTGCATTAGGAATAAAAAAGAGGGAGCATATCTCCTCGACTAGGCGGCAACATAAATGGCTTTCTACTGAGAATAAAATCCAGCTAAAAATGATTTCATTAACCCATAAGGCCCTAAATAATGCTGCTCCTAGCTACTTGATGGACAAAATAAAAAGAAAAACCTCTAACAGACCCATGAGACTCGCCAACTCCAATTGTTTGGCAGTACCTAGATTCAGACTTGCCAAAATTGGTGGCGTCTGCTTCCCTGTGAAAGCTGCTAACCTGTGGAACGCCCTGCCACCTAACCTAAGAGCTGACCAACCCTTCCCCCACTTCAGAAGGAACCTTATCAAACACATTATCGCCAACAACGACTTAACACCCGAACACTCACAAGTGTAGTCCTACCTAATGCACCCTGACGTGACATTAACCCTTATGTTTATTACTGCTAAACCTGTATATTGTTAACTGTATATTCATGTAAATACGGCAACTCTTTATCTGTACATTCTAGTAATTTGTGTAATATGGTGTAATATTGTAAATTCATTTATATAACATTGTAACATTGCAAGCTTCGCATATACTTGTTGCTGCGCCCGGTAACCTAAGGGTCTGGTGCGCAATATAAATAAATAAACAAACAAACAAACAAACAAACAAACAAACACTGCACCAGTGAAGCAACTCGGGTAGCCCGCCAACAAACATCAAGCGCCCCTGCACAAGATACGCAGAACGGATAGCTCACCCTACAAATAACTAAGGTGAGAAAGATCCTGTGGGAAGGCGATCGGTCAGAGGGAGGAGGAAGATTCACCCATTAGAGACAGTTACCACAAATACTCTCTTCTGTAATTGCAGATTCATTATTCAGCACTGGGCAACTACGCATCTTGGGTTCCAGATCACAGAGCCTTCCAGACGCCCCCGGGGATATCAGGTGAGCGTGACAGAACGCAAATCCTCAAAACCTTATCCACCTGGGCGTCATGGAGACATCCGAAACTGATCAGTTAGCCCTGCTTTTGGGACAATTACATGCTGAGGTACACGCAGCCCGGCAGGAAACCAATGCCTTAAGACAAAGGTTAATCTTCACAAAAGACCGTACTGATGAACTAAGCAAACAGCTACTACAAACACAGACGGGGCAGGCTCCATTGCCCGGATTCGCCCCATCCGTCACTACTCCATCATCAGTCAATCCAGTACAGATAACGTTGCCGGGAGCAGTACCCCTGGCATCACCAGAACGGTTTAATGGAGACCCCAGAAGGTACGCAACATTCATAAACCAGTGCCGTCTCCATTTTCTTTGTAGGCCTGGGGCTTTCCCGAATGACCAGGTGAGGGTGGCCTATCATATTTGAGTGGAAGTGCCGCAGACTGGTCGGTACCTTTAGTGAGCCGGGATGAGCCATTACTGCAGAATTTCAGGGCTTTTCAACAGGAGATGGAAAAGTTATTTGCTCGACACTTGCATGGGCAAGCTCTTGATAACAAACTCCTGTCTCTCTGCAAAGGAAATCAAGATTTGCTGATTTATATTGCCACCTTTAATAGACTGGTTGTAGAAGCAGGGTGACCAAAAGTTAAAAGAACCACGTTGTTTCATCGGGGCCTACGAGGAGACCTGAAGGATGCCCTTGCTCAAGTGGTAGACCCACCTAAAGACTGTGCAGAGTTTATCAACCTAGAAGTGCAGGTGGACCACAGATTACAGGATCGAAGAACAGACCGAAGTAGACTCGAAGACCGTGCCATGTACGTACGTTCAAAAGATAATGTTCAACGTCCATCAGAAAATACCACAGAACCCATGCAGATTGGAGGAGTACAACCCCCTCTAACCGAGGTGGAAAGAGACAAGAGGAGACAGCTACAGTTATGCCTATACTGTGGTAAATCGGGTCACTACCTCAAAGAATGCCCAGTGAAACCTCCAAGGAAGGTAGTAGGCACTACAGAGAAAGAAGATGATGGCAAGGAATCGGAAATCTACCAGGCCCGGCAAGCGTAGAGGTCTGCTTGTCGAGCGAGAAGGATGAGTCACAGACCTCACATTTCGCACTACCAGTAACCTTGATCAATCACCAACGACCGTCGCGGATGCATGCCATAGAAGCGTATATAGACAGCGGAGCAGTTGTTAATTACATAGGTCAAGATCTGGCAGCTGAAATGGGACTTCCCTTATGCACAAAACCAACAACTGAAAAGGTAACTAGTGTTGACGGTACAGAAATTGCTTCAGGCCCAGTAACTCAATGCACAACAGAATTAACCCTTCTGTGTTAAGATGGACATCAAGAAGCAATCACGTTTGACCTCATCAAAGCTCCTCAATTTTCGGTTGATCCTAGGGATGCCATGGTTAGTAACTCACAATCCCCACATAGACTGGCGTGCAAAGAGACTGACCTTTCCTAATGAATGCGGCCACACTTACCACCCGAAAACTATACCGCAGCCAAACCTGAAATCTGTTCAAGGAATAGCAGCGGGGATCGTGGAACCAATGGACACCTTACCAAGAGAGTATCAAGATTATCAAGATGTCTTTCAGAAGGAACAGGCTAACACATAACCACCACATAGGCCCTATGACTATCAGATTGACCTGATACCTGGTGCGCAGGTTCCTTGTGGTCGAATTTATGCACTTACAGAAACCGAAAATCTCCACTTGAAGTCCTATCTGGATCAATATCTGGCTAATGGGTTTATCCGCCCGTCAAAGTCACTGGCAGCCTCCCCCTTATTCTTCGTGCCAAAGAAGGAAGGAGATTTGAGGACTTGTATCGATTACCACGCACTCAACCAAATCACAATAAAAAACCGCTACCCTTTGCCCCTTATCCTGGAACTTTTGGGCCAGGTCAAGGATGCCTGAATCTACACCAAACTAGACCTCAGAGGAGCATACCACCTTGTACGTGTAAAGAAAGGGGATGAATGGAAAACCGCATTTCGCACCAAGTATGGCCTGTACGAATATCAGGTAATGCCTTTCGGGCTGTGCAACACTCCCGCAGCATTCCATTACTTGATGAATGGTGTATTATGGGAGTTAATCGATGTCTGTGCCCTGGTCTATATTGACTAAATCCTGGTGTATTCCCCCTCTGAAAAAGATCATGTTGAACATGTTCGCTCAGTCCTTGTAAAACTTCATCAGCACAAACTGTATGCTAAACTTGAGAAATGCTCCTTCCATGTCACCGAAGTTGAGTTCCTCGGTTTTGTTCTCTCGCCAAAAGGGGTCAAGATGGATGTACACAAAGTTGATACCATCCTTAATTGGCTGTTATCTTCTTCACTTAAAGGAATCCAAAGCATGCTCGGCTTTGCGAATTTTTACCACCGATTTATTCCTGATTTCTCACAGATACCACACCCAATCACATCGTTATTGAGAAAAAAACAACAAAAAATTCCAATGGACTGTAGAAGCAGGACAAGCCTTTCAGGAACTCAAGAAAAGATTCACCTCTGCGCCAATACCTCACCCGGACCTCCCCTATGTAGTGGAAACCGATGCTTCCAGCATAGTTATGGGAGCAGTTCTCTCTCAAAGAGATCCAGAAACAGGCCAATTACACCCCGTGGCCTTTTGGTCACGTAAATTCTCGCTACCAGTACTAAACTATGCAATTACAGACAAAGAACTGTTAGCAATAAAATTGGCCTTCAAAGCCTGGCGACAATACCTATTAGGTGCTAGGCATACCATCACAGTAATCACTGATCACCAAAACCTTCAATACCTGAAATCAGCAAAAGCGCAATCATCACGACAATTACGATGGGCTTTGTTCTTCGCAGAATAAGATTACATGATAACGTACCGACCGGGAGTTCGGAATGGAAAGGCTGATGCCTTATCTCGTATGGGTGTTGAAGAAAAAACAAACATTAATCTGGACCCTGTTGCCATCATCCCAAGTGAGAAACTACTGGGACTCACTACCACATTGACTCTAAGTGAACTTCAGGATAAGATTCAATCCTTAATGAACCCAGAGGTCCTGCAAAAATGGAATTCCCAAAATGAACATCACACGGTTCTGGACGGATTACCGTACTTCAGGGACCGGCTATATCTACCAAATAAAGATCTGCAAGAGTTGGTCATGTCTGGTTATCACGATTCCCTGATCGAAGGCCATCCTGGTATTGCTAAAACTCTAGCCAAGGTTAAGCAGAATTATTGGTGGCCAACCTGGCGTAAGGACATCGCTCAATTTGTTCTGTCCTGTGGGGTATGGGCACAAAATAAATCACAAAAACAGAAACCAGCTGGTGTTCTACAACCACTGGACATCCCAACAGCTACCTGGCATACTCTGTCTCTTGATTTTATTACAGACCTACCTCCCAGTCAAGGATGTAATACCATTTTAGTGGTTGTAGACCTGTTCTCTAAAATGGCACATTTTATTCAGTTCAAAGGACTTCCTAACACTACTGGTTTGGCCACAGCATTTCTTGAACAGATTATAAAATTGCATGACTTCCCGTCAGTCCTGATATCAGATTGTGGAAGTCAATTTGTATCCAATTTCTGGAAAAAATGCTTTACTATGGCACAATTCGATGTCCGGTTATCCACTAGCCATCACCCTCAAACGGATGGACAAACAGAGAACATACCAGATATTAGAGTATCAAATAGAAGAGAGCTGCAAGGACTTATTATGGATAGCGAAATACGCATATAACAACTCTGTACACACCAGCACAGGACAAAGTCTGTTCTACACAATCTACGGGAAACATCCACGTACCTCTGAGCTAGACTCTCCCATGACATTGGAAATGCCAGCGGTAAAGAATCTGCACACAAGTATAACGCAAGCCTTCAAAAAGGCAAATGAACACTTACTGCAAGCCAAAGACAGACAAAAATAATTCTCGGACCAGCATCGAAAGAAAGCACCCGATTATCAAGTCGGAGACGAGGTCTGGTTAGCATCAAAACATGTGCCCATAAAAGGTACCCGGACCTTTCGCCCAAGATATCTAGGACCCTATACCATCAAATCTGTGATAAATCATGTGGCCGTCAAGTTAGCGTTACCACCAAGTATGCAAATTCATCCAGTGTTCCATGTATCTCTTATAAAACCTGTACAAACGGCACCAAAATCTGTTCTGGTTGATGGAGAGCCTGAATTTGAAGTTAAAGATATCTTGGATTCAACACGTTTCAGATCTAACCTATACTACTTAGTGGACTGGAAAGGATATGGGCCTCAAGACAGAACATGGGAGCCAAGTGAACATATTCATGCGCCACGTCTGATTAAAAGGTTTCATCTGAATAACCCTACCAAATCCGGACCGGACAGGAAGAATACCCTGAGAGGGCCTTGGTGGGGGGAGTGCTGTCGTGACCACAGTTAGGGAGCACAAATTGTGACACAAGCAGGCTCCCACCAGCACCTTCAGGGCCTTAAAACCATTGCAAAAGGGCTCCTGGAGCCAGTCCTGGCACCTTTGGCACCAGGCTCATATGTAGTAAGGAAGGGCTATTCAAACTAGGTCCCATTTATGTACATGGGCCTTTAAATCCAACATGGAAGCACCCACACAGCCTAGTTCTAAGAACCAAGCCATGTAGTCTAGTGTTTTGGGTGTAGCAGGCCTGGAACTACTTTCCCTGGTACTACATTACCTGGGCTATATAAACCACACCTTGACTGCAGAACACGCTTTTCGTTATTCTGCAACCAGCAGCATGACGCTTACCGTGTCCAGCTCCTGGTCTTCAGCATCTTCCTGTAATCTTGCAAGAACAAGAACAAAATGATTCTGTCTTACCTGAGAAAACACCATCCAGCACTCAGCATCGCACCTGGGCTGCAATCTGTGGAAACCGAGAAAAGAGGAAACATCACTCACCTGTGAGTACTAGCTTAAGGACTTCTGGAGAACCGCTACCACAGCTGCTGCTCGAACATCGCGACCTGCAATAGCGAGAAAAGGAAAAACAATATTAGAACGCGCGCACTTCCAAAACATCGAATTCCATCAGTCTTACCTGAATTCCATCGTGCTACGCTGCGTTTCCATCCTTCTTCTTCTTCTAAATTACTGAATGCGTGGGTGGACCCACGCAGGCGCTTCCCCATCCAATAGGATGATGTGCACCTACCCCCACCATTCATACACATAGCCCTCACAATCTCATAACTCCTCCGACCGCCCCGTCTGCCTCACAAAATCCAACAACACACTGCTCCTCCTCCTGCCTCTCACCCTGTCACCTCCCAGCAAAGCCTTCCCACTCAGCTCAGCCACACCCAGCGCAGACATCCGAACTCTCATCAATTTTCTCTCCTCAACATGTCTCTCACACCTAAGCAGAAAATGTCCCACAGTCTCAGGCACCCACACACTGCACAGTACCTCGACTCACGCTTCCCCACTCGATATAGACAGTCATTCAGCCCCACATGTCCTATTCTCAACCGATTCAGCATCACCTCCTCCCCCCTCCTCCATTCCAGACTCCCCGCATCCACCTTCACCGACACTTTCCCATGGACACCAAACATCCACCTGCCCTTAACCCCACTCACCCACCTCTCCTGCCACTCATCCATGACCCGTCTCAGCACCACAGCCTTCACCTCATCCACACTCAAAGGCAACCTCACACAGCAACCTCTGCAAAGATAAAGAGAAATATTCATGTTTGCTTTCAATATTAAACAACCGCGCAGCGCTGTACTTACCTTCATGGATTCCGGGGGCCTGTTTTTCATCGCGCTCCCATCCACTCGCAGCACCACAGCGGCCTGTGAGGAGAAGAACAAGAAAACACTGTTTAGCTTTAAAAGACAATAAGGCGCAGCGCTTCACGCTTTCTCTTACCTAGGAACGTGCCTCTCCATCCGGCAAGCCAGCATCAAGACCTTTGCACCTGAAAAGAAGGAGATAAAGACATTATCGGAATCCCACCACAAAGAGAACAAAGACTTAAATTAACAAACCTACCTGCCAAGCAGCAGATTCGGGGTCACAGCAGGCCTGGGCCCTAAGAAGGCACACTGCACCAGTGAAGCAACTTGGGCAGCCCGCCAACAAACATCAAGCGCCCCTGCACAAGAAACGAAGGACGGATAGCTCACTCTACAAATAACTAAGGTGAGAAAGACCCTGTGGGAAGGGGATCGGTCAGAGGGAGGAGGGAGATTCACCCATTAGAGACAGTTATCACAAATCCTCCCTTCTGTAATTGTAGATTCATTATTCAGCACTGGGCAACTACGCATCCGGGGTTCCAGATCTCAGAGCCTTCCAGACGCCCCCGGGGATATCAGGTGAGCGTAACACAAGAGTACCAACAGTAATCCCAGACACGTGTTTCGGGCTGGTTGGACCTCATCAGTAGGGTGGAGATGTGCCTCTCTAAGAATAGTGAGCAAGGGGCCCACATCTGAATCCCCCTCATAACTTAGGGTGAGACCCAAAGTTACTTAAATATGCAAAAAACAAGGGGAGTACTGGGCGAACCTCTGCCGAACATTAGTCACGGTTACGAGAGCCTTACCCAGATTCTTTAGCTCACTATCTTTCCCAAACAAAAATATCCCCCTTGTTATTTGCATATTTTAAGACATTTAAGACAGTGACTTTTCCCTTCCACCTTTCTACGATATGATATTATATGGCATTAATAACGCACCTATACATAAGTGTTTCAAGGAGCGATCACAGAGCTGGGGAATCAGGTGTTGGGGACTTACCTTGTGGACCTTAGCATCGATTGATGACATCATGTGACTTTTCCCTTCCACCCTTTTGCGATCACAGAGCATGCATTGACATGGTCTGGACACTGGGGAATCAGGTGGTGGGGACTAACCTTGCGGACCTTTGTATCTATTGATGACATCAGGTGACTTTTCCCTTCCACCTTTCTGCGATCACAGAGCATGCATTATCATTGTCTGGACACTGGGGAATCAGGTGGTGGGGACTAACCTGGCAGACCTTTGTATCGATTGATGGCATCAGGTGACCTTTCTTTTCCACCTTTCTGCGATCGCATTGTTCATGCATTGGCATGATCTGGACAGTGGGATATCAGGTGGTGGGGGTTAACCTGGTGGAACTTCGCATCCACTGATGACTCGGGTGTCTTTTCCCTTCCACCTTTTTGCGATCACAGAGTCCATGTATTGACATGGTCTGGACAGTGGGGAATCAGGTGGTGGGGACTACCCTTGCAGACCTTTGTATCGATTGATACATCATGTGATCTTTCCCTGCCACCATTTTCTGCACAGTATTAATGTATTGACATGGTCTGGACAGTAGGGAATCAGGTGGTGGGAACTAACCTGGAGGACCTTCTTCGATTGATGGCATCAGGTGACCTTTCTTTTCCACTTTTCTGCGATCAGCGTTCATGCATTGACATGGACAGTGGAGAATCAGGTGGTGGGGACTAACCTTGCAGACCTTTGTATCGATTGATACATCATGTGACTTTTCTCTTCCACCTTTCTGCGATCACAGAGTCCATACATTGACATGGTCTGCACAGTTCGGAATCAGGTGGTGGGGGACTAACCTTGCAGAACTTCGTATCGAATGATGACATCAGGTGATCTTTAACTTCCACCTTTCTGCAATCACAGAGTCGACACACTGGCATGATCTGGACACTGGGGAATCAGGTGGTGGGGACTAACCTTGCAGGCTCTCCTATCAATTGACGACATCAGGTGACTTTTCCCTTCCACCTTTCGGTGATCACAGAGTCCAGGCATTGACATGGTCTAGACAGTGGGGAATCAGGTGGTGGGGACTTACCTTGCAGACCTTTGTATTGATTGACGACATCAGGAGACTTTTCTCTTTCACGTTTCTGCGATCACAGTGTTCATGCATTGACATGGTCTGGACACTGGGGAATCAGGTGGTGGGGACTAACCTTACAGACCTTCGTATTGATTGATGACATCAGGTGACTTTTCCCTTCCACCTTTCTGCGATCACAGTCCATGCATCACAGTCCTGCTCAGCCATCGCTACCACTTTACTGTGTAGTATGGTCTTGTACCAAAGGTGAAATTGTGCTTACACTTGTAGTCCTAATTACCTGTAGTGTTCCTAAAGGGTACTGCCAGTGATTCTGCCTAACATAGACCTCAACTTTACAACGTTACTTGCTGTTTGAAATGGAGAGGCTTGGGCTCTCCACACATATTCTAAATTAGCCTCCCCCACAGGAGTAGACCTCACCTTTACACCGCACCTTGCTGTTTGAAATGGAGAGGCTTGGGCTCTCCAGATAGGGTCTGCACAATGGAGAATCAGGTGGTGGGGACTAAACTTGCGGACCTTTGTATCGATTGATGACAGCATGTGACTTTTCCCTTCCACCTTTCTGCGATCACACAGTCCATGCATTGACTTGGTCTGGACAATGGGGAATCGGGAGGTGGGGACTAACCTTGTGGACCTTCGTATCGATTGATGACATCATGTGACTTTTCCCTTTCACCTTTCTGCAATCACAGAGTACATGCATTGACATGGTCTGGACACTGGGGAATCAGGTGTTGTGGACTAACCTTGTGGACCTTCATATCGATTGATGACATCATGTGACTTTTCCTTTCCACCTTTCTGCGATCACAGAGTCCATGCATTGACATGGTCTGGACACTGGGGAATCAGGTGGTGGGGACTAACCTTGCAGACCTTTGTATCGATTGATGACAGCATGTGACTTTTCCCTTCCACCTTTCTGCGATCACAGAGTCCAGCAATTGACATGGTCTGGACAGTGGGGAATCAGGTGGTGGGGACTACCCTTGCAGACCTTCATATTGATTGATGACATCAGGTGACTTTTCCTCCCACCTTTCTGTGATCACAGTGTTCATGCATTGACATGTTCTGGACAGTGGGAATCGGGTGGTGAGGACTAACCTTGCATATCTACGTATCGATTGATGACATCATGTGATTTTCCCTTCCACCTTTCTGCGATCACAAAGTCCTTGCACTGACATGGTCTGAACAGGTGGCAATCAGGTGGTGGGGACTAAACTTGCGGACCTTTGTATCGATTGATGACAGCATGTGACTTTTCCCTTCCACCTTTCTGCAATCACAGAGTCCATGCATTGACATGGTCTGGACAGTGGGGAATCAGGTGGTGGGCACTACCCTTGCGGACCTTCATATTGATTGATTACATCAGGTGACCTTTTCCCACTTTTCTGTGATCACAGTATTAATGCATTGACATGGTCTGGACAGTGGGGAATCCGGTGGTGGGGACTAACCTTGCGGACCTACGTATTGATTGGTGACATCAGGTGACTTTTCCATTTCACCTTTCTGTGATCAGAGAGTCCATGCACAGACATGGTCTGGACAGAGGGGAATCAGGTGGTGGGGACTAACCTTGCAGACCCTCCTATCAATTGACGACATCAGGTGACTTTTCCCTTCCACCTTTCTGTGATCAGTGTTCATGCATTGACATGGTCTGGACAGTGGATAAACAGGTGGAGGGGATTAACCTTGCTGACCTTCGTATCGATTGACAACATCAGGTGATCTTTCCCTGCCACCATTTTCTGATCACAGTATTAATGTATTGACATGGTCTGAACAGTGTGGAATCAGGTGGTGGGGACTAACCTGGCGGACCTTAGTATCGATTGATGGCATCAGGTGACCTATCTTTTCCACCTTTCTGCGATCGCAGTGTTCATGCATTGGCATGATCTGGACACTGGGGAATCAGGTGGTGGGGACTTACCATGCAGACCTTTGTATCAATTGACGACATCATGTGACTTTTCCCTTCCACCTTTCTGCGATCACAGAGTCCATGCATTGACATGGTCTGGACAGTGGGGAATCAGGTGGTGGGGACTTACCTTGCAGACCTTTGTATTGATTGATACATCATGTGACTTTTCCCTTCCAACTTTCTGCGATCACAGAGTCCATACATTGACATGGTCTGCACAGTTCGGAATCAGGTGGTGGGGACTAACCTTGCAGACCTTTGTATCGATTGATGACAGCATGTGACTTTTCCTTTCCACCTTTCTGCAATCACAGAGTCCATGCATTGACATGGTCTGGACACTGGGGAATCAGGTGGTGGGGACTAACCTTGCAGACCTTTGTATTGATTGATGACAGCATGTGACTTTTCCCTTCCACCTTTCTGTGATCACAGAGTCCAGCAATTGACATGGTCTGGACAGTGGGGAATCAGGTGGTGGGGACTACCCTTGCAGACCTTCATATTGATTGATGACATCAGGTGACTTTTCCTCCCACCTTTCTGTGATCACAGTGTTCATGCATTGACATGTTCTGGACAGTGGGAATCGGGTGGTGAGGACTAACCTTGCATATCTACGTATCGATTGATGACATCATGTGATTTTCCCTTCCACCTTTCTGCGATCACAAAGGCCTTGCACTGACATGGTCTGAACAGGTGGCAATCAGGTGGTGGGGACTAAACTTGCGGACCTTTGTATCGATTGATGACAGCATGTGACTTTTCCCTTCCACCTTTCTGCAATCACAGAGTCCATGCATTGACATGGTCTGGACAGTGGGGAATCAGGTGGTGGGCACTACCCTTGCGGACCTTCATATTGATTGATTACATCAGGTGACCTTTTCCCACTTTTCTGTGATCACAGTATTAATGCATTGACATGGTCTGGACAGTGGGGAATCCGGTGGTGGGGACTAACCTTGCGGACCTACGTATTGATTGGTGACATCAGGTGACTTTTCCCTTTCACCTTTCTCTGATCAGAGAGTGATTGCACAGACATGGTCTGGACAGAGGGGAATCAGGTGGTGGGGACTAACCTTGCAGACCCTCCTATCAATTGACGACATCAGGTGACTTTTCCCTTCCACCTTTCTGTGATCAGTGTTCATGCATTGACATGGTCTGGACAGTGGATAAACAGGTGGAGGGGATTAACCTTGCTGACCTTCGTATCAATTGACGACATCAGGTGATCTTTCCCTGCCACCATTTTCTGATCACAGTATTAATGTATTGACATGGTCTGAACAAATCAGGTTGTGGGGACTAACCTGGCGGACCTTCGTATCGATTGATGGCATCAGGTGACCTATCTTTTCCACCTTTCTGCGATCGCAGTGTTCATGCATTGGCATGATCTGGACACTGGGGAATCAGGTGGTGGGGACTAACCTTGCAGACCCTCCTATCAATTGACGACATCATGTGACTTTTCCCTTCCACCTTTCTGCGATCACAGAGTCCATGCATTGACATGGTCTGGACAGTGGGGAATCAGGTGGTGGGGACTTACCTTGCAGACCTTTGTATCGATTGATACATCATGTGACTTTTCCCTTCCAACTTTCTGCGATCACAGAGTCCATGCATTGACATGGTCTGCACAGTTCGGAATCAGGTGGTGGGGACTAACCTTGCGGACTTTTGTATCGATTGATGACATCATGGGATTTTCCCTTCCACATTTCTGCGATCACAGATTTCATGTATTGACATGGTCTGGACAGTGGGGAATCTGGTGGTGGGGACTAACCTTGCGGACCTTCGTATCGAATGATGACATCAGGTGATCTTTAACTTCCACCTTTCAGCGATCACAGAGTCGACACACAGGCATGATCTGGACACTGGGGAATCAGGTGGTGGGGACTAACCTTGCAGGCTCTCCTATCAATTGACGACATCAGGTGACTTTTCCCTTCCACCTTTCGGCGATCACAGAGTCCAGGCATTGACATGGTCTGGACACTGGGGAATCAGGTGGTGGGGACTTACCTTGCAGACCTTTGTATTGATTGACGACAACAGGAGACTTTTCTCTTTCACGTTTCTGCGATCACAGTGTTCATGCATTGACATGGTCTGGACACTGGGGAATCAGGTGCTGGGGACTAACCTTACAGACCTTCGTATTGATTGATGACATCAGGTGACTTTTCCCTTCCACCTTTCTGCAATCACAGTCCATGCATTACAGTCCTGCTCAGCCATCGCTACCACTTTACTGTGTAGTATGGTCTTGTACCAAAGGTGAAATTGTGCTTACACTTGTAGTCCTAATTACCTGTAGTGTTCCTAAAGGGTACTGCCAGTGATTCTGCCTAACATAGACCTCAACTTTACAACGCTACTTGCTGTTTGAAATGGAGAGGCTTGGGCTCTCCACACATATTCTAAATTAGCCTCCCCCACAGGAGTAGACCTCACCTTTACACCGCACCTTGCTGTTTGAAATGGAGAGGCTTGGGCTCTCCAGATAGGGTCTGCACAATGGAGAATCAGGTGGTGGGGACTAAACTTGCAGACCTTTGTATCGATTGATGACAGCATGTGACTTTTCCCTTCCACCTTTCTGCAATCACAGAGTCCATGCATTGACATGGTCTGGACACTGGGGAATCAGGTGTTGTGGACTAACCTTGTGGACCTTCATATCAATTGATGACATCATGTGACTTTTCCTTTCCACCTTTCTGTGATCACAGAGTCCATGCATTGACATGGTCTGGACACTGGGGAATCAGGTGGTGGGGACTAACCTTGCAGACCTTTGTATTGATTGATGACAGCATGTGACTTTTCCCTTCCACCTTTCTGCGATCACAGAGTCCAGCAATTGACATGGTCTGGACAGTGGGGAATCAGGTGGTGGGGACTACCCTTGCAGACCTTCATATTGATTGATGACATCAGGTGACTTTTCCTCCCACCTTTCCGTGATCACAGTGTTCATGCATTGACATGTTCTGTACAGTGGGAATCGGGTGGTGAGGACTAACCTTGCATATCTACGTATCGATTGATGACATCATGTGATTTTCCCTTCCACCTTTCTGCGATCACAAAGTCCTTGCACTGACATGGTCTGAACAGGTGGCAATCAGGTGGTGGGGACTAAACTTGCAGACCTTTGTATCGATTGATGACAGCATGTGACTTTTCCCTTCCACCTTTCTGCAATCACAGAGTCCATGCATTGACATGGTCTGGACAGTGGGGAATCAGGTGGTGGGCACTACCCTTGCGGACCTTCATATTGATTGATTACATCAGGTGACCTTTTCCCACTTTTCTGTGATCACAGTATTAATGCATTGACATGGTCTGTACAGTGGGGAATCCGGTGGTGGGGACTAACCTTGCGGACCTACGTATTGATTGGTGACATCAGGTGACTTTTCCTTTTCACCTTTCTGTGATCAGAGAGTCCATGCACAGACATGGTCTGGACAGAGGGGAATCAGGTGGTGGGGACTAACCTTGCAGACCCTCCTATCAATTGACGACATCAGGTGACTTTTCCCTTCCACCTTTCTGTGATCAGTGTTCATGCATTGACATGGTCTGGACAGTGGATAAACAGGTGGAGGGGATTAACCTTGCTGACCTTCGTATCGATTGACGGCATCAGGTGATCTTTCCCTACCACCATTTTCTGATCACAGTATTAATGTATTGACATGGTCTGAACAGTGTGGAATCAGGTGGTGGGGACTAACCTGGCGGACCTTCGTATCGATTGATGGCATCAGGTGACCTATCTTTTCCACCTTTCTACGATCGCAGTGTTCATGCATTGGCATGATCTGGACACTGGGGAATCAGGTGGTGGGGACTAACCTTGCAGACCCTCCTATCAATTGACGACATCATTTGACTTTTCCCTTCCACCTTTCTGCGATCACAGAGTCCATGCATTGACATGGTCTGGACAGTGGGGAATCAGGTGGTGGGGACTTATCTTGCAGACCTTTGTATTGATTGATACATCATGTGACTTTTCCCTTCCAACTTTCTGCGATCACAGAGTCCATACATTGACATGGTCTGCACAGTTCGGAATCAGGTGGTGGGGACTAACCTTGCAGACCTTTGTATCGATTGATGACAGCATGTGACTTTTCCTTTCCACCTTTCTGCGATCACAGAGTCCGTGCATTGACATGGTCTGGACACTGGGGAATCAGGTGGTGGGGACTAACCTTGCAGACCTTTGTATCGATTGATGACAGCATGTGACTTTTCCCTTCCACCTTTCTGCGATCACAGAGTCCAGCAATTGACATGGTCTGGACAGTGGGGAATCAGGTGGTGGGGACTACCCTTGCAGACCTTCATATTGATTGATGACATCAGGTGACTTTTCCTCCCACCTTTCTGTGATCACAGTGTTCATGCATTGACATGTTCTGGACAGTGGGAATCGGGTGGTGAGGATTAACCTTGCATATCTACGTATCGATTGATGACATCATGTGATTTTCCCTTCCACCTTTCTGCGATCACAAAGTCCTTGCACTGACATGGTCTGAACAGGTGGCAATCAGGTGGTGGGGACTAAACTTGCGGACCTTTGTATCGATTGATGACAGCATGTGACTTTTCCCTTCCACCTTTCTGCAATCACAGAGTCCATGCATTGACATGGTCTGGACAGAGGGGAATCAGGTGGTGGGGACTAACCTTGCGGACCTATGTATTGATTGGTGACATCAGGTGACTTTTCCCTTTCACCTTTCTGTGATCAGAGAGTCCATGCACAGACATGGTCTGGACAGAGGGGAATCAGGTGGTGGGGACTAACCTTGCAGACCCTCCTATCAATTGACGACATCAGGTGACTTTTCCCTTCCACCTTTCTGTGATCAGTGTTCATGCATTGACATGGTCTGGACAGTGGATAAACAGGTGGAGGGGATTAACCTTGCTGTCCTTCGTATCGATTGACGACATCAGGTGATCTTTCCCTGCCACCATTTTCTGATCACAGTATTAATGTATTGACATGGTCTGAACAGTGTGGAATCAGGTGGTGGGGACTAACCTGGCGGACCTTCGTATAGATTGACGGCATCAGGTGACCTATCTTTTCCACCTTTCTGCGATCGCAGTGTTCATGCATTGGCATGATCTGGACACTGGGGAATCAGGTGGTGGGGACTAACCTCGCAGACCCTCCTATCAATTGACGACATCATGTGACTTTTCCTTTCCACCTTTCTGCGATCACAGAGTCCATGCATTGACATGGTCTGGACAGTGGGGAATCAGGTGGTGGGGACTTACCTTGCAGACCTTTTTATCGATTGATACATCATGTGACTTTTCCCTTCCAACTTTCTGCGATCACAGAGTCCATACATTGACATGGTCTGCACAGTTCGGAATCAGGTGGTGGGGACTAACCTTGCGGACCTTTGTATCGATTGATGACATCATGGGACTTTTCCCTTTCACATTTCTGCGATCACAGATTTCATGTATTGACATGGTCTGGACAGTGGGGAATCTGGTGGTGGGGACTAACCTTGCGGACCTTCGTATCGAATGATGACATCAATTGATCTTTAACTTCCACCTTTCTGCGATCACAGAGTCGACACACTGGCATGATCCGGACACTGGGGAATCAGGTGGTGGGGACTAACCTTGCAGGCTCTCCTATCAATTGACGACATCAGGTGACTTTTCCCTTCCACCTTTCGGCGATCACAGAGTCCAGGCATTGACATGGTCTGGACAATGGGGAATCAGGTGGTGGGGACTTACCTTGCAGACCTTTGTATTGATTGACGACATCAGGAGACTTTTCTCTTTCATGTTTCTGCGATCACAGTGTTCATGCATTGACATGGTCTGGACACTGGGGAATCAGGTGCTGGGGACTAACCTTACAGACCTTCGTATTGATTGATGACATCAGGTGACTTTTACCTTCCACCTTTCTGCGATCACAGTCCATGCATCACAGTCCTTCTCAGCCATCGCTACCACTTTACTATGTAGTATGGTCTTGTACCACAGGTGAAATTGTGCTTACACTTGTAGTCCTAATTACCTGTAGTGTTCCTAAAGGGTACTGCCAGTGATTCTGCCTAACATAGACCTCAACTTTACAACGCTGCTTGCTGTTTGAAATGGAGAGGCTTGGGCTCTCCACACATATTCTAAATTAGCCTCCCCCACAGGAGTAGACCTCACCTTTACACCACACCTTGCTATTTGAAATGGAGAGGCTTGGGCTCTCCAGATAGGGTCTGCACAATGGAGAATCAGGTGGTGGGGACTAAACTTGCGGACCTTTGTATCGATTGATGACAGCATGTGACTTTTCCGTTCCACCTTTCTGCGATCACAGAGTCCATGCATTGACTTGGTCTGGACAATGGGGAATCGGGAGGTGGGGACTAACCTTGTGGACCTTCGTATCGATTGATGACATCATGTGACTTTTCCCTTCCACCTTTCTGCAATCACAGAGTCCATGCATTGACATGGTCTGGACACTGGGGAATCAGGTGTTGTGGACTAACCTTGTGGACCTTCATATCGATTGATGACATCATGTGACTTTTCCTTTCCACCTTTCTGCGATCACAGAGTCCATGCATTGACATGGTCTGGGGACTGGGGAATCAGGTGGTGGGGACTAACCTTGCAGACCTTCATATTGATTGATGACATCAGGTGACTTTTCCTCCCACCTTTCTGTGATCACAGTGTTCATGCATTGACATGTTCTGGACAGTGGGAATCGGGTGGTGAGGACTAACCTTGCATATCTACGTATCGATTGATGACATCATGTGATTTTCCCTTCCACCTTTCTGCGATCACAAAGTCCTTGCACTGACATGGTCGGAACAGGTGGCAATCAGGCGGTGGGGACTAAACTTGCGGACCTTTGTATCGATTGATGACAGCATGTGACTTTTCCCTTCCACCTTTCTGTGATCACAGAGTCCATGCATTGACATGGTCTGGACAGTGGGGAATCCGGTGGTGGGGACTAACCTTGTGGACCTACGTATTGATTAGTGACATCAGGTGACTTTTCCCTTTCACCTTTCTGTGATCAGAGAGTCCATGCACAGACATGGTCTGGACAGAGGGGAATCAGGTGGTGGGGACTAACCTTGCAGACCCTCCTATCAATTGACAACATCAGGTGACTTTTCCCTTCCACCTTTCTGTGATCAGTGTTCATGCATTGACATGGTCTGGACAGTGGATAAACAGGTGGAGGGGATTAACCTTGCTGACCTTCGTATCGATTGATGACATCAGGTGATCTTTAACTTCCACCTTTCTGCGATCACAGAGTCGACACACTGGCATGATCCGGACACTGGGGAATCAGTGGTGGGGACTAACCTTGCAGGCTCTCCTATCAATTGACGACATCAGGTGACTTTTCCCTTCCACCTTTCTGCGATCACAGAGTCCAGCAATTGACATGGTCTGGACAGTGGGGAATCAGGTGGTGGGGACTACCCTTGCAGACCTTCATATTGATTGATGACATCAGGTGACTTTTCCTCCCACCTTTCTGTGATCACAGTGTTCATGCATTGACATGTTCTGGACAGTGGGAATCGGGTGGTGAGGATTAACCTTGCATATCTACGTATCGATTGATGACATCATGTGATTTTCCCTTCCACCTTTCTGCGATCACAAAGTCCTTGCACTGACATGGTCTGAACAGGTGGCAATCAGGTGGTGGGGACTAAACTTGCGGACCTTTGTATCGATTGATGACAGCATGTGACTTTTCCCTTCCACCTTTCTGCAATCACAGAGTCCATGCATTGACATGGTCTGGACAGAGGGGAATCAGGTGGTGGGGACTAACCTTGCGGACCTATGTATTGATTGGTGACATCAGGTGACTTTTCCCTTTCACCTTTCTGTGATCAGAGAGTCCATGCACAGACATGGTCTGGACAGAGGGGAATCAGGTGGTGGGGACTAACCTTGCAGACCCTCCTATCAATTGACGACATCAGGTGACTTTTCCCTTCCACCTTTCTGTGATCAGTGTTCATGCATTGACATGGTCTGGACAGTGGATAAACAGGTGGAGGGGATTAACCTTGCTGTCCTTCGTATCGATTGACGACATCAGGTGATCTTTCCCTGCCACCATTTTCTGATCACAGTATTAATGTATTGACATGGTCTGAACAGTGTGGAATCAGGTGGTGGGGACTAACCTGGCGGACCTTCGTATCGATTGACGGCATCAGGTGACCTATCTTTTCCACCTTTCTGCGATCGCAGTGTTCATGCATTGGCATGATCTGGACACTGGGGAATCAGGTGGTGGGGACTAACCTTGCAGACCCTCCTATCAATTGACGACATCATGTGACTTTTCCCTTCCACCTTTCTGCGATCACAGAGTCCATGCATTGACATGGTCTGGACAGTGGGGAATCAGGTGGTGGGGACTTACCTTGCAGACCTTTTTATCGATTGATACATCATGTGACTTTTCCCTTCCAACTTTCTGCGATCACAGAGTCCATACATTGACATGGTCTGCACAGTTCGGAATCAGGTGGTGGGGACTAACCTTGCGGACCTTTGTATCGATTGATGACATCATGGGACTTTTCCCTTTCACATTTCTGCGATCACAGATTTCATGTATTGACATGGTCTGGACAGTGGGGAATCTGGTGGTGGGGACTAACCTTGCGGACCTTCGTATCGAATGATGACATCAGGTGATCTTTAACTTCCACCTTTCTGCGATCACAGAGTCGACACACTGGCATGATCCGGACACTGGGGAATCAGGTGGTGGGGACTAACCTTGCAGGCTCTCCTATCAATTGACGACATCAGGTGACTTTTCCCTTCCACCTTTCGGTGATCACAGAGTCCAGGCATTGACATGGTCTGGACAGTGGGGAATCAGGTGGTGGGGACTTACCTTGCAGACCTTTGTATTGATTGACGACATCAGGAGACTTTTCTCTTTCATGTTTCTGCGATCACAGTGTTCATGCATTGACATGGTCTGGACACTGGGGAATCAGGTGCTGGGGACTAACCTTACAGACCTTCGTATTGATTGATGACATCAGGTGACTTTTCCCTTCCACCTTTCTGCGATCACAGTCCATGCATCACAGTCCTTCTCAGCCATCGCTACCACTTTACTATGTAGTATGGTCTTGTACCACAGGTGAAATTGTGCTTACACTTGTAGTCCTAATTACCTGTAGTGTTCCTAAAGGGTACTGCCAGTGATTCTGCCTAACATAGACCTCAACTTTACAACGCTACTTGCTGTTTGAAATGGAGAGGCTTGGGCTCTCCACACATATTCTAAATTAGCCTCCCCCACAGGAGTAGACCTCACCTTTACACCGCACCTTGCTGTTTGAAATGGAGAGGCTTGGGCTCTCCAGATAGGGTCTGCACAATGGAGAATCAGGTGGTGGGGACTAAACTTGCGGACCTTTGTATCGATTGATGACAGCATGTGACTTTTCCCTTCCACCTTTCTGCGATCACAGAGTCCATGCATTGACTTGGTCTGGACAATGGGGAATCGAGAGGTGGGGACTAACCTTGTGGACCTTCGTATCGATTGATGACATCATGTGACTTTTCCCTTCCACCTTTCTGCAATCACAGAGTCCATGCATTGACATGGTCTGGACACTGGGGAATCAGGTGGTGGGGACTAACCTTGCAGACCTTCATATTGATTGATGACATCAGGTGACTTTTCCTCCCACCTTTCTGTGATCACAGTGTTCATGCATTGACATGTTCTGGACAGTGGGAATCGGGTGGTGAGGACTAACCTTGCATATCTACGTATCGATTGATGACATCATGTGATTTTCCCTTCCACCTTTCTGCGATCACAAAGTCCTTGCACTGACATGGTCGGAACAGGTGGCAATCAGGTGGTGGGGACTAAACTTGCGGACCTTTGTATCGATTGATGACATCATGTGACTTTTCCCTTCCACCTTTCTGCGATCACAGAGTCCATGCATTGACATGGTCTGGACAGTGGGGAATCCGGTGGTGGGGACTAACCTTGTGGACCTACGTATTGATTAGTGACATCAGGTGACTTTTCCCTTTCACCTTTCTGTGATCAGAGAGTCCATGCACAGACATGGTCTGGACAGAGGGGAATCAGGTGGTGGGGACTAACCTTGCAGACCCTCCTATCAATTGACAACATCAGGTGACTTTTCCCTTCCACCTTTCTGTGATCAGTGTTCATGCCTTGACATGGTCTGGACAGTGGATAAACAGGTGGAGGGGATTAACCTTGCTGACCTTCGTATCGATTGACGACATCAGGTGATCTTTCCCTGCCACCATTTTCTGATCACAGTATTAATGTATTGACATGGTCTGAACAGTGTGGAATCAGGTGGTGGGGACTAACCCGGCAGACCTTCGTATCGATTGATGGCATCAGGTGACCTATCTTTTCCACCTTTCTGCGATCGCAGTGTTCATGCATTGGCATGATCTGGACACTGGTGAATCAGGTGGTGGGGATTAACCTTGCAGACCCTCCTATCAATTGACGACATCATGTGACTTTTCCCTTCCACCTTTCTGCGATCACAGAGTCCATGCATTGACATGTTCTGACAAGTGTGGAATAAGGTGGTGGGGACTTACCTTGCAGACCTTTGTATCGATTGATATATCATGTGACTTTTCCCTTGCAACTTTCTGTGATCACAGAGTCCATACATTGACATGGTCTGCACAGTTCGGAATCAGGTGGTGGGGACTAACCTTGCAGACCTTTGTATTGATTGATGACATCATGGGACTTTTCCCTTCCACATTTCTGCGATCACAGATTTCTTGTATTGACATGGTCTGGACATTGGGGAATCTGGTGGTGGGGACTAACCTTGCGGACCTTCGTATCGATTGATGACATAAAGTGACTTTCCCTTCCAATTTTCTGTGATCACAGTGTCCATTCATTAACATGGTCTGGACACTGGGGAAGGGTGGTGAGGACTAACCTTGCAGACCTTTTTATTGATTGATGACATCAGGTGACTTTTCCCTTCCACCTTTCTGTGATCACAGAGTCCATGCATTGACCCGGTCTGGACAGTGGGGAATCGGGTGGTGCGGGATAACCTGGCACACCTTTGTATCCATTGATGACATCGGGTGACTTTTCCCTTCGCCCCTTCTGCGATCACAGGGTCCAAATTGACATGGTCTGAACACTGGGGAATCAGGTGGTGGGGATTAACCTTGTGGACCTTCGAATCGATTGATGACAGCATGTGAGTTTTCCCTTCCACCTTTCTGCGATCACAGAGCATGCATTGACATGGTCTGGAGACTGGCGAATCAGATGTTGGGGGCTAACCTGGCGGACCTTCGTATCCATTGATGACATCGGGTGACTTTTCCCTTCCACCTTTCTGTGGTCACAGAGTCCATGCATTGACAGGGTCTATACACTGGGGAATCAGGTGGTGGGGATAAACCTTGTGGACCTTCGTATCAATTGATGACATCAAGTGACTTTTCCCTTCCACCTTTCTGCGAACACAGTCCATGCATCACAGTCCTTCTAAGCCATCGCTACCACTTTACTGTGAAAAACGCGCTTGAACCAAAAGGTGAAATTGTGCTTACACTTGTAGTCCTAATTACCTGTAGTGTTCCCAAAGGGTACTGCACGTGATTCTGCCTAACATAGACCTCAACTTTACACCGCTCCTTGCTGTTTGAAATGGAGAGGCTTGGGCTCTCCAGACATGATCTGCACAATGGAGAATCAGGTGGTCTGGACTAACCTTGTGGACGTTCATATCGATTGATGACATCATGTGACTTTTCCCTTCCACATTTCTGCGATGACAGAATCCATGCATTGACTTAGTCTGGACAATGGGGAATCGGGTGGTGGGGACTAACCTTGTGGACCTTCGTATCGATTGATGACATCATGTGACGTTTCCCTTCCACCTTTCTGCAATCACAGAGTCCATGCATTGACATGGTCTGGACACTGGGGAATCAGTTTGTTGGGGCCTAACCTTGCGGACCTTTGTATTGATTGATGACAGCCTGTGACTTTTCCCTTCCACCTTTCAGCGATCACAGAGTCCATGTATTGACATGGTCTGGACAGTGGGGAATCGGTTGGGGGGGATTAACCTGGCAGACATTTGTATCGATTGATGACATCATGATACTTTTCCCTTCCACCTTTTTGTGATCACAGAGTCCATGCATTGACATGGTCTGGACAGTGGGGAATCAGGTGGTGGGGACTTACCTTGCAGACCTTTGTATCGATTGATACATCATGTGACTTTTCCCTTCCACGTTTCTGCGATCACAGAGTCCAGCAATTGACATGGTCTGGACAGTGGGGAATCAGGTGGTGGGGACTACCCTTGCAGACCTTCATATTGATTGATGACATCAGGTGACTTTTCCTCCCACCTTTCTGTGATCACAGTGTTCATGCATTGACATGTTCTGGACAGTGGGAATCGGGTGGTGAGGACTAACCTTGCATATCTACGTATCGATTGATGACATCATGTGATTTTCCCTTCCACCTTTCTGCGATCACAAAGTCCTTGCACATGGTCTGAACAGGTGGCAATCAGGTGGTGGGGACTAAACTTGCAGACCTTTGTATCGATTGATGACAGCATGTAACTTTTCCCTTCCACCTTTCTGCAATCTCAGAGTCCATTCAGTGGTCTGGACAGTGGGGAATCAGGTGGTGGGCACTACCCTTGCGGACCTTCATATTGATTGATTACATCAGGTGACCTTTTCCCACTTTTCTGTGATCACAGTATTAATGCATTGACATGGTCTGGACAGTGGGGAATCCGGTGGTGGGGACTAACCTTGCGGACCTACGTATTGATTGGTGACATCAGGTGACTTTTCCCTTTCACCTTTCTCTGATCAGAGAGTCCATGCACAGACATGGTCTGGACAGAGGGGAATCAGGTGGTGGGGACTAACCTTGCAGACCCTCCTATCAATTGACGACATCAGGTGACTTTTCCCTTCCACCTTTCTGTGATCAGTGTTCATGCATTGACATGGTCTGGACAGTGGATAAACAGGTGGAGGGGATTAACCTTGCTGACCTTCGTATCGATTGACGGCATCAGGTGATCTTTCCCTGCCACCATTTTCTGATCACAGTATTAATGTATTGACATGGTCTGAACAGTGTGGAATCAGGTGGTGGGGACTAACCTGGCGGACCTTCGTATCGATTGATGGCATCAGGTGACCTATCTTTTCCACCTTTCTACGATCGCAGTGTTCATGCATTGGCATGATCTGGACACTGGGGAATCAGGTGGTGGGGACTAACCTTGCAGACCCTCCTATCAATTGACGACATCATGTGACTTTTCCCTTCCACCTTTCTGCGATCACAGAGTCCATGCATTGACATGGTCTGGACAGTGGGGAATCAGGTGGTGGGGACTTATCTTGCAGACCTTTGTATTGATTGATACATCATGTGACTTTTCCCTTCCAACTTTCTGCGATCACAGAGTCCATACATTGACATGGTCTGCACAGTTCGGAATCAGGTGGTGGGGACTAACCTTGCAGACCTTTGTATCGATTGATGACAGCATGTGACTTTTCCTTTCCACCTTTCTGCGATCACAGAGTCCGTGCATTGACATGGTCTGGACACTGGGGAATCAGGTGGTGGGGACTAACCTTGCAGACCTTTGTATCGATTGATGACAGCATGTGACTTTTCCCTTCCACCTTTCTGCGATCACAGAGTCCAGCAATTGACATGGTCTGGACAGTGGGGAATCAGGTGGTGGGGACTACCCTTGCAGACCTTCATATTGATTGATGACATCAGGTGACTTTTCCTCCCACCTTTCTGTGATCACAGTGTTCATGCATTGACATGTTCTGGACAGTGGGAATCGGGTGGTGAGGATTAACCTTGCATATCTACGTATCGATGGATGACATCATGTGATTTTCCCTTCCACCTTTCTGCGATCACAAAGTCCTTGCACTGACATGGTCTGAACAGGTGGCAATCAGGTGGTGGGGACTAAACTTGTGGACATTTGTATCGATTGATGACAGCATGTGACTTTTCCCTTCCACCTTTCTGCAATCACAGAGTCCATGCATTGACATGGTCTGGACAGAGGGGAATCAGGTGGTGGGGACTAACCTTGCGGACCTATGTATTGATTGGTGACATCAGGTGACTTTTCCCTTTCACCTTTCTGTGATCAGAGAGTCCATGCACAGACATGGTCTGGACAGAGGGGAATCAGGTGGTGGGGACTAACCTTGCAGACCCTCCTATCAATTGACGACATCAGGTGACTTTTCCCTTCCACCTTTCTGTGATCAGTGTTCATGCATTGACATGGTCTGGACAGTGGATAAACAGGTGGAGGGGATTAACCTTGCTGTCCTTCGTATCGATTGACGACATCAGGTGATCTTTCCCTGTCACCATTTTCTGATCACAGTATTAATGTATTGACATGGTCTGAACAGTGTGGAATCAGGTGGTGGGGACTAACCTGGCGGACCTTCGTATCGATTGACGGCATCAGGTGACCTATCTTTTCCACCTTTCTGCGATCGCAGTGTTCATGCATTGGCATGATCTGGACACTGGGGAATCAGGTGGTGCGGACTAACCTTGCAGACCCTCCTATCAATTGACGACATCATGTGAATTTTCCAATCCACCTTTCTGCGATCACAGAGTCCATGCATTGACATGGTCTGGACAGTGGGGAATCAGGTGGTGGGGACTTACCTTGCAGACCTTTTTATCGATTGATACATCATGTGACTTTTCCCTTCCAACTTTCTGCGATCACAGAGTCCATACATTGACATGGTCTGCACAGTTCGGAATCAGGTGGTGGGGACTAACCTTGCGGACCTTTGTATCGATTGATGACATCATGGGACTTTTCCCTTTCACATTTCTGCGATCACAGATTTCATGTATTGACATGGTCTGGACAGTGGGGAATCTGGTGGTGGGGACTAACCTTGCGGACCTTCGTATCGAATGATGACATCAGGTGATCTTTAACTTCCACCTTTCTGCGATCACAGAGTCGACACACTGGCATGATCCGGACACTGGGGAATCAGGTGGTGGGGACTAACCTTGCAGGCTCTCCTATCAATTGACGACATCAGGTGACTTTTCCCTTCCACCTTTCGGCGATCACAGGGTCCAGGCATTGACATGGTCTGGACAGTGGGGAATCAGGTGGTGGGGACTTACCTTGCAGACCTTTGTATTGATTGACGACATCAGGAGACTTTTCTCTTTCATGTTTCTGCGATCACAGTGTTCATGCATTGACATGGTCTGGACACTGGGGAATCAGGTGCTGGGGACTAACCTTACAGACCTTCGTATTGATTGATGACATCAGGTGACTTTTCCCTTCCACCTTTCTGCGATCACAGTCCATGCATCACAGTCCTTCTCAGCCATCGCTACCACTTTACTATGTAGTATGGTCTTGTACCACAGGTGAAATTGTGCTTACACTTGTAGTCCTAATTACCTGTAGTGTTCCTAAAGGGTACTGCCAGTGATTCTGCCTAACATAGACCTCAACTTTACAACGCTACTTGCTGTTTGAAATGGAGAGGCTTGGGCTCTCCACACATATTCTAAATTTGCCTCCCCCACAGGAGTAGACCTCACCTTTACACCGCACCTTGCTGTTTGAAATGGAGAGGCTTGGGCTCTCCAGATAGGGTCTGCACAATGGAGAATCAGGTGGTGGGGACTAAACTTGCGGACCTTTGTATCGATTGATGACAGCATGTGACTTTTCGCTTCCACCTTTCTGCGATCACAGAGTCCATGCATTGACTTGGTCTGGACAATGGGGAATCGGGAGGTGGGGACTAACCTTGTGGACCTTCGTATCGATTGATGACATCATGTGACTTTTCCCTTCCACCTTTCTGCAATCACAGAGTCCATGCATTGACATGGTCTGGACACTGGGGAATCAGGTGGTGGGAACTAACCTTGCAGACCTTCATATTGATTGATGACATCAGGTGACTTTTCCTCCCACCTTTCTGTGATCACAGTGTTCATGCATTGACATGTTCTGGACAGTGGGAATCGGGTGGTGAGGACTAACCTTGCATATCTACGTGTCGATTGATGACATCATGTGATTTTCCCTTCCACCTTTCTGCGATCACAAAGTCCTTGCACTGACATGGTCGGAACAGGTGGCAATCAGGTGGTGGGGACTAAACTTGCGGACCTTTGTATCGATTGATGACATCAGGTGATCTTTCCCTGCCACCATTTTCTGATCACAGTATTAAT
This sequence comes from Ambystoma mexicanum, assembly GCF_040938575.1. Taxonomy (NCBI): domain Eukaryota; kingdom Metazoa; phylum Chordata; class Amphibia; order Caudata; family Ambystomatidae; genus Ambystoma; species Ambystoma mexicanum. Next base: position 1,386,220,191 of record NC_090931.1, read on the forward strand.
GTATTGACATGGTCTGAACAGTGTGGAATCAGGTGGTGGGGACTAACCCGGCGGACCTTCGTATCGATTGATGGCATCAGGTGACCTATCTTTTCCACCTTTCTGCGATCGCAGTGTTCATGCATTGGCATGATCTGGACACTGGTGAATCAGGTGGTGGGGATTAACCTTGCAGACCCTCCTATCAATTGACGACATCATGTGACTTTTCCCTTCCACCTTTCTGCGATCACAGAGTCCATGCATTGACATGTTCTGACAAGTGGGGAATAAGGTGGTGGGGACTTACCTTGCAGACCTTTGTATCGATTGATATATCATGTGACTTTTCCCTTGCAACTTTCTGCGATCACAGAGTCCATACATTGACATGGTCTGCACAGTTCGGAATCAGGTGGTGGGGACTAACCTTGCGGACCTTTGTATTGATTGATGACATCATGGGACTTTTCCCTTCCACATTTCTGCGATCACAGATTTCTTGTATTGACATGGTCTGGACAGTGGGGAATCTGGTGGTGGGGACTAACCTTGCGGACCTTCGATCGATTGATGACATAAAGTGACTTTCCCTTCCAATTTTCTGTGATCACAGTGTCCATGCATTAACATGGTCTGGACACTGGGGAAGGGTGGTGAGGACTAACCTTGCAGACCTTTTTATTGATTGATGACATCAGGTGACTTTTCCCTTCCACCTTTCTGTGATCACAGAGTCCATGCATTGACCCGGTCTGGACAGTGGGGAATCGGGTGGTGCGGGATAACCTGGCACACCCTTGTATCCATTGATGACATCGGGTGACTTTTCCCTTCGCCCCTTCTGCGATCACAGGGTCCATGCATTGACATGGTCTGAACACTGGGGAATCAGGTGGTGGGGATTAACCTTGTGGACCTTCGAATCGATTGATGACAGCATGTGAGTTTTCCCTTCCACCTTTCTGCGATCACAGAGCATGCATTGACATGGTCTGGAGACTGGGGAATCAGATGTTGGGGGCTAACCTGGCGGACCTTCGTATCCATTGATGACATCGGGTGACTTTTCCCTTCCACCTTTCTGCGGTCACAGAGTCCATGCATTGACAGGGTCTGTACACTGGGGAATCAGGTGGTGGGGATAAACCTTGTGGACCTTCGTATCAATTGATGACATCAAGTGACTTTTCCCTTCCACCTTTCTGCGATCACAGTCCATGCATCACAGTCCTTCTAAGCCATCGCTACCACTTTACTGTGAAAAACGCGCTTGAACCAAAAGGTGAAATTGTGCTTACACTTGTAGTCCTAATTACCTGTAGTGTTCCCAAAGGGTACTGCACGTGATTCTGCCTAACATAGACCTCAACTTTACACCGCTCCTTGCTGTTTGAAATGGAGAGGCTTGGGCTCTCCAGACATGATCTGCACAATGGAGAATCAGGTGGTCTGGACTAACCTTGTGGACGTTCATATCGATTGATGACATCATGTGACTTTTCACTTCCACATTTCTGCGATGACAGAATCCATGCATTGACTTAGTCTGGACAATGGGGAATCGGGTGGTGGGGACTAACCATGTGGACCTTCGTATCGATTGATGACATCATGTGACGTTTCCCTTCCACCTTTCTGCAATCACAGAGTCCATGCATTGACATGGTCTGGACACTGGGGAATCAGTTTGTTGGGGCCTAACCTTGCGGACCTTTGTATTGATTGATGACAGCCTGTGACTTTTCCCTTCCACCTTTCAGCGATCACAGAGTCCATGTATTGACATGGTCTGGACAGTGGGGAATCGGTTGGGGGGGATTAACCTGGCAGACATTTGTATCGATTGATGACATCATGATACTTTTCCCTTCCACCTTTTTGTGATCACAGAGTTCATGCATTGACATGGTCTGGACAGTGGGGAATCAGGTGGTGAGGACTTACCTTGCAGACCTTTGTATCGATTGATACATCATGTGACTTTTCCCTTCCACGTTTCTGCGATCACAGAGTCCATACATTGACATGGTCTGTACAGTTGAGAATCAGGTGGTGGGGACTAACCTTGCGGACCTTCGTATCGATTGATGACATCAGGTGATCTTTCCCTTCCACCTTTCTGTGATCATAGAGTCGACACACTGACATGGTCTGGACATTGACGAATCAGGTGGTGGGGACTAACCTTGCAGACCTTTGTATCGATTGATGACATCATGTGACTTTTTCCATCCCACTTTCTGCGATCACAGAGTCCATGCATTGACATGGTCTGGACACTGGGGAATCAGGTGGTGGGGACTAACCGTGCAGACCGTCCTATCAATTCCGACATGAGGTGACTTTTCCCTTTCACCTCTCTGTGATCAGAGAGTCCATGCATTGACATGGTCTGGACAGTGGGAAATCAGGTGTTGGGGACTAACCTGGCAGACCTTCAAATCGATTGATGCCATCAGGTGACTCTTCCCTTCCACCTTTCTGCGATCGCAGATTTCATGAATTGACATAGTCTGGACAGTGGGGAATCAGGTGATTGGGACTAACCTTGCAGACCTGCATATTGTTTGATGACATAAAGTGACGTTCCCTCCACCTTTCTGCGATCACAGAGATCATGCATTGACATGGTCTGGACACTGGGGAATCGGGTGGTGGGGACTAACCTTGCGGACCTTTTTATTGATTTATGACATCAGGTGACATTTCCCTTCCACCTTTCTGTGAGCACAGAGTCCATGCATTGACATGGTCTGGACAGTGGGAATCAGGTGGTGGGGGCTAACCTGGCGGACGTTAGTATCCATTGATGAAATCGGGTGACTTTTCCCTTCCACCTTTTTGCGATCACAGAGTCCATGCATTGACATGGTCTGGACAGTGGGGAATAAGGTGGTGTGGACTAACCTTGTGGACCTTCATATCGATTGATGACATAAAGTGACTTTCCCTTCCACCTTTCTGTGATCAGAGTCCATGCATTGACATGGTCTGGTCAGTGGGGAATCAGGTGGTGGGGACTAACCTTGCGGGCCTTCGTATAGATTGATGACAGCATGTGACTTTTCCCTTCCACCTTTCTGTGATCAGAGAGTCCATGCATTGACATGGTCTGGACACTGGGGAATCAGTTTGTGGGGACTAACCTTGGAGACCTTTGTATCAATTGATGACAGCATGTGACTTTTCCCTTCCACCTTTCTGCGATCACAGAGTCCATGCATTGACATGGTCTGGACAGTGGGGAATCAGGTGGTGGGGACTACCCTTGCGGACCTTCATATTGATTGATGACATCAGGTGACCTTTTTTCCACCTTTCTGTGATCACAGAGTCCATGCATTGACATGTTCTGGACAGTGGGAATCAGGTGGTGAGGACTAACCTTGCATATCTACGTATCGATTGATGAAATCATGTGACTTTTCCTTTCCACCTTTCTGTGACCAGAGAGTCCATGTAGAGACATGGTCTGGACAGAGGGGAATCAGGTGGTGGGGACTAACCTAGCAGACCTTCCTATCGATTCACGACATCATGTGACTTTTCCCTTCCACCTTTCTGTGATCACAGAGTCCATGCATTGACATGATCTGGACACTGGGGAATCAGGTGGTGGGGACTAACCTTGCAGACCCTCCTATCAATTGATGACATCAGATAATCTTTCCCTTCCACCTTTCTGCGACCATAGAGTCCATACATTGACATGGTCTGGACAGTTGGGAATCAGGTGGTGGGGACTAAACTTGCAGACCTTCGTATCAATTGATGACATCAGATTATCTTTCCCTTCCACCTTTCTGCGATCACAGAGTCGACACACTGACATGGTCTGGACATTGAGGAATCAGGTGGTGGGGACTAACCTTGCCGACCTTTGTATCGATTGATGACATCATGTGACTTTTTCCATCCACCTTTCTGCGATCACAGAGTCCACACATTGACATGGTCTGGACACTAGGGAATCAGGTGCTGGGGACTAACCTTGCAGACCTTCGTATCCATTGATGACATTGGGTGACTTTTCCCTTCCACTTTTCTGCCATCACAGAGTCCATGCATTGACATGGTCTGGACAGTGGGAATTCGGGTGGTGGGGATTAACCTTGTGGACCTTCGTATCGATTAATGACAGCATGTGAATTTTCCCTTCCACCTTTCTGTTATCACAGAGCATGCATTGACATGGTCTGGAGACTGGGCAATCAGGTGGTGGGGACAAACCCTGCAGACCTTCGTATTGATTGACGACATCAGGTGACTTTTCTTTTTCACCTTTCTGCGATCACAGTCCATGCATCACAGTCCTGCTCAGCCATTGCTACCACTTTACTGTGTAGTACGGGCTTGTACTGAAGGTGAAATTGTGCTTACACTTGTAGTCCTAATTACCTGTAGTGTTCCCAAAGGGTACTGCAGGTGATTCTGCCTAACCTAGACCTCAACTTTACACCACTCCTTGCTGTTTGAAATGGAGAGGCTTGGGCTCTCCAGACATGGTCTGCACAATGGAGAATCAGGTGGTGTGGACTAACCTTGTGGACCTTCATATCGATTGATGACATCATGTGACTTTTCCCTTCCAACTTTCTGCGATCACAGAGTGATGTCCAGTCAAAGGATTGAAAATAAAGGATTGAATGCCCTTTTGTTCGAATACAAAAGGACAGAAAAAAAGGGTTGAATGTTTTTTTAGTTTAGTATGCATAAAAAGAAAACGGGGGTTGGCGGGGGACCCCCCCCATAAAAATAAATAAATACATTTAAAAAAAATGCGACCCTTTTTTTCATTCGTTTTGGTGTCGAAAAAAAGGCATTCGAGCCTTTTGTTTTCGATCCTTTGACCTACAACCTCACAGAGTGCATGGATTGACTTGGTCTGGACAATGGGGAATCGGGTGGTGGGGACTAACCTTGTGGACCTTCGTATTGATTGATGACATCAGGTGACCTTTTTTTCCACCTTTCTGTGATCACAGAGTCCATGCATTGACATGGTCTGGACAGTGGGGAATCGTTTGGTGGGGACTAACCTTGCGGATCTTCATATCGATTGATGACATCAGGTGACTTTTCCTCCCACCTTTCTGCGATCACAGTGTTCATGCATTGACATGTTCTGGACAGTGGGAATCAGGTGGTGAGGACTAACCTTGCATATCTACGTATCGATTGATGACATCATGTGACTTTTCCTTTCCACCTTTCTGTGACCAGAGAGTCCATGCAGAGACATGGTCTGGACAGAGGGGAATCAGGTGGTGGGGACTAACCTTGCAGACCTTCCTATCGATTCACGACATCATGTGACTTTTCCCTTCCACCTTTCTGTGATCACAGAGTCCATGCATTGACATGGTCTGGACACTGGGGAATCAGGTGGTTCGGACTAACCTGGTGGACCTTCGTATCGATTGATGGCATCAGGCAACCTTTCTTTTCTACCTTTCTGCGATCGCAGTGTTCATGCATTGACATGGTCTGAACAGGGGGGAATCAGGTAGTAGGGACTAACCTTGCAGACCCTCCTATCAATTGACGACATCAGGTGACTTTTCCCTTCCACGTTTCTGCGATCACAGAGTCCATGCATTGACATGGTCTGGACAATGGGGAATCGGGTGGTGGGGACTAACCTTGTGGACCTTCGTATTGATTGATGACATCAGGTGACCTTTTTTTCCACCTTTCTGCGATCACAGAGTCCATGCATTGACATGGTCTGGACAATGGGGAATCAGGTGGTGGGGACTAACCTTGCAGACCGTCCTATCAATTCCTACATGGTGACTTTTCCCTTTCACCTTCATGTGATCAGATAGTCCATGCATTGACATGGTCTGAACAGTGGGGAATCAGGTGTTGGGGACTAACCTGGCGGACCTTCAAATCGATTGATGACATCAGGTGATCTTTCCCTTCCACCTTTCTGCGATCACAGAGTAGACACACTGACATGGTCTGGACATTGACGAATCAGGTGGTGGGGACTAACCTTGCGGACCTTTGTATTGATTGATGACATCATGTGACTTTTTCCGTCCCACTTTCTGTGATCACAGAGTCCATGCATTGACATGGTCTGGACAATGGGGAATCAGGTGGTGGGGACTAACCTTGCAGACCGTCCTATCAATTCCTACATGGTGACTTTTCCCTTTCACCTTCATGTGATCAGAGAGTCCATGCATTGACATGGTCTGAACAGTGGGGAATCAGGTGGTGGGGACTAACCTTGCAGACCGTCCTATCAATTCCTACATGGTGACTTTTTATTGATTTATGACATCAGGTGACATTTCCCTTCCACATTTCTGTGATCACAGAGTCCATGAACAGTGTGAAATCAGGTGGTGGGGGCTAACATGGCGTACCTTCATATTGATTGATGACATAAAGTGACTTTCCCTTCCACCTTTCTGCGATCACAGATTTCATGAATTGACATGGTCTGGACAGTGGGGAATCAGGTGATTGGGACTAACCTGGCAGACCTGCATATTGATTGATGACATAAAGTGACTTTCCCTTCCACCTTTCTGCGATCACAGAGACCATGCATTGACATGGTCTGGACAGTGGGGAATAAGGTGGTGTGGACAAACCTTGTGGACCTTCATATCGATTGATGACATAAAGTGACTTTCCCTTCCACCTTTCTGCGATCAGAGTCGATGCATTGACATGGTCTGGTCAGTGGGGAATCAGGTGGTGGGGACTAACCTTGTGGACCTTCGTATCGATTGATGACAGCATGTGACTTTTCCCTTCCACCTTTCTGTGATCAGAGAGTCCATGCATTGACATGGTCTGGACAGTGGGGAATCAGGTTTTGGGGACTAACCTGGCGGACCTTCAAATCGATTGATGCCATCAGGTGACTCTTCCCTTCCACCTTTCTGCGATCACAGATTTCATGAATTGACATGGTCTGGACAGTGGGGAATCAGGTGATTGGGACTAACCTGGTGGACCTGCATATTGATTGATGACATAAAGTGACTTTCCCTTCCACCTTTCTGCGATCACAGAGACCATGCATTGACATGGTCTGGACAGTGGGGAATAAGGTGGTGTGGACAAACCTTGTGGACCTTCATATCGATTGATGACATAAAGTGACTTTCCCTTCCACCTTTCTGTGATCAGAGAGTCCATGCATTGATATGGTCTGGACAGTGGGGAATCAGGTCCTGGGGACTAACCTGGCGGACCTTCAAATCGATTGATGCCATCAGGTGACTCTTCCCTTCCACCTTTCTGCGATCACAGATTTCATGAATTGACATGGTCTGGACAGTGGGGAATCAGGTGATTGGGACTAACCTGGCGGACCTGCATATTGATTGATGACATAAAGTGACTTTCCCTTCCGCCTTTCTGCGATCACAGAGACCATGCATTGACATGGTCTGGTCAGTGGGGAATCAGGTGGTGGGGACTAACCTTGCGGACCTTCGTATCGATTGATGACAGCATGTGACTTTTCCCTTCCACCTTTCTGTGATCAGAGAGTCCATGCATTGACATGGTCTGGACAGTCGGGAATCAGGTCGTGGGGACTAACCTTGCAGACCTTTGTATCGATTGATGACAGCATGTGACTTTTCCCTTCCACCTTTCTGCGATCACAGAGTCCATACATTGACATGGTCTGGACAGTCGGGAATCAGGTGGTGGGGACTAACCTTGCAGACCTTTCTATCGATTCATGACATCATGTGACTTTTCCCTTCCACCTTTCTGTGATCACAGAGTCCATGCATTGACATGGTCTGGACACTGGGGAATCAGGTGGTGGGGACTAACCTAGTGGACCTTCGTATCGATTGATGGCATCAGGCGACCTTTCTTTTCCACCTTTCTGCGATCGCAGTGTTCATGCATTGACATGGTCTGAACAGAGGGGAATCAGGTTATAGGGACTAACCTTGCAGACCCTCCTATTAATTGACGACATCAGGTGACTTTTCCCTTCCACGTTTCTGCGATCACAGAGTCCATGCATTGACATGGTCTGGACAGTGGGGAATCAGTTGGTGGGGATTAACCTGGCAGACATTTGTATCGATTGATGACATCATGTTACTTTTCCCTTCCACCTTTTTGTGATCACAGAGTCCATGCATTGACATGGTCTAGACAGTGGGGAATCAGGTGGTGGGGATTTACCTTGCAGACCTTTGTATCGATTGATACATCATGTGACTTTTCCCTTCCACCTTTCTGCGATCACAGAGTCCATACATTGACATGGTCTGCACAGTTGGGCATCAGGTGGTGGGGACTAACCTTGCGGACCTTCGCATCGATTGATGACATCAGGTGATCTTTCCCTTCCACCTTTCTGCGATCACAGAGTAGACACACTGACATGGTCTGGACATTGACGAATCAGGTGGTGGGGACTAACCTTGCGGACCTTTGTATTGACTGATGACATCATATGACTTTTTCCGTCCCACTTTCTGCGATCACAGAGTCCATGCATTGACATGGTCTGGACACTGGGGAATCAGGTGGTGGGGACTAACCTTGCAGACTGTCCTATCAATTCCTACATGGTGACTTTTCCCTTTCACCTTCATGTGATCAGAGAGTCCATGCATTGACATGGTCTGAACAGTGGGGAATCAGGTGTTGGGGACTAACCTGGCGGACCTTCAAATCGATTGATGTTATCAGGTGACTCTTCCCTTCCACCTTTCTGCGATCACAGATTTCATGAATTGACATAGTCTGTACAGTGGGGAATCAGGTGATTGGGACTAACCTTGCGGACCTGCATATTGATTGATGACATAAAGTGACGTTCCCTCCACCTTTCTGCGATCACAGAGATCATGCATTGACATGGTCTGGACACTGGGGAATCGGGTGGTGGGGACTAACCTTGCGGACCTTTTTATTGATTTATGACATAAGGTGACATTTCCCTTCCACCTTTCTGTGAGCACAGAGTCCATGCATTGACATGGTCTGGACAGTGGGAATCAGGTGGTGGGGGCTAACCTGGCGGACGTTAGTATCCATTGATGAAATCGGGTGACTTTTCCCTTCCACCTTTTTGCTATCACAGAGTCCATGCATTGACATGGTCTGGACAGTGGGGAATAAGGTGGTGTGGACTAACCTTGTGGACCTTCATATCGATTGATGACATAAAGTGACTTTCCTTTCCACCTTTCTGCGATCAGAGTCCATGCATTGACATGGTCTGGTCAGTGGGGAATCAGGTGGTGGGGACTAACCTTGCGGGCCTTCGTATAGATTGATGACAGCATGTGACTTTTCCCTTCCACCTTTCTGTGATCAGAGAGTCCATGCATTGACATGGTCTGGACACTGGGGAATCAGTTCGTGGGGACTAACCTTGGAGACCTTTGTATCAATTGATGACAGCATGTGACTTTTCGATTCCACCTTTCTGCGATCACAGAGTCCATGCATTGACATGGTCTGGACAGTGGGGAATCAGGTGGTGGGGACTACCCTTGCGGACCTTCATATAGATTGATGACATCAGGTGACCTTTTTTCCACCTTTCTGTGATCACAGAGTCCATGCATTGACATGGTCTGGACAGTGGGGAATCGGTTGGTGGGGACTAACTTTGCGGATCTTCATATCGATTGATGACATCAGGTGACTTTTCCTCCCACCTTTCTGCGATCACAGTGTTCATGCATTGACATGTTCTGGACAGTGGGAATCAGGTGGTGAGGACTAACCTTGCATATCTACGTATCGATTGATGACATCATGTGACTTTTCCTTTCCACCTTTCTGTGACCAGAGAGTCCATGTAGAGACATGGTCTGGACAGAGGGGAATCAGGTGGTGGGGACTAACCTAGCAGACCTTCCTATCGATTCACGACATCATGTGACTTTTCCCTTCCACCTTTCTGTGATCACAGAGTCCATGCATTGACATGATCTGGACACTGGGGAATCAGGTGGTGGGGACTAACCTTGCAGACCCTCCTATCAATTGATGACATCAGATAATCTTTCCCTTCCACCTTTCTGCGACCATAGAGTCCATACATTGACATGGTCTGGACAGTTGGGAATCAGGTGGTGGGGACTAAACTTACAGACCTTCGTATCGATTGATGACATCAGATTATCTTTCCCTTCCACCTTTCTGCGATCACAGAGTCGACACACTGACATGGTCTGGACATTGAGGAATCAGGTGGTGGGGACTAACCTTGCCGACCTTTGTAAAGATTAATGACATCATGTGACTTTTTCCATCCACCTTTCTGCGATCACAGAGTCCACACATTGACATGGTCTGGACACTAGGGAATCAGGTGCTGGGGACTAACCTTGCAGACCTTCGTATCCATTGATGACATTGGGTGACTTTTCCCTTCCACTTTTCTGCCATCACAGAGTCCATGCATTGACATGGTCTGGACAGTGGGGAATCGGGTGGTGGGGATTAACCTTGTGGACCTTCGTATCGATTAATGACAGCATGTGAATTTTCCCTTCCACCTTTCTGCGATCACAGAGCATGCATTGACATGGTCTGGAGACTGGGCAATCAGGTGGTGGGGACAAACCCTGCAGACCTTCGTATTGATTGACGACATCAGGTGACTTTTCTTTTTCACCTTTCTGCGATCACAGTCCATGCATCACAGTCCTGCTCAGCCATTGCTACCACTTTACTGTGTAGTACGGGCTTGTACTGAAGGTGAAATTGTGCTTACACTTGTAGTCCTAATTACCTGTAGTGTTCCCAAAGGGTACTGCAGGTGATTCTGCCTAACCTAGACCTCAACTTTACACCACTCCTTGCTGTTTGAAATGGAGAGGCTTGGGCTCTCCAGACATGGTCTGCACAATGGAGAATCAGGTGGTGTGGACTAACCTTGTGGACCTTCATATCGATTGATGACATCATGTGACTTTTCCCTTCCAACTTTCTGCGATCACAGAGTGGTGTCCAGTCAAAGGATTGAAAATAAAGGATTGAGTGCCCTTTTGTTCGAATACAAAAGGACAGAAAAAAAGGGTTGAATGTTTTTTTAGTTTAGTATGCATAAAAAGAAAACGGGGGTTGGCGGGGGACCCCCCCATAAAAATAAATAAATACATTTAAAAAAAATGCGACCCTTTTTTTCAGTCGTTTTGGTGTCGAAAAAAAGGCATTCGAGCCTTTTGTTTTCGATCCTTTGACCTACAACCTCACAGAGTGCATGGATTGACTTGGTCTGGACAATGGGGAATCGGGTGGTGGGGACTAACCTTGTGGACCTTCGTATTGATTGATGACATCAGGTGACCTTTTTTTCCACCTTTCTGTGATCACAGAGTCCATGCATTGACATGGTCTGGACAGTGGGGAATCGTTTGGTGGGGACTAACCTTGCGGATCTTCATATCGATTGATGACATCAGGTGACTTTTCCTCCCACCTTTCTGCGATCACAGTGTTCATGCATTGACATGTTCTGGACAGTGGGAATCAGGTGGTGAGGACTAACCTTGCATATCTACGTATCGATTGATGACATCATGTGACTTTTCCTTTCCACCTTTCTGTGACCAGAGAGTCCATGCAGAGACATGGTCTGGACAGAGGGGAATCAGGTGGTGGGGACTAACCTTGCAGACCTTCCTATCGATTCACGACATCATGTGACTTTTCCCTTCCACCTTTCTGTGATCACAGAGTCCATGCATTGACATGGTCTGGACACTGGGGAATCAGGTGGTTCGGACTAACCTGGTGGACCTTCGTATCGATTGATGGCATCAGGCAACCTTTCTTTTCTACCTTTCTGCGATCGCAGTGTTCATGCATTGACATGGTCTGAACAGGGGGGAATCAGGTAGTAGGGACTAACCTTGCAGACCGTCCTATCAATTGACGACATCAGGTGACTTTTCCCTTCCACGTTTCTGCGATCACAGAGTCCATGCATTGACATGGTCTGGACAGTGGGGAATCAGTTGGTGGGGATTAACCTGGCAGACATTTGTATCGATTGATGACATCATGTTACTTTTCCCTTCCACCTTTTTGTGATCACAGAGTCCATGCATTTACATGGTCTAGACAGTGGGGAATCAGGTGGTGGGGACCTACCTTGCAGACCTTTGTATCGATTGATACATCATGTGACTTTTCCCTTCCACCTTTCTGCGATCACAGAGTCCATACATTGACATGGTCTGCACAGTTGGGAATCAGGTGGTGGGGACTAACCTTGCGGACCTTCGCATCGATTGATGATATCAGGTGATCTTTCCCTTCCACCTTTCTGCGATCACAGAGTAGACACACTGACATGGTCTGGACATTGACGAATCAGGTGGTGGGGACTAACCTTGCGGACCTTTGTATTGATTGATGACATCATGTGACTTTTTCCGTCCCACTTTCTGCGATCACAGAGTCCATGCATTGACATGGTCTGGACACTGGGGAATCAGGTGGTGGGGACTAACCTTGCAGACCGTCCTATCAATTCCTACATGGTGACTTTTCCCTTTCACCTTTCTGTGATCAGAGAGTCCATGCATTGACATGGTCTGAACAGTGGGGAATCAGGTGTTGGGGACTAACCTGGCGGACCTTCAAATCGATTGATGCTATCAGGTGACTCTTCCCTTCCACCTTTCTGCGATCACAGATTTCATGAATTGACATGGTCTGGACAGTGGGGAATCAGGTGATTGGGACTAACCTGGCAGACCTGCATATTGATTGATGACATAAAGTGACTTTCCCTTCCACCTTTCTGCGATCACAGAGACCATGCATTGACATGGTCTGGACACTGGGGAATCGGGTGGTGGGGACTAACCTTGCAGACCTTTTTATTGATTTATGACATCAGGTGACATTTTCCTTCCACATTTCTGTGATCACAGAGTCCATGCATTGACATGGTCTGGACAGTGTGAAATCAGGTGGTGGGGGCTAACCTGGCGGACCTTCATATTGATTGATGACATAAAGTGACTTTCCCTTCCACCTTTCTGCGATCAAGGATTTCATGAATTGACATGGTCTGGACAGTGGGGAATCAGGTGATTGGGACTAACCTGGCGGACCTGCATATTGATTGATGACATAAAGTGACTTTCCCTTCCACCTTTCTGCGATCACAGAGACCATGCATTGACATGGTCTGGACAGTGGGGAATAAGGTGGTGTGGACAAACTTTGTGGACCTTCATATCGATTGATGAAATAAAGTGACTTTCCCTTCCACCTTTCTGCGATCAGAGTCGATGCATTGACATGGTCTGGTCAGTGGGGAATCAGGTGGTGGGGACTAACCTTGTGGACCTTCGTATCGATTGATGACAGCATGTGACTTTTCCCTTCCACCTTTCTGTGATCAGAGAGTCCATGCATTGACATGGTCTGGACAGTGGGGAATCAGGTTTTGGGGACTAAACTGGCGGACCTTCAAATCGATTGATGCCATCAGGTGACTCTTCCCTTCCACCTTTCTGCGATCACAGATTTCATGAATTGACATGGTCTGGACAGTGGGGAATCAGGTGATTGGGACTAACCTGGCAGACCTGCATATTGATTGATGACATAAAGTGACTTTCCCTTCCACCTTTCTGCGATCACAGAGACCATGCATTGACATGGTCTGGACAGTGGGGAATAAGGTGGTGTGGACAAACCTTGTGGACCTTCATATCGATTGATGACATAAAGTGACTTTCCCTTCCACCTTTCTGCGATCAGAGTCCATGCATTGACATGGTCTGGTCAGTGGGGAATCAGGTGGTGGGGACTAACCTGGCGGACCTTCAAATCGATTGATGCCATCAGGTGACTCTTCCCTTCCACCTTTCTGCGATCACAGATTTCATGAATTGACATGGTCTGGACAGTGGGGAATCAGGTGATTGGGACTAACCTGGCAGACCTGCATATTGATTGATGACATAAAGTGACTTTCCCTTCCGCCTTTCTGCGATCACAGAGACCATGCATTGACATGGTCTGGTCAGTGGGGAATCAGGTGGTGGGGACTAACCTTGCGGACCTTCGTATCGATTGATGACAGCATGTGACTTTTCCCTTCCACCTTTCTGTGATCAGAGAGTCCATGCATTCACATGGTCTGGACAGTCGGGAATCAGGTCGTGGGGACTAATCTTGCAGACCTTTGTATCGATTGATGACAGCATGTGACTTTTCCCTTCCACCTTTCTGTGATCAGAGAGTCCATGCATTGACATGGTCTGGACAGTGGGGAATCAGGTTTTGGGGACTAAACTGGCGGACCTTCAAATCGATTGATGCCATCAGGTGACTCTTCCCTTCCACCTTTCTGCGATCACAGATTTCATGAATTGACATGGTCTGGACAGTGGGGAATCAGGTGATTGGGACTAACCTGGCGTACCTGCATATTGATTGATGACATAAAGTGACTTTCCCTTCCACCTTTCTGCGATCACAGAGACCATGCATTGACATGGTCTGGACAGTGGGGAATAAGGTGGTGTGGACAAACCTTGTGGACCTTCATATCGATTGATGACATAAAGTGACTTTCCCTTCCACCTTTCTGCGATCAGAGTCCATGCATTGACATGGTCTGGTCAGTGGGGAATCAGGTGGTGGGGACTAACCTGGCGGACCTTCAAATCGATTGATGCCATCAGGTGACTCTTCCCTTCCACCTTTCTGCGATCACAGATTTCATGAATTGACATGGTCTGGACAGTGGGGAATCAGGTGATTGGGACTAACCTGGCAGACCTGCATATTGATTGATGACATAAAGTGACTTTCCCTTCCGCCTTTCTGCGATCACAGAGACCATGCATTGACATGGTCTGGTCAGTGGGGAATCAGGTGGTGGGGACTAACCTTGCGGACCTTCGTATCGATTGATGACAGCATGTGACTTTTCCCTTCCACCTTTCTGTGATCAGAGAGTCCATGCATTCACATGGTCTGGACAGTCGGGAATCAGGTCGTGGGGACTAATCTTGCAGACCTTTGTATCGATTGATGACAGCATGTGACTTTTCCCTTCCACCTTTCTGCGATCACAAAGTCCATGCATTGACATGGTCTGGACAGTCGGGAATCAGGTGGTGGGGACTACCCTTGCAGACCTTCATATTGATTAATGACATCGGGTGACCTTTTTTCCACCTTTCTGTGATCACAGAGTCCATGCATTGACATGGTCTGGACAGTGGGGAATCGGTTGGTGGGGACTAACCTTGCGGATCTTCGTATCGATTGATGACATCAGGTGACTTTTCCTCCCACCTTTCTGCGATCACAGTGTTCATGCATTGACATGTTCTGGACAGTGGGAATCAGGTGGTGAGGACTAACCTTGCATATCTACGTATCGATTGATGACAGCATGTGACTTTTCCTTTCCACCTTTCTGTGACCAGAGAGTCCATGCAGAGACATTGTCTGGACAGAGGGGAATCAGGTGGTGGGGACTAACCTTGCAGACCTTCCTATCGATTCAGGACATCATGTGACTTTTCCCTTCCACCTTTCTGTGATCACAGAGTCCATGCATTGACATGGTCTGGACACTGGGGAATCAGGTGGTTAGGACTAACTTGGTGGACCTTTGTATCGATTGATGGCATCAGGCGACCTTTCTTTTCCACCTTTCTGCGATCGCAGTGTTCATGCATTGACATGATCTGGACACTGGGGAATCAGGTGGTGGGGATTAACCTTGCAGACCCTCCTATCAATTGATGACATCAGATTATCTTTCCCTTCCACCTTTCTGCGATCACAGAGTCCATACATTGACATGGTCTGGACAGTTGGGAATCAGGTGGTGGGGACTAACCTTGCAGACCTTCGTATCGATTGATGACATCAGATTTTCTTTCCCTTCCACCTTTCTGCGATCACAGAGTCGACACACTGACATGGTCTGGACATTGAGGAATCAGGTGGTGGGGACTAACCTTGCCGACCTTTGTATCGATTGATGACATCATGTGACTTTTTCCATCCACCTTTCTGTGATCACAGAGTCCACACATTGACATGGTCTGGACACTAGGGAATCAGGTGCTGGGGACTAACCTTGCAGACCTTCGTATCCATTGATGACATTGGGTGACTTTTCCCTTCCACTTTTCTGCCATCACAGAGTCCATGCATTGACATGGTCTGGACAGTGGGGAATCGGGTGGTGGGGATTAACCTTGTGGACCTTCGTATCGATTGATGACAGCATGTGAATTTTCCCTTCCACCTTTCTGCGATCACAGAGCATGCATTGCCATGGTCTGGACAGTCAGGAATCGGTTGTGGTGCCTAATCTCGCAGACCTTTGTATCGATTGATGACTCATGTTACTTTTCCCTTCCACCTTTCTGCAATCACAGTGTTCATGCATTGACATGGTCTAGACACTGGGGAATCAGGTGGTGGGGACTAACCTTGCGGCTCTTCGTATCGATTGATGACATCAGGTGACTTTTCCCTTCCACGTTTCTGCGATCACAGAGTCCATGCATTTACATGGTCTGGACACTGGGGAATCAGGTGGTGTGGACTAACCTTGCGGACCTTTGTATCAATTGATGACAGCATGTGACCTTTCCCTTCCACCTTTCTGCTATCACAGAGTCCATGCATTGACATGGTCTGGACAGTGGGGAATCAGGTGGTGAGGACTACCCTTGCGGACCTTCATATTGATTGATGACATCAGGTGACCTTTTTTTCCACATTTCTGTGATCACAGAGTCCATGCATTGACACGGTCTGGACAGTGGGGAATCGGTTGGTGGGGATTAACCTTGTGGACCTTCGTATCGATTGATGACAGCATGTGAATTTTCCCTTCCACCTTTCTGCGATCACAGAGCATGCATTGCCATGGTCTGGAGACTGGGCAATCAGGTGGTGGGGACAAACCTTGCAGACCTTCGTATTGATTGACGACATCAGGTGACTTTTCTTTTTCACCTTTCTGCGATCACAGTCCATTCATCACAGTCCTGCTCAGCCATTGCTACCACTTTACTGTGTAGTACGGGCTTGTACCGAAGGTGAAATTCTGCTTACACTTGTAGTCCTAATTACCTGTAGTGTTCCCAAAGGGTACTGCAGGTGATTCTGCCTAACATAGACCTCAACTTTACACCGCTCCTTGCTGTCTGAAATGGAGAGGCTTGGGCTCTCCAGACATGGTCTGCACAATGGAGAATCTGGTGGTGTGGACTAACCTTGTGGACCTTCATATCAATTGATGACATCATGTGACTTTTCCCTTCCAACTTTCTGCGATCACAGAATGGCGTCCAGTCAAAGGATTGAAAATAAAGGATTGAATGCCCTTTTGTTCGAATACAAAAGGACAGAAAAAAGGGTTGAATGTTTTTTATTTATTTATATATTTTTTAGGCTTAGTATGCATAAAAAGAAAACAGGGGTTGGCGGGGGAACCCCCCCCCCATAAAAATAAATAAATACATTTTAAAAAAATGCAACCCTTTTTTTCGGTCCTTTTGGTGTCGAAAAAAAGGCATTCAAGCCTTTTGTTTTCGATCCTTTGACCTACAACCTCACAGAGCCCCTGGATTGACTTGGTCTGGACAATGGGGAATCGGGTGGTGGGGACTAACCTTGTGGACCTTCGTATCGATTGATGACATCTTGTGACTTTTCCCTTCCACCTTTCTGCGATCACAGAGTCCATGCATTGACATGGTCTGAACACTGGGGAATCAGGTGGTGGGGACTACCATTGCGGACCTTCATATTGATTGATGACATCACATGACCTTTTTTTACACCTTTCTGTGATCACAGAGTCCATGCATTGACATGGTCTGGACAGTCGGGAATCGGTTGGTGGGGCCTAATCTTGCAGACCTTTGTATCGATTGATGACATCATGTTACTTTTCCCTTCCACCTTTCTGCAATCACAGTGTTCATGCATTGACATGGTCTAGATACTGGGTAATCAGGTGGTGTGGACTAACCCTGCGGACCTTTGTATCGATTGATGACAGCATGTGACTTTTCCCTTCTACATTTCTGCTATCACAGAGTCCATGCATTGACATGGTCTGGACAGTGGGGAATCGGTTGGTGGGGACTAACCGCGCAGACCTTTGTATCAATTGATGACATCATGTTACTTTTCCCTTCCACCTTTCTGCAATCACAGTGTTCATGCCTTGAAATGGTCTAGACACTGGGGAATCAGGTGGTGGGGACTAACCTTGCGGATCTTCGTTTCGATTGATGACATCAGGTGACTTTTCCTCCCACCTTTCTGCGATCACAGTGTTCATGCATTGACATGTTCTGGACAGTGGGAATCAGGTGGTGAGGACTAACCTTGCATATATACGTATCGATTGATGATATCATGTGACTTTTCCCTTCCATCTTTCTGTGATCATAGAGTCCATGCATTGACATTGTCTGGACACTGGGGAATCAGGTGGTGGGGACTAACCTAGTGGACCTTCATATCGATTGATGGCATTAGGTCTTTTCGACCTTTCTGTGATCGCAGTGTTCATGCATTGACATGATCTGGACACTGGGGAATCCGGTGGTGGGGACTAACCTTCCAGACCCTCCTATCAATTGATGACATCAGATTATCTTTCCCTTCCACCTTTCTGCGATCACAGAGTCGACACACTGACATGGTCTGGACATTGAGGAATCAGGTGGTGGGAAATAACCTTGCCGACCTTTGTATCGATTGATGACATCATGTGACTTTTTCCATCCACCTTTCTGCGATCACAGAGTCCACACATTGACATGGTCTGGACACTAGGGAATCAGGTGCTGGGGACTAACCTTGCAGACCTTCGTATCCATTGATGACATTGGGTGACTTTTCCCTTCCACTTTTCTGCCATCACAGAGTCCATGCATTGGCATGGTCTGGACATTGGGGAATCGGGTGATGGGGATTAACCTGTGGACCTTCGCATCGATTGATGACAGCATGTGAATTTTCCCTTCCACCTTTCTGCTATCACAGAGTCCATGCATTGACATGGTCTGGACAGTCAGGAATCGGTTGTGGTGCCTAATCTCACAGACCTTTGTATCGATTGATGACATCATGTTACTTTTCCCTTCCACCTTTCTGCAATCACAGTGTTCATGCATTGACATGGTCTAGACACTGGGGAATCAGGTGGTGGGGATAAACCTTGCGGATCTTCGTATCGATTGATGACATCAGGTGACTTTTCCGTTCCACGTTTCTGCGATCACAGAGTCCATGCATTTACATGGTCTGGACACTGGGGAATCAGGTGGTGTGGACTAACCTTGCGGACCTTTGTATCAATTGATGACAGCATGT
Organism: Ambystoma mexicanum; assembly: GCF_040938575.1. Lineage (NCBI taxonomy): Eukaryota > Metazoa > Chordata > Amphibia > Caudata > Ambystomatidae > Ambystoma > Ambystoma mexicanum. The sequence goes on from NC_090931.1 coordinate 1,386,239,523, forward strand.
GACCTTTCCCTTCCACCTTTCTGTTATCACAGAGTCCATGCATTGACATGGTCTGGACAGTGGGGAATCAGGTGGTGAGGACTACCCTTGCGGACCTTCATATTGATTGATGACATCAGGTGACCTTTTTTTCCACATTTCTGTGATCACAGAGTCCATGCATTGACACGGTCTGGACAGTGGGGAATCGGTTGGTGGGGATTAACCTTGTGGACCTTCGTATCGATTGATGACAGCATGTGAATTTTCCCTTCCACCTTTCTGCGATCACAGAGCATGCATTGCCATGGTCTGGAGACTGGGCAATCAGGTGGTGGGGACAAACCTTGCAGACCTTCGTATTGATTGACGACATCAGGTGACTTTTCTTTTTCACCTTTCTGCGATCACAGTCCATTCATCACAGTCCTGCTCAGCCATTGCTACCACTTTACTGTGTAGTACGGGCTTGTACCGAAGGTGAAATTCTGCTTACACTTGTAGTCCTAATTACCTGTAGTGTTCCCAAAGGGTACTGCAGGTGATTCTGCCTAACATAGACCTCAACTTTACACCGCTCCTTGCTGTCTGAAATGGAGAGGCTTGGGCTCTCCAGACATGGTCTGCACAATGGAGAATCTGGTGGTGTGGACTAACCTTGTGGACCTTCATATCAATTGATGACATCATGTGACTTTTCCCTTCCAACTTTCTGCGATCACAGAATGGCGTCCAGTCAAAGGATTGAAAATAAAGGATTGAATGCCCTTTTGTTCGAATACAAAAGGACAGAAAAAAGGGTTGAATGTTTTTTATTTATTTATATATTTTTTAGGCTTAGTATGCATAAAAAGAAAACAGGGGTTGGCGGGGGAACCCCCCCCCATAAAAATAAATAAATACATTTTAAAAAAATGCAACCCTTTTTTTCGGTCCTTTTGGTGTCGAAAAAAAGGCATTCAAGCCTTTTGTTTTCGATCCTTTGACCTACAACCTCACAGAGCCCCTGGATTGACTTGGTCTGGACAATGGGGAATCGGGTGGTGGGGACTAACCTTGTGGACCTTCGTATCGATTGATGACATCTTGTGACTTTTCCCTTCCACCTTTCTGCGATCACAGAGTCCATGCATTGACATGGTCTGAACACTGGGGAATCAGGTGGTGGGGACTACCATTGCGGACCTTCATATTGATTGATGACATCACATGACCTTTTTTTACACCTTTCTGTGATCACAGAGTCCATGCATTGACATGGTCTGGACAGTCGGGAATCGGTTGGTGGGGCCTAATCTTGCAGACCTTTGTATCGATTGATGACATCATGTTACTTTTCCCTTCCACCTTTCTGCAATCACAGTGTTCATGCATTGACATGGTCTAGATACTGGGTAATCAGGTGGTGTGGACTAACCCTGCGGACCTTTGTATCGATTGATGACAGCATGTGACTTTTCCCTTCTACATTTCTGCTATCACAGAGTCCATGCATTGACATGGTCTGGACAGTGGGGAATCGGTTGGTGGGGACTAACCGCGCAGACCTTTGTATCAATTGATGACATCATGTTACTTTTCCCTTCCACCTTTCTGCAATCACAGTGTTCATGCCTTGAAATGGTCTAGACACTGGGGAATCAGGTGGTGGGGACTAACCTTGCGGATCTTCGTTTCGATTGATGACATCAGGTGACTTTTCCTCCCACCTTTCTGCGATCACAGTGTTCATGCATTGACATGTTCTGGACAGTGGGAATCAGGTGGTGAGGACTAACCTTGCATATATACGTATCGATTGATGATATCATGTGACTTTTCCCTTCCATCTTTCTGTGATCATAGAGTCCATGCATTGACATTGTCTGGACACTGGGGAATCAGGTGGTGGGGACTAACCTAGTGGACCTTCATATCGATTGATGGCATTAGGTCTTTTCGACCTTTCTGTGATCGCAGTGTTCATGCATTGACATGATCTGGACACTGGGGAATCCGGTGGTGGGGACTAACCTTCCAGACCCTCCTATCAATTGATGACATCAGATTATCTTTCCCTTCCACCTTTCTGCGATCACAGAGTCGACACACTGACATGGTCTGGACATTGAGGAATCAGGTGGTGGGAAATAACCTTGCCGACCTTTGTATCGATTGATGACATCATGTGACTTTTTCCATCCACCTTTCTGCGATCACAGAGTCCACACATTGACATGGTCTGGACACTAGGGAATCAGGTGCTGGGGACTAACCTTGCAGACCTTCGTATCCATTGATGACATTGGGTGACTTTTCCCTTCCACTTTTCTGCCATCACAGAGTCCATGCATTGGCATGGTCTGGACATTGGGGAATCGGGTGATGGGGATTAACCTGTGGACCTTCGCATCGATTGATGACAGCATGTGAATTTTCCCTTCCACCTTTCTGCTATCACAGAGTCCATGCATTGACATGGTCTGGACAGTCAGGAATCGGTTGTGGTGCCTAATCTCACAGACCTTTGTATCGATTGATGACATCATGTTACTTTTCCCTTCCACCTTTCTGCAATCACAGTGTTCATGCATTGACATGGTCTAGACACTGGGGAATCAGGTGGTGGGGATAAACCTTGCGGATCTTCGTATCGATTGATGACATCAGGTGACTTTTCCGTTCCACGTTTCTGCGATCACAGAGTCCATGCATTTACATGGTCTGGACACTGGGGAATCAGGTGGTGTGGACTAACCTTGCGGACCTTTGTATCAATTGATGACAGCATGTGACCTTTCCCTTCCACCTTTCTGTTATCACAGAGTCCATGCATTAACATGGTCTGGACAGTGGGGAATCAGGTGGTGAGGACTACCCTTGCGGACCTTCATTTTGATTGATGACATCAGGTGACCTTTTTTTCCACATTTCTGTGATCACAGAGTCCATGCATTGACACGGTCTGGACAGTGGGGAATCGGTTGGTGGGGATTAACCTTGTGGACCTTCGTATCGATTGATGACAGCATGTGAATTTTCCCTTCCACCTTTCTGCGATCACAGAGCATGCATTGCCATGGTCTGGAGACTGGGCAATCAGGTGGTGGGGACAAACCTTGCAGACCTTCGTATTGATTGACGACATCAGGTGACTTTTCTTTTTCACCTTTCTGCGATCACAGTCCATTCATCACAGTCCTGCTCAGCCATTGCTACCACTTTACTGTGTAGTACGGGCTTGTACCGAAGGTGAAATTCTGCTTACACTTGTAGTCCTAATTACCTGTAGTGTTCCCAAAGGGTACTGCAGGTGATTCTGCCTAACATAGACCTCAACTTTACACCGCTCCTTGCTGTCTGAAATGGAGAGGCTTGGGCTCTCCAGACATGGTCTGCACAATGGAGAATCTGGTGGTGTGGACTAACCTTGTGGACCTTCATATCAATTGATGACATCATGTGACTTTTCCCTTCCAACTTTCTGCGATCACAGAATGGCGTCCAGTCAAAGGATTGAAAATAAAGGATTGAATGCCCTTTTGTTCGAATACAAAAGGACAGAAAAAAGGGTTGAATGTTTTTTATTTATTTATATATTTTTTAGGCTTAGTATGCATAAAAAGAAAACAGGGGTTGGCGGGGGAACCCCCCCCCCCCCATAAAAATAAATAAATACATTTTAAAAAAATGCAACCCTTTTTTTCGGTCCTTTTGGTGTCGAAAAAAAGGCATTCAAGCCTTTTGTTTTCGATCCTTTGACCTACAACCTCACAGAGCCCCTGGATTGACTTGGTCTGGACAATGGGGAATCGGGTGGTGGGGACTAACCTTGTGGACCTTCGTATCGATTGATGACATCTTGTGACTTTTCCCTTCCACCTTTCTGCGATCACAGAGTCCATGCATTGACATGGTCTGAACACTGGGGAATCAGGTGGTGGGGACTACCATTGCGGACCTTCATATTGATTGATGACATCACATGACCTTTTTTTACACCTTTCTGTGATCACAGAGTCCATGCATTGACATGGTCTGGACAGTCGGGAATCGGTTGGTGGGGCCTAATCTTGCAGACCTTTGTATCGATTGATGACATCATGTTACTTTTCCCTTCCACCTTTCTGCAATCACAGTGTTCATGCATTGACATGGTCTAGATACTGGGTAATCAGGTGGTGTGGACTAACCCTGCGGACCTTTGTATCGATTGATGACAGCATGTGACTTTTCCCTTCTACATTTCTGCTATCACAGAGTCCATGCATTGACATGGTCTGGACAGTGGGGAATCGGTTGGTGGGGACTAACCGCGCAGACCTTTGTATCAATTGATGACATCATGTTACTTTTCCCTTCCACCTTTCTGCAATCACAGTGTTCATGCCTTGAAATGGTCTAGACACTGGGGAATCAGGTGGTGGGGACTAACCTTGCGGATCTTCGTTTCGATTGATGACATCAGGTGACTTTTCCTCCCACCTTTCTGCGATCACAGTGTTCATGCATTGACATGTTCTGGACAGTGGGAATCAGGTGGTGAGGACTAACCTTGCATATATACGTATCGATTGATGATATCATGTGACTTTTCCCTTCCATCTTTCTGTGATCATAGAGTCCATGCATTGACATTGTCTGGACACTGGGGATTCAGGTGGTGGGGACTAACCTAGTGGACCTTCATATCGATTGATGGCATTAGGTCTTTTCGACCTTTCTGTGATCGCAGTGTTCATGCATTGACATGATCTGGACACTGGGGAATCCGGTGGTGGGGACTAACCTTCCAGACCCTCCTATCAATTGATGACATCAGATTATCTTTCCCTTCCACCTTTCTGCGATCACAGAGTCGACACACTGACATGGTCTGGACATTGAGGAATCAGGTGGTGGGAAATAACCTTGCCGACCTTTGTATCGATTGATGACATCATGTGACTTTTTCCATCCACCTTTCTGCGATCACAGAGTCCACACATTGACATGGTCTGGACACTAGGGAATCAGGTGCTGGGGACTAACCTTGCAGACCTTCGTATCCATTGATGACATTGGGTGACTTTTCCCTTCCACTTTTCTGCCATCACAGAGTCCATGCATTGGCATGGTCTGGACATTGGGGAATCGGGTGATGGGGATTAACCTGTGGACCTTCGCATCGATTGATGACAGCATGTGAATTTTCCCTTCCACCTTTCTGCTATCACAGAGTCCATGCATTGACATGGTCTGGACAGTCAGGAATCGGTTGTGGTGCCTAATCTCACAGACCTTTGTATCGATTGATGACATCATGTTACTTTTCCCTTCCACCTTTCTGCAATCACAGTGTTCATGCATTGACATGGTCTAGACATTGGGGAATCAGGTGGTGGGGATAAACCTTGCGGATCTTCGTATCGATTGATGACATCAGGTGACTTTTCCGTTCCACGTTTCTGCGATCACAGAGTCCATGCATTTACATGGTCTGGACACTGGGGAATCAGGTGGTGTGGACTAACCTTGCGGACCTTTGTATCAATTGATGACAGCATGTGACCTTTCCCTTCCACCTTTCTGTTATCACAGAGTCCATGCATTGACATGGTCTGGACAGTGGGGAATCAGGTGGTGAGGACTACCCTTGCGGACCTTCATATTGATTGATGACATCATGTGACCTTTTTTTCCACATTTCTGTGATCACAGAGTCCATGCATTGACACGGTCTGGACAGTGGGGAATCGGTTGGTGGGGACTAACCTCGCAGACCTTTGTATCGATTGATGACATCATGTTACTTTTCCCTTCCACCTTTCTGCAATCACAGTGTTCATGCATTGACATGGTCTAGACACTGGGGAATCAGGTGGTGGGGACTAACCTTGCGGATCTTCGTTTCGGTTGATGACATCATGTGATTCTCCCTTCCACCTTTTATGCGATCACAGAGTCCATGCACTGACATGGTCTGCACCGGTGGGAATCAGGTGGTGGGGACTAACCTTGCAGACCTTTGTATCGATTGATGACAGCATGTGACTTTTGCTTTCGAAATTTCTGTGACCAGAGAGTCCATGCAGAGACAGGGTCTGGACAGAGGGGAATCAGGTGGTGGGGACCTTCAGACCTTCCTATCGATTCATGACATTATGTGACTTTTCCCTTCCACCTTTCTGTGATCACAGAGTCCATGCATTGACATGGTCTGGACACTGGGGAATCAGGTGGTGGGGACTAACCCAGTGGACCTTCGTATCGATTGATGACATCAGGCGACCTTTCTTTTCCACCTTTCTGCGATCGCAGTGTTCATGCATTGACATCGTCTGAACAGTGGGGAATCAGGTAGTAGGGACTAACCTTGCAGACCCTCCTATCAATTGACGACATCAGGTGACTTTTCCCTTCCACCTTTCTGCGATCACAGAGTCCATGCATTGACATGGTATGGACAGTGGGGAATCAGGTGGTGGGGAGTTACCTTGCAGACCTTTGTATCGATTGATACATCATGTGACTTTTCCCTTCCACCTTTCTGCGATCACAGAGTCCATACATTGACATGGTCTGGACAGCTGGGAATCAGTTGGTGGGGACTAACCTTGTAGACCTTCGTATCGATTATCCTTCCCTTCCACCTTTCTGCGATCACGGAGTCGACACACTGACATGGTCTGGACATTGAGGAATCAGGTGGTGGGGACTAACCTTGTGGACCTTTGTATCGATTGATGACATCATGTGACTTTTTCCATCCACCTTTCTGCGATCACAGAGTCCACACATTGACATGGTCTGGACACTAGGGAATCAGGTGCTGGGGACTAACCTTGCAGACCTTCGTTTCCATTGATGGCATTGAGTGACTTTTCCCTTCCACTTTTCTTCCATCACAGAATCCATGCATTGACATGGTCTGGACAGTGGGGAATCGGGTGGTGGGGATTAACGTTGTGAATCTTCATATCGATTGATGACAGCATGTGAATTTTCCCTTCCACCTTTCTGCGATCACAGAGCATGCATTGACATGGTCTGGAGACTGGGCAATCAGGTGGTGGGGACAAACCTTGCAGACCTTCGTATTGATTGACGACATCAGGTGACTTTTCTCTTTCACCTTTCTGCGATCACAGTCCATGCATCACAGTCCTGCTCAGCCATTGCTACCACTTTACTGTGTAGTACGGGCTTGAACCGAAGGTGAAATTGTGCTTACACTTGTAGTCCTAATTACCTGTAGTGTTCCCAAAGGGTACTGCAGGTGATTCTGCCTAACATAGACCTCAACTTTACACCGCTCCTTGCTGTTTGAAATAGAGAGGCTTGGGCTCTCCAGACATGGTCTGCACAATGGAGAATCAGGTGGTGTGGACTAACCTTGTGGACCTTCATATCGATTGATGACATCATGTGACTTTTCCCTTCCAACTTTCTGCGATCACAGAGTGGTGTCCAGTCAAAGGATTGAAAATAAAAGATTGAATGCCCTTTTGTTCGAATACAAAAGGACAGAAACAAAGGGTTGAATGTTTTTTTATTTATTTATTTATATATTTTTTAAGTTTAGTATGCATAAAAAGAAAACGGGGGTTGGCGGGGGAACCCCCCCATAAAAATACATAAATGAACAAATAAAATGGTACCCTTTTTTTCGGTCCTTTTGGTGTCTCAAAAAAGGCATTCAAACCTTTTGTTTTCGATCCTTTGACCTACAACCTCACAGAGTCCATGGATTGACTTGGTCTCGACAATGGGGAATCGGGTGGTGGAGACTAACTTTGTGGACCTTCGTATCGATTGATGACATCATGTGACTTTTCCCTTCCACCTTTCTGCGATCACAGAGTCCATGCATTGACATGGTCTGGGCACTGGGGAATCAGGTGGTGTGGTCTAACCTTGTGGACCTTCATATCGATTGATGACATCATGTGAATATTCCTTTCCACCTTTCTGTGATCACAGAGTCCATGCATTGACATGGTCTGGACACTGGGGAATCAGGTGGTGGACTAACCTTGCGGACCTTTGTATCGATTGATGACAGCATGTGACTTTTCCCTTCCACCTTTCTGCGATCACAGAGTCCATGCATTGACATTGTCTGGACAGTGGGGAATAAGGTGGTGGGGACTAACCTGGCAGACCTGTGTATCAATTGATGACATAAACTGACTTTCCCTTCCACTTTTCTACGATCACAGTGTCCATGCATTAACATGGTCTGGACACTGGGGAATCAGGTGGTGGGGACTAACCTTGCAGACCTTTTTATTGTGTTTTGTATAGGCAGGGTGTTATAGGGTTGAGCACATCATAGGTTTTTTATAAAGCTATAACTATTTCTTATATTTTTTCTACGATTAGTGTTGTATTTGAATTTTATGAAAAATGTTAAAAAAGGTTTTAGGAATATTTGAAATTTTACACCTTTTAGATTGGTATATGAGTATTTGTGATTTATATGAAATAAAATTGTGAATGTATATTTGTGTTATGATTATTGTGTGTTGACTTAATACCTATTTGTTCAATGTACTAAGTTGTTGAGGTCTGGGGACTACAGAAGGGAGTAACAAGTGGACGTTTTTGATCTTTCTTTTAAGGGTTGTCCATAATTTGTTCTAAGGAGCTTGGTCATAACATCATTAAATAGCTCCACATCTCTGTGTGGTTTTTGTACTGTTCACTGGGGAATCAGGTGGTGGGGATTAACCTTGTGGACCTTCGTATCAATTGATGACAGCATGTGAATTTTCACTTCCACCTTTCTGCGATCACAGGGCATGCATTGACATGGTCTGGAGAGTGGGGAATTGGGTGGTCGGGACTAACCTTGCAGACCATCCTATCAATTGATGACATCTGGTGACTTTTCCCTTCCACCTTTCTGCAATCAAAGTGTTCATGCATTGACATGGTCTATACAGTGGGGAATCGGTTGGTGGGGATTAACCTCGCAGACCTTTGTATCGATTGATAACATCATGTGACTTTTCCCTTCCACCTTTCTGTGATCACAGTTGTCATGCATTGACATGGTCTGGACAGTGGATAAACAGGTGGAGGGGATTAACCTTGCAGACCTTCGTATCGATTGACGACATCAGGTGATCTTTCCCTGCCACCATTTTCTGATCACAATATTAATGCATTGACATGGTCTGAACAATGGGGAATCAGGTGGTGGGGACTAACCTGGCGGACCTTCGTATCGATTGATGACATCAGGAGATCTTTCCCTTCCACCTTCCTGCGATCACAGAGTCAACACACTGACATGGTCTGGACATTGGGGAATCAGGTGGTGGGGACTAACCTTGCGGACCTTTGTCTCGATTGATGACATCATGTGACTTTTTCTGTCCACCTTTCTGCGATTACAGAGTCCATGCATTGACCTGGTCTGGACACTATGGAATCAGGTGTTGGGGACCAACCTTGCACACCGTCCTATGAATTTACAACATGAGGTGACTTTTCCCTTCCACCTTTCTGTGATCAGAGTCCTTGCATTGACATGATCTGGACAGTGGGGAATCAGGTGTTCGGGACTAACCTGGCGGACCTTCAAATCGATTGATGACATCAGGTGACTCTTCCCTTCCACCTTTCCACAATCACAGATTTCATGCATTGACATGGTCTCGACAGTGGGGATTAGGTGGTGGGGCCTAACCTGGCGGACGTCCGTATCCATTGATGACATCGGGTGACTTTTAGCTTCCACCTTTCTGCGATCACAGAGTCCATGCATTGACATGGTCTGGACACTGCGGAATCAGGTGGTGGGGACTAACCTTGCAGACCCTCCTATCAATTGACGACATCAGATGACTTTTCCCTTCCACCTTTCTGTGATCACAGAGTCCATGCATTGACATGGTATGGACAATGGGGAATCAGGTGGTGGGGACTTACCTTGCAGACCTTTGTATCGATTGATACATCATGGGACTTTTCCCTTCCACCTTTCTGCGATCACAGATTCCATGCATTGACATGGTCTGGACACTGGGGAATCAGGTGGTGGGGACTAACCTGGCGGACCTTCGTATCCATTGATGACATCGGGTGACTTTTCCGTTCCACCTTTCTGCGATCACAGTCCATGTATCACAGTCCTGCTCAGCCATCGCTACCACTTTACTGTGTAGTACGGGCTTGTACCAAAGGTGAAATTGTGCTTACACTTCTAGTCCTAATTACCTGTAGTGTTCCCAAAGGGTACTGCAGGTGATTCTGCCCAACATAGACCTCAACTTTACACCACTCCTTGCTCTTTGAAGTGGAGATGCTTGGGCTCTCTAGACATATTCTAGATTAGCCTCCCCCACAGGAGTAGACCTCAACTTTACACCACTCCTTGCTGTTTGAAATGGAGAGGCTTGGGCTCTCCAGACATGGTCTGGACACTGGGGAATCAGGTGCTGTGGACTAACCTTGTGAACCTTCATAGTGATTGATGACATCATGTGACTTTTCCTTTCCACCTTTCTGCGATCACAGGGTCCATGCACTGACATGGTCTGGACAGTGGGGAATCATGTGGTGGGGACTACCCTTGCGGATCTTCATATTGATTGATGACATCAGGTGACCTTTTTTCCACCTTTCTGTGATCACAGTGTTCATGCATTGACATGTTCTGGACAGTGGGAATCAGGTGGTGAGGACTAACCTTGCATATCTACGTATCGATTGATGACAGCATGTGACTTTTCCCTTCCACCTTTCTGTGATCAGAGAGTCCATGCACAGACATGGTCTGGACAGAGGGGAATCAGGTGCTGGGGACTAACCTTGCAGACCTTCGTATCGATTGATGACATCATGTGACTTTTCCCTTCCACCTTTCTGCGATCACAGAGTCCATGCATTGACATGGTCTGGGCACTGGGGAATCAGGTGGTGTGGACTAACCTTGTGGACCTTCATATTGATTGATGACATCATGTGACTTTTCCTTTTCACCTTTCTGCGATGACAGAGCCCATGCATTCACATGGTCTGGACACTGGGGAATCAGGTGGTGGGGACTAACCTTGCGGACCTTTGTATCGATTGATGACAGTATGTGACTTTTCCTTTCCTACTTTCTGTGATCAGAGAGTCCATGCACAGACATGGTCTGTAGACTGGAGAATCAGGTGTTGGGGACTAACCTTGCAGACCTTCGTATCCATTGATGACATCGATTGACTTTTCCCTTCCTCCTTTCTGCGATCACAGAATCCATGCATTGACATGGTCAGGACAGTGGTGAATCAGGTGGTGGGGACTAACCTGGCAGACCTTCGTATCCATTGATGACATCGGGTGACTTTTCCCTTCCACCTTTCTGCGATCACACAGTCCATGCATGACATGGTCTGGCCAGTGGGGAATCAGGAGGTGAGGACTAATCTTACAGGCCTACCTATCAATTGATGACATCAGGTGACTTTTTCCTCCCACATTTCGGCTTAGTTCCTGAGCAGTACAGTTTATTTGTTGTCCAGGGAAAGGTATTTAGGGGGAAGTCCCGCTGGATGCTGTGATGACGTCATCTGTCAAGCACAGAAATTGGCGGATGAAGGGGCTCAGTAAGCCACTTTCATACCGATGCAACCCCGGGCAGCAGTATATCGAAGGCCGCCCACCCTCAGAGTCACTTTCTTCTTTCTGCAGAAGTTATTTTGAAGCAGTAATAAACATGGGTGAAAACATGTGGGTTTTCACGGCTATCATGACCGGTTAGGAAGCTTGCAATCTAGCTTGCACTGGGAGTAAACTGTAGAGTGTATGATTAGCACTTGAACCCACTCACGTTCCTTTTCTGATGCTCAGATGTAGGGACATGTGTAGGGAAGGGGTTGACCCCCTCCCATGCCCCTAAGCGCTTCAGGGTAAGGTGAGACTACTTCGAGGGGCTATGATGATCCAGGGGGGAGGAGGGATGGTAGTAGAACCTTATGAGGTTATAGTTAGGGTGCACGATATAGCACAAACGATTTGGGAAGGATAGGCATCAGTTGTAAAAACACAATATTCAGAGATCATTAGAGCCGCTATTTTGCATAAGATGTACGTTGATAACGGTCGTGATGGTATTGGCTTGGTGCAGCGAATGTGACAATGGGACAGCAGGCCCCAGATACGAAAGTAGACAAGAACCGCAATGGACTTAAAGCCTATTTAGTAAAATCTCTCTGTTGTCAATCAGCTCTGCACTCATACACAGACCTGCTGTGGAGTCACGAGTTGGTCCAAGTAGAGCTTTATTATACATAATAATATATGTACAGTCAACCAGTTACTCTTGGAGTATTTACATCAGTTCATTTGACAGGACAGGAACAAGGATGGGTAATTAACACTACTAATAGAGGAGCAGACCCACCGGCCATCCTACCATACCCAGCTCAGGCCCCAACTGACACTCCTAGAACATTCATTCACAGATCCACACAATATTCTACTGAGCTGCTCATTCATACATCAACTTTCTGACAGCATGCACTCCAGGTCAGTGACAAGACACGACTACAATATAACATCTCCCTTTCCTACCAGATTCAACCACAACATCTCCCTTTCACACAAAAGCCTTCCAACCACAACTCACACCCTTCCATCTAGACCCGCCACATCCAGACACAGAGCCTGCCACACTCTGGCACACAACCAAAAAAATCAGGGGAAATAACAATCATGCAACAGGTGGGGAACAGGAGGGGGGGACCACGGATTGCCCCGTGACGGATCCGGGTGCAACCACATCCGTGAAGCAACACTCAACGGAAACTTTTGTCCGTGAAAGTTCAGCAAGCTAACCAACAGAGAGAGGTGTTGCCACGCCCTGGACAACGATTGTAGAAGGGATACGTTGATCGCACTTCTTCCACTCTCAAATTCATATCTCATTCAACCACAACCGCTCCCACTTATCTCCCTACAGACATCCCACAGGGCACAACCATTGAACAAACTTAGCAATCACCAACCAAACTTCAAGCAACCTCCAACCAAGCTCATCACTTGCAACACACATACAGAGGTCCCATAAATGTAGGGGGACGGTGGAACGAGACGGCATACACACCGCCAGTCCTTTCAACAACAGATGGGCAAATCATTCCCAACCGCGTCACGTACATCCTTACCCATACACCCATGCAAGCATCATACAACCCACACACTTCCAGAATCATGCGCAAAAACAACATGTAACAAATAATGTGCTCCCGGTAGCACTAATGCACTGAACAGACTTAAACCTTACCCCTATAGGAAACAATAGCTACATTTGCATGACTAATACCTATTAACTAGAGTGCACTCTATATACATATAAATACATCCACTGGCCAGTTCAACCCACTTTGGTTCATATAACTTGACACGATGGGTGGATTTCCCTCGGCGGCCGCTGCTATGCTTGGCCAAAGCGGAGCAGCGTTAACTGGACCGCTGCTGGGGGTCTTCTCTACGATCCCATCCTCGTCACCATTGTTGTGAAGACGCGCATCACACCAGGCATATCTTCATCAAGTATTTATTAAGGTAATTGGTACAAAGACCCCCAACAACAGCAAAGGCCCACCAGCAATCATAGGTAACTTCAACTGACAAAATACAGAACGTTGAGAACAACACAAGTAAACACAGGTTCTATGACCTCACTGGAACCTCAGGCAGAGAAACATTCCATGTGTCATTAACCCTCTCTGAACATAGCTCATTCTCCATAAGAAACCACATTACAACACTTTCCTTACAAAATCCCACTAAAAAGCTTCTTCTATAGCTCACGTCTTAGCAAACTTTTGATGTTGGACCATCTATTATATCAAATAATCCTCCACATTAAACATTATTATTTATTGTCTGGCGCAACCCTTACCCAGTTGGCCACCCCTGTACCTCAAAATTGAGCGTACGCAAAAATATGTACCTCATGTATGAGTGTACAGACCGCCACATTATATTGGCACATACGGTAAATTGGAAATCTTCCCCTCATTCCAAATACCACCAAAAACGTATTTCTCAGCACAGATATTACTTCCAGATTACCCGGCACTTCAACCATGATCATCAACACGTGCGTCATGGTCGGGATGAGACACTTAACATTAAGGGCCACTACACCTCACAAATGTCGAAAAGACAACGGCCCGACACACTTACAGGGTATCCATACACCGTGCATTTTCTAAATACATTTCATACATAGGGTATTACCATAACCCTAATAATGTTTCCGAACTTCATGAGCAATTCCAATTGAAAACATACATTTTAGCTTACACTCTTGTATGCTCTTGTGCAAATATTCCATCATAAAAATGATGCCTGTGTTTAAAACACTTTAAATAAATTCTAGCAACCTGGACCCAAAACGTTGCATCTTAAATTCATATTTACCCAGTTTCAATTCACACCCATATTATTACCTAATTTATAAATTTTGTATTTAAGAGCGCTGCCTTCCAGAATTTTTTTTTTCCCTTCTATATGCATTGCATGCTTCATCAGGACCAGCATACATAAATAAAATTAACCCAAAAGCAGCAGAGCAGACCCACCGGCCATCCTACCATACCCAGCTCAGGCCCCAACTGACACTCCTAGAATATTCACCCACAGATCCACACAACATTCTACTGAGCTGCTCATTTATACATCAACATTCTGATAGCAACCACTCCAGGTCAGTGACAAGACAAGAGTACAATATAACAGGACTTGGAACGGCTAGCGTAGACTTTCAGTTCATGTAAGACTCCATTTATTGTCCTCCCAGAGAGAATGTGCCCTGCAAGGTGGCAGCTGGAGTTTGAGTTAAGGAGGGTAAGTTATCTCGCGGAGGCCGGAGCACATTCTGACCTACCCCAGTCAATAAATCAATGACTCGTGTAACGGAATTAGCCTGGGGAGTTCTGCATTTTATGGGTCCGATGACCGCAGGTCGCTGGTCTTGAAGGCCCAACACAGTTCAAGGAGGAAATGGTCAGTCCATCTTGAAATTTTAGTGGTATCAATTTCATGGCGAGATACAGAGAGGGATAAATTATAGCTAATGTGGGAGGAGACCTTGGAGCCAAAATGATCTGGCCAGGATGAGTGAAATAGGGTTTGGAATGAATGGAATGTTTGTGGATCAAAGAATTTAAGGAGTCCCTTTAGGCCGGACCCCAAGGTTGTCCGGTGTGCAGTGGGACAATGAACAAATTAGTAATTTAGTAATGTAGATAGCGTGTCCCTTTGACCCCAGCAACTGACGAAGGAAGGAGAGCCGGAGGGAGCCACGTGATGGAAGAATGACGGACTGGGACCAATAGTCCTCTATCCCTTATGGATAGAGGTAGGATTATATAATGTCTATCCAATCAGCCACGCAGGAATGTACTGTATATAATGACATCAGGATGACGCTGTTTCTTTGAAGGTTTCTGCTTGTACCTCTCTCTCTGGCAGAACATTCTGGGCAGCTGAGTCCTTTGCTGTCATTGTAACCGGTGAGATTAAACTCTTGTTATCCTAACAAGATCGACTTGGGTTCTTTTTCCCTATTGGGTCTACTTTCTGTGGTGTGAGCGTTGAGGGACTGACATTCACAGGGGAGATCAGGAGACCACACACAGAGGCCACTCAACCCAAAGGTATAGGAACTACACAACAGAGCCGCGGAAAGCAGCGACAGACTGTACGATGGCAGCGGCTATCTTTCAGCTCTCACCTTGTGCAATCTCTTGCACTTATGGAACTAACCAACATAAGAATCAGGAAAAGCAATAATACCTGAGAGTAATTTATGGGGGGAAGGAGCACATCAAGTGGAGGCAGAACTTGGAGACCCGGAGAGAACGAGTGACAAAACTAACCAATACCAACATTTACTAGGGAACTTAAGAAGTCTCCACCAGTATGAAAGGAGGCAGGAGGAGACAGTCAGTATGGGACTTGAGAAGGAGGGACTGGATTCATGATGGGAAATGGAAGTCTGGATGACTGCATGGATGCTGCTGCCACCCAACGAGCAAATCCTGCAGATGAGAAGAACGCAGTGGAACTGGCAAATCTACCTCCAACCAACCAAAACCAATGCACATCACCCTTTCAAACCACAAAGCCCCGAGGACGAAATAACTACAGCCACAGCCATGCTCTACACCCTATACAGCCTCGGGTAAGGAGAGCACAGAGGAACGGGCAAATCTACCTCCAACCAATCCAAACCAATGCACATCACCCTTTCAAGGCAAAAAGCCCCCAGGACGAAAGAACTACAGCCATGCTCTACACCCTACACAGCCTCAGGTAAGGTACGGTAAGGAGTCTTGCCAAGTGCACCTTTGCCAATAATGTTGGCCTTGCAGTGCGTGGCTCAGAAAAAAAAAGATGGATTCGGACTATTAGCAGAGCATGGGGGGAAGTGTATAGGATGAACGCTCCTGTTACCTGTGTGTCAGTAGGGATTCCATGTGCTATGGGGGGGAAAGGTTTCCGGGCTGGTGTTGTATAAGGGAGGCCCCACAATGTGAAATCCGAGAGGTAAAATCATCCTTAACTGAGGTTCTTGCTAAAATGAACACAATGGAGGGGTTCATCTTGGCTTGCGGGTAGATTATTCTCAATAAGAATGAAGGGGCGGTGAGGAGGGGAGGACATGGAGTGTCGGTCGCATGTCAGACGCAGCTGAGACATGATGATAACCAGAAATCTCCTGTTCAAGTCTCTAAGGCAGTCCAAGCCTCTCCACTTCAAACAGCAAGGAGCAGTGTAAAGTTGAGGTCTACTCCTGTGGGGGAGGCTAATCTAGAATATGGGCCTCATTACAGGTCGGCGGTCCGGAAATAACGGTGGCGGTAAACCCGCTGCCACTGTTAATTCCGGACCGCCCTATCTCGAGTCCTGCAGGCGGGAGGTGGCATTCCCACCAGGTCTGACCTGGCGGGTTTACCACCGCCCGCCTGCAGTCGGACGTGGAAACACTGGCACTATCACAAGATGGTGCCAGTGTTTCCATGGTCCCCATTCCCATTGAGTCCTATGGGACTCAATGGGAATGAGGATTTACACCATTCGCCTCTGGAATTCCCGGGCCACCAGGGTTGTAATGGCCCGGTAATTCCAGGAATCACGGAGGCGGAATGGCAATACGAGTCCGGCGGTAACAAGGTGGTTTTACCGCCTTGGTTACCGCCGGACTCGTAATGAGGCCTTATGCCTGGAGAGCCCAAGCCTCTCCACTTCAAACAGCAAGGAGCAGTGTAAAGTTGAGGTCTACTCCTGTGAGGGAGGCTAATCTAGAATATGTCTGGAGACTCCAAGCCTCTCCACTTCAAACAGCAAGGAGCGGTGTAAAGTTGAGGTCTATGTTAGGCAGAATCACCTGCAGTACCCTTTGGGAACACTACAGGTAATTAAGACCACAAGTGTAAGCACAGTTTCACCTTTGGTACAAGCCCGTACTACACAGTAAAGTGGTAGCGATGGCTGAGCAGCCAGACTTATCTCAAGTTTAAGTGAGCAGTAGAACAAGTTACACAAAGGACCAACCAATACAGTGATTGAAGTAAACACTTACTCAAGTTTTCTTAGTAAAAGAATATACATTTATTTACTCAAACATTTATAAAACATTACACTAGCATAAGCAGCTCAATATCACACACTAATACACCAGAAAAATCCAACCGGTAAGTAACTGAACAAGTTTAGCTCAAAAATGAAGTAGGAGCAAAATGGCACTTCAGATACTAAATAAAGGAGGGAAAAGACAAGGTTATAAGAATAGACAGCCCAAATACATTCATAGGCAGGGCAAAGGGTTTCAGTTAAATACAAACAGCAATTCTTCTCAACAGTCCTGGGCCAAAGTCAGTGGTTCAGAGTCTTTTGTATAGGACAGCACAGTTCTGGTACATAATGTTTAAGTCTTGGCCACAGATTTTTAAAGGATTTGGCTAGGCGAAAAGTTTGATGAATGTTTAGGGAAGGACAAGCCTTCATAATTGAGGAAAGTTTCACGCACTTGGCCGAAAAGATTTCCGGACCGCGTTCGCACAATACCTTTTTAAATGAAGAAAGCTGCAGATGAGGCAGTTATTCCTGGCAGTTCGAGAAGATCTCGCTGTTCCTGTGCTTCAGTCGTGGGGACAAGAAGGAGGACGTTGGGAGGTTCCTGCACTGCCCATGGAAGAGGCCAAAATGTGTAGCAAGACGTCGGTTTAAGGTGTGAGTGCCTTAAAGTCCACGAGCTGGTTTCCTTCCCTCTGGCTATCCGGTTTTCAACAGCACTCTGATGAGAATTCGACCAGAGTAGGACGTTGTCCAGGTGGCTTGCGAGTTGGTTGTTCCCACCAAACTCAAGAGAAGAAGTTAAACTTGAAGGTCTTCTCTGTCGTCGGAGTTTCAGGCAATTCGGACATGCAGCAGGGCTTCACCATCGTCCAGGAGTTGCAGCAGTCCTCTTCCTTCTTCTCCTCTTCGGTTGTTTCGTTCCAGTGGTCGACTCTGCTTTCCAAGTCCCAGAGACCTGCTTTTAAACAGTTTTCCCCCATTCATTCAGCCTGGCTGTCACTCACACAGCAGGGTGGCTACCTTGCCGGACAGCCAGCTGGCCAATCACAACAGAGTGCATTCAGGTCTCCTAGGAGACTAAGCACAGGGAGTTTCGGACACCTCCCTCACATCCTGTCCACCCCAGACACTCTGGCACCAGAGGAGGGCTTCAGCACAGAAGTGTCATGGTGCATGCTTCCAAACATCGGGAGCCGACTGGCTTACCCCAGTTTCTGGCACCCATAAGGACCTGTAAAGCCCCAAAGGGTTGGGACTTCCTGGACTCAGTCCTGGCGCCGTCGGCGCCAGGCTCATAGTGTTCTATCTGGTGGTAGACTGCATGGGACTGCATACAGCCCAGCCTGATGGAGCTGAGGGACTACTTTACCTGGGATTATTTGTGCAGGGTGTGGCTGAGGGACTACTTTACCTGGAACAAACTACTTGCAAGGCTATTTAAACCACACCCTACACACAGAACACACTTTGCATTATTCTGCACTCCTGCAGTGTAACGCTCACCTTGTCTGCTCAGGTCCTGTACCCTATCTTCAACAGCCACGCTTGTCCTGGGATCACGATCCATCGGCACCTGTGTAGAAGGAAAGGAAAAGAACAGGGATTAGAACAGCGATTGAGGTCTTGCCTGAAGCTGTCCATCCGAAAAGGCTGCGCCTTTCAGCTGCTCTCTGAATTGCTGCACCTGCAGAATAGAAGGCATTCGCATGGAGAGACTATACTCACCCGGAGGCTGTTTTCTTCTTGAAGTCCACTAAAGCGGTCATCCAACGTCTGCTCCGTTGCCGCACCTGCACTGTAGAAAAAGAAAGGAACAGCAGGTTAGTCGCGCACAGGAAAGAAACCATTTAAAGACATTCAGCGACACGAGCTCGCACTATACTCACCCGCAGGAAATCTGCTCAGTGTTGTAGGAAGAGACAAACCTTTGTCAGAAAAAATTCCCAAGGCCGCACCTGAAAGAAATTAAGAACAATAGTGAGAACTTGGGCAATAAGGACATTAAGCAAACTATACCAAGCATCTATTGGCATAGAGACTTACCTGCTGAGTCAAGCCATTCATGACTCCGCTACAGCTCCGCAGAATCAGTGAAGCAACTTGATCCAGGGAAGAGGCTGAACATACCGCGCCCCTGCGAGAGACTGCAGGACGGAGAGCCCACCATTCAAACACGCAAGGTGAGGTATAAACAGAGAGGGGCACTAGGAGGTTACGGGAGGTGGGAGCCAAACCTGCTCCTCACGGCTGGCTAATATCTCATTTCGACATTTTAGGCAAACGCTTCCTGGGAAGTGATAACGAGGGAAAAGACGCGTGCAAGCATCATCACTCAACCTCATGCAACGCGCGTGCAGACGTCCTTCGTGCAGCTTCGTGCGACGCCCCCGTGGAGACCAGGTGAGTGTGACAAGAAGCCCGCCAAAGGGCACGAACGAAGGGACCAAACCTGGTTTGGCGCACAGAGTTACACACAAGAAGGACTTTTCCTAAAAGAAATGGCTAAAAAAGATGACCGGAGTCTGTTTTTACAGATAGGTCTGAAGCGCCATATTGGAAAACATGGCTACCCCTGATGTTGAGCGACCCTTGTTAGCGGTCGCAAAAAATCACAGAAGTTGATCTAAACCACTCTGCCACCAGTCATTTAAAATAAGAAAAGGTAACATTTTACTGTTACATGAGTGCTTTGACTCAGGGGAAGCTAAGCAACCCCCTCAGCACTCTATAGTAAGATAGGGTGTGCTTGCTGCGTCAGTAAATTTAAAGAAACTAGTAAAGTAAATTTAACTTTACAGGCTCTGGGAGACAGTAGTCAGTCTCAGGGAGGGTATTTAAACCTTTGGGGAGTCTGAAAAGACACCCCTGTGCCACTGCACTGAAGTTGCTGTGTGACACACAGAAAAAGATGATGCCACTGGAGTTGTCTTAAAACTCCATAACCAAAGAACATACAAGTAAAACACAGACAAAATACATGGAAGAGTGGGACAAAAAAGGCTCACATTCTTGCCAGGTAAAAAATAAAATCCTAGAAATCCAGCAAAGTTGCTGGGGGTCTCAAAAGGTAAGGGAAATTAGCACATTTGGAGAATTCTCCCTAAAAGTTTACTCCTGTGGGGGAGTGTTGTAATGTAGCCTGTTAATTCATTCGTGCCACATTGCTAATGTAATAGTTGATGCTTTCATTAGAACTTTAGCGAGCTCTGTGTTCTTTAGCTTCAGAGCATTCTTGTTTACCTTTGGGAGTTCTGAAGTTGTCAGTTGAAGTTGTTGCGTTGGCAGCAGAGTCCTTGGCATCCTGCTGAGGGTCTTCCTTGCTGTGTATCTTAATAAATCAAATGTTTAAGTGTCACAGCGTGTCATCCATCTTTACAATAGGGAGGCTAATCTAGAATATGTCTGTTCAGCTGAACCCCCTCAGAGAGGTGGGATTGACATTTGGGATATTGTGAACTCTAATATGTTTAAACTTGTATCAATGGAGAAGGATATTCAGACACTGCTCTGTTCAATGGGAGGTGTGGGAGTCCTTCGACAGAGCTGGTAGACCCAAGGGTGTCCCTGAATCCCTCAGAGCTGGCTTCTCCTTCACTGAATAGTTCAACGCCATTGGTGGGGTTAATAGAGCAGAGTCACACCACAGCGGCTCAGGAGGTGGATGATGAGCCCATCACTCTGCCAGAGTCACCGCAGTCTCCATCATTCACTATTTCTAACTCCTGCAGAATCAGGCGGAAAGATAACAAGGCGAGAAGGAAAGCCATTAAGAATTCCAATAACTGTAATGAGAAGAAAACAAAAAACATGCAAGCTGTCAAAATTCCTGACCACATTTCCACAGTTACAAACCTATGCAACTTGCCTCTGGTGAACGAGGTCATTGATCTGAATACTATGTGCAATAGGGTGGAGCAGCAGAGTGAGGCTAGGGGGAGGTCTTCCGTCTCAAGGGTTGGCTGTTCCACTGAGCCACCATCTGTGCTACAGGAGGAGAGCCTGGCTTTGTGTCCTACCATCTCGGGTGAGGCTAGGGGGAGGTCTTCCATCTCAAGGGTTGGCTGTTCCACTGAGCCACCCTCTGTGCTACAGGAGGAGAGCCTGGATTTGTGTCCTACCATCTCGGGTGAGGCTAGGGGAGGTCTTCCGTCTCGAGGGTTGGCTGTTCCACTGAGCCACCATCTGTGCTACAGGAGGAGAGCCTGGCTTTGTGTCCTATCATCTCGGCTGAGGCTAGGGGGAGGTGTTCCGTCTTGAGGGTTGGCTGTTCCACTGATCCACCATCTGTGCTACAGGAGGAGAGCCTGGCTTTGTGTCTTACCATCTCGGGGGGGTGCTAGGGGGAGGTCTTCCATCTAGAGAGTTGGCTGTTCCACTTAGCCACCATCTGTGCTACAGGAGGAGAGCCTAGCTTTGTGTCTTACCATCTCGGGTGAGGCATGGGGGAGGTCTTCCGTCTTGAGGGTTGGCTGTTCCACTGAGCCACCATCTGTGCTACAGGAGGAGAGCCTAGCTTTGTGTCTTACCATCTCGGGTGAGGCTAGGGGGAGGTCTTCCATCTCGAGGGTTAGCTGTTCCACTGGCCACCATCTGTGCTACAGGAGGAGAGCCTGGCTTTGTGCCCTACCATCTCGGGTGGGGCTAGGAGGAGGTCTTCCATCTCGAGGGTTGGCTGTTCCACTGAGACACCATCTGTGCTACAGGAGGAGAGCCTGGCTTAGTGTCATACTATCTCGGGTGGGGCTAGGGGCAGGTATTCCATCTCGAGGGTTGGCTGTTCCACAGACCCACGATCTGTGCTACAGGAGGAAAGCCTGGCTTTGTGCCCTACCATCTCGGCTGAGGCCCCTCTAGCTGACAAGCCCAAAGAAACTGCTCCATTTGCCGGTTTTGAAATGGAGGCCTTACCTTGGTAGATTTCCGTCTGCCAGGATGAGGTTGTGTCTCAAATTTAGTCTTCAGTGTTTGCCCGATTTGGAGTATATAGGTCCTATGTTGGGTACTCATGACGAGCTGAGGATGTGTAGAATGTGTGTGTTATGTTGGGTCCCTCGCCACAAATGACTCTGACATCTCTGTTTGAACTGTTAACTTATTTACTGAGTTTCAAGTACATCAGGTCCAGTTCATTGAGTCAAGTAAATAATAGGGGCAGATGACATCCACCGGCATTCTCTCTCAGGGCTCACATCTCTCTAACTGACAACCGTGGAACACTCTTATAGGATAACATTCTCTGCTCTACATTCTACCACAGCATTCCACTCACTTGCAATAGGTGTAGGAAAAGCTAGATCTTCTGTCTCGAGGGTTGGCTGTTCCACTGAGCCACGATCTGTGCTACCAGAGGAGAGCCTGGCTTTGTGCCATACCATCTCGGGTGGGGATAGGGGGAGGTCTTCCGTCTCGAAGGTTGGCTGTTCCACTGAGCCCCCATCTGTGCTACAGGAGGAGAGCCTGGCTTTGTGTCCTACCATCTCGGGTGCGGCTAAGGGGAGGTCTTCTGTCTCGAGGGTTGGCTGTTTCACTGAGCCACAATCTGTGCTGCAGGAGGAGAGCCTGGCTTTGTGTCATACCATCTTGGGTGGAGTTAGGGGGAGGTCGTCCATCTCGAGGGTTGGCTGTTCCACTGAGCCACGATCTGTGCTACAGGAGGAGAGCCTGGCTTTGTGTCATACCATCTCGGGTGGGGCTAGGTGGAGGTCTTCCGTCTTGAGGGTTGGCTGTTCCACTGAGCCACCATCTGTGCTACAGGAGGAGAGCCTGGCTTTGTGTCCTACCATCTCGGGTGGGGTAGGGGGAGGCCTTCTGTCTCGAGGGTTGGCTGTTTCACTGAGCCACAATCTGTGCTACAGGAAGAGAGCCTGGCTTTGTGTCATACCATCATGGGTGGAGCTAGGGGGAGGTCGTCCATCTCGAGGGTTGGCTGTTCCACTGAGCCACGATCTGTGCTACAGGAGGAGAGCCTGGCTTTGTGTCATACCATCTTGGGTGGAGCTAGGGGGAGGTCATCCATCTCGAGGGTTGGCTGTTCCACTGAGCCACGATCTGTGCTACAGGAGGAGAGCCTGGCTTTGTGTCATACCATCTCGGGTGGGGCTAGGGGGAGGTCTTCCATCTCGAGGGTTGGCTGTTCCACTGAGCCACCATCTGTGCTACAGGAGGAGAGCCTGGCTTTGTGTCATACTATCTCGAGTGGGGCTAGGGGCAGGTCTTCCATCTCGAAGGAAAGCCTGGCTTTGTGCCCTACCATCTCGGGTGAGGCCCCTCTAGCTGACAAGCCCAAAGAAACTGCTCCATTTGCCGGTTTTGAAATGTAGGCCTTACCTTGGTAGATTTCCGTCTGCCAGGATGAGGCTGTGTCTCAAATTTAGACTTCAGTTTTTGCCCGATTTGGAGTATATAGGTCCTAGGTTGGGTACTCATGACGAGCTGAGATTGTGTAGAATGTGTGTGTTATGTCGGGTCCCTGGCCACAAATGACTCTGACATCTCTGTTTGAACTGTTAACTTCTTTACTGAGTTTCAAGTACATCTGGTCGAGTTCATTGAGTCAAGTAAGTAATAGGGACAGATGCCATCCACCGGCATTCTCTCTCAGGGCTCACATCTCTCGAACTGACAACCGTGGAACACTCTTATAGAATAACATTCTCTGCTCTACATTCTACCACAGCATTCCACTCACTTGCATTAGGTGTAGGAAAAGCTAGATCTTCTGTCTCGAGGGTCGGCTGTTCCACTGAGCCACGATCTGTGCTACCGGAGGAGAGCCTGGCTTTGTGCCATACCATCTCGGGTGGGGATAGGGGGAGGACTTCCGTCTCGAAGGTTGGCTGTTCCACTGAGCCCCCATCTGTGCTACAGGAGGAGAGCCTGGCTTTGTGTCTTACCATCTCGGGTGGGGCTAGGGGGAGGTCTTCTGTCTCGAGGGTTGGCTGTTTCACTGAGCCACAATCTGTGCTACAGGAGGAGAGCCTGGCTTTGTGTCATACCATCATGGGTGGAGCTAGGGGGAGGTCGTCCATCTCGAGGGTTGGCTGTTCCACTGAGCCACGATCTGTGCTACAGGAGGAGAGCCTGGCTTTGTGTCATACCATCTCGGGTGGGGCTAGGTGGAGGTCTTCCATCTCGAGGGTTGGCTGTTCCACTGAGCTACAATCTGTGCTATAGGTGGAGGGCCTGGCTTTGTGCCCTAACATATTGGGTGGGGCTAGGGGGAGGTATTCCGTCTAGAGAGTTGGCTGTTCCGCTGAGCCCCCCTCTGTGCTACAGGAGGAGAGCCTGGCTTTGTGTCATACCATCTCGGGTAGGGCTAGGGGAAGGTCTTCCGTCTCCAGGGGTGGCTGTTCCACCGAGCCACCATCTGTGCTACAGGAGGAGAGCCTGGCTTAGTGTCATACTATCTCGAGTGGGGCTAGGGCCAGGTCTTCCATCTCGAAGGAAAGCCTGGCTTTGTGCCCTACCATCTCGGGTGAGGCCCCTGTAGCTGACAAGCCCAAAGAAACTGCTCCATTTGCCGGTTTTGAAATGGAGGCCTTACCTTGGTAGATTTCCGTTTGCCAGGTTGAGGCTGTGTCTCAAATTTAGACTTCAGTTTTTGCCCGATTTGGAGTATATAGGTCCTATGTTGGGTACTCATGACGAGCTGAGAGTGTGTAGAATGTGTGTGTTATGTCGGGTCCCTGGCCACAAATGACTCTGACATCTCTGGTTGAACTATTAACTTCTTTACTGAGTTTCAAGTACATCTGGTCCAGTTCATTGAGTCAAGTAAGTAATAGGGACAGATGCCATCCACTGGCATTCTCTCTCAGTGCTCACATCTCTCCAACTGACAACCGTGGAACACTCTTCTAGGATAACATTCTCTGCTCTACATTCTACCACATCATTCCACTCACTTTCAATAGGTGCAGGCAAAGCGAGATCTTCTGTCTCGAGGGTCGGCTGTTCCACTGAGCCACGATCCACAATCTGTGCTACAGGAGGAGAGCCTGGCTTTGTGCCATACCATCTTGGGTGGGGTTCCAGGGAGGTCTTCTGTCTCTAGGGTTGGCTGTTTCACTGAGCAACAATCTGTGCTACAGGAGGAGAGCCTGGCTTTGTCTCATACCATCTTGGGTGGAGCTAGGGGGTGTCAGATATCCCTAAACACGGCTCCTTGTTGACCCGTCGTGAAGAAGGTATTTCTTCCTATCAATGTGTCTCTCAGGGGTACAAAAGGACAGACTGAGAGACTAATTGATCGGAAGATGATGATGTAGAGTCGTTGGTATCGGTAGAGTTGTGCGAACCTCAAGCTTCACGACAGATGGGACATCCAGTTACCTTCCGACAACTGCAGAATATTACACTTATTAACAACCAAATATGCTTTCTCTTGATTAAGAATAACGCTAATCAACAGACTAACCTGCAGGACAATGAGTTTAAACCAGAAGTGTTTCATACACGAATATCCTCTAGACTGTTGATTTCTGGAGACCGTAAGAGAAAGAAAGAGCAATAAGTGTCAGATAGCAAGATTCAGAGAATGGTAAGGAAAGTAATATTTCTTACCCTGGTCCTCTGGATGTTGTTGTTTCTAATGAGTCCTCCTTCCGATCTTCCGCTGCAAGTCGTGTGAATTTTCTCCACCACCGGTCCCGATGGCACAAGAAGACCAATGTGCAAGGCAGTCTCTAGTCCAGCACCCAGCCTATTCCCGCCGGCACGAGGACGCCTAAAAGGTGCTCAGGAAGTCTCTAGTCCAGCACCAAACCTATTCCCGCCGGCACGAGGACGCCTAAGACTATCTAGGGAGAAAGGACAGGGTAACAGAAGGAAGGGGAAGAGGAAGGAAGAATGGGAAAAAAGGCAAGAGGTCTCCCAACCTCCCAGATCCAAACTCTACTGAACAAAATCGCTAGGCAAGAATATCCAAAAACAATCCGAGGTCAAAAATCCAAAGTCAAAAATCCAAAGACAAATAAGGGCAATCCGAGAGCGTATCCAAAAACGTAATCCAAGGTCCAAAAAGCCAAAATCCAAGCAAGAAACAAGCCACTGTCAAGAAACGATCAGAAGCAGCGAGTAAAGGGCGCCGGTTAGTTAAGTACCCAAACTACCGGCAACAAGACGGTCATGTGACCCAGTACGTGCACTATCAGGTGGGAGACGACGCACCCACTGACGTAACCTCCAAGGCAACTTCCACACAAAACGTCGGGAACCAAGTTTCCGACGAAAACGTCTGACCCGGGCAGCGCAAGGTGAAACCGACTCCGCCCCCTGTCCTTCCTTCGAAAGCGACAAGCTCTTCTGTCTACGAGAGGACAAGCGTTTTCTGACAGTATCCTCCCCCAAAGGACCCCCATGCCCCTGAGAGGCCAGAAATTGGGAGATCAACAACGGGGCATGCACATTTTTCTCAGGTTCCCATGTCCGATCTTCCGGACCGTAACCTTTCCAGTCCACCAGGAAATATCGGGTACCACGAGAAACCCTGGAATCAAGAATAGCATGGACTTCATATTCCTCCACCCCTTGAACCAAAACCGGAGACGGAGGAGCACTTATCCGGGTACAATCAACACAAGGTTTTATCATGGAAACATGAAAAACAGGATGTATCTTCCATGAACACGGCAAGTCCAACCTGACAACCAATGGGCTTAAGACATCCTTGACAACATAAGGACCGACAAAACGTGGGATCAAACACCGACGACCTGGAATGCGTAAATTCTTTGTGGAAAGCCAAACCCGCGAACCTGGAACATAAACGGGTGAAGGACGGCGATTCCGATCAGCATACTTTTTTGCCTGCTCTTGGGCTTGCACCAGATGTTCCAAAACCCTAGCATGGACCAGAGATAGATCCTTGATACAGGATTGCACTGCTGGGCAATCCGCAGGAAGCTTCCAATCAAGAGGAAGAGTGCGTGGATGTTGCCCATATAAGGCAAAAAATGGAGAGGTTCCTGTAGACGAATGGCTGGAATTATTATATGCAAATTCCGCTAAGGGAAGAACAGCTAACCAGGATTCTTGATGTTGAAGGATGAGACACCTGAGATACTGCTCCATCGTAGCGTTAACACGCTCAGTTTGCCCATCCGTCTGCGGATGGAACGCTGTGGAGCAACGTTCATCCACACCCAACGCGAACATGAGATGCCTCCAAAAACGTGACGTAAACTGGGAACCCCTGTCAGAAACCACGATCTCTGGCAACCCAAAAAACCGAAAGACGTGCCGCAAGAACAACTCAGCCAACTTGGAAGCAGAAGGCAGACCCTGGCAAGGGATAAACAAGGACATCTTCGAAAAACTGTCCACCACCACCCATACGGTATCAAAACCATCGACCAGAGGCAACTCCACTACGAAATCCATAGTAATCATCGCCCATGGTCTAGCCGGTACTGGCAACGGCTGAAGCAACCCCATAGGTTTCGCAGAATGAGACTTACATTGGGCACAGATAGCGCAGGTTGATATGTATTGCGTGACATCCCTGCGCATAGAAGGCCACCAGCACCAACGTTTGAGGAGTTCAAGAGTTTTCTGTGAACCCGGATGAGCGGCAATAGCAGCGTCATGACACAAGGCAATCGCCGCCCACCGGGTCTCCTGATCAGGCATAAAGACCCGACCCTGAACGTAAGGTAGACCATGCACGACATCCATGTTATACTCTGCCAATTCCGCGGGTCCTTTATCAACCCAGGTTTGGAGCATAGATTTCAAAGGGGGCTGTAAGGAACAACTACAAACCACTTGTGTTGGCAACAACAACGACCCATCTTGAGGACGTGAAACACAATCCCCCAAACTTCTGGACAGGGCGTCAGCTTTGGAATGTAGAACACCTGGGCGATAAGTCAAAGTGAAGTTATACATAGAGAAGAACTCATGCCAGCGGGCATGTCTTGCAGTAGAGCAAGTCAAGGACTGCAAGGCCAACAGGTTTCTGTGATCCGTATATACCTGGACCGGTACCTCTGTACCAAGAAGATGATGGCGCCAGACCGTAAATGCATCCCTAACAGCCAACAATTCCCGCTCAGTGACGGTGTAATTACGCTCATAGGGCGTTAGTTTGCGTGAATGATACGCGACTGGATGTAGCTCCCCAGTATCAGCGCAAGACTGAGACAAGATAGCCCCTACCGCAACATCCGAGGCATCTGCTTCGACAAAGAAAGGATACTCGGCATTAGGATGCAACAAGACAGGAGCAGTAGTGAACGCAGCCTTTAAGACATCAAACGCAGCTTGAGCGTTATCATTCCACAAATAAGGTTTTTTGCTGCTGGTCAATTCGGTAAGAGGTGCCGAAATAGCGGAAAACTGTCTAATGAAACGCCGGTAGAAGTTAGAAAACCCCAGAAATGACTGCAACTCCTTCCTGGTAGTAGGTATAGGCCAGTTCAAAACGGCTTTAACCTTACTACTACTCATCTGCACACCTTTATTAGTGATGTCATATCCCAGGAACTCGACATGAGTAGCATGGAATTCACACTTTTCTAACTTGACAAAAAGACTATGATCCCGCAAGCGCTGTAAGACTTCCGAAACATGGCGCACATGAGATTCCATAGAAGGGGAGTAGACGAGTATATCGTCTAGGTACACGATAACAAACCTGTCGATCATGTCCCGAAGAACATCATTAATGAAATTCTGAAAAGTGGCCGGAGCATTACAAAGCCCGAATGGCATTACTAAATACTCGAATAAGCCATATCTGGTCTTGAAGGCGGTCTTCCATTCGTCCCCACGACGAATCCTGACTAAATTGTAAGCTCCCCTTAGGTCCAATTTGGTGAAGAACTCTGAAGACCCTAACTGATCTAGTAAGACCGATATCAAGGGAATCGGGTACTGATTTTGGATAGTTCCTGCATTCAGCTCTCTGTAGTCAATACAAGGTCTTAATTCGCCCTCCTTCTTGGGCACAAAGAATAACGGAGAAGCAAAAGGAGAATGAGATGGTCTAATAAAACCCAACTCTAAGGCTTTATCCAGATATTCTTTAAGGACGACATCTTCTTTCTGGGTAAGGGAATAAATACGTCCCGATGGTACCTTAGCATTGGGTTTGAGGTCGATCGGGCAATCGTATGGCCGATGAGGTGGCAAACTCTCAGCTTTCCCTTTATCAAAAACATCCATGTAACTTGTGTACTCGACAGGCAATATAATGTTAGCAACTGCTCCAATAGTGACCACTGATTCTAACAAGGCCCGACTAGGAGCTGCCGATATAGAGTCTGCTGGCCTGCATGAGTGAAGACATTGCTGAGAACTAAAGGTAATAGCCCCGGTGTCCCAATTAATGACCGGATTGTGGAGCTTGAGCCAAGGTAAGCCCAGAATCAGTTTGTATTGGGGTGCCATAATGACATCAAACGTGATGGTTTCTGAATGCTCGACCCCAATGGTTAACTGCAAAGGTATGGTATGTTCCGTAACAAGCCCAGACAGAAGAATAGAACCGTCAACTGCATTCACCACCTCTGGGACATTCTTTGGTAAAAGGGGAATACCCCATTTCCGAACATATTGGGCATCAACGTAGTTACCAGTAGCCCCCGAGTCTAGTACAGCTTCAGAACTCCATGGCGCGACCTGATCATAACTCAGAGAAATGTCCACATAAAAGGGGATAGACAACCAGGAACCCTGCATAGGAGAGCTCGGCGTAGGGGTTCCTTCTACTGCCGGGCTTTGGCGTTTCCCGATTTGCGGGGTCTTTTTGGACATGCACTAAGTAGATGATTCGCGGAACCGCAATAAAAGCACAAATTGTTCCGTCTGCGATTTTCTCTTTCTTCAGTCGATAACGGGCCCCTTACTGCCCCAATTTGCATGGGTTCCTCAACACCAGAAACAGGAACTGGGGGAACGGTAGGATTAACCGGGACTACTCTCCTCTCCCCTTTTCTTTCTGCCCGTCGGGCATCGATCTGGAGTACTAAGCCCAAGAAATCGGGAAAGGACGTAGGAACCACCGGAACCGTGGCTATAGTATCCTTCAAAGAGTCAGACAACCCTTTATAGAATAAAGCTGCCTTCTTATCTTCCGGCCAACTGGTTTCAGCAACCAACTGATTAAACTTAGCCAAGTAAGACAATAAAGAAGCATCCCCCTGACGAAGATTTAACAATTCCAAATCAGTGGCCTGAGTTTTGTAACGAGTGTCAAAGACCCTTGTCATAGCACTAATCAATGCATCACAGTCAAACAACAGCGGACTGCCTTGCTCCAACAACGGATTCGCCCAAACAGCGGCCATGCCTCCAAGATTCGATAACACAAAGTCCGCTTTCGTAGTTGCATCGGGAAACGAGGTAGGCCGACACAAGAAATGTAATCTACATTGGTTAATGAAGGTCCGAAAGGATTTGGGATCTCCAGTAAACCTTTCAGGGGGAGCAAGCGGGAACTGAGCGGCCATATAGACATGCGTAGAATCTGGTCTCGCTGAAGATGCAGCCTGACCTGAAGCAGAAGCGGAGGCCAAAGACGGTGATCCTGTAACCACTTCCCTGATACCGGCCTGCATTTCGTCAATGCGTCGGTGAGTATCAGCCTGGGCTGCCGTCATGTCGGCACGCAGGTCGGCCACTAATTGCACCAAAACAGCCAACGGGTCATTAGCTACATCCATGATAAGGGCTTCTGATTCTGTCAGATATCCCTAAACACGGCTCCTTGTTGACCCGTCGTGAAGAAGGTATTTCTTCCTATCAATGTGTCTCTCAGGGGTACAAAAGGACAGACTGAGAGACTAATTGATCGGAAGATGATGATGTAGAGTCGTTGGTATCGGTAGAGTTGTGCGAACCTCAAGCTTCACGACAGATGGGACATCCAGTTACCTTCCGACAACTGCAGAATATTACACTTATTAACAACCAAATATGCTTTCTCTTGATTAAGAATAACGCTAATCAACAGACTAACCTGCAGGACAATGAGTTTAAACCAGAAGTGTTTCATACACGAATATCCTCTAGACTGTTGATTTCTGGAGACCGTAAGAGAAAGAAAGAGCAATAAGTGTCAGATAGCAAGATTCAGAGAATGGTAAGGAAAGTAATATTTCTTACCCTGGTCCTCTGGATGTTGTTGTTTCTAATGAGTCCTCCTTCCGATCTTCCGCTGCAAGTCGTGTGAATTTTCTCCACCACCGGTCCCGATGGCACAAGAAGACCAATGTGCAAGGCAGTCTCTAGTCCAGCACCCAGCCTATTCCCGCCGGCACGAGGACGCCTAAAAGGTGCTCAGGAAGTCTCTAGTCCAGCACCAAACCTATTCCCGCCGGCACGAGGACGCCTAAGACTATCTAGGGAGAAAGGACAGGGTAACAGAAGGAAGGGGAAGAGGAAGGAAGAATGGGAAAAAAGGCAAGAGGTCTCCCAACCTCCCAGATCCAAACTCTACTGAACAAAATCGCTAGGCAAGAATATCCAAAAACAATCCGAGGTCAAAATTCCAAAGTCAAAAATCCAAAGACAAATAAGGGCAATCCGAGAGCGTATCCAAAAACGTAATCCAAGGTCCAAAAAGCCAAAATCCAAGCAAGAAACAAGCCACTGTCAAGAAACGATCAGAAGCAGCGA
The DNA here is from genome assembly GCF_040938575.1 of Ambystoma mexicanum. Classification (NCBI taxonomy): domain Eukaryota; kingdom Metazoa; phylum Chordata; class Amphibia; order Caudata; family Ambystomatidae; genus Ambystoma; species Ambystoma mexicanum. The sequence continues at coordinate 1,386,271,668 of NC_090931.1, forward strand.
GTAAAGGGCGCCGGTTAGTTAAGTACCCAAACTACCGGCAACAAGACGGTCACGTGACCCAGTACGTGCACTATCAGGTGGGAGACGACGCACCCACTGACGTAACCTCCAAGGCAACTTCCACACAAAACGTCGGGAACCAAGTTTCCGACGAAAACGTCTGACCCGGGCAGCGCAAGGTGAAACCGACTCCGCCCCCTGTCTTTCCTTCGAAAGCGACAAGCTCTTCTGTCTACGAGAGGACAAGCGTTTTCTGACAGGGGGAGGTCGTCCATCTCGAGGGTTGGCTGTTCCACCGAGCCACCATCTGTGCTACAGGAGGAGAGCCTGGCTTTGTGTCATACCATCTTGGGTGGGGTTCCAGGGAGGTCTTCTGTCTCTAGGGTTGGCTGTTTCACTGAGCAACAATCTGTGCTACAGGAGGAGAGCCTGGCTTTGTGTCATACCATCTTGGGTGGAGCTAGGGGGAGGTCGTCCATCTCGAGGGTTGGCTGTTCCACTGAGCCACAATCTGTGCTACAGGAGGAGAGCCTGGCGTTGTGTCATACCATCTCGGGTGGAGCTAGGTGGAGGTCTTCCGTCTCGAGGGTTGGCTGTTCCACTGAGCCACAATCTGTGCTAAAGGTGGAGGGCCTGGCTTTGTGCCCTACCATCTTGGGTGGGGCTAGGGGGAGGTCTTCCATCTCGAGTGTTCGCTGTTCCACTGAGCCACCATCTGTGCTACAGGAGGAGAGCCTGGCTTTATGTCATACTATCTCTGGTGGGGCTAGGGGGAGGTCTTCCATCTCGAGTGTTCGCTGTTCCACTGAGCCACCATCTGTGCTACAGGTGGAGAGCCTGGCTTAGTGTCATACTATCTCGGGTGGGGCTAGGGGCATGTCTTCCATCTCGAAGGAAAGCCTGGCTTTGTGCTCTACCATCTCGGGTGAGGCCCCTCTAGCTGACAAGCCCAAAGAAACTGCTCCATTTGCCGGTTTTGAAATGGAGGCCTTACCTTGGTAGATTTCCGTCTGCCAGGATGAGGCTGTGTCTCAAATTTAGACTTCAGTGTTTGCCCGATTTGGAGTATATAGGTCCTATGTTGGGTACTCATGACGAGCTGAGAGTGTGTAGAATGTGTGTGTTATGTCGGGTCCCTGGCCACAAATGACTCTGACATCTCTGGTTGAACTATTAACTTCTTTACTGAGTTTCAAGTACATCAAGTCCAGTTCATTGAGTCAAGTAAGTAATAGGGACAGATGACATCCACCGGCATTCTCTCTCAGTGCTCACATCTCTCCAACTGACAACCGTGGAACACTCTTATAGGATAATATTCTCTGCTCTGCATTCTACCACAGCATTCCACCCACTTGCAATAGGTGCAGACAAAGCTAGATCTTCTGTCTCGAGGGTCGGCTGTTCCACTGAGCCACGATCCACGATCTGTGCTACAGGAGGAGAGCCTGGCTTTGTGCCATACCATCTCGGGTGGGGCTAGGGGGAGGTCTTCCGTCTCGAGGGTTGACTGTTCCATTGAGCCACCATCTGTGCTATAGGAGGAGAGCCTGGCTTTGTGTCATACCATCTCGGCTGGGGCTAGGGGGAGGTCTTCTGTCTCGAGGGTTGGCTGTTTCACTGAGCCACAATCTGTGCTGCAGGAGGAGAGCCTGGCTTTGTGTCATACCATCTTGGGTGGAGTTAGGGGGAGGTCGTCCATCTCGAGGGTTGGCTGTTCCACTGAGCCACGATCTGTGCTACAGGAGGAGAGCCTGGCTTTGTGTCATACCATCTCGGGTGGGGCTAGGTGGAGGTCTTCCGTCTTGAGGGTTGGCTGTTCCACTGAGCCACCATCTGTGCTACAGGAGGAGAGCCTGGCTTTGTGTCCTACCATCTCGGGTGGGGTAGGGGGAGGCCTTCTGTCTCGAGGGTTGGCTGTTTCACTGAGCCACAATCTGTGCTACAGGAAGAGAGCCTGGCTTTGTGTCATACCATCATGGGTGGAGCTAGGGGGAGGTCGTCCATCTCGAGGGTTGGCTGTTCCACTGAGCCACGATCTGTGCTACAGGAGGAGAGCCTGGCTTTGTGTCATACCATCTTGGGTGGAGCTAGGGGGAGGTCATCCATCTCGAGGGTTGGCTGTTCCACTGAGCCACGATCTGTGCTACAGGAGGAGAGCCTGGCTTTGTGTCATACCATCTCGGGTGGGGCTAGGTGGAGGTCTTCCATCTCGAGGGTTGGCTGTTCCACTGAGCCACCATCTGTGCTACAGGAGGAGAGCCTGGCTTTGTGTCATACTATCTCGAGTGGGGCTAGGGGCAGGTCTTCCATCTCGAAGGAAAGCCTGGCTTTGTGCCCTACCATCTCGGGTGAGGCCCCTCTAGCTGACAAGCCCAAAGAAACTGCTCCATTTGCCGGTTTTGAAATGTAGGCCTTACCTTGGTAGATTTCCGTCTGCCAGGATGAGGCTGTGTCTCAAATTTAGACTTCAGTTTTTGCCCGATTTGGAGTATATAGGTCCTAGGTTGGGTACTCATGACGAGCTGAGATTGTGTAGAATGTGTGTGTTATGTCGGGTCCCTGGCCACAAATGACTCTGACATCTCTGTTTAAACTGTTAACTTCTTTACTGAGTTTCAAGTACATCTGGTCGAGTTCATTGAGTCAAGTAAGTAATAGGGACAGATGCCATCCACCGGCATTCTCTCTCAGGGCTCACATCTCTCCAACTGACAACCGTGGAACACTCTTATAGAATAACATTCTCTGCTCTACATTCTACCACAGCATTCCACTCACTTGCAATAGGTGTAGGAAAAGCTAGATCTTCTGTCTCGAGGGTCGGCTGTTCCACTGAGCCACGATCTGTGCTACCGGAGGAGAGCCTGGCTTTGTGCCATACCATCTCGGGTGGGGATAGGGGTAGGACTTCCGTCTCGAAGGTTGGCTTTTCCACTGAGCCCCCATCTGTGCTACAGGAGGAGAGCCTGGCTTTGTGTCCTACCATCTCGGGTGGGGCTAGGGGGAGGTCTTCTGTCTCGAGGGTTGGCTGTTTCACTGAGCCACAATCTGTGCTACAGGAGGAGAGCCTGGCTTTGTGTCATACCATCATGGGTGGAGCTAGGGGGAGGTCGTCCATCTCGAGGGTTGGCTGTTCCACTGAGCTACAATCTGTGCTACAGGTGGAGGGCCTGGCTTTGTGCCCTAACATATTGGGTGGGGCTAGGGGGAGGTATTCCGTCTAGAGAGTTGGCTGTTCCGCTGAGCCCCCCTCTGTGCTACAGGAGGAGAGCCTGGCTTTGTGTCATACCATCTCGGGTGGGGCTAGGTGGAGGTCTTCCATCTCGAGGGTTGGCTGTTCCACTGAGCTACAATCTGTGCTACAGGTGGAGGGCCTGGCTTTGTGCCCTAACATATTGGGTGGGGCTAGGGGGAGGTATTCCGTCTAGAGAGTTGGCTGTTCCGCTGAGCCCCCCTCTGTGCTACAGGAGGAGAGCCTGGCTTTGTGTCATACCATCTCGGGTAGGGCTAGGGGAAGGTCTTCCGTCTCCAGGGGTGGCTGTTCCACCGAGCCACCATCTGTGCTACAGGAGGAGAGCCTGGCTTAGTGTCATACTATCTCGAGTGGGCTAGGGCCAGGTCTTCCATCTCGAAGGAAAGCCTGGCTTTGTGCCCTACCATCTCGGGTGAGGCCCCTGTAGCTGACAAGCCCAAAGAAACTGCTCCATTTGCCGGTTTTGAAATGGAGGCCTTACCTTGGTAGATTTCCGTTTGCCAGGTTGAGGCTGTGTCTCAAATTTAGACTTCAGTTTTTGCCCGATTTGGAGTATATAGGTCCTATGTTGGGTACTCATGACGAGCTGAGAGTGTGTAGAATGTGTGTGTTATGTCGGGTCCCTGGCCACAAATGACTCTGACATCTCTGGTTGAACTATTAACTTCTTTACTGAGTTTCAAGTACATCTGGTCCAGTTCATTGAGTCAAGTAAGTAATAGGGACAGATGCCATCCACTGGCATTCTCTCTCAGTGCTCACATCTCTCCAACTGACAACCGTGGAACACTCTTCTAGGATAACATTCTCTGCTCTACATTCTACCACATCATTCCACTCACTTTCAATAGGTGCAGGCAAAGCGAGATCTTCTGTCTCGAGGGTCGGCTGTTCCACTGAGCCACGATCCACAATCTGTGCTACAGGAGGAGAGCCTGGCTTTGTGCCATACCATCTTGGGTGGGGTTCCAGGGAGGTCTTCTGTCTCTAGGGTTGGCTGTTTCACTGAGCAACAATCTGTGCTACAGGAGGAGAGCCTGGCTTTGTCTCATACCATCTTGGGTGGAGCTAGGGGGAGGTCGTCCATCTCGAGGGTTGGCTGTTCCACCGAGCCACCATCTGTGCTACAGGAGGAGAGCCTGGCTTTGTGTCATACCATCTTGGGTGGGGTTCCAGGGAGGTCTTCTGTCTCTAGGGTTGGCTGTTTCACTGAGCAACAATCTGTGCTACAGGAGGAGAGCCTGGCTTTGTGTCATACCATCTTGGGTGGAGCTAGGGGGAGGTCGTCCATCTCGAGGGTTGGCTGTTCCACTGAGCCACAATCTGTGCTACAGGAGGAGAGCCTGGCGTTGTGTCATACCATCTCGGGTGGAGCTAGGTGGAGGTCTTCCGTCTCGAGGGTTGGCTGTTCCACTGAGCCACAATCTGTGTTAAAGGTGGAGGGCCTGGCTTTGTGCCCTACCATCTTGGGTGGGGCTAGGGGGAGGTCTTCCATCTCGAGTGTTCGCTGTTCCACTGAGCCACCATCTGTGCTACAGGAGGAGAGCCTGGCTTTATGTCATACTATCTCTGGTGGGGCTAGGGGGAGGTCTTCCATCTCGAGTGTTCGCTGTTCCACTGAGCCACCATCTGTGCTACAGGTGGAGAGCCTGGCTTAGTGTCATACTATCTCGGGTGGGGCTAGGGGCATGTCTTCCATCTCGAAGGAAAGCCTGGCTTTGTGCTCTACCATCTCGGGTGAGGCCCCTCTAGCTGACAAGTCCAAAGAAACTGCTCCATTTGCCGGTTTTGAAATGGAGGCCTTACCTTGGTAGATTTCCGTCTGCCAGGATGAGGCTGTGTCTCAAATTTAGACTTCAGTGTTTGCCCGATTTGGAGTATATAGGTCCTATGTTGGGTACTCATGACGAGCTGAGAGTGTGTAGAATGTGTGTGTTATGTCGGGTCCCTGGCCACAAATGACTCTGACATCTCTGGTTGAACTATTAACTTCTTTACTGAGTTTCAAGTACATCAAGTCCAGTTCATTGAGTCAAGTAAGTAATAGGGACAGATGACATCCACCGGCATTCTCTCTCAGTGCTCACATCTCTCCAACTGACAACCGTGGAACACTCTTATAGGATAATATTCTCTGCTCTGCATTCTACCACAGCATTCCACCCACTTGCAATAGGTGCAGACAAAGCTAGATCTTCTGTCTCGAGGGTCGGCTGTTCCACTGAGCCACGATCCACGATCTGTGCTACAGGAGGAGAGCCTGGCTTTGTGCCATACCATCTCGGGTGGGGCTAGGGGGAGGTCTTCCGTCTCGAGGGTTGACTGTTCCATTGAGCCACCATCTGTGCTATAGGAGGAGAGCCTGGCTTTGTGTCATACCATCTCGGCTGGGGCTAGGGGGAGGTCTTCTGTCTCGAGGGTTGGCTGTTTCACTGAGCCACAATCTGTGCTGCAGGAGGAGAGCCTGGCTTTGTGTCATACCATCTTGGGTGGAGTTAGGGGGAGGTCGTCCATCTCGAGGGTTGGCTGTTCCACTGAGCCACGATCTGTGCTACAGGAGGAGAGCCTGGCTTTGTGTCATACCATCTCGGGTGGGGCTAGGTGGAGGTCTTCCGTCTTGAGGGTTGGCTGTTCCACTGAGCCACCATCTGTGCTACAGGAGGAGAGCCTGGCTTTGTGTCCTACCATCTCGGGTGGGGTAGGGGGAGGCCTTCTATCTCGAGGGTTGGCTGTTTCACTGAGCCACAATCTGTGCTACAGGAAGAGAGCCTGGCTTTGTGTCATACCATCATGGGTGGAGCTAGGGGGAGGTCGTCCATCTCGAGGGTTGGCTGTTCCACTGAGCCACGATCTGTGCTACAGGAGGAGAGCCTGGCTTTGTGTCATACCATCTTGGGTGGAGCTAGGGGGAGGTCATCCATCTCGAGGGTTGGCTGTTCCACTGAGCCACGATCTGTGCTACAGGAGGAGAGCCTGGCTTTGTGTCATACCATCTCGGGTGGGGCTAGGTGGAGGTCTTCCGTCTTGAGGGTTGGCTGTTCCACTGAGCCACAATCTGTGCTACAGGTGGAGGGCCTGGCTTAGTGTCATACTATCTCGGGTGGGGCTAGGGGCATGTCTTCCATCTCGAAGGAAAGCCTGGCTTTGTGCTCTACCATCTCGGGTGAGGCCCCTCTAGCTGACAAGTCCAAAGAAACTGCTCCATTTGCCGGTTTTGAAATGGAGGCCTTACCTTGGTAGATTTCCGTCTGCCAGGATGAGGCTGTGTCTCAAATTTAGACTTCAGTGTTTGCCCGATTTGGAGTATATAGGTCCTATGTTGGGTACTCATGACGAGCTGAGAGTGTGTAGAATGTGTGTGTTATGTCGGGTCCCTGGCCACAAATGACTCTGACATCTCTGGTTGAACTATTAACTTCTTTACTGAGTTTCAAGTACATCAAGTCCAGTTCATTGAGTCAAGTAAGTAATAGGGACAGATGACATCCACCGGCATTCTCTCTCAGTGCTCACATCTCTCCAACTGACAACCGTGGAACACTCTTATAGGATAATATTCTCTGCTCTGCATTCTACCACAGCATTCCACCCACTTGCAATAGGTGCAGACAAAGCTAGATCTTCTGTCTCGAGGGTCGGCTGTTCCACTGAGCCACGATCCACGATCTGTGCTACAGGAGGAGAGCCTGGCTTTGTGCCATACCATCTCGGGTGGGGCTAGGGGGAGGTCTTCCGTCTCGAGGGTTGACTGTTCCATTGAGCCACCATCTGTGCTATAGGAGGAGAGCCTGGCTTTGTGTCATACCATCTCGGCTGGGGCTAGGGGGAGGTCTTCTGTCTCGAGGGTTGGCTGTTTCACTGAGCCACAATCTGTGCTGCAGGAGGAGAGCCTGGCTTTGTGTCATACCATCTTGGGTGGAGTTAGGGGGAGGTCGTCCATCTCGAGGGTTGGCTGTTCCACTGAGCCACGATCTGTGCTACAGGAGGAGAGCCTGGCTTTGTGTCATACCATCTCGGGTGGGGCTAGGTGGAGGTCTTCCGTCTTGAGGGTTGGCTGTTCCACTGAGCCACCATCTGTGCTACAGGAGGAGAGCCTGGCTTTGTGTCCTACCATCTCGGGTGGGGTAGGGGGAGGCCTTCTATCTCGAGGGTTGGCTGTTTCACTGAGCCACAATCTGTGCTACAGGAAGAGAGCCTGGCTTTGTGTCATACCATCATGGGTGGAGCTAGGGGGAGGTCGTCCATCTCGAGGGTTGGCTGTTCCACTGAGCCACGATCTGTGCTACAGGAGGAGAGCCTGGCTTTGTGTCATACCATCTTGGGTGGAGCTAGGGGGAGGTCATCCATCTTGAGGGTTGGCTGTTCCACTGAGCCACGATCTGTGCTACAGGAGGAGAGCCTGGCTTTGTGTCATACCATCTCGGGTGGGGCTAGGTGGAGGTCTTCCGTCTTGAGGGTTGGCTGTTCCACTGAGCCACAATCTGTGCTACAGGTGGAGGGCCTGGCTTAGTGTCATACTATCTCGGGTGGGGCTAGGGGCATGTCTTCCATCTCGAAGGAAAGCCTGGCTTTGTGCCCTACCATCTCGGGTGAGGCCCCTCTAGCTGACAAGCCCAAAGAAACTGCTCCATTTTCCGGTTTTGAAATGGAGGCCTTACCTTGGTAGAATTCCGTCTGCCAGGATGAGGTTGTGTCTCAAATTTAGACTTCAGTGTTTGCCCGATTTGGAGTATATAGGTCCTATGTCGGGTACTCATGACGAGCTGAGCGTGTGTAGAATGTGTGTGTTATGTTGGGTCCCTGGCCACAAATGACTCTGACATCTCTGTTTGAACTGTTAAATTCTTTACTGAGTTTCAAGTACATCAGGTCCAGTTCATTGAGTCAAGTAAATAATAGGGACAGATGACATCAACCGGCATTCTCTCTCAGGGCTCACATCTCTCCAACTGACAACCGTGGAACACTCTTATAGCATAACATTCTCTGCTCTACATTCTACCACAGCATTCCACTCACTTGCAATAGGTGTAGGAAAAGCTAGATCTTCTGTCTCGAGGGTCGGGTGTTCCACTGAGCCATGATCTGTGCTACCAGAGGAGAGCCTGGCTTTGTGCCATACCATCTGGGGTGGGGCTAGGGGGAGGTCTTCCGTCTCGAAGGTTGGCTGTACCACTGAGCCACCATCTGTGCTACAGGAGGAGAGCCTGGCTTTGTGTCCTACCATCTCGGGTGGGGCTAGGGGGAGGCCTTCTGTCTCGAGGGTTGGCTGTTTCACTGAGCCACAATCTGTGCTACAGGAAGAGAGCCTGGCTTTGTGTCATACCATCATGGGTGGAGCTAGGGGGAGGTCGTCCATCTCGAGGGTTGGCTGTTCCACTGAGCCACGATCTGTGCTACAGGAGGAGAGCCTGGCTTTGTGTCATACCATCTTGGGTGGAGCTAGGGGGAGGTCATCCATCTCGAGGGTTGGCTGTTCCACTGAGCCACGATCTGTGCTACAGGAGGAGAGCCTGGCTTTGTGTCATACCATCTCGGGTGGGGCTAGGTGGAGGTCTTCCGTCTTGAGGGTTGGCTGTTCCACTGAGCCACAATCTGTGCTACAGGTGGAGGGCCTGGCTTAGTGTCATACTATCTCGGGTGGGGCTAGGGGCATGTCTTCCGTCTCGAAGGAAATCCTGGCTTTGTGCCCTACCATCTCGGGTGAGGCCCCTCTAGCTGACAAGCCCAAAGAAACTGCTCCATTTTCTGGTTTTGAAATGGAGGCCTTACCTTGGTAGAATTCCGTCTGCCAGGATGAGGTTGTGTCTCAAATTTAGACTTCAGTGTTTGCCCGATTTGGAGTATATAGGTCCTATGTTGGGTACTCATGACGAGCTGAGCGTGTGTAGAATGTGTGTGTTATGTTGGGTCCCTGGCCACAAATGACTCTGACATCTCTGTTTGAACTGTTAACTTCTTTACTGAGTTTCAAGTACATCAGGTCCAGTTCATTGAGTCAAGTAAATAATAGGGACAGATGACATCCACCGGCATTCTCTCTCAGGGCTCACATCTCTCCAACTGACAACCGTGGAACACTCTTATAGGATAACATTCTCTGCTCTACATTCTACCACAGCATTCCACTCACTTGCAATAGGTGTAGGAAAAGCTAGATCTTCTGTCTCGAGGGTCGGCTGTTCCACTGAGCCACGATCTGTGCTACGAGAGGAGAGCCTGGCTTTGTGCCATACATCTCGGGTGGGGCTAGGGGGAGGTCTTCTGTCTCGAGGGTTGGCTGTTGCACTGAGCCACAATCTGTGCTACAGGAAGAGAGCCTGGCTTTGTGTCATACCATCATGGGTGGAGCTAGGGGGAGGTCATCCATCTCGAGGGTTGGCTGTTCCACTGAGCCACAATCTGTGCTACAGGAGGAGAGCCTGGCTTTGTGTCATACCATCTCGGGTGGGGCTAGGTGGAGGTCTTCCATCTCGAGGGTTGGCTGTTCCACTGAGCCACAATCTGTGCTACAGGTGGAGGGCCTGGCTTTGTGCACTACCATCTTGGGTGGGGCTAGGGGGAGGTCTTCCATCTCGAGTGTTAGCTGTTCCACTGAGCCACCATCTGTGCTACAGGTGGAGAGCCTGGCTTAGTGTCATACTGTCTCGGGTGGGGCTAGGGGCATGTCTTCCATCTCGAAGGAAAGCCTGGCTTTGTGCCCTACCATCTCGGGTGAGGCCCCTCTAGCTGACAAGCACAAAGAAACTGCTCCATTTGCCGGTTTTGAAATGGAGGCCTTACCTCGGTAGATTTCCATCTGCCAGGATGAGGCTGTGTCTCAAATTTAGACTTCAGTGTTTGCCCGATTTGGAGTATATAGGTCCTATGTTGGGCACTCATGACGAGCTGAGAGTGTGTAGAATGTGTGTGTTATGTCGGTTCCCTGGCCACAAATGACTCTGACATCTCTGGGTGAACTATTAACTTCTTTACTGAGTTTCAAGTACATCAGGTCCAGTTCATTGAGTCAAGTAAGTAATAGGGACAGATGACATCCCCCGGCATTCTCTCTCAGGGCTCACATCTCTCCAACGGACAACCGTGGAGCACTCTTATAGGATAGCATTCTCAGCTCTACATTCTACCACAGCATTCCACTCACTTGCAATAGGTGCAGGCAAAGCTAGATCTTCTGTCTCGAGGGTCGGCTGTTCCACTGAGCCACAATCCACGATCTGTGCTACAGGAAGAGAGCCTGGCTTTGTGCAATACCATCTCAGGTGGGGCTAGGGGGAGGTCTTCCGTCTCGAGGGTTGACTGTTGCATTGAGCCACCATCTGTGCTATAGGAGGAGAGCCTGGCTTTGTGTCCTACCATCTCGGGTGGGGCTAGGGGGAGGTCTTCTGTCTCGAGGGTTGGCTGTTTCACTGATCCACAATCTGTGCTACAGGAGGAGAGCCTGGCTTTGTGTCATACCATCTTGGGTGGAGCTAGGGGGAGGTCGTCCATCTCGAGGGTTGGCTGTTCCACTGAGCCACGATCTGTGCTACAGGAGGAGAGCCTGGCTTTGTGTCATACCATCTCGGGTGGGGCTAGGTGGAGGTCTTCCGTCTCGAGGGTTGGCTGTTCCACTGAGCCACAATCTGTGCTACAGGTGGAGGGCCTGGCTTTGTGCCCTACCATATTGGGTGGGGCTAGGGGGAGGTATTCCGTCTAGAGAGTTGGCTGTTCCGCTGAGCCACCCTCTGCGCTACAAGAGGAGAGCCTGGCTTTGTATCATACCATCTCGGGTGGGGCTAGGGGAAGGTCTTCCATCTCGAGGGTTGTCTGTTCCACTGAGCCACCATCTGTGCTACAGGAGGAGAGCCTGGCTTAGTGTCATACTATCTCGGGTGGGGCTAGGGGCAGGTCTTCCATCTCGAAGGAAAGCCTGGCTTTGTGCCCTACCATTTCAGGTGAGGCCCCTCTAGCTGACAAGCCCAAAGAAACTGCTCCATTTGCCGGTTTTGAAATGGAGTTCTCACCTTGGTAGATTTCCGTCTGCCAGGATGAGGCTGTGTCTCAAATTTAGACTTCAGTGTTTGCCCGATTTGGAGTATATATGTCCTATGTTGGGTACTAATGACGAGCTGAGAGTGTGTAGAATGTGTGTGTTATGTCGGGTCCCTGGCCACAAATGACTCTGACATCTCTGGTTGAACTATTAACTTATTTACTGAGTTTCAAGTACATCAGGTCCAGTTCATTGAGTCAAGTAAGTAATAGGGACAGATGACATCCACCAGCATTCTCTCTCAGGGCTCACATCTCTCCAACTGACAACCGTGGAACACTCTTATAGGATAACATTCTCTGCTCTACATTCTACCACAGCATTCCACTCACTTGCAATAGGTGCAGGCAAAGCTAGATCTTCTGTCTCGAGGGCCGGCTGTTTCACTGAGCCATGATCCATGGTCTGTGCTACAGGAGGAGAGCCTGTCTTTGTGTCATACCATCTCGGGTGGGGCTAGGGGGAGGTCTTCCATCTCGAGGGTTGGCTGCTCCACTGAGCCACCATCTGTGCTATAGGAGGAGAGCCTGGCTTTGTGTCCTACCATCTCGGATGAGGCCCCTCTAGCTAACAAGCCCAAGGAAATTGCTCCATTTGACGGTTTTGAAACCGAGGCCTTGCCTTGGTAGATTTCCGTCTGCCAGGATGAGGCTGTGGTATCTCGAATGTAGACTTCAGTGTTTGCTCACCTTGGAGTATATAGGTCCTATGTTGGGTACTCATGGCAAGCTGAGAGTGTACAATGGGTGGTCTGGGTGAAGTAGAAACGTTACGGCATCTCGTTATGCATTGTCCCTTTTTTTAGACCTGAGGATTGAAGCACTAGGGAAGTTTGTTCCCTCCACGTCACAGATTTTGGTGGAGGGTCTGTGGGTGAGATTGATTACTTTTTCCCAGACCTCTCTACTGTTGGCGCTGGTTAGGATGCTGATTAGTATCTTGTTACGTTTGGTCTGATGACATCTAGTGTGAGCGTGTCTCTGAATGGAATGCTTGTGTGGAATGTTTACTCTGGTGTTGAAGGGAGCATTCTATCTTTGTCAGTTGGGGCTAACTCTGTTTGCTTGTCAGACCGGTGGGTGTCTTTCTCCCTGGTCACCTATAACTTGAACTTGTGACTACCATTTTATGTGATTAACGACAAGTCACATTAAAGAACGTTTATTAATTCAAGAACTCGTACCTTTCAATCAGTTCATAAGTATACGATTCAACAAATCTCCCAGGATCTAAAGAAAGTGTCTGATCAAGGGATTGAGGACCTAAGGATGGGTTTTGTATTGTAATATGTGTTTAATATGGCCAGTAGCAATGTCTAGTGTGTTGATGATTTTATTTTTGTATGAATATTGTTGCTGATAATTTACATGTTTTTTCTTTATTCTTTTTCTATTTATCTGTTTATAAGTGTAGAAGATTGTGTAAATGTACAAATTGTACTGAAAAACACAATGCAATTGCATTTTACAAATACTATGTCACAGAGGTGTGGAAATGCTGTGACTGTTGGTTTTGGCACCAGAGATCCTGAGGGACTATTTTATCTATGTATTAATGCCCGGTTGCCATTTCTCTGCGCCCCTTGTCTCTTCACGTGGTGTGCCTATCACTGAGTGGTGGACCTACAGCACATGTAGGAGTGTGCTGTTTCTTTTAATATCTGTTTCTGTCCTCCTTTTCCCCTGTAGGTTGTGTGACTAGTCTTAGAGAGTGGACCTGCATTTTCATATAGGATTGTGGAGTTGCACCATACAAGCACTAGGGCAAACTGTAGAGATCACACTGGAGGCATGGGTAAGTAAGTATGCTTGAGTTTATTAACAGGCCCGCACAGAGTATGACCTGTCTTCAAACACCAACTACCTGCTCACTGCCTCGCGACCTCCGCTCACTTGAAGAATCACAGGTCGCGCGGCAGGGAGCAGGCTGGCAACCACATTCCATTACGTAACATCTCTACATTTCTCCCCTCCTTGGATAAATGAGAAAAAGAGTTAAATACAACTACACCTATAACAAAACAAACTAACCTATGCATATATAAAAACACGGAACATTAGCGCACATAATCTCCCAACCACACTGGTTCCTTGTGCCACTTGTGGTAATGTTCGCATTACTCACTCCAGCTTCTTCATTAACATCATCCTGATCAGTATTTCGACTCGTATCATCACCACTCACCTGCTGATCAACATGGGTTCTCACTTGTGGATCTTCCACAATCAATCTTTGCACTTCTGTGGCCTTAGCCAGTCTACCTTTTGACCACACTTCACCTCCTTCAAGAACAACAACGCCATTTCTAACAAGTGAAATTCTCCTAGGTCCATGAAATTTGCTTTCAGAACATTTCTCTACACACCTTGGATTCTTGATGAACACTTGCTCTCCCATGCTCCACTCACACTCCTTCACATTCTCCCTTCTGTCAAAGTGTACTGTGTTCCTTTCTTGACCCTCCTTGATCAACTGCATTATTGCTTCTCTATCCACCACAACAGCTTTTGCCATACCCATCCATCCTGGGCACAATTTGGTACCAGGTTCTCGACCTTTCAGAGACACAAATGGAGCAATGCCCATGATTGAATGTGCTGTAGTCAAATAGCTCCAGGTCACATTCTTTAGAACCTCCCTCCATGGCTGTCCCATGCACAAAACCATTTGGATACCTCCCTTTAATTATCTGTTAACCCTCTCTACTAAGCCATTTGCTCTGGGATGGTATAATGCCGTTCTTGTGTGCAGGATACCATAACCTGCTAAGACTCTCTTCATTCTTTCTGACACAAATTGCACCCCATTGTCAGATAACAACTGTGAAGCGACACCCTCTTTCAGAAAAACCTTCTCCAAAAATCTGATCACCATATTTGCAGTCACTTCTCTAACCGCCTCCCATTCTATCCACTTGGAATGGAAGTCAACTAATACCAACAGATATTTAAAACCTTCATCCAGCCCAGCAATAGGGCCCATTATGTCAATCGCCAATTTTATCCACGGTTGGTCAGGAATAGTGTTGGGAATCATGGGTGTTTCTCGCACCACCCTACATTTGTCCCTGGACTGACAAAGCATATATTTTTTTACCCTCAACTCAGCCATTTTATCTATACCTGGCCACCAATAGCTTTGCCTTAATTTTCTTTTCATAGCTCCCTTTCTTGATGTCCAAGGTGTGCCAAGTCTACCAATGTGGTTTTGATCCCTTCCGGTGGCACCCAAAACTTACCCCTTCTTAGACTGCCATTCACCAGACTCAGTTCCTGCCTGATTTCCCACCATACAAATAATTTCCTATCCAGCTCACACCTCCCTGGACACCCTTCCACTGTCCATTGTTTAACCAATTTCAAGTCACTGTCTTTTTGCTCTTCTCGTAGCCACAACAAACGTCCTACTGCACTCTTTACTTCTGCCACCACTGCTTCATCTAAATCCTCCATCACTGACTGTTCCCCTCCTTTCAAGGGCAATCTGGACAAACAATCCGCAACTACATTCTTTTTCCCTGGTAGGTAACTCACTTTGAAGTTATACATCTGTAATCCCAACCCTCACCTACTGATTCTCGGGGATCCCAATGCCCACCTGGTGCTTTCAAACAGTTGCACCATAGGCTTGTGGTCAGACCTTACTACAAATTTCCTCCCCCACAAAAAATATTTGAAATGATGGATCGCCCAAAACATTGCCAGGGTTTCTCGTTCTATGACTAAATAATTGTACTCTGGCCCACTTAGGGGGCGCGATGCAAAAGCTATCACTCTCTCCACATTGTTCTTATCATACTGTATCAAAGCCGCACCCAGGCCTACAATGCTGGCATCCACCACTAAAACACATTTGTCACCTGACATGAACTTTCCTATAGAGGGTGCTTTCATTATGGCTTCTTTGATCTTCTTAAACGCCTCCTCGCATGCCGCACTCCACACAAACTCTACTCCCTTCCCTAGTAAACTTCTCAATGGTGTAGAAATACTGGCAAAATCTCTGACAAATTTATGATAGTACTCCGCTAATCCGAGGAATGACCTTACTTGGTCCTTATTTTCTTGCTGAGGAGCATCCTTAATCGCCTCAACCAAACTCTCCTTCGGTTTCACCCCATCCGTGTCTACCACATGCCACAGAAATTCCACTCTTTCCACTCTGATTTTACATTTGCTTCTTCGCACAGTTAACCCAGCACCATTCAACCTGTTCAATTCTAGTCTGAGGATGGCATTGTGTTCCTCTTCAGAACTGACGTAAACCAAAATGTCATCTTGGAAAATTACTAGATTTTCTATCCCTTCCATAACAGTTTCCATTACTCTCTGGAAGACAGCTGCTGCTGAGGCCAGCCCAAAAGGCATCCTGTAGTACTTGAAAGTTCCTTGTGGGGTCACAAATGCAGTGAGATGCTGGCTTGCTTCTTCCAAAGGCACTTGATGATATGCTTGAGACAAATGTATCACTGAAAAGAGTTTTGCACCATTTAAAGTTGTTAGTTTTGGGTAGAGGGTGCCTGTCGATCAGTATGTTTCTGTTCAAGTCCCTCAAGTCCACGCATAATCTTATCTCACCATTAGCCTTGGCTGCAACTACCACTGGCGACAGCCACTCCGAACTCTCTACTCTTTCAATGATTCCCCCTTGGAGAAGTTTCTGTATCTCTTGCTTTACCTTTTCAATCAAGTGTTGTGGTACCGGCCTAACCTTACGTACCTTGGGAACTTCTCCTTCTTTGAGCACAATCTCATGTTCCAAGTCCTTTAATACTCCCAACTGCTCTGTGAACCCTCTGGGGAACCCTTGTTCCCATTTGTCTTTTACTTCTGCCACAGTGATAGATACTCCACACTTGCTTGTATTCTTATGCCAAGGTTGTGTTGCTCTGTCCAGCCCAAAAGGGAAGATCCTTCTTGGGTCACATACACATCCGCCTCGCAGCTGCAACCCTTGTACTTTATGGATGTACGGAATTTGCCTAGGATCTTGATCTTTACATTTCCATAGGCGTAAGGTTCAATAATATGTTGCCTCAGATCTTCCACTTTCCCTTGCACACACCCTTCGAAAGTTTTCCTTGATATGAGGGTCCACGGTGAACAACTGTCGACCTTCATTGTCACCACCCTCCCGTCAACGAGGAAGACATCTGTTGGTCCATTTCCCTTTGGACACAGTTCGGCCACCTCCAACACGTGCTTCCCTTGATAAGGCACTGTATGACTTTCCTCTTGCTAAGGGACACTAACTTCTACACTGTTCACTTGTCCCGCTTCTCTACACACCCTTGGAAAGTGGCCTCTTTTCTTGCACTTTAAGCAATTGATGTTTCTTGCTGGGCAAAACATACTTGAGGATATGTGGCGGTTGCTGCCAAATTTGAAACACTTGACCTCCTTGAAAGTGCTGGGTTTCCTGGCATTTATGACCGCCGCGACTTCTCCTCCGGGCTTGTCTCCTCTCATGTTTGACATGTATTTCCTGGACTGCTCCATGCTCCTGGCCGCCAGCTCTAAAGGAAGGTCCTTAGATAGCAGTCTCTCTTGAACCTTGGGGCTATTTGTACAGCAAACTAGTTGGTCTCTTATAAGTGAATCAGTAAGAAAACTAAAATCACAGGTATGGCGGAGTGTCCTTAAGGCAGCAATTAAGTTTTCAACTAGCTCATGTGGCTCCTGCACGCTCTGAAAAAATGTATGTCTCTCAAAGGTAACGTTCTTTTTAGGCTCAAAATGAATCTCAAGTTTCTTCTCTGCCGTGCTGTACGGATCAGATTCTCCTTGGCCCTCGTGAGGTGGTTCTGGTAACCCATCATATACCGTGCGGCCTTCAGCGCCTAAGTTGTGCAACAATATGGCTTCCTTTCTGGCTAAGGCAAATTTGTCACCGCATATAGTGACAAGATACGTGTCAAAAAGTCTTTTCCACCTGTCCCACCGGAAGGTAGGCGTGCCAGCTTCAGGCAAGAACGGTGTGGGGTGGTGCCATACTAGCCGCAGCCATTCTGACAAATCTCTCACTGTGGACTCACCAATTACTGCATGCTTTTCAACAATGTGCTTGTTTTGTAGTATCATTTAGCATGTTTCACAGTTTTGCTGTAATGTGGTACATAAAGCCATGTGTTGCCAGGGTAACATATGGACAGGTATATGAAGACAGGATATTTATGTTAAAGCACACCATTTTTCTCAATACTTGGTTTAAAAGCACACCATTTTTGTTTTCTCTCACCTGAAATGCCTCAATTACAGGAGAAACATTAGATACTTAATTAATTAACTGGATTAACAAATACTAACACGATTTTAACGTGTGTATAGATTTTTTTTTTCTTTCTCTTTGCTCTGTCCACGGTCTTTGCAGGAAGCAAAAATTCGAATAGCAGGAAATCAGCTAGATACAGTTGCTACTGTAAAAGTGAGCTATTGTTGAGGGAGGAAGGTAGACTATTGTGTATTTTGATTGGTGACACGTCACCTTAGGGGCTGTTACAGATGTTTCTTGAAGCAGCTCGGGGAGAAGGAGAGGAAGAAGACATTTTGCGGGGTTGCAGTGAGGTCGCCTTTGTACTGCGGCTGTGAGGAGCTGGACCACTGACCTTCAGAGACTGGGGTTTCCTAGTAACTTGGCACCAGCTTGAGAAATGCAGATTGCAGATTGAACTGCATGTTCTCACTGGGTGCTTTAAAGAAAGAAAAAAGAGAGCCCTGGGTCACTGCCCAAAGACGACAAGCAAGGAGAATTTGCGTGCTGAAAAGCTACATATAGCTGATCAATATACAAATGGAGTGAGATTGCTGTGACTGCCGGACGGATGATCTACTATTAGACAGGCAGTGTAGCAATAGGGAATTCTCCTGTGTTCAAATGCCACTTTATAATATTGCCATTTAAATGACTGTTCTTTTTATTGTTGCAAAGTGAAATGCCTTGTATTTTTGCACTTGTCTCTTCTGTTTATTCTAGAAAAGACTGCCTCGCAAAGCTGGTAATGTATTATTTTGAAATGAAACTGATATAAATCACAGCCTGTGTAAAGTTTTTTTTTCCTGCTTCTGTTTTTCTCTGGTGCATTTAGCTCATATCACATAATAAAAGGGAAGGTTATTAGGTGATATATGTGCCAAACTTCCTATGCAGATGAAGTAATGTTATGAGCAATTATAAATAGCTGTGTGCGTGATTCTACTCAGGGTGTGTGTGTGTGGCTTCTGAGTGGAATATAATGCAATAGTCTGCTGAGCGTATATGAATCAGCAGAGAGAGGCCTATGGAAACATAGTCTCACTAATGTAAATACATTTGTGATAATACCACATGTTATTGTGAATACTCCATGGAAACATAATCTCACTAATGTAAATAAATTAGTGATAATACAACATGTTATTGTGAATACTCCATGGAAACATAATTTCACTAATGTAAATAAATTAGTGATAATACCACAGGGTTTGGTGAATGCTATATGTGAACATTGTGGTATCCATAAAATGTAGGCCCAAGATCTCTCTAGTGATCACACAAACAGACCAAGCAAGAAAAAGGGGTTTTGTATATTGGGGACCACAAGCAGAACCGAAAATCATGCTCATCACTATACCACAACGAAATGTATACCAACCAAATGTATTTGTGTACTGAAATAATGCATAGCCACTATACCATTATAATACCAAACCCAATCTAAATGCAAGGAGTGATTATTGCTAAATTAATTTTGTTTTTGGTGGTAAGAAAATACCGCTAGGCCCTAAATCTACACAAAATACCCAACATATTTATGGTGTGTTGCAGGCCGGGAAAGTGATCATAGAGCACCTACTGGACGTGGCAAGTGTGTCTCACACCGCCATCTGTACATTAAAGGGAACCCATTTCATAATAGCAGTGTGTCACTAAAAACGAATTTCAGAATGTCTCAAAGGGAAGCCACATTCTCAGACCTAGTGCAATATTTAGAGGCAAAATTATTTGCACATGGGACGTGGTCATCGAATAGTACCTCAGAATGGCATGACCGCATTCATGGTGAGGTGCAGAAAGAAAAACTAGACAATATGTTTGTAGAAGACAGCATAATTCAGGTCTGACTTCTATGGTTATTAAATGCAGCCGATAAAAATGCAGAGAAAGACTGTTTGATACGGCTATGCGCCAAGATCTGGTTTATTTTGAATAGGTCCCTGTGAATGCAAGAAAATGACATCCAGCTAATTAACAGGTTAAAGACTGACTTAGATGAGGCAAGTAAAAATCAGGAAATGTTAAGAGCAGAATTGGATGTATGCCAAAAAGACATGCAGTTAAAATGCAGAGATTTTGATGTTCAATTGTTCAATAGCAAGAAACAATTTGAGCACAGTGAACAAGAATTGGTACACTTAAAAGCATTGGTGGACCACATTAGACAAGATAAAGATGAGGTTGTGTCAGAGATGCAGATTTTACAAAAAGAACATTATGAGAAAGAAAGTGACCTCCAAAATGCGGAACAAGAAATGGTTAAAATGCTTCAAGAAAGAGACAAGAGGAATAAAGAATTTAATGAGTGCCAAATGCAAATGTGGGACAAGCAGGAGGTAATTAATAAAATGAGTGATGAAAACAACTATTTGCAAAACGAAGCAAACAGGCTCCTTAAAAAGTGTAAGGACTTAGAACAGCAAATGTGCATTCCCAGGTCCCAGGAGAAGCGGCAGGGCACCACATTCAATGGAGTTGAGGTGAATTCTATTTCTACCCAAAGAGCTAGTGCCCCAGTGAATGGGCCGGTGACTGAACTTGGTTGCAGCGCCCTTGGGGGATTTGATACTCCCATTGGGGGCCACCACCAATCCCATACACCTGGAACCAGGGTTGAGACACCAAGTAGTGCAATTCCATGCATTGCAACAAGTAGACCCATAAAGATAATGAAATCCATTAAAGCCCTGATCAAACCATTTAAAAAGGGAGGGGAATGCTGCATAGAGGATCACTTAGAAGTGGTTCATGACATTTTTAAAGCCCTCCAGATACCTAAGGAACAGTACAGGCAGTATTTTGATTTAACTTTTGATGCTCCTACGGCCAGTATCATAAGAGGATTGAATGAACAGCAGAACATGACATGGGCAGAGTTTGAAAAAGAGATTAGGCGTCATTTTTCTCCTTTCCAGTCATTGCAGGAGGCAAAGAAAGTCTCTTACACAATCACTGCTGGGCCTAATACATACCCTCGCCAGTTTTTACAAGACTTCAAAAGAGCATTTTCTCGCTTTGATGTATCTTTTGACCCCAATTCCAATGAGTTTAAAACTGCCTACTTCTATGGGCTACAGAAAGACATCATATCCCAATTGGTCCGTGAATTTGACCGTGACAAGTCCCTGGAATGGATTGTACACCAAAGCACAAAACTATATGAGGTACTATATTATCACGGTAGAGAAAGTGATAAAATAAGAGATACTAGACCTAAATCTAAAGAACCCTCAGCAACAGTGATGGAAATCAGGTCAGCCAAAATGTCCCTTGAGTCTGCTCAAAGTCCAAGTAAAAATAATTTTGCACCTGAACAGAGGGGTAATCAACAAAGGTCATCACACACTGCACCAATGTTCCAATCACATGATCCTAGTAATAGGGAGAGTTACATCAGCCCCAGGTACTTAGGAGATAGGCCCCGGGCAGGCTATCGACCTGATATGTCAGGTATGAACAATAACCAGAGACAAAATCAGGATCAAAGAAATGATGGTCCTTTTCAGACATTGGGGACAAAAATCAGATTTATCCCAATACCATGATATATGGTAATCAGGATAGACCCTGATATGTGGATTGATTTGCTGATAATGGGAATCAACATAGGGGCCAGTACCCACAACCTGAGAGACAAGACATGAGACAGAACATGAATTACACTTCACGTCAGTACAATGATTCCCCACCAGGGGACTACAACCAAAAGATGGGTGCAACCCGCTCCCCTCCGCAAATGAATCAAGAGTTCAGGAACCATCCCAATAGAAATAATTCTCCTGAGAGGTATCAGAATAGATCCAATCAGGTAGAAAACAACCAATATCGATCTAGGCCACAGAGAGAGGATTCTAGAGAGATGGAAAGATTCCAGTGCCTCTAGGCCCAAGTGAAAATGTTGGCTGAGCAAATAGGAAAGCTCTGTACAACACAAAAACAGTCATCAAAGGAGGGGGCAGATGGCCATAGCAATGATCGGGGGGCTTCTGAAAAGTGACTAAGTACTTATGATACCTGCAGCGCCGAAAAGACAGTTTGCTCTGATGTAATTTTGCATAATGACTCTGAGATGCCTAATGATTTAAAAGTGAAAATACCAGTACATGAACATGTAACAGAAAATGCCAATACTTCTAAAAGAGAGGTACGATTTAACCTATAACTAAATCAAACATTGGCGATATGTACAAATGAAATAGGAAAACCTGAAAACTCAAAAGAACAAAGAGACAGGTTTAAGAAAAATGACTCATGCATGGGGAATACCAGTGAACCGGGAGTAAGTGGCGATGCTGTAGCTCCTTCCCTGGGCAATCCAAACAATGACCAAACACAGGCAGGAAAAAGAAATACTCAAAAGGAGGGTACAGGTCAATCACCTGAAGAATTCTTTGAACCACATATTTTTGAAGAGGTTAAAAGGGCTGGTATCATAATGAATAATCACAAATGCACAGAATTAGACAATGACAAATTGCCAAGTGATGTTGTTGCACATGTTCAGTTGGAGGGTTGTAGTGTGACCTCTGATGATACCTCGATGGATGGGCGAACGGTGGCCACACTCCAAAAAACCTCTGAACATGGGGAAATGAATAAAGTCTCTCACACAGGAATGAGCAAAAAGGAGGGAAAAATGTCTTTCCATTTACCAATGTGCTTAGCCAAAAGTGAAAAAGGCCTGAGAAAGGTGAGCCCTGAAATCAGTAAGAATTCGCATTTCCTATGTGCATTAGAGGAAGTTGAAGACAGGTATTATGCTCCCATCATTGTGGAAGAAAAATGCCATACATTTGCAATGATTGACACTGGCGCACAGGCCACAATTATGTCTAAAGAATTAGTAAAGAGTATCAATGAAGGGAGATCCCCGCAGAATCAGATCACAGTAAAGGAGAATCAAGGTCCAGTGCATAATTTTAATGGGGAGGCGGTGCCTATTATAGGCGCCACTGAAGTTGACATAAAGATAGGTAAACACAGAATGAAACAGGAGGTATTGGTCACATCCATTTGTGATATTCCATTTCTAATGGGAACAGATTGCCTGAAAAGATTATCTCCGCTCATAGATGGGGTGAATGGAGTACTGTGGTCCTTAACCAAAAAACCATTGAGACCTAAGAAACTAAAATCACAAAACAGCAATATTAATGAATGTCACACCGTTGCAAAAACAAATGATGCAGTGGAGGTGTATCTCCAGAATAGTTGCATACCTAGTGTCACTGTTATATTAATGTGTCAAGACAAGATGAAGAGTGAAAATAAAAAATTACCTGTACAAATATACTTAGACCCAAGGAAAGAATGGCAAACTGCCATACATGAGCACACCTTACATTTTTATTTAAAAGAGAAGACATGCAAACAGAATACTGCTTCTAGAGCAGGTTCATAAAAACACATTACCACTGTTGCTGAAATACACATGGAAGATGAACAACCATGGGTTCATGTTGGGATAAATGACTATTCTAAAACAATAAAAGCCACTTTAGCGCTTGAACAGGAAAGGAGCTTCATTAATGAGAAATTGTTGCAAAAAATAATGGAAAGGGAGGAGATCCCGAAATTTAGGATTAAAAACCAGCATGTCTCTGGTTTGGACAGTCCAGACTTTGAAAACCGAATTGCAGGTAGATGTATGCTGAAAATTAGCATTGGACAAAAAACAATTTACCATAATGTTTGGATAGTGTGTGGAACACAAAATGACTTTTACATGGGCAATGACATCATGCAGAGAATGTGTATGGTGCTAGATTTCCTTAATCAAAAGATATGGTCACGCATAGGTGGGCCGGCACCTGAATTTGAAGACAAAAGAAGGGCTTATCATTGCACACAGCTGGTCCCTTATGCAATTGAATTACAAATGAGGAAAGATATTGTTATCCCTGCATTCACAAAGCAGTTTGCAATAACACTGAAATGCAAAAATGGACAGCAGATGAAAGATTCTGATGCATTTGTATGTCTGAATGAATCCATAAAACAGCAAGGCCTGGATTATGAATACATTCCATTGGTAGAAGTGGCTGAAGGGTCTGTAAAAATTATGGTGTATAATAAAGGTTATCAGAATATTCATTTAGAGGAAAACTCCCCAGTAGGAATGGCGATACAAACATCACATTACACAGCAGATCTAAATAACATGGTGATTGGAAATATACCTGAAAAGTATGTAGATGCCAAGGGTGAATTGCCAGAATACCTGGACTCTCAGCCCAAAGGGATATTTAGAATTCATTCTGTGTACCCTTATGATTCAAGGGAGACAATGTGCTGTCATTAAGAGGATTGCATAACATTTAACTTAAATGAAAATGAAATAGAAAATCAGCCCATTGAAGTGGAAGCTGATATGCCAAAACATTTAAATGTGGCAGCTTTACAAAGAGACACAGCCACACAATTAGAGGAAAGCGCAGAGATTCCCATGCCAGAACATTTTCCAGAATTCCCCAAAATGGTAGAGGAGCAGATTTTGTTAGCGGATGCATGTGACAACGAGGAGGATAGGAATGAATTGAGGAAGATATTTATGGAGTTTAAAGATGTATTTGCAAAAGATGCTTATGATTGTGGGCTAACTAATTTACATGTGGCCACACTTCCGGAAGGGTGTAGCAGAAGCCCAGTATTTGCACGCCAGTATAGACTACCGCTGGCATGTTTAGAATCATTGGCAGAGATTATTAAAAATTTGGAGTCGCGGGAATCATCAGGCCTTTTCATAGCACATCCAATACACCTATATTAGGTGTGTTAAAACCAAACGGTCAATGGCGACTGTGTGCAGATTTGAGAGAGTTAAATAAAAGAGTGCCAGTATCCAGATGGCCACTGCCATTCATTGATCAGGGATTAGCTCAGGTACATGGTTCAAAAGTGTTCACCACATTAGATCTCACCTCTGGATATTGGTGTGTGCCATTGGCAGAGGAGATACAGAATTTATTTTCCTTTTCATTTGATAAGACTCAATACGCATGGGTTGGAACTCCATTCAGGTATGTCAATAGTGGGAGTGAATCTGGCATATTTTTGAGAAAGGCTGTGCCTGATGCAGCAGAAAGAGGAACCATAGTTTATGTGGATGATGTCCTGATAAAAAATGATAGCTTGAAAAGCCATTTTGATGAAATAAGACATGTTCTTGGCCAATTGCAGAAAGCAGGCACCAAAGTATCTTTACAAAAAGCACAATGGTGCAAGAAAAAGGTGAATATTCTAGGCCATGAAGTGACTGAACATGGACTAAATCCACAAAAGAAGAAAATATAAGCCATACAGAAACTAAAAGATCCTAAAAATGTGAAAGGGGTAAAAAGTATATTAGGAATGACAGCCTATAACAGAAAGTTCATTGAAAATTATGCTGAAATCACTCAACCATTGACCAAACTGCTTAAACTGAATACACCCTGGAAATGGGAAAAAGAGCACGCAGTCTGAGGCAGTGGCTAAATTAAAGGAATGTCTTGTAAAGGCACCATGTTTACCATATCCCATAAAGGACAGGGATTTCTTTATAGAAATAGGTTTCTCTGAACATTGTATGTCAGCAGTATTATCACAAAAACATGATTTGAATCACAAAACCATTGCATATGCAAGTAAGGCATTTTCCCAAGTTGAAATTAAATTCAATGAAAGTGAAAAGGCCCTATCAACCACTGTGTGGGCACTACAACATTTCTGCCCCATTGTTCAGGGAGAAAAGGTGATTATTGAGACACATCATCACCTTTGCAATTTTTAGAGAGTAAAAGAATTAGGTCAGGTAATTTAGCGCTGTCCAGAATCACTTCATGGACGCTAGCATTACAGGGTTTTCCTGTAGAAGTGAGATATTCTCAAAATGCTTGGAACTGGTCTCAGGAGTTGAGTCAATGCTATGCCCTGACTCACAACAGAAATCAATATCCCCTTCCTCCTCCTCCTTCTCAGCTGCGGTAACAGTGTTGTCCGGACTTTGTCCTTCTTTCTTCTTCTTGCTCCTAGACCTTCGATCGAAGAGAAAGGGTCTCCCTCGGACGGAAGCCACTCTGCTGCCTTTCTGTGATGGCAAGCAAGAGGGGCTCCCCTCCGACGAAGTCCAATATGAGGAAAAAAAGCCAGCCGGCAAAAAAAACCTCTTGAAGATGGCAGGTAACGACTTCGCTTGTGGATTGGCGGTAAAGGACTTCGACTCCCAGAATGCAGCGGCAGCAGGAGATATTATGGACCAAGAGAGAAGGTTGATCGAGTCCAGAGGAATGGCTAAACAAATGGGAAGACCCAATGGGAAGCCCCAAGGAGGGAGCCGAAAAGGGGAACCGGCTCCGGACCGTAAACAACAGAAGTTTCCGCAAGCAGGTAACCAGGTCCGTGTGAACGGTAGACAACCGGAAGAAAGGAGAAGCCAGAGAAAAGGACGGAAAGGCGGCCCAGTGGAGGCCGAGGGGAGAAAGACAAGGGGGAACCACAGAAGGAACGGAAGGCAAGGAAAGAACGGAAGGTAAGTGGAAAGCAACTAGCGTCAGACTCACGAAGGAAGCAGTGAGTTGCAACGCAGTGTCGGCCCGGGAAGGCGGAGCTTAAGAACAGAAGTAAACAAAGAAAGACTAGACCCATACCCGCACCCGGAAGAAAGGGAAAGTGCTAACGGGAATACACTCGTCTGTGTGGCCAAATGCGCCAGGTGAGGCGGTGCATGACAGTATGCCCCCCTCCCGAAGAGATACCACCCGGCTTGCCAGGGTGGGATCGATGGAATTTACGGACCAAAACAGGGGCATGGACATGTGAAGCCGGTTCCCAGGAATCCTCTGAATGGGGAAAACCCTTCCAATGAATAAGATATTCCAACCTGCCCCTTCTATATCTGGAATCTTGCACGGAAGCCACTTCATATTCTTCAGGGTTGGTGTCTTTGGAAGGCGTAATGGTCAGAATAGACCGAGCGTAGGGATCCGTCCTACATTCCTTGAGTAAAGAGGAATGGAAAACCGGATGAATATGTTTCATGTGATCAGGTAAGTGTAATTTGTATGCAACAGGGTTTATCCGTTTGGAGATCGAAAAAGGACCCAGATATCGGGGGGATAGCTTAGATCTCTTCAGCCAGCGGGGTAAGTACCTAGTAGAGAGCCATACCTTGGTTCCTGCCTGCCATGAGGGAGACTGGAGCCGATGGGGGTTGGTTTGGTCGCAGTATCGACGACGGGCATTAACAAGACTTTTATAGGCTGTCTTGTGTGCGTCAGCAATCTTGACGAGTAAATCGTCCACAGAAGGGATGGTAGTGGCTTGTAAATTGTCAGGAAAAATAGCTTGGGGGTGAAATCCATAAGAACAGAAAAAAGAGAGAGGTGGCACTATGACGGCTGTTGTTGTACGAGAATTCTGCCAAAGGTAGCAATGCCACCCAATTGTCCTGCTGGGAATTGATGTAGCATCGGAGATATTGTTCTAACGTGGCATTAGTTCTCTCAGTTTGGCCGTTCGTCTGGGGGTGGAAACCTGAAGATAACGCTCTTTGTACTCCCAATTTGTTGCAAAACGTCTTCCAGAAATGTGAGGTGTACTGACTTCCCCGGTCCGATATTATCTTGGCCGGAAGTCCATGTAGACGGAAGATATCACGGATGAAGACGGTAGCCATCTCGGATGCAGTGGGTATACCGGGAAGTGGGGTGAAATGTGCCATTTTGGTGAACGTATCGACTGTGGCCATGACACATGTACACCCTTCTGAAGGTGGTAGTTCGACTATAAAGTCTGTTGCTATTGTGTTCCAAGGTCTTTCGGAAATGGGATCGTGTTGTAATAGACCGATCGGTCTCCTGGTATCGTATTTAGATCTGCTGCAGATGGGGCAAGACTGTACATAACTCCGGACCTCTTCAGACATACCGGGCCACCAAAAGTGTCGTTGGAGTAGATCGACGGTTCCAACAATACCCCGGTGTCCAGCCACCGGACTATCAATGCACCATTCCAAAGCCTGTAGCCTGGTAGACGAGTCAGGCAAAAACAATCTTTGTTTCTGAAACACCAAACCATCTCTGCTGGTGACATTGGGAGGCAAAGAGGTACAAGAAGCGATGTTTTGCTTAACCCTTTGAAGAAACGACGAGACCGCACAAATCACTTGTTTGGGGGAGAACATGTATTCTGGCATATTATGTGGAAGGTTACCTGATATAGGTATTCGTGAGAGAGCATTTGCCATGATATTCCTGGTTCCAGGTAAGTACGTGATGATGAAGTCAAACTGGGAAAAATAATGTGCCCACCTGGCTTGTCTGGAGTTGACACACTCCATCTGTTGCAGGACTTTTACATTTTTGTGATCCGTTCTTATAGTGAATGGACAAATCGAACCTTGGAGTAGGTGACGCCATTCTTCACATGCCATTTTAATGGCTAATAGTTCCTTTTCAAGAACAGAATAGTTCCTTTGGCTGGGTGTCAGTGTCTTGGAAAGATAGGCCACCGGGTGTTCCAAGCCATTATGTTCTTGCAAAAGAACAGCGCCTAAAGCTGCCGCTGAAGCATCAGTTTCCACAATAAAAGGTAGGGTCTGGTCCGGCTGTTGAAGAATAGGAGCCGAACAAAAGGCTGATTTTAGCTGGACGAAGGCTTGATTGGCTTGTTCCGTCCACATAAATGGATGAACGTCTTTCTTGAGAAGAGAGGTAATGGGCAGAACCGTCCTTGAAAACCCTGAAATGAATTTTCGGTAGAAATTGCTTAGACCCAAGAATCTCTGTACTTCTTTCACTGAGGTGGGAACTGGCCATTCCAGGATAGCGGTAACCTTTCTGGGGTCCATTTGGACTCCCTCATGGGACAGGAGAAAGCCCAAGTAAGGAACCACGGAGGCTTGAAAGATGCATTTGTGTGGATTAACTAACAGATGATGTTCTTGCAGTCTTTGGATCACTTGCCGGAGATGGGTCTTGTGTTCTGTCTCGGTAGTGGAAAATACTAATATGTCATCCAGATATATAATAGTATTGAGAAAAAGAAGGTCTGAAAATATGCGGTCCATGAATCTTTGGAATGCTGCAGGGGCGTTCACCAAACCAAAAGGCATGACCCGGTATTCAAAAAGTCCATAAGGAGTACGGAACGCAGTCTTCCATTCGTCTCCAGCACGGACTCGCAAAAGATGATAAGCTCTTCGGAGATCCAGTTTAGAAAAGACGACTGCGCCCTGTACTGCTTCTAGTACATCCTTTATCAGTGGCATAGGGTAGCGGTCCCGTATGGTAACACTATTGAGACCGCGAAAGTCTATGCAGGGACGAAGTTCATGTGTATCTTTTTTAGGGACAAAAAATAGTGAAGCTCCAGCCGGAGAACGGGAAGGTTGAATCAAGCAGTTTTCGAGGATTTCATCAAGATATGACCGCAGGACTTCCTTTTCTTTAAGAGAGAGAGAGAACATTCTTCCGAAAGGAACTAGAGCGCCCGGAACAAGATCAATAGAACAATCTTCTGGTCGGTGAGGAGGAAGAGCTTGTGGACCATCACTGTTGAAAACTTCTTTGAGATCTTCCAGGTATACAGGAATAGGGAGAATCTCGGAAGCCGTCCTGACCACAGGGTCCGCAGTGGTTGTGTCAACTTTGGTATAGCGCCTTTTCTGTAGACAGGTCTGGCAACAATCGTCAGAGGAGAATGCCATTTGGTTCTTCATCCAGTCTATTGCCGGATTGTGTCTGCGTAACCACGTGATTCCCAGTATTACAGGAAAATGTGCAGCCTTGATAAGATCGAATTGGATGGTCTCTTCGTGGTGGTTTACTGCCATAATGATCGGAATGGTGGAATGGGTGATGAGGCCAGAACATAACGGCTTTCCATCCACCCCCTCCACTTTTTGGTTCTCTTCCTTTTCTTGTGTTTCTATACCCATCCGTTTGGCCCAGGATATGTCCATGAAGCAACCAGCTGCTCCACAATCCACTAGAGCCAACACCTCTAGCTTTTCTGTGTTGGATAATAGCTGTATTCCCATAACCATAAGCCGGTTGTCATCGGACGGTAAGGTAGAAGTAACTGATAATGTTACGTAGGGACTTGTTGGTACACCTCGGAGCCTTGCCCCTTCTAGTTCCGAGGTCTCTCGTTTCCCTGACGCCGTGGAGGTACCAGAGGGCAATCTCGTAGTATGTGTTTGTCGGAACCACAATACATACAAAGGTTGTTGTCCTTTCGCTTCTTTCTTTCTTCTGCAGTCAAGGGACCTCTCATGGTTCCAATCTGCATTGCTTCGTCGGGTACTGTGGAAGGTGAGAAGGAAATAGGGATTGGAGATTCTAGCCGAGAAGGCAGACCACGGTTCTTGCGCCGTTCACCTCGTCGTTCACTTAGTCGAAAATCGATCTGAAGAACCGTGGAGATCAAATCGGAAAGAGTAGCTGGCCTTGGGGACCGGGCCAACTCATCCTTGAGTTCTTCCCTGAGACCCCTGCGGAAAATAGTGTATTGCGCCATCTCCGGCCATCCAGTCTCTGCAGCCGTTCGTTTAAACAACGAGATGTAGGACAGTAGATCTGCCGTACCCTGTCGGATATCCAGCAATTCCTCACTGGCTACCTGGGCTGTCTCCTGTCTTTCGAAGGTAGTTTTGAATAGAGCGGTGAAGGCACCATAATCCTGGAGCAATGGGCTACCACTTGTTACTAGCGGTGCTGCCCATGCCAGAGCGTTGCCCGTTAGGTTCGATATTAGAAAACCTATATGAGCCTTGTCAGACACAAAAGTTTGAGGGCGAAAGGTAAAGTGAATTACACAGGCTTCCATAAAGTCTTTGTATCTCAGGGGGGGATCCATCAAATTTACCGGATGTGAGTGGTAATGGAGGTAATTCAGTATGTAGTAATCCACGAGTAGCCATAGATTGTCGAAGATCAGCATTTTCGTTTTTTAAAGTCTGCACCTCCTGGGTAAGGCTCTGTAGGGCAGCCACAACCTCCTGCATCTGTTCGGCAGTAGCCATGATGATGTCTTGTTGGCGTTGCAATCTCTCAAAATGCTTGGAACTGGTCTCAGGAGTTGAGTCAATGCTATGCCCTGACTCACAACAGAAATCAATATCCCCTTCCTCCTCCTCCTTCTCACCTGCGGTAACAGTGTTGTCCGGACTTTGTCCTTCTTTCTTCTTCTTGCTCCTAGACCTTCGATCGAAGAGAAAGGGTCTCCGTCGGACGGAAGCCACTCTGCTGCCTTTCTGTGATGGCAAGCAAGAGGGGCTCCCCTCCGACGAAGTCCAATACGAGGAAAAAAAGCCAGCCGGCAAAAAAAACCTCTTGAAGATGGCAGGTAAGGACTTCGCTTGTGGATTGGCGGTAAAGGACTTCGACTCCCAGAATGCAGCGGCAGCAGGAGATATTATGGACCAAGAGAGAAGGTTGATCGAGTCCAGAGGAATGGCTAAACAAATGGGAAGACCCAATGGGAAGACCCAAGGAGGGAGCCGAAAAGGGGAACCGGCTCCGGACCGTAAACAACAGAAGTTTCCGCAAGCAGGTAACCAGGTCCGTGTGAACGGTAGACAACCGGAAGAAAGGAGAAGCCAGAGAAAAGGACGGAAAGGCGGCCCAGTGGAGGCCGAGGGGAGAAAGACAAGGGGGAACCACAGAAGGAACGGAAGGCAAGGAAAGAACGGAAGGTAAGTGGAAAGCAACTAGCGTCAGACTCACGAAGGAAGCAGTGAGTTGCAACGCAGTGTCGGCCCAGGAAGGCGGAGCTTAAGAACAGAAGTAAACAAAGAAAGACTAGACCCATACCCGCACCCGGAAGAAAAGGAAAGTGCTAACGGGAATACACTCGTCTGTGTGGCCAAATGCGCCAGGTTAGGCGGTGCATGACAGATATGGCCAAAATAAAAAAAGCCCAATTGCTCAAGGTTTAGCAGATTTACATGACTGTGCAGCTGAACCAGTATCAAATGAAATAGAAGTGGAGCCTAATTGGCAGGAATTTGAACAATCACCACATAAAGCTTTTGATGAAAAAACATGCAAAGACTTGCCAACTGTATATGTTGATGGTTGTGCCTTTCACATTGAAAATGACAGTGATAAACAATTAGTGTCAGGAATAGGGAATGTCTGGTTGAAGTGTGAAGGTGTCCCGAGTATAGGGATGAGAATTGGTGCTAGGAGCAGACAGGTAGCGGAATTGGCAGCCATTTATAAAGCAATTGCTACTGCAGTTGATAATAAATTCAGTGAAATTGTCCCGGTGACCGATTCTGATTACGCACGAAATAGCTTTGTGGAATATTTACCTGGCTGGAAAGCGAGAGGCATGATTACATACAATAAAAAGCCACTTAAACATGGAAAAATGATACAAGCCATAGACAAATTGGTGTCAGAAAATGATTTAACAATATACTGGAGGAAAATTCATGGGCATTTGAAAACTCCTGGAGAGGATAAGGAGGGAAATGATAAGGCAGATCACCTGGCTAAAATTGGGGCTGTGATGGGAGAATTGCTACCTATTGAACATTTACTGGGTGAAATACAAATTGATGCAGTAACACGTTCTAAAGCACCAAAGGAGACAGATCAACCAGTGGTACAGTGGAGTTATGATACACCAGATCAAGATCTGATTGAGGCACAAAAGAATGATCGAATTTTGGGAATCTATTATAATCATTTGATAGATCCTGAACAAAACCCTTTAACAGAAAATTATAGTATGGGAAAAGAAGAGTTGAGGGTGCTATTAAAGAATAAAAAACGAATAAGACTACAAGACGGACTAATGATTAGAGAGTCCATAACAGTACAAATACAGTGGGCGGTACCCCTTTCATTCAGAGGTTTAATGCTACACCATGCGCATGATGCTATAACTGCAGGCCACAGAGGCTCACAGAAAACAATGGAAATACTAAAAGATTATGCTTATTGGCCACATATGTCCCAAGATCTAGAATTATATACTAGAGGATGTCTAGTATGTGCCCAATTTAAACCTGCTTCACCAATGCATAGAGCTCCATTAATGAAAAGAGGCCTAACTCTTCCATGGTCAGATTTGCAAATAGACTATGTAGGGCCTGTAAAGAGGTTGAGTAGGGGGAACCGTTATATTTTAAGTGTGATGTGTTTGATGTCGAAGTGGATTCCTGCACCAGACTGTAGTGCGCAAACAGCAGCCACATTGCTGGTGAACCATGTGTTTTCAAGATTTGGGTTGCCACAAAGAATAGAATCAGACAGAGGAAGTCATTTTACAAGTGCTCTAATGAGTAAGGTATGGCAAATACTGGGTGTGAAGAGAAAGATACATATTGCATATCGGGCAGTGTCTTCAGGTGGAATTGAATGCAGCAATGCAGCAGAAGCAGGTCCCAGCTGGGATTTACGCTTACCTTTGGTTCTGATGGCAATCAGATCAACTCCTGCCAAAGCAACAGGTATTAGCCCTCATGAAGTTTTGACAGGTAGGAAAATGGTGTTACCACAACACCTGCTATACAGGACACATGAGCAAACACTTTTGAGCGCATCCACAGTTCATGAATACATTGATGAACTGAGGAAAGCATTTACAACATGCATTTGCTTTTGTACAGAAGAATTTATAAAGAGCTGCTGACAGTGCAAAGTCATATTATGATAAAAAGACATCAGTAAAGGATTATTGTGTTGGCGATCAGGTGAATACATTTCATTTTGGAAAAGGTAAACAGAAAAATTCCAAATTTCTAGCAGTCTGGCAGGGGCCATATCGAATTATAGATAAGGTCTCTCCTGTGGTCTATAAAATGTTGAAGACTGAAGGTGAAACAGCAACAGAGCAGTTTGTTCACGTAAATCAAATAAAACATGTCACCCTAAACATGAGATTAAACAACTTGAGCGTGTACAAGCAGATAAAGTCCCTTGAACATAAAAAGGTAAAGTGAATGGGTCTAGTCAATAGAAGTGGCAGAGAAGTTAAATAAAGATGGTTGAATATGATAATGGCACATAAACACTGTAATATATGTAAATATATATTTAAAAACATGGAAGCTAAAATTTATGGAATTGGTGTGAAAATGTATTAAATATTGAATGCTGTTTTATGTATGTTGTTTTCTCTTTAACATATGTTTTATTTCAGAAAGCAAGAGGAAAAATGGCGAAATATAAAGCATGTTTTATTTTTGGCAAAAGGGTGAAGTTAGTATTGTGCTATGTACTTAATTTGTTTCTTTTCTATTTGGTTTAGAATATTAACATATTTGTACCGGAGGTCACGGGAGACGATGGAGTCCTCGATGATGATGAAGGATCGAAGATGAATTGAAGATCGACGATGAAGATCGAATGATACCTGCCTCCGGGTGGAGGTGAAGACAAAGTAACCGCAATGCCAAAAAGTGAGGACTCCTATGGGGAAAGGATCCAAGAGTGCCAAGATGGAAGAGTACCCGAATGAACCAAATGATGTGACATCGCTGGTCGGGACATATCAGAGGCAGACAAGTGTCCTGGAGTATGGAGTTCCACGTATTTATTATTTTATTAATTATTTTAATCTGTTATATTAATTCTTTGTTTTAGTTATTTGTTTTATTTTATTATTTTGTGATTGAACTCAAGTACAAAAGTAAGACACTGGACTATGGACACTTCCATTGGGAAGAAAAATGTAGAACATTTTATAAGAACTGATGGACTAAAACATTAATTTTAATATTATGATGATTGAACAGTGATTTTTCAATTTTCACACCTGAATATTAATTGTATTGGATTGTTACATCTTAAAAAAGAAGAAAGGGAGCAAGTTGGATTTCTTCCAATTGTGGCTTGGACCATTGCCAAAATTCTCAGAAAAAGGAGGGGATATGTAGGATTATTTAGCGTGTTTTGGGAACACCATTGCATGGGATTAATGTATTGCTATAATGCGGTACAAGCAATTGCACCATTTGATTTTCTCCTGAAATGCCTCCGTTGCAGGAGACACATTAGAGGATTAATGAACTAATATAATTAACAGTACTAACATGATCTTAATCAAATAACATCATAATGTGTTCTCCAGTGCAACATGAGGTGGAAAAGACAAGATCTGAAAGTCATTTAAAAGTGCACTATGATTCATTTTTTTTCTCTGTTCACTGTGTTAGCTGGATGCGAAATCTGCATGCCAGGAAATGAGTAGATCCAGTTTCTAAACAGTATAAGCCAAGCCATTGTTAAAAGAGGAGGATAGATTACTGTGCATTTTCATTGGTGACACGTCACCTTAAGGGCTGTAACAGAGGTCTCTTGGTACATTTCGGGGAGGAAGAAAGGCAGAGGACATTTTACACAGCTCCGGGGAAGACCTGGCTGGAGTTTCTATGGGGTTTCCTGATTGAGAGGTGCCGTCCCAGTCCATTGCTGACTTTCCCAGACTGAAGATTCAAGTCAATAAGCACCGGCTTGAGAGACCGCAGATCAGAACTGCATGTCCTCGCTGGGGTGCTTTGAAGATAAGCCTTGAGCCATTTAAAGAAAGTGACCAGTCCGGGGAGTTCGCGTGCTAAACAGCTACAACTCGCTGGTAATTATCTTGTATGAAAGTGAGGGTGCGGTATGTGCACGAGACCTATTTTAGACAAACAGCGTAGCGATAGTTTTTCACTGTGTTCAAATGACACATTTCAATGTTGCCAACTGAAGGCAAAACAAATGATGTAATTTTTTCTCTCTCTTGTGCAAATATGAAATGAAATTCGTAGTGTTCTTGCATTTTGTCTTTCTCATGTTTTTATTTCAGAAGAGGATTGTCTCACGAATGGTAATGTATCATTGTAAAATGAAATTGTGATAACACAGTCTGCCAAAGAGTATTTTTGTTTCTATTTCATTTGGCGTCTAAAAAGAATATTATGCCATAGAGGGAATGATGCTTAAAGCGCCAAGTTTCTATGTAGATAAAGTAATGTTATGAGCAATTATAAATAGCTGTGTGCGTGGTTCCACTCAGTGTATATGTGTGTGTGTGATTTCTGAGTGGAACATAATGAAATAGTTTTCTGGACGTATATGAGTCAGCAGAAAGAGAGGCTTCTGGAAATAGTTTCACTAATGTAATTAAATTAGTGATTATACCACACGTTATTGTGAATACTTTATGGAAGCATAGCTCACTGGTGTAGATAAATCAGTGATAACAGCCATAAGTGGCATTCCATATGAAAATGTGGTGTTCTTGAATAATGTAGAAGCCTGAGGCCTCTAGAGATCACAAGAACAGTCTAAACAAAAGAAAGGGGTTTTGTATGTTGGGGCCACAAATAAAACAAAGAAATTATGCTCATCACTATACCACAACGGAATGCTTACCAACTAAATGTATCTCTGCACTGAAATAATGCATATCCACTATATTACTATAATACCAAACCCAATCTGAATGCAAGGAGTGATTATTGCTGAATTACTTTATTTTTGGCGGTAAGAAAATACCGCTAGGCCCCAAATCTACACAAAATACCCTACAGTTCCTGCGCATGTAGTAATGAGTCCCACATGCCACAGAACTTGAGCCCTGGCAGAACCAGTGATTTAGCTGAGCATGGCAAGGAGAACAGGTGCCCCTAAGACCTCTGCCCTCATATACTGGGTGCCTATGCATATAGTAATGAGTCCCCCATGCCACAGGACTTGAGCCCTGTCAGAACGAGTGAATAATGAGCATGGCAAGGAGAACGGGTGCACCTACGCCCTCTGCCCCATATACTGAGTGCCTACGCATGTAGTAATGAGTCCCCCATGCTACAGGAGTTGAGCCCTGGCAGAACCAGTGAACAATGAGCATGGTAAGAAGAATGGGTGCCCCTACAACCTCTGACCCCATATACTGGGTGGCTATGCATGCAGTAAAGAGTCCCCCATGCCACAGGACTTGAGATTTGGCAGAACCAGTGACTTAGCTGAGAATGGCAAGGAGAATGGGTGCCCCTAAGCCGTCTGCCCTCATATACTGGGTACCTATGCATATAGCAATGAGTCCCCCATGCCACAGGACTTGAGCCCTGGCAGAACCAGTGAATAATGAGCATGGCAAGGAGAATGGGTGCACCTACGCCCTCTGCCCCCATATACTGGGTGGCTGTGCATATAGTAATGAGTCCCAAATGCCACAGGATTGAGCCCTGGCAAAACCAGTGACTTAGCTGAGCATGGCAAGGAGAACGGGTGCACCTACGCCCTCTGCCCCCATATAATGGGTGCCTGTGCATATCGTAATGAGTCCCCCATGCCACAGGACTTGAACCCTGGCAGAACCAGTGACTTAGCTGAGCATGGCAAGGAGAACGGGGGCCCTCTGCCCCCATATACTGGGTGCCTACGCATGTAGTAATGAGTCCCCATGCCACAGGACTTGCGCCCTGTTCATCTAGTTAACATTTGAAGACCTAAAAAAAGTGCTTACTTCCCAGCCTCAAGATGTCCCAGATAAATAGGCTGAATTGCACTACAAGGCTGGCAGAAGCGGGCTTGGACCGGCCTATGGGGCATTAGGGTAATGCCCAAAGAAAAACACAAAATGCCGGTGTGGGACAGTTTTTTGGGTCAAAGTGGGGCATCCGGATACATTTGCAAAATATAATCACACACAAGACAGCACATAGTACCAACATGTGGGTCAAGTAAGGACACAGTGTGTGCTCAGCCAGAGAGGTACACAGATTCACGTGGCACACAAAGCTACAAAGGGGCACTTGCACCAGAAACAGGCCCACTCTCACACATGCACTGCACATACAACCCTCTCTCTCCCACACACACAGATATACAGGCCTACTCTCACACATGCACTGCACATAGACCTCTCTCCCACACACACAGATATACAGGCCCACTCTCACCCATGCAATGCACATAGACCTCTCTCTCCCACACAGCGATATACAGGACCACTCTCACCCATGCACTACACATATACCTCTTTCTCTCACACAGACGGATATACAGGCCCACTCTCATACATGCACTGCACATAGACCTCTCTCTCTCTCTCTCTCTCTCAGACACACAGATTTACAGGCCCACTCTCACACATGCACTGCACATAGACCTCTCTCTATCACACACACAGATATACAGGCCCACACTCACACATGCACTGCACACAGACCTCTATCTTTATCACATACACAGATATACAGGCCCACTCTCACACATGCACTGCACATAGACCTTTCTATCACACACAGATATACAGACCCACTCTCACACATGTACTGCACATAGGCCTCTCTCTCCCACACACAGATATTCAGGCCCACTCTCACCCATGTACTGCACATAGGCCTCTCCCTCCCACACACAGATATACAGGCCCACTCTCACACATGCACTGCACATAGACCCCTCTCTCTCACACACAGATATACAGGCCCACTCTCACACATTCACTGCACATACAACCCTCTCTCTCCCACACACGCAGATATACAGGCCCACTCTCACCCATGCACTGCACATAGACCTCTCTCTCTATCACACACAGATATACAGGCCCACTCTCACACATGCATTGCACATAGACCCCTCTCTCTCCCATACACATGGATATACAGGCCCACTCTCACACATGCACTGCACATAGACCGCTCTCTCTCCCATACACATGGATATACAGGCCCACTCTCACATATGCACTGCACATAGACCTCTCTCTCTCACACACAGATATACAGGCCCACTCTCAGCCATGCACTGCACATAGACCTCTCTCTCTCACACACACAGATATACAGGCCCACTCTCACCCATGCACTGCACATAGACCTCTCTCTCTCCCACACACACACATATACAGGCCCACTCTCACCCATGCACTGCACATAGACCTCTCTCTCTCTCACACACAGATATACAGGCCCACTCTCACACATGCACTGCACATAGACCCCTCTCTCTCCCATACACATGGATATACAGGCCCACTCTCACATATGAACTGCACATAGACCTCTCTCTCTCACACACAGATATACAGGCCCGCTCTCACCCATGCACTGCACATAGACCACTCTCTCTCTCTCACACACAGATATACAGGACCACTCACACATGCACTGCACATAGACCTCTCTCCCACACACATAGATATACAGGCCCACTCACACATGCACTGCACATAGACCTCTCTCCCACACACACAGATATGCAGGCCCACTCTCACCCATGCACTGCACATAGGCATCTCTCTTACACACGGATATCCAGGCCCACTCTCACAAATGCACTGCACATAGACCTATCTCTCACACATACATATATACAGGCCCACTCTCACCCATGCACTGCACATACACCTCTCTCTCACACACACAGAGATATACAGGCCCACACACACAGATATACAGGCCCACTCTCACACATGCACTGCACAAAGACCTCTCTCTCTCACACACACACAGATATACAGGCCCACTCTCACACATGCACTGCACATAGACCCCTCTCTCTCCCACACACACAGATATACAGGCCCACTCTCACACATGTAATGCAAATAGACCTCTCTCTCTCTCACACATGGATATACAGGCCCACTTTCACATATGCACTGCACATAGACCTCTCTCTCTCACACACACAGATATACAGGCCCACTCTCACCCATGCAATGCACATAGACCTCTCTCCCAAACACACAGATATACAGGCCCACTCTCACCCATGCAATGCACATAGACCTCTCTCTCCCACACACAGATATACAGGACCACTCTCACCCATGCACTGCGCATAGACCTCTCTCTCCCACACACAGATAAACATGCCCACTCTCACACATGCACTGCACATACACCTCTCTCTCACACACACAGATATACAGGCCCACTCTCACACATGGACTGCACATAGACCTCTCTCTTACACACACGGCTATACAGGCCCACTCTCACACATGCACTGCACATAGACCTCTCTCTCCCACACACAGATGTACAGGCCCACTTCACACATGCACTGCACATAGACCTTTCTATCACACACAGATATACAGACCCACTCTCACACATGTACTGCACATAGGCCTCTCTCTACCACACACAGATATTCAGGCCCACTCTCACCCATGTACTGCACATAGGCCTCTCCCTCCCACACACAGATATACAGGCCCACTCTCACACATGCACTGCAAATAGACCCCTCTCTCACACACACAGATATACAGGCCCACTCTCACACATGGACTGCACATAGACCTCTCTCTTCCACACACGGCTATACAGGCCCACTCTCACACATGGACTGCACATAGACCTCTCTCTCACACACACGGCTATACAGGCCCACTCTCACACATGCACTGCACATAGACCTCTCTCTCCCACACACAGATGTACAGGCCCATTTCACACATGCACTGCACATAGACCTTTCTATCACACACAGATATACAGACCCACTCCACTCATGTACTGCACATAGGCCTCTCTCTCCCACACACAGATATTCAGGCCCACTCTCACCCATGTACTGCACATAGGCCTCTCCTTCCCACACACAGATATACAGGCCCACTCTCACACATGC
The DNA here is from genome assembly GCF_040938575.1 of Ambystoma mexicanum. NCBI lineage: Eukaryota > Metazoa > Chordata > Amphibia > Caudata > Ambystomatidae > Ambystoma > Ambystoma mexicanum. The sequence continues at coordinate 1,386,311,782 of NC_090931.1, forward strand.
ACTGCACATAGACCCCTCTCTCTCACACACAGATATACAGGCCCACTCTCACACATGCACTGCACATACAACCCTCTCTCTCCCACACACGCAGATATACATGCCCACTCTCACCCATGCACTGCACATAGACCTCTCTCTCTCACACACAGATATACAGGCCCACTCTCACCCATGCACTGCACATAGACCTCTCTCTCTCACACACACAGATGTACAGGCCCACTCTCACCCATGCACTGCACATAGACCTCTCTCTCTCCCACACACACACATATACAGGCCCACTCTCACACATGCACTGCACATAGACCCCTCTCTCTCCCATACACATGGATATACAGGCCCACTCTCACATATGCACTGCACATAGACCTCTCTCTCTCACACACAGATATACAGGCCCGCTCTCACCCATGCACTGCACATAGACCTCTCTCTCTCACACACACAGATATACAGGCCCACTCTCATCCATGTACTGCACATAGACCCCTCTCTCTCCCACCCAAACATATATACAGGACCACTCACACATGCACTGCACATAGACCTCTCTCCCACACACACAGATATGCAGGCCCACTCTCACCCATGCACTGCACATAGGCATCTCTCTTACACACGGATATCCAGGCCCACTCTCACAAATGCACTGCACATAGACCTATCTCTCACACACACATATATACAGGCCCACTCTCACCCATGCACTGCACATACACCTCTCTCTCACACACACAGAGATATACAGGCCCACACACACAGATATACAGGCCCACTCTCACACATGCACTGCACAAAGACCTCTCTCTCACACACACACAGATATACAGGCCCACTCTCACACATGCACTGCACAAAGACCTCTCTCTCCCACACACACAGATATACAGGCCCACTCTCACACATGTAATGCAAATAGACCTCTCTCTCTCACACATGGATATACAGGCCCACTTTCACATATGCACTGCACATAGACCTCTCTCTCTCACACACACAGATATACAGGCCCACTCTCACCCATGCAATGCACATAGACCTCTCTCCCAAACACACAGATATACAGGCCCACTCTCACCCATGCAATGCACATAGACCTCTCTCTCCCACACACAGATATACAGGACCACTCTCACCCATGCACTGCGCATAGACCTCTCTCTCCCACACACAGATAAACAGGCCCACTCTCACACATGCACTGCACATACACCTCTCTCTCACACACACAGATATACAGGCCCACTCTCACACATGGACTGCACATAGACCCCTCTCTCCCACACACAGATGTACAGGCCCATTTCACACATGCACTGCACATAGACCTTTCTATCACACACAGATATACAGACCCACTCTCACTCATGTACTGCACATAGGCCTCTCTCTCCCACACACAGATATTCAGGCCCACTCTCACCCATGTACTGCACATAGGCCTCTCCTTCCCACACACAGATATACAGGCCCACTCTCACACATGCACTGCACATAGACCCCTCTCTCTCACACACAGATATACAGGCCCACTCTCACACATGCACTGCACATACAACCCTCTCTCTCCCACACACGCAGATATACAGGCCCACTCTCACCCATGCACTGCACATAGACCTCTCTCTCTATCACACACAGATATACAGGCCCACTCTCACACATGCACTGCACATAGACCCCTCTCTCTCCCATACACATGGATATACAGGCCCACTCTCACACATGCACTGCACATAGACCCCTCTCTCACCCACACACACAGATATACATGCCCACTCTCACCCATGCACTGCACATAGACCTCTCTCTCTCACACACAGATATACAGGCCCACTCTCACCCATGCACTGCACATAGACCTCTCTCTCTCACACACACAGATGTACAGGCCCACTCTCACCCATGCACTGCACATAGACCTCTCTCTCTCCCACACACACACATATACAGGCCCACTCTCACCCAGGCACTGCACATAGACCTCTCTCTCTCTCACACACAGATATGCAGGCCCACTCTCACACATGCACTGCACATAGACCCCTCTCTCTCCCATACACATGGATATACAGGCCCACTCTCACATATGCACTGCACATAGACCTCTCTCTCTCACACACAGATATACAGGCCCGCTCTCACCCATGCACTGCACATAGACCTCTCTCTCTCACACACACAGATATACAGGCCCACTCTCATCCATGTACTGCACATAGACCCCTCTCTCTCCCACCCAAACATATATACAGGACCACTCACACATGCACTGCACATAGACCTCTCTCCCACACACATAGATATACAGGCCCACTCACACATGCACTGGACATAGACCTCTCTCCCACACACACAGATATGCAGGCCCACTCTCACCCATGCACTGCACATAGGCATCTCTCTTACACACGGATATCCAGGCCCACTCTCACAAATGCACTGCACATAGACCTATCTCTCACACACACATATATACAGGCCCACTCTCACCCATGCACTGCACATACACCTCTCTCTCACACACACAGAGATATACAGGCCCACAAACACAGATATACAGGCCCACTCTCACACATGCACTGCACAAAGACCTCTCTCTCTCACACACACAGATATACAGGCCCACTGTCACACATGCACTGCACAAAGACCTCTCTCTCCCACACACACAGATATACAGGCCCACTCTCACACATGTAATGCAAATAGACCTCTCTCTCTCACACATGGATATACAGGCCCACTTTCACATATGCACTGCACATAGACCTCTCTCTCTCACACACACAGATATACAGGCCCACTCTCACCCATGCAATGCACATAGACCTCTCTCCCACACACACATATATACAGGCCCACTCTCACCCATGCAATGCACATAGACCTCTCTCTCCCACACACAGATATACAGGACCACTCTCACCCATGCACTGCGCATAGACCTCTCTCTCCCACACACAGATAAACAGGCCCACTCTCACACATGCACTGCACATACACCTCTCTCTTACACACACAGATATACAGGCCCACTCTCACACATGGACTGCACATAGACCTCTCTCTCACACACACGGCTATACAGGCCCACTCTCACACATGCACTGCACATAGACCTCTCTCTCTCACACACAGATGTACAGGGCCACTTCACACATGCACTGCACATAGACCTTTCTATCACACACAGATATACAGACCCACTCTCACACATGTACTGCACATAGACCTCTCTCTCCCACACACAGATATTCAGGCCCACTCTCACCCATGTACTGCATGCACATAGGCCTCTCCCTCCCACACACAGATATACAGGCCCACTCTCACACATGCACTGCACATAGACCCCTCTCTCTCACACACAGATATACAGGCCCACTCTCACACATGCACTGCACATACAACCCTCTCTCTCCCACACACGCAGATATACAGGCCCACTCTCACCCATGCACTGCACATAGACCTCTCTCTCTATCACACACAGATATACAAGCCCGCTCTCACACATGCACTGCACATAGACCCCTCTCTCTCCCATACACATGGATATACAGGCCCACTCTCACACATGCACTACACATAGACCCCTCCCTCTCCCATACACATGGATATACAGGCCCACTCTCACATATGAACTGCACATAGACCTCTCTCTCTCACACACAGATATACAGGCCCACTCTCACCCATGCACTGCACATAGACCTCTCTCTCTCACACACACAGATATACAGGCCCACTCTCACCCATGCACTGTACATAGACCTCTCTCTCTCCCACACACACACATATACAGGCCCACTCTCACCCATGCACTGCACATAGACCTCTCTCTCTCACACATACAGATATACAGGCCCACTCTCACACATGCACTGCACATAGACCCCTCTCTCTCCCATACACATGGATATACAGGCCCACTCTCACATATGCACTGCACATAGACCTCTCTCTCTCACACACAGATATACAGGCCCGCTCTCACCCATGCACTGCACATAGACCTCACTCTCTCACACACAGATATACAGGCCCACTCTCATCCATGTACTGCACATAGACCCCTCTCTCTCCCACCCAAACATATATCCAGGACCACTCAGACATGCACTGCACATAGACCTCTCTCCCACACAAATAGATATACAGGCCCACTCACACATGCACTGCACATAGACCTCTCTCCCACACACACAGATATGCAGGCCCACTCTCACCCATGCACTGCACATAGGCATCTCTCTTACACACGGATATCCATGCCCACTCTCACAAATGCACTGCACATAGACCTATCTCTCACACACACATATATACAGGCCCACTCTCACCCATGCACTGCACATACACCTCTCTCTCACATACACAGAGATATACAGGCCCACACATACAGATATACAGGCCCACTCTCACACATGCACTGCACAAAGACCTCTCTCTCTCACACACACACAGATATACAGGCCCACTCTCACACATGCACTGCACATAGACCCCTCTCTCTCCCACACACACAGATATACAGGCCCACTCTCACACATGTAATGCAAATAGACCTCTCTCTCTCACACATGCAGATATACAAGCCCATTCTCACCCATGCACTACACATAAACCCCTCACTCTCCCACACACACAGATATGCAGGCCCACTCTCAACCATGCACTGCACATAGGCCTCTCTCTTACACACGGATATCCAGGCCCACTCTCACACATGCACTGCATATAGACCTCTCTCTCACATACTCATATATACAGGCCCACTCTCACCCATGCACTGCATATACACCACTTTCTCACACACACATATACAGGCCCACTCTCACCCATGCACTGCACATAGACCTCTCTCTCCCACACACACAGATATACAGGCCCACTCTCACACATGTACTGCAAATAGACTTCTCTCTCTCACACACAGATATACAGGCCCACTCTCACCCATGCACTGCACATAGACCTCTCTCTCACACACACACACAGATAAACAGGCCCACTCTCACACATGCACTGCACATATACCTCTCTCTCACACACACAGCTATACACGCCCACTCTCACACATGCACTGCACATAGACTTCTCTCTCCCACACACAGATGTACAGGCCCACTCTCACCCATGCACTGCATATACACCGCTCTCTCACACACACATATACAGGCCCACTCTCACCCATGCACTGCACATAGACCTCTCTCTCTCACCCACACAGATATACAGGTCCACTCTCACACATGCACTGCACATAGACCTCTCTCTCACACACACGGCTATACACACCCACTGTCACACATGCACATAGACCTCTCTCTCACACACACAGATATACACGCCCACTCTCACACATGGACTGCACATAGACCTCTCTCTCACACACACAGCTATACAGGCCCACTCTCACACATGCACTGCACATAGACCTCTCTCTCCCACACACAGATGTACAGGCCCACTTCACACATGCACTGCACATAGACCTTTCTATCACACACAGATATACAGACCCACTCTCACACATGTACTGCACATAGGCCTCTCTCTCCCACACACAGATATTCAGGCCCACTCTCACCCATGTACTGCACATAGGCCTCTCCCTCCCACACACAGATATACAGGCCCACTCTCACACATGCACTGCACATAGACCCCTCTCTCTCACACACAGATATACAGGCCCACTCTCACACATGCACTGCACATACAAACCTCTCTCTCCCACACACGCAGATATACAGGCCACTCTCACCCATGCACTGCACATAGACCTCTCTCTCTATCACACACAGATATACAGGCCCACTCTCACACATGCACTGCACATAGACCCCTCTCTCTCCCATACACATGGATATACAGGCCCATTCTCACACATGCACTGCACATAGACCCCTCTCTCTCCCATACACATGGATATACAGGCCCACTCTCACATATGCACTGCACATAGACCTCTCTCTCTCACACACAGATATACAGGCCCACTCTCACCCATGCACTGCACATAGACCTCTCTCTCACACACACGGCTATACACACCCATTGTCACACATGCACATAGACCTCTCTCTCACACACACAGATATACACGCCCACTCTCACACATGGACTGCACATAGACCTCTCTCTCACACACACGGCTATACAGGCCCACTCTCACACATGCACTGCACATAGACCTCTCGCTCCCACACACAGATATTCAGGCCCACTCTCACCCATGTACTGCACATAGGCCTCTCCCTCCCACACACAGATATACAGGCCCACTCTCACACATGCACTGCACATACAAACCTCTCTCTCCCACACACGCAGATATACAGGCCCACTCTCACCCATGCACTGCACATATACCTCTCTCTCTATCACACACAGATATACAGGCCCACTCTCACACATGCACTGCACATAGACCCCTCTCTCTCCCATACACATGGATATACAGGCCCATTCTCACACATGCACTGCACATAGACCCCTCTCTCTCCCATATACATTGATATACAGGCCCACTCTCACATATGCACTGCACATAGACCTTTCTCTCTCACACACAGATATACAGGCCCACTCTCACCCATGCACTGCACATAGACCTCTCTCTCTCACACACACAGATATACAGGCCCACTCTCACCCATGCACTGCACATAGACCTCTCTCTCTCCCATACACACACATATACAGGCCCACTCTCACCCATGCACTGCACATAGACCTCTCTCTCTCTCACACACAGATATACAGGCCCACTCTCATCCATGCACTGCACATAGACCCCTCTCTCTCCCACCCAAACATATATACAGGACCACTCACACATGCACTGCACATAGACCTCTCTCCCATACACATAGATATACAGGCCCACTCACACATGCACTGCACATAGACCTCTCTCCCACACACACAGATATGCAGGCCCACTCTCACCCATGCACTGCACATAGACCTATCTCTCACACACACATATATACAGGCCCACTCTCACCCATGCACTGCACATACACCTCTCTCTTACACACACACAGATATACAGGCCCACACACACAGATATACAGGCCCACTCTCACACATGCACTGCACAAAGACCTCTCTCTCTCACACACACAGATATACAGGCCCACTCTCACACATGCACTGCACATAGACCCCTCTCTCTCCCACACACAGATATACAGGCCCACTCTCACACATGTAATGCAAATAGACCTCTCTCTCTCACACATGCAGATATACAGGCCCATTCTCACCCATGCACTACACATAAACCCCTCACTCTCCCACACACACAGATATGCAGGCCCACTCTCAACCATGCACTGCACATAGGCCTCTCTCTTACACACGGATATCCAGGCCCACTCTCACACATGCACTGCATATAGACCTCTCTCTCACATACTCATATATACAGGCCCACTCTCACCCATGCACTGCATATACACCTCTTTCTCACACACACATATACAGGCCCACTCTCACCCATGCACTGCACATAGACCTCTCTCTCCCACCCACACAGATATACAGGCCCACCCTCACACATGTACTGCAAATAGACTTCTCTCTCTCACACACAGATATACAGGCCCACTCTCACCCATGCACTGCACATAGACCTCTCTCTCTCACACACACACAGATAAACAGGCCCACTCTCACACATGCACTGCACATATACCTCTCTCTCACACACACAGCTATACACGCCCACTCTCACACATGCACTGCACATAGACTTCTCTCTCCCACACACAGATGTACAGGCCCACTCTCACCCATGCACTGCATATACACCGCTCTCTCACACACACATATACAGTCCCACTCTCACCCATGCACTGCACATAGACCTCTCTCTCCCACCCACACAGATATACAGGTCCACTCTCACACATGTACTGCAAATAGACTTCTCTCTCTCACACACACAGATATACAGGCCCACTCTCAACCATGCACTGCACATAGACCTCTCTCTTACACACGGATATCCAGGCCCACTCTCACACATGCACTGCATATAGACCTCTCTCTCACATACTCATATATGCAGGCCCACTCTCACCCATGCACTGCATATACACCTCTTTCTCACACACACATATACAGGCCCACTCTCACCCATGCACTGCACATAGACCTCTCTCTCCCACCCACACAGATATACAGGCCCACTCTCACACATGTACTGCAAATAGACTTCTCTCTCTCACACACAGATATACAGGCCCACTCTCACCCATGCACTGCACATAGACCTCTCTCTCTCACACACACACATATAAACAGGCCCACTCTCACACATGCACTGCACATATACCTCTCTCTCACACACACAGCTATACACGCCCATTCTCACACATGCACTGCACATAGACTTCTCTCTCCCACACACAGATGTACAGGCCCACTCTCACCCATGCACTGCATATACACCGCTCTCTCACACACACATATACAGACCCACTCTCACCCATGCACTGCACATAGACTTCTCTCTCTCACACACACAGATATACAGGCCCACTCACACATGGACTGCACATAGGCCTCTCTCACACACACACACAGATATACAGGCCAACTCTCACACATGCACTGCACATGTGGAAACAGAAAAATTGATATGAGGCCGGGAAGCCCAAAGGAAACACACCAACACAGGTTACAAAGGACATACAAAGCGCTTTATTCAAAGTTACAACAATTACCAAAGTCAAATGACATACGGATAGCTATTCGGCCCTCAGAGTAACAGGACGAACCATCAACGGTAGTTCGCCGTGTTAGTGTGAGAGAGCGAACATTGGGATACTTGGGTTTTTATACTTTTTATCCAGCCTTGGCCAAGCCCCTCGCGGGTTAACCATTCTTCGGACCAGGCCTAGGGTTTGTTGCCAGGTCAATCCCATAATGTATGCAATTTGATCAGTTCCACTGATACAGTTGTTCATTTACACATAGGTCAGGGATAGGACAAGGTCTCAGTTCGCGACTCCAACAAGTTGCCTGCGGGCATATTACTTATTCATGTGTGCGGAGGTCACAACGGCCAGAATCCCACTCGAAATGTCATTCGGCCTCCATTTTGTTGTTCAGGGTGACTTCCACAATGCAAGAGTACCTAAAATGGCGGCTTAATCCAAGATGGCGATTTGCACAATACATTAAGGTCAAGACCTTGCCGCGGAATCTATGTACACAATGTTTTTAGACAACTTGGCGTAGGCCAACATACATTCAAACAATGCGATAGGAGGTACAATATTATTTCAATTTCCACAGACCCTCCTTTTGGCCTATGCCAAGTGCTAAACATCATCCCTAATGCTTTCGAAAATGACTCCATGTATTATCATCCATAGGTTCCGCATCATTGTCTGTAATGTCTATAGCCATAAAGTCGTTCATAAGAACCTCTTGCAACATGCATTCTTTAGATGCTGTATCTGGGGTATATATTTTATGCCCTATTGCGCTCACTGCTTGAGCACAACACCCCCCTATCATTCCACATATACTTGGGAGGCATTGAAAACAACAGCAAAGGAATAACAGAATCCCTAAAATAACCAGAATGACGGAAAGCACCTTCCAACCCCAAGATCGCAGAGAATCCCAAAACCAAGTACTAAGGTTCCAGTCTCCTACATGGATATGGACTTCAGAACTGAGAGTATGCAAGTTCTGAATTGCTTTAAAAATTGTTGGTGAGGAGTCTGGTACGAAAACACAACAAGCGGACCCCACTAATTTGCATACTCCACCTCGTTCTGCCAAGATGACATCTAATGCCATCCGATTTTGAAGTGCTACCAATCTTATCGCCTTTTGCTCTAAGGTCATATTGTAGAGTATGTCCGTGGTCCGGTTGATCGTTCTCTCCAATACCCTTGCTAATCCCCTAATGTTCTCTGAGTTTGCTATTTGTCCCCAAAAGGGCACAACCGATTTAGCTATGTCCCCCAATACTTGCCCAGGGGTATCTCCATTGTTGTCTCGCCGTGGGCGAGCCTTAGAAACCTCCAAGGTACTAGCTACAAATACCCCAGGTAACAATATTCCTAAATAACAGGTCCCCTGCCAATCCTTGGGCAACCAGGGAAATGCTAAACTACCACAAACAAAATAAACGGGCCCTCCTACATACAGAGGCCTGTTTTCCCCAGTCAAATTTACAATATTTTTACAAGTTTCAAAATCTCCCATTGGCCTAGTGCCATTTCTCTGTACACAGAAGGGAACCGAATCGGGACTATGATTTACAGAATAAGAAGGAGGTACAGCGTCCTTATTGCCTATCAGAGCCATTTTAAAGGAAATCAGAGTTTGAAAAGGAAGAGATAGTTTGTCAGATGGCCTAATAGAAGCAACGTTAGGTTTACTTCTATTCGCAAAAAGCGAGCATCCCAGGGGAGTCAATTCACGTTTCTCGAATTAATTTAAATTAGTTCCATCAAATCATGCTATCATTCCATCGGCCAAAGAATAGTGCTCTAAGAGAGGCATAGCAAGAAGTCGTTAAAGGTAGAGGATGTATATACCATCCCAGTCCCTTGTTCCCATGTTGCGGTAAGTGAGTACAAATCCAACAATTACTCTCATTAAAAATGGCATGAGTAGCATTCATTACTATCATCAGAGTGTTATTATGATACTTCTGTCTATGTTGGGAGTCTCTAGGGGACAGAGTGTGAAGGTGTACATAGGGAGTCAAAGCAGTTGGTACGATCTTGGTCGGTAATAAAGGTTTCAAAGGATAGACTTCTTCGAAATACCAAAGTCCTACAGCAGCAGTTGCAAAAATAACAATAATCAAAATCAAAACACAACAGTACGTTTTCGGGGCCCAGGCACATTGTTCATTGTTCGATTTGGTCACCCCCTTATCTAAAAGTCCAGTGCGGGGAGCAGCGGTGAAGGTGGCAGGTATCGTAGTTCCTTGATCTACGACCCCAATGTTCGTTGCTGGCGACACTACGGTTGCGTGATTTCTTAGTCCTTCCCAACCCTAGCCAGCAGAATCCCTTTTTTGCTCAACAAAAAAAAACAATTTCCGATCACTTCCTTTTCCAGATGCACGACACTCGTGTCGTAGTTCTATTTCCATGGTCGAAGGTTGTACCTGATGGTACCCAAATTTGTCTGGTCCAGAAGCAAAGTATCGTCACTTCCTGAGGGAAGAGACTGTAGCATCAGCGAGGGGTTCTGCTTCTTCTCTAGCGTGTGGCGTCGGGTGAGGAAGTTTCTTGACGTGCGTCGCGTGAATCCAGTTCTTCTTTCCAGCCACCGCACTGCTGTCCTGGTGACCAACAATACCTGGTGGGGTCCCCGCCAGCGAGGCGCGAGACAGGAAGACCTCTCGTAGGCCTTCATGAGGACCCAACTTCCAGGCTGTATATCGTGTCCTGGGCCCGTGAACCGTACAGGAAAAGCAGCATGCACCTGGTGGTAGATGAAATACAGGTTTTTAGTTAACTGGTTACAGTAGTCTACAAGCAATACATTCTCCACCTCCCTCAGGGCTTTAGGTTTCGGGAGACACCAAATGTTAGCAGGCCTCCCCATCACTACCTCAAATGGAGAAAGCCCAGTTCTAGTCTGAGGTGTGGTGCGCATAGCTAATAACACAATAGGCAAAGCATCTGGCCATTTCAGTTTGGTATCAGCACATGTTTTCGCAAGTTTATTCTTTAAAATACCGTTGTGTCTTTCTACCAACCCAGCACTTTGAGGATGCCTAGCTGAATGAAATTGTTTCTCAATACCTAGGGCTGCGCATATTTGCAAAATTACTGCTGCGATAAAGTGAGGACCATTGTCCGACCAGATTATCCTCGGGAGCCCAAATCGAGGAAAGAATTCTTTTACCATAATCTTTGCAGTGGTCATAGCGGTAGCATCTTTGACGGGGAAAGCCTCGACCCATTTACTAAAGGCACAAATAATTACAAGAACATATTTCAGATTATTACATCGCTCCATTTCAATAAAATCAAAGTGGATGACCTCAAAAGGGACAGAGGGGGGCCCGAAACTTCCCCTTGGAGTCACTGGGCCTCATTACGACCCTGGCGGAAATGGAAAAACGATGGCGGAAATGCAATACCGCCATCGAATACCGCTCGTTGCGATTATGACCCGTCACCGTAAAGTACGATGCCATTAGCGACACCGCAGTGAACGGCAACGCTAACTGCACCAAGTACGCGCACGCGCGCCCTGCAAAACCGGAATCACCGCCATGGCGCAATGGTACGCGAATTCCGACCCTAGCGGACATGTACTGAACGCCATCAAGGACGGCGGAAAGTACCAATCCGCCATGGCGAGAAATACGGCATCGTGAACCAACCGTAAATGGCCCACTGAGTGCCTGTACTCCACTCCCTGGCCACATTGCACAACTCCTGGCAGGCGCAATGTACTCACACCATGCAACCAGTGAAAACTACAATTCACCCATGCATGCCAACGTAGAAATGCATGCAGGGGCTCAAAGCGCCCCGTGAGTGGCCATCCATGCACGGCATGCCACCATAGCCGTACTGAAGCAGCACAGGCATGTGAAGGTACAAGGACACCAAAATGAAAAGCAAGAATACATGACACAATACAACAGTAGTCCCCCATCGCTTGCCACCAGCGCAAGGCAACCCCCAAAGCAGTATCCTGACGGAGATTGCACCAGCCCTGTACTCTTGCCAGTTAAAAAACCAACCATCAGCAGAAGCACGTACCACACAAGTCGGCAGAGCAACTGAGCAGCCAGGCCATCACAAGAGGGTCCGACAGGAGCTGCAGGACACAGATGGCACGAATACAGATCCAATTCCAATGGACATGACCCCAGTCCCCTCCTACAAACGCACGCAAACACAGGCACCTGTGACCATCCATATACTGATAATCCCATCATCCCACCAATCCACCTGGCTGACAGGCACCAGTTGGCAAAAAGCTAATCCCCCTCCCATGAGCAGCACATCATGTAAACAGTCACAATCACGCCCAATCCGTCACCATACAGTGCTACGCAGGAAATCGCTGCCAGTACAGTACCACGCAACGCAACACAGAATGCGGAACACAATAAATGCAGATGAACCCACGAAACATAGCGCCACTAATAGGAAATAGATACATCACCTGCAATGAATTACGCAACACGTAGAAAAAGTGAAATGATATTGTAAATGGACATCCAAATGACAAAGGCACAGCACAAAAATGCACAATAACACCAGAACATCCATCATCACCGAGGTCCGCATCCGCTACAATAGACCAGCTTCCACTTGTGTGACGCCCTGTCCCTTCATGTCACACAGGGCCTACATCGACGTCCCAAAAGGCAACATGGAAGGGCCAAGAACCGCAGGTCCGTCCCATGAGGCAGGCACTAGTCCAGCTGAAAGGCCGAAATGTCACACCTAGCCACCAGTACTGCGTAAGGGCATGTGGCCCATTGGCGATCGTCCCATAAGATCGTTATGGTGCTCCACTGATTCACCCGAAGCTGCAGGTGTCGAGGGTAAAATCCATCTGGAGGAGTGGCGTACAGATGGCATCTGCAAAAGGGCAGGAGATACCTGACACCCAAAAGAAAGACAAATCAACCGAATGCATAACGGGACTCCTGATGCATCACACACCTCATGACACACACAGAATACACACCCATATGCATGCACGGCCACTCCAACGGAACATATACCCCCCTAAAGTAGCAGCGAATCATTATGTAGACAACAGGGGTAAATACACCATTGCCAACGTCTGTTTCCTTGCATCCATTCATCATTCCCTCATCCCGCCATGCAATCGCATGTATATTCACTCACATAATATTAGAAGCTTCCATTGCGTCTGTGCGTAATGCAGTCTGCAAAAATCACTGTGCACCTGGCAGGATCTTCAGTGTTGTGTGGCAACATGGATTATTAAACGTCCTGCCTTATCGGCCACTACGCTATTGCGCATGCCATTCAATGAATATCATTCATTGCTTGCTCGTTATGGGCCCTGTCCCAAGGACATTCTACAATAGAACGTTACATTTCCAGCAAGACCTGTGGGCGTATCCCCGCCGCTACTACAAGACCACGAACGCTGACCTTCGAATTCCTAATTTGCAACATTACGCCCGAAAACGCGTCTGTGAACGCCTGCATCCACTAATATATCAATCTAGTGCGGCTGTGTGTGAAAATGCTAACTGGCTGCTATCACGATTGGGAGGCCACGCCCGTCGGTGAAGTTCGTAGTTGTGCTGCATGAGGGTCCTCCGTTGATCGAGCCCTACATACCACTGAGTCCCCACAAGTATGCCTGCGATAGTAAATACAGCATGTGTAAAAATGTGAGCATAGCAAAATGATCTTTCAACGTACATCACACTGCCATCGGGATTTGATACATGACTGCAATCCCAAGATGCCATGCGGCCATATGCAGCCTTACGGGCGGGACGTGCTCGCCCAGAATGGATTGCAACTGCCACAGATTCATTCAATCAGCACAGGTGGAAGCCATACAGGCCGACAGCACATATATAGCAGACCCAAGCACCTCCCACGACCACTACCACTCCAAAATGCGACCGGCAGCACTAGCGATGTTGGCCCTGGGGGAGCAGATAGCACTGCAAGTACTTCAACTGGAAGAAGACGACGAACTACAACAGGTACAACAACCGGCCGCACAGGGGAGACGGAGGAGAAGGAGGAGGAGGAGGATGGCAAGGCAGGTGCAGCAAGGCCCACCAGCACAGCCACTACCACCACGCAGGCGGCCCGCAATCCAACGCATCCGTGCTGATCCGTTCAACCTCACTGCTGAACAGATCCACACCCTCTACCGTTTGGACCGGCAAACCATCATCTCCATTGTGGACATGACACAGGCAGACCTCGTGAGCATGATAGATAGCCCAACCGCCATCCCACCCCTACTGAAGGTGGTGTCTGTACTCCACTTCCTGGCCACAGGCACATACCAGCACACAGTCGGACAGTTGCATGGCATTTCACAGCCACTGTTCTCACGGACACTCTTTCAAGTGCTCGATGCCCTCTTGAAGCACGCCGACGACCACATCACACTGCCACGCACGGCCCAGGAGATCACCAACGCGAAAGTTGGATTCCATGCACTTGGCGGCATCCCGGGTTGCATCGGTGCCATCGATTGCACCCATGTTGAATTGGTTGTCCCACTTGCCATGGAGGCCCAGTACCGCAACCGGAAACAGTTCCATTCCATAAATGTGCAAATGGTGTGTGACGCGAACAAGATCTTCACGCATTGTTGTGCCAGATTTCCAGGATCCACCCATGATTCTATGGTCCTAAGGAACTCAAGAATACCCCGCTACATGGAGCGACACGCTGGGCACAGATCCTGGCTACTCGGTGAGTCTCATTCAATGCATGACATCGTGGCCCATTTGATGCGTCAATTATCTTGCAGGAAGGGGGGGGGGCCAATTAGCACTATCATTCCACTGACACACTTTATCTGTCTCATATAGGTGATGCCGGGTATCCGCTGAAGAGATGGCTCCTGACACCAATACGGAACCCACAGAACCATCATGAGGAGGAGTACAACCATGCACACTCACGTACCCGTATAGTAATAGAGCAGGCATTCGGCCTACTGAAGGCTCGTTTCCGCTGCCTCAGCAGGTCTGGCGGGGCACTCATGTACAGCCATGAGAAGGTCTCTAAGATGGTAATGGTATGTGTCATGCTGCACAACATGTGCGTTCGTAGGAATGTGGCCATGCCACCTGACGCTGAAATGCATGCACCTGATGATGATGGACTTGATGATGGTGGGGATGTGGCGGCACCTGAGGGAGTCCATGAGGCACAGGATGGACGTGAGATCAGACAGAGCATCATAGATGCATGCTTCTAACAACCACGCTTTTTTGCTATTACATGGAAAGGGGACCTGTTGCACAGGCACTTTATTTGGTTTACGCCTAAGAACTAATCGTACGCAAATAAATGACCACGCTTCTCATCAGATGTTTATGTTGTACTGTATTGCTCATGTGGATTGATCAAGTGACCCTATATACCCGCAACCCTGTGAAGACCACCTCACCCCCTCCACCCTCCTAACCTTCCCCCCCCCAACACCAGTGTCCAGATATGCATGTAGTTCGTGGGTAGACGCTATTGCAAGCCCCCTCTACGGGTATCAGGGGTACCCCTGGCCGTGGAGCGCCGGTGCCTGGCAGATCTGCGTTGGGGGCTGCCCTGTACCGAACTTGCCACGGATGATGTCTCTGCCTGCTCGCGTCCATGCATCTCTCTGAGTGTTTGTGAGAGCTCTGTGAGCACACGGCGAACAGCGGCAAGTTCAGCACATACGTCTTTTGACGTCGCATGCAGTTCACCCCGCAGGGTATCTGTGCTTTTCTCCATTTCTCCCCTCAGGGTCTCTGTGCTTTTCTCCATTTCTCCCCTCAGGGTCTCTGTGCTTTTCTCCATTTCTCCCCTCAGGGTCTCTGTGCTTTTCTCCATTTCTCCCCTCAGGGTCTCTGTGCTTTTCTCCATTTCTCCCCTCAGGGTCTCTGTGCTTTTCTCCATTTCTCCCCTCAGGCTCTCACTACTTTGATGTATTTGTGCCCTAAGTGTCTCAGTGCATGTTTCCATGGATGCCCTTGAACCCCCACATTCTTTGGCATGATCCTTGATTATCGTGGCCACTTGCTGCTGTTGCTCGAGCAGCTTGTTGAGGGATTTTTGCCTCTGCTGGGCCATGGAAATTAGCGGTGGTGTGACAGAGGGGCTGCTCGACACGTGTTGCCTTGGCACAGGACTTGAGGGGCTTGGCCAGTCCTCGTCTTGTGGGTGCCCCTGCGTGCTTCCCTCATGGTGTAGGGGATATGACATACTTGGGGATTGGGACAGGTCATGGATGTGGCCTACATCGCCAGCACCGTTTTCTGTGTCGGAGCATGCTGGCATGAACGCAGTGTCAACCATGGTGCTGCTACCACCAGAAGCATTGCCATCTGATACATCCTTTGGGGGGGACTGTGGTGCTGGTGTTGTGGACATGCTGGCTGCTGGGGTGCCTGTTGCAGTCCCCCCCGGTGTGCTGGCACTTGATTCCTGCTGCTGCCGTCGTCTCTTGATCCTTGCACCAGAGGTGGAGGCGCTTGGGACGTTTGTCTTGGCCCTCTTTGCAGGAGTGCTGGTAGGGGTGTCCTGCAGCTCCTCGTTGGATTGGGACCCTGTGGTGGAGTAAGGGGGAGCGAGCGTTAGTTATGGGTCGGTGTAATTTGGAATGGCAATGTATCACATGCATTGGGGTGGTACATGAGGGTGAATTGGGACTGGGCCTTGGGGGTGGTCTCTTTTTTGTGTGCAATGCTGAAGCTTATATTGGGCTGCCTGCAGTTGGGGGTGCTTGCTGCACATGTGGGGGTTTCCCTTAGGTTCTTAATTAATTAATTTGTTTAGTCTGTTTTAGAGGGCGCTATCAGGGCTAATGTATTACACTATGGGCACACATGGAACTGTACATGGTCGTGCATAGTGGCTTTGCCATTGTTTGTTTTGGCCACCCTACCTGATTCTCCGGATGTCGGCACTCCTTTCTCCATCCCTCCGACTCCCTCTATGCTCTCGATTCCTATGGTGGAGGCACAGATTTCCTCCCAGGGGGTCAACTTGATGGGCGAATCTGATCCACCCCCGGTCGCTGTGGCGATGTTCCTGTTCGCAGAGAGTATGCTGCGGACGCGGATCCGCAGGTCGTCCCAGCGCTTTCGACATTGCTGGGTGGTGCGGGGTGCGGTCCCCACCGCACTTACGCGCTGTCCCACCAGGGTCCATATGGCCTTCTTGTTGGCAAGGGCCGTCCTGGTCATTTCACTGGAGAAGACGACGGAGGCATTCTCCTGGAGGGTCTCGGTGAGCACGGTCAGTTCCTCACGGGAGAATTGGACCTGCCGCTTGCGGTCACACGCTTTCTTAGCTACTTTTCCCATTTTTAGGTTTTTAACTGGAGTTGCTAACGGGTTGGGCTGTGTGTCAGGGTCGGAATTGTTATGGTTGTGTTGGAATTCTCATTTTATAGGTGTGCGGCGTGCTGTTTCCCGTTCCGGCTACATGCTTTTACTTCCGTTTCCGTACTTTTACGGTGGCCGGAATTTGCGTTGTTCGCTCATTACGGTGACCGCTCATTACGGTGACCGCAAAGATGGGTGGCGGTATTGCACCTGGTGCAGCGTACGGCGGCGGTAAGGGGCGTTTTGGGGTCATTTCCGCCATCGCGGACTTTCCGATTCCGCCATGGCGTGAGGCTCGTGCCCGATGGGTCGTGATTAGCCGCACTTTGCTCCCTCGTGCAATGGCGGAAACGCTATGTACGCCATCGCGGTCCGGTCTGTGGATTTCCGCCAGGGTCGTAATGAGGCCCACTGTCTCTTTACCCACATTGTGCTGTAGGCAGATCATGCAGTTCTGGACGTGCCTCTTTGCAGTTTCCAGAATTTTGTCATTTACCCAAACCTGTTCTAACATTTTCGTGATCTGCTGGGCACACACATGCGTAGGACCGTGTGCCATCGTAACCATCGCCAATACATAAGCATCAGGAAGCAACCATTTCCCTTCGGATGTATCCACCCAAAACCCTTCGTCATCCAGTTTCCCCATTCCTTCAGCCCACTTTCTAGATTCTTCCATTGTGGCATCAGTCTGAATATCTCGCACAGACCCAATACCTTCATCCATTATGCAAACGTCTCTCATTTCCCTCGAGGTATACATGTCTGTGCTAAGGTCTGTGCCCGTTTGTCGGGCTATCAAATCTGCAAAAGCGTTCCCTCTGCCCACATCATCTATGACCTTGCGATGTGCTGCACATTTCATGATTGCTAACCGTTTAGGGAGTGAGAGAGCCGAAAGTAATTGCACTATCAAAGGGCCATGCTGAATCTTGGTCCCATGTGAGGTCAGGAACCCTCTTTCCGACCAAAGTTTTCCGAAGTTGTGAGCCACTCCAAATGCGTACTGGCTATCGGTATATATATTTACTCTTCGCCCTTGGGAAAGTTCACAAGCTCGGGTCAACGCTATAATCTCTGCGGCCTGCACGGAGTTATACGAAATTCTCTTAGTTTCAACAATTTTGCTCAATGTAGTAACTGCATAAGTAGCTGTAGATGTACCATTCGAAAGTTTGAAGCAGGAGCCATCACAAAACAGCTCCCCTTCTGCATTATCCAAATGAGTATCTATGAGATCTATCCTGCCCTTCGTTTCTTGCTCGGTGGTATACAGGCAGTCATGTGATTCTTCGTCACCGCAAACAGTGTTTTGCGGGAAAGGTAAGAGTTCAGCCGGATTGAGAACACAACACCTCTTAATTTGAATATGAGGGGTAAACAGAATTAGTTCATACCTTGTTAACCGTGCAGAGGTGAGGTGTTGCGTTTGGGTTTTGTTCAATAGGATATCAACAGAGTGAGGTACCATCAGAATCAAATCATGGCCTAGGACCATTCCCTCACTCTGTTTTACAGACGTGGCAGCAGCAGCAACAGCGCGCAAACATCTTGGCAAAGCGCATGCGACAGGATCAAGGGCGGAGGAGTAGTAGCCGCACGGCCTATTCTTCCCTCCGTGTTCCTGTGTTAACACAGCCAAAGCACATCCATCACATTCATGCACAAACAACACAAAGGCCTTGTCATAATTTGGAGTACCCAGAACCGGTGCCGAACATAGCGCGGTTTTGAGAAGCTCAAATGATCGTTGATGTTCCGATTCCCATGGCAGTGGCAGAGAAATGCCCTTCTTTGTCAAAGCCAACATCGGTTTTACCACTAGTGCGAAATTCGGGATCCACAACTTACAGTAGGACGCCATCCCTATCAGGGCTCTGACTTCCTTCTGTGTTTTTGGAACAGACATGCCAGAAATGTGTTTTATTCTTTCAGGTGTCAATCTTCTCCCCTCCTTTGACAGGAGGTAGCCTAGATAGGCAACCTCCTGACAACAATATTGACATTTTTTAAGCGAAGCTTTGTGACCATTTTTAGCTAGATGAACAAGCAACAGTATAGTGTCTTCTTTACAGGCTTTCTCAGAATCTGCAGCCAAAAGTAAATCGTCAACATATTGAAGCAGCGTGTAAGTAGGTGGCAATTTAAGGGTGTTGAGCTGCTCTTTTAAAGCTCTACTATAAATACTGGGACTTTCAGTATACCCTTGAGGTGCCCTTGTAAATGTAAATGAGCGTCCCCCCAAGGTGAATGCAAACAAATATCTGCTTTCTTTATGTATAGGGATACTAAAGAAACCGTTTTTTAGATCCACAACGCTGAAGTGCGTAGCCGAAGCAGGGATCATTGTTAATATCGTCGTCACATCAGGCACAATTGGAAATTGTGTGGCGACCACTCGGTTAATAGCACGAAGATCAATTATAAACCGGTATGGAATTGCATTGTCGCCTTTCTTATATACAGGTAAGATCGGACTGTTACACAAACTACCTGTAATCTCCTCGATCACCCCACGATGTACAAAATCGGAGACAATGCATTTCAAAGCACGTTCACCTTCTACTGATATTTTATACTGCGGGATGCATGGCAGTTTCACCCCATGTTTCAGGACTATTTTAACGGGCTCAATCTGTAACACTCCGACATCATTGTCGTCCACCGCCCACAAACATTCCGGAACAATGCTAAACTAGGGAGGTAAAGGTCGAATCAAGAACTGAGAATTAGGAAGTTGCTGTGGTGAAACCGTCAGCCGTACTCCATCCGAAGAACAATGAATTACTGCGTTCAATTTCTTTGACAAATTCAACCCCAGCAAATTCTCTCCACAGTTTGAAGTGAGAAGAAAAGGACAATGGTCTATAAAGGGACCCAAAGAAACGGACACCGGCATAGAAACCGAACAGACAGTTGGTACACCAGAAAACCCTACGGAAACATTTGTTTGCCCTGACAGTGGGATGTTTGGAACCCGAGAATGATCAATGGAGCACTTCTGTGCTCCAGTGTCAATCAAAAACTGGTGTTTCCTATTCCCCACTAATAATTCAACGTAGGGGCCTTTTTGATTAACGGGAATAGGCAAAGGTTCCAAACCCTGCTTCGGGCAATCCTAATAAAACGGAGCCTCGTCAGAAGGAAGCTCTTCAGAAAGGTAGGCAGCAGAAGGGTGATCAAATATGTTTCTCGAGTCTATACTCGAGGTCTGATTTTCCCGTGAAAAAGGTTGCTGAGAATCCTGTAAAAGCTGACCTCTGTCAGGGCCCCCTGCTCCAGGGCGGCCCCTAGGTCGTCTACCCATACCCCCAAATGCACTGTTTGACCTCTGGCGAAGGACACGACACTGTGCTCGCCAATGACCTTCCTGGCGGCAATAAGCACATTGATTAATATTTATAGGACTCAGAGGAGCATTTCCTTTTGGAACGTACTGACCTCTAGTTTGTGTCATACCTCCACTGGGGTTTCTAATAATTTGCTGTAATAATACTTTGGTTTTCAAATCTCCCCTTCTCTTTTCAATTTTTTCCTTCTCATTATTAACACGGTTCTCATAATACTGAGCCATGTGCAAAACCTCAGATTGAGATTTTGCCTGCCAAGCGCTCTCAGAGGACATAATTTGTGACTGGATGTCAGGTAACAATCCACGTACAAATTTGACCACGAACAACCTCTTCCCCGACTCTGTACCTAAATCCTGTCCACTGAAGTCAGAAAATACCTGCTCGAATCTATTGAAAAATTCGGTGGCGCCTTCAGTTTTCCCTTGAACACAGACCGTAAGCTTGTCCCAAATAATCCTTTTTTCTGGAATTATAGTTTTTAGTTTAGTGACAATCCTATCAGGTAAAGTAAGTATTACCTGTGGCGGTTTCTCACCAGCTGGTCTTTCTCCATCGATTCTAATCATATTTGTCCACGTATCTCCCAACCCCGGCACATCATCTACTGTCCGAACCTGCTTCCATACATCTACGGGTAGGAGTACAGGAAATAACAAGTCAATGTCACTCAAGGTGAACACAGAGGACTGTAGAACGGACTCTATTTCTTTGTAAAACCCTGTCGGGTTTTTCCTAATATCGGGAACTGATTGTCTAATTGTGTTCACTTCCTGTCGTGAAAACGGGACGTGAACGAATTGTGATACATAATGTGCAGGGATATCCACCGCGGGTGCACCAGTCGCCGCGTTGGCGGGGATCTCAACTTTTGGGACAAAGGTCGGAGGAACCTCTCTCATAGGCAACTGAGATATAGGTACCTCCGGCCGCTTACTAAGCAATAGAGCCAGGTCGAGCGCTAAGGCAGCTGTAGAAGTGTTGGGCAAAAAAGCCCTTTTACAAATCACCAATAATTCTATGGGGCAACTAACCTTCCTCCTTACACATTCCTCTTGCAGGTGCTGTACCATCACCTGAATTACTTTTCTTTGCATCTCTACTGTATACTGACTATACGTGTCATACACTTCGTCTGGCGGTATCGATGAATCTGAGATCCATCGAACCGCATCTTTGGTACAAATTCGTACTTCCTCAGGTGCTGTTCTTCGGCACGGAAGGAACCGTTTCTGTACATATATTCTATCATCCTCATCATCCTCATCTCGTGATTTTTCAAAGTCTTTCCTAAACTCAAACAATCTTTCAACATGTCCATATACTTTCTGCTCTGTGTCCCTCGAAAGTGCCAAAGCATTCAGATCTCTCACCCCTTGTGGAAGATCCGAATTTTGTAATCTACCCCACATCACACACAAATGAGTCCCCAAACCTTCGATAAAAACATTTTTCTCGGGAAAACTATTCAAATTAGATAATGTAGAAAAAACATTAGCTTGATCACCTTTCTCCATGCAATGCTTAGCCCATGCAAACAATTCCTGTTTCCTATCTGCAGAAACAGTACTACGAGTCACAATCTTTGACCCTGCACCTGAATCGACTCCGATCAATACGGGGCCACTCGGGAGCGGAGGTATAGGTAAATTTAACAAAGGTGCAGGTGCAGGGGGAAGGGGCGGTGCGATAGGCGGAGGAACAACAACCAAAGGACTAGGAACAATAGGCTGTACAGGGGGAACAGGAATAGCAACAGGAACAACAGCAGGAATGGGCAGAGTGCCCAAAACAGGTGCATACGGAGGTGGCGCTGAGGCATCGGGCCTGCGTTCATTTAATAATTTCTCAATAAATTCCTCAGACACATGGAAATCTTTAGAGGGATACATTTTCTGGATCCCAAGTGAAAAGGCTCTATCCATATTTTTAACTGATTCTGTCCGCTTTTATCTATCATATAATAATGCTTTTTCAGCGTTTGTTTTATGACGACGTGCATGTTTATCCCTACTTTTAAGCTGCTGCAATGCTTCTTTCTTCCAATTTTGTAACACATCAAAGGCTGCTGGTCTAGCCTTTTTCTTTAACAAGATCGATTCTAAGTATTTAATACGGGGGATCTCAAAACTACCGTTGATTGGCCACTGAAATTCGGAGGAATGTCTGGTCTGTCTGTGCCAAATATCATTAAATACTATACTTCCAATGCCATACTTACAGTACATAGTACACGCCGGCGACCCCTCCTGTGGTGCCGGGTGGCTAAATTCCAAGGATTGTCGATCGCTGCGGAACAGAGCCCTAAAACAGCTAGACAATTTCCCAGGCATTTCTCAAAAAATTGGTGTTACCTGGTCCAATAATTGTGTCTGCAGATACAATATGCCAAATTCAAAGTGTCAGGGTTAAATTAAGAGCTGGGTCACGACTGCACCTGACAAAACCTAAGGAGGACCGTACGGTTTACAAAGAACTTACCTAACGAATTTTACCTTGCGTTTGGTGGTTTCGGCAAATCTGCCCGCCTCAAAATTGGACCCTCGTCTAGATGCCGTGTCAGATCACACGACTATCGTCCAAGGATCGGATCGTGCAGCGCTGCCGAGGTATCGCGTCTCGATCGGTCGGGCCCACAGAATCACACCGTCCGATCCCGGTTCGATAGTCTGCCTCAACCTTCAATGATCCGGCATCAATCTTGAGGGTCCCTGTTCGGGCGCCAACTGTGGAAACAGACAAATTGATATGAGGCCGGGAAGCCCAAAGGAAACACACCAACACAGGTTACAAAGGACATACAAAGCGCTTTATTCAAAGTTACAACAATTACCAAAGTCAATTGACATACGGATAGCTATTCGGCCCTCAGAGTAACAGGACGAACCATAAACGGTACTTGGCCGTGTTAGTGTGAGAGAGCGAACATTGGGATACTAGGGTTTTTATACTTTTTATCCAGCCTTGGCCAACCCCCTCGCGGGTTAACCATTCTTCGGACCACGCCTAGGGTTCGTTGCCAGGTCAATCCCATAATGTATGCAATTTGATCAGTTCTGCTGATACAGTTGTTCATTTACACATAGGTCAGGGATAGGACAAGGTCTCAGTTCGCGACCCCAACAAGTGGCCTGCGGGCATATTACTTATTCATGTGTGCGGAGGTCACAACGGCCAGAATACCACTCGAAATGTCATTCGGCCTCCATTTTGTTGTTCAGGGTGACTTCCACACTGCAAGAGTACCTAAAATGGCGGCTTAATCCAAGATGGCGATTTGCACAATACATTAAGGTCAAGACCTTGCCGCGGAATCTATGTACACAATGTTTTTAGACAACTTGGCGTAGGCCAACAAACATTCAAACAATGCGATAGGAGGTACAATATTATTTCGATTTCCACACACATAGACCTCTCTCTCACACACACACGGCTATACACGCCCACTGTCACACATGCACATAGACCTCTCTCTCACACACACAGATATACACGCCCACTCTCACACATGCACTGCACATAGACCCCTCTCTCCCACACACAGATGTACAGTCCCACTTCACACATGCAGTGCACAGACCACTCTCTCTCCCACACACACAGATATACAGGCCCACTCTCAAACATGCACTGCACTTAGACCTCTCTCTCTCCCACACACAGATATACAGATCCACTCTCACACAAGCACTGCACATAGACCTCTCTCTCACACACAGATATACAGTCCCACTCTGGCACATGTACTGCACATAGGCCTCTCTCTCCCACACACAGATATACAGGCCCACTCTCATACCTGTACTGCACGTAGGCCTCTCCCTCCCACACACAGACATACAGGCCCACTCTGACACATGCACTGCACATAGACCTCTCTCTCCCACAAACGGCTATACACGCCCACTCTAACCCATGCACTGCACATAGGCCTCTCTCTCCCACACACGCAGATATATAGGCCTTCTTTCACACATGCACTGCACATAGGCCTCTCGCTCCCACAAACGGCTATACACGCCCACTCTAACCCATGCACTGCACATAGGCCTCTCTCTCCCACACACGCAGATATACAGGCCCACTCTAACCCATGCACTGCACATAGAACTCTCTCTCAAACACACGGCTATACACGCGCACTCTAACCCATGCACTGCACATAGGCCTCTCTCTCCCACACACGCAGATATACAGGCCCACTCCAACCCCTGCACTGCACATAGAACTCTCTCTCACACACACACAGATATACAGGCCCACTCTCACACATGCACTGCACATAGACCCCTCTCTCTCCCATACGCAGATATACAGACCCACTCACACATGCACTGCACATAGACCCCTCTCTCTCCCATACACATGGATATACAGGCCCACTCTTACATATGCACTGCACATAGACCTCTCTCTCTCACACACACAGATATACAGGCCTGCTCTCACCCATGCACTGCACATAGACCTCTCTCTCTCACACACACACAGATATACGGCCCATTCTCACCCATGCAATGCACATAGACCTCTCTCCCACACACACAGATATACAGGCCCACTCTCACCCATGCAATGCACATAGACCTCTCTCTCCCACACACAGATATACAGGACCACTCTCACCCATGCACTGCACATAGACCTCTCTCTCTCACACACGTATATACGGGCCCACTCTCACATATGCACTGCACATAGACCTCTCTCTCTCTCTCTGACACACAGATTTACAGGCCCACTCTCAAAAAGGCACTGCACATAGACCTCTCTCTCACACAAACAGATATACAGGCCCTCTCTCACACATGCAATGAACATAGACCTCTATCTATCACATACACAGATATACAGGCCCACTCTCACACATGCACTGCACATAGACCTCTCTCATGATCACATACACAGATATACAGGCCCACTCTCACACATGCATTGCACAAAGACCTCTCTCTCCCTCTCTCTCACACACAGGTATACAGGACCACTCTCACCCATGCACTGCACATAGACCTCTCTCTCTCACACATGGATATACAGGCCCACTCTCACACATGCACTGCACATAGACCTCTCTCTCTCTCTCTCCCTCTCTCTCTCTCTCTCTCTCTCTCTCTCTCTCTGACACAGATTTACAGACCCACTCTCACACATGCACTGCACATAGACCTCTCTCTCTCACACAAACAGATTTACAGGCCCACTCTCACACATGCACTGCACATAGACCTCTCTCTATCACACACACAGATATACAGGCCCACTTCCAAACATGCACTGCACATAGACCTCTCTCTTTATCACATACACAGATATACAGGTCCACTCTCACGCATGCACTGCACATAGACCTCTCTCCCTCTCTTTCTCTCTCTCTCTCTCTCTCACACACAGGTATACAGGCCCACTCTCACACATGCACTGCACATAGACCTCTCTCCCACACACACAGATATACAGGCCCACTCTCACCCATGCAATGCACATAGACCTCTCTCTTCCACACATATATAAAGGCCCACTCTCACCCATGCAATGCACATAGACCTCTCTCTCCCACACACAGATATACAGGCCCACTCTCACACATGCCCTGCACATAGACCTCTCTCTCACACACACACGGCTATACTCGCCCACTCTCACACATGCACATAGACCTCTCTCTCTCACACACAAATATACAGGCCCACTCTCACACATACACTGCACATAGACCTCTCTCACACACACAGCTATACACACCCACTCTCACACATGCACTGCACATAGACCTCTCTCTCCCACACATAGATATACAGGCCCACTCTCACACATGCACTGCACATAAACCTTTCTCTCTCACACACACACACAGATATAGGCCCACTCTCACACATGCATTGCACATAGACCTCTCTCTCACACACACAGATATACAGGCCCACTCTAACACATGCACTGCACATAGACCTCTCTCACCCACACACACAGATATACAGGCCGACTCTAACACATGCACTGCACATAGACCTCTCTCTCTCACACACACAGATATACAGGCCCACTCTCACACATGCACTGCACATAGACCCCTCTCTCTCCCACACACACAGATATACAGGCCCACTCTCACACATGCACTGCGCATAGACCTCTCTCTCCCCCACACACAGATATACAGGCCCACTCTCACATATGCACTGCACATAGACCTCTCTCTCTCTCCCACACACACAGATATACAGGCCCACTCTCACACATGCACTGCACATAGACCCCTCTCTCTCCGACACACACAGATATACAGGCCAACTCTCACACATGTACTGCAAATAGATCTCTCTCTCTCACACATGCAGATATACAGGCCCACTCTCACCCATGCACTGCACATAGACCTCTCTCTCCCCCACACACAGATATACAGGCCCACTCTCACCCATGCACTGCACATAAATCTCTCTCTCTCACACACACACACAGATATACAGATATACAGGCCCACTCTCACACATGCACTGCACATAGACCCCTCTCTCTCCCATACACATGGATATACAGGCCCACTCTCACATATGCACTGCACATAGACCCCTCTCTCTCCCATAGACACGGATATACAGGCCCACTCTCACACATGCACTGCACAGACCTCTCTCTCTCCCACACAGACACATACAGGCCCACTCTCACACATGCACTGCACATAGACCTCTCTCCCACACACACAGATATACAGGCCCACTCTCACACATGCACTGAACAAAGACCTCTCTCTCTCACACACACACACAGATATACAGACCCACTCTCACACAAGCACTGCACATAGACCTCTCTCTCACACACAGCTATACACGCCCACTCTAACCCATGCACTGCACATAGGCCTCTCTCTCCCACACACGCAGATATACAGGCCCACTCTCACCCATGCACTGCACATAGACCTCTCTCTCTCTCACACACACACACAGATATACAGGCCCACTCTCACACATGCACTGCACATAGACACCTCTCTCTCCAATACACACGGATATACAGGGCAACTTTCACATGCACTGCACATAGACCCCTCTCTCTCCCATACACATGGATATACATTCCCACTCTCACCCATGCACTGCACATAGACCTCTCTCTCTCACACACACACAGATATACAGGCCCACTCCCACCCATGCACTGCACATAGACCCCTCTCTCTCCCACACCCACAGATATACAGGCCCACTCTCACACATGCACTGCACATAGACCTCTCTCCCACACACACAGATATACAGGCCCACTCTCACACATGCACTGCACATATACCTCTCTTTCCCCCACACACAGATATACAGGCCCACTCTCACATATGCACTGCACATAGACTTCTCTCTCTCCCACACACACAGATATACAGGCCCACTCTCACACATGCACTGCACATAGACCCCTCTCTCTCCCACACACACAGATATACAGGCTAACTCTCACACATGTACTGCAAATAGATCTCTCTCTCTCACACATGCAGATATACAGGCCCACTCTCACCCATGCACTGCACATAGACCTCTCTCTCCCCCCACAGAGATATACAGGCCCACTCTCACAAATGCACTGCAAATAGACCCCTCTCTCTCCCACACACACAGATATGCAGGCCCACTCTCACCCATGCACTGCACATTGGCATCTCTCTTACACATGGATATCCAGGCCCACTCTCACACATGCACTGCATATCGACCTCTCTCTCCCACACACAGATATACAGGCCCACTCTCACAAATGCACTGCACATATACCTCTCTCTCCCACACACACAGATAAACAGGCCCACTCTCACACATGCACTCCACATATACCTATCTCAAACACACACATATATACAGGCCCACTCTCACCCATGCACTGCACATACACCTCTCTCTCACACACACACAGATATACAGGCCCACACACACAGATATACATGCCCACTCTCACACATGCACTGCACATAGACCTCTCTCTCCCACACACACCGATATACAGTCCCACTCTCAAACATGCACTACATTTAGCCCTCGCTCTCCCACATACAGATATAGAGGCCTACTCTCACCCATGCACTGCACATATGCCTCTCTCTCTCACACACACAGATATACAGTCCCACTCTCACCCATGCACTGCACATAGACCTCTCTCTCTCCCACACACACAGATATACTGGCCCACTCTCACACATATACTGCACATAGACCTCTATCTCCCACACACACAGATATACAGGCCCACTCTCACACATGCACTGCACATAGACCTCTCTCTCTCACACACACACAGGTACAGTCCCACTCTCACCCAGCCACTGCACATAGACCTCTCTCTCTCTCACACACAGATATACAGGCCCACTCTCACACATGCACTGCACATAGACCTCTCTCTCCCACACACACAGATATAAAGGCCCACACACACAGATATACAAGCCCACTCTCACACATGCACTGCACATAGACCTCTATCTCCCACAAACACACCGATATACAGGCCCACTCTCAAACATGCACTACACATAGCCCTCTCTCTCCCACACACAGATATACATGCCCACTCTCACACATGCACTGCACATAGACCTATCTCTCACACACACATATATACAGGCCCACTCTCACCCATGCACTGCACATACACCTCTCTCTCACACACACATATATACAGGCCCACTCTCACCCATGCACTGCACATACACCTCTCTCTCACACACACATATATACAGGCCTACTCTCACACATGCACTGTACATAGACCTCTCTCCCACACACACACAGGTATACAGGTCCACTCTCACCCATGCACTGCACATAGACCTCTCTCTCGCACACACAGATATACAGGGCCACTCTCACACATGAACTGCACATATGCCTCTCTCTCCCACACACGCAGATATACAGGCCCACTCTCACCCATGCATTGCACATAAATCTCTCTCTCTCTCTCTCACGCACACAGATATACAGATATAGAGGCCCACTCTCACACATGCACTCCACATAGACCTCTCTCCCACACAGACAGATATACAAGCCCATTCTCACACATGCACTGCACAAAGACCTCTCTCTCTCACACACACACACACATACAGGCCCGCTCTCACACATGCACTGCACAGACCTCTCTCTCTCCCATACACACAGATATACAGGCCCACTCTCACATGTGCACTGCACATAGACCTCTCTCTCACACACACAGATATACAGGCCCACTCTCAAACATGCACTGCACATAGACCTCTCTCACACACACGGATATACAGGCCCACTCATGCACATGCACTGCACATAGACCCCTCTCTCTCCCATACACACGGATATACATGCCCACTCTCAAACATGCACTGCACATAGACCTCTCTCACACACACACATACAGACCCGCTATCACACATGTACTGCACAGACCTCTCTCTCTCCCATACACACAGATATACAGGCCCACTCTCACATTTGCACTGCACATAGACCTCTCTCTCACACACACAGATATACAGGCCCACTCTCACACATGCATTGCACATACACCCCTTTCTCTCCCACGCACACAGATATACAGGCCCACTCTCACACATGCACTGCACATAGACCTCTCTCTCCAACACACACAGATATACAGGCCCACTCTCACACATGCACTGCACATAGACCTCTCTCTCCAACACACACACAGATATACAGGCCCACTCTCGCGCATGCACTGCACATAGACCTCTCTCTCTCTCACACAGATACAGACCCACTCTCACATGTGCACTGCACATATACCTCTCTCTCCCACACACACAGATATACAGGCCCACTCTCACACATGCACTGCACATAGACCTCTCTCTCCAACACACACACAGATATACAGGCCCACTCTCACACATGCACTACACATAGACCTCTCTCTCACACACACGGATATACAGGCCCACTCATGCACATGCACTGCACATAGACCCATCTCTCTCCCATACACACAGATATACATGCCCACTCTCAAACATGCACTGCACATAGACCTCTCTCACACACACACATACAGGCCCACTCTCACATATGCACTGCACATAGACCTCTCTCTCACACACACAGATATACATGCCCACTCTCACACATGCACTGCACATACACCCCTTTCTCTCCCACGCACACAGATATACAGGCCCACTCTCACACATGCACTGCACATAGACCTCTCTCTCACACACACAGATATACAGGCCCACTCTCACACATGCACTGCACATAGACCACTCTCCCACACACACAGATATACATGCCCACTCTCACACATGCACTGCACATATACCTCTCTCTCTCACACACACAGATATACACGCCCACTCACACCCATGCACTGCACATAGACCTCTCTCTCTCACACACACACAGATATATAGGCCCACTCTCACACATGCACTGCACATAGACCTCTCTCTCACACACACTCACAGATACAGGCCCATTCTCACACATGCACTGCACATAGACCTCTCTCTCTCACACACACACACACACACACACACACAGATATACAGACCCACTCTCACACATGCACTGCACATAGACCTCTCTCTCACACACACAGATATACAGGCTCACTCTCACACATGCACTGCACATAGACCTCTCTCCCACACACACAAACACACACAGGTATACAGGTCCACTCTCACCCATGCACTGCACATAGACCTCTCTCTCCCACACACAGATATACAGGGCCACTCTCACACATGAACTGCACATAGGCCTCTCTCTCCCACACACGCAGATATACAGGCCCACTCTCACACATGCACTGCACATAGACCTCTCTCTCACACACACACGGATATACAGGCCCACTCTCACACATGCACTGCACATACACCCCTTTCTCTCCCACGCACACAGATATACAGGCCCACTCTCACACATGCACTGCACATAGACCTCTCTCTCCAACAAACACAGATATACAGGCCCACTCTCACACATGCACTGCACATAGACCTCTCTCTCTCTCTCACACACAGATACAGACCCACTCTCACACATGCACTGCACATAGACCTCTCTCTCCCACACACACAGATATACAGGCCCACTCTCACCCATGCACTGCACATATACCTCTCTCACACAAACAGATATACAGGCCTGCTCTCACACATGCACTGCACATAGACCTCTCTCCCACACACACACAGGTATACAGGTCCACTCTCACCCATGCACTGCACATAGACCTCTCTCTCCCACACATAGATATACAGGGCCACTCTCACATATGAACTGCACATAGGCCTCTCTCTCCCACACACGCAGATATACAGGCCCACTCTCACCCATCTCTCTCTCTCTCCAATACACACAGATATACAGGGCCACTTTCACATGCACTGCACATAGACCACTCTCTCTCCCATACACATGGATATACAGGCCCACTCTCACACATGCACTGCACATAAACCTCTCTCCCAAACACAGATATACAGGCCTACTCTCACACAAGCACTGCACATAGACCCCTCTCTCTCCAACACACACAGATATACAAGCCCACTCTCACACATGCACTGCACATAGACCACTCTCCCACACACACAGATATACATGCCCACTCTCACCCATGAACTGCACATAAATCTCTCTCTCTCTCTCACGCACACAGATATACAGATATACAGGCCCACTCTCACATGTGCACTGCACATAGACCTCTCTCTCACACACACAGATATACAGGCCCACTCTCACACATGCACTGCACATACACCCCTCTCTCTCCCACGCACACAGATATACAAGCCCACTCTCACACATGCACTGCACATATACCTCTCTCTCTCACACACACAGATATACAGGCCCACTCTCACCCATGCACTGCACATAGACCTCTCACTCTCACACACACACACAGATATACAGGCCCACTCTCACACATGCACTGCACATAGACCTCTCTCTCACACACACACACAGATACAGGCCGACTCTCACACATGCACTGCACATAGACCTCTCACACACACACACACACACACACACACACACACACAGATATACAGGCCTGCTCTCACACATGCACTGCACATAGAGCTCTCTCCCACCCACACACAGGTATAGAGGTCCACTCTCACCCATGCACTGCACATAGACCTCTCTCTCGCAAACACAGATATACAGGGCCACTCTCACACATGAACTGCACATAGGCCTCTCTCTCCCACAAACGCAGATATACAGGCCCACTCTCACCCATGCATTGCACATAAATCTCTCTCTCTCACGCACACAGATATACAGATATACAGGCCCACTCTCACACATGCACTCCACATAGACCTCTCTCCCACACACACATATAAAGGCCCACTCTCACACAAGCACTGCATATAGATCTCTCCCACACACAGACAGATATAGAAGAACATTCTCACACATGCACTGCACAAAGACCTCTCTCTCTCTCACACACACACACATACAGGCCAACTCTCACACATGCACTGCACAGACCTCTCTCCCATACACACAGATATACAGGCCCACTCTCACATGTGCACTGCACATAGACCTCTCTCACACACACACACACACACAGATACAGGCCCACTCTCACACATGCACTGCACATAGACCTCTCACACACACACACAGAGATACAGGCCCATTCTCACACATGCACTGCACATAGACCTCTCTCTCTCTCACACACACACACACACACACAGATATACAGACCCACTCTCACACATGCACTGCACCTAGACCTCTCTCTCTCACACACAAATATACAGGCTCACTCTCACACATGCACTGCACATAGACCTCTCACACACACACAGAGAGATACAGGCCCATTCTCACACATGCACTGCACATAGACCTCTCTCTCTCTCACACACACACAAACACACACAGGTATACAGGTCCACTCTCACCCATGCACTGCACATAGACCTCTCTCTCCCACACACAGATATACAGGGCCACTCTCACACATGAACTGCACATAGGCCTCTCTCTCCCACACACGCAGATATACAGGCCCACTTTCACACATGCACTGCACATAGACCTCTCTCTCACACACACACGGATATACAGGCCCACTCTCACACATGCACTGCACATAGACCTCTCTCTCACACACACACAGATATACAGGCCTACTCTCACACATGCACTGCACATATACCTCTCTCCCAAACACACACACAGGTATACAGGTCCACTCTCACCCATGCACTGCACATAGACCTCTCTCTCCCACACACAGATATACAGGCCCACTCTCACACAAGCACTGCACATAGACCTCTCTCACACACGGCTATACACGCCCACTCTAACCCATGCACTGCACATAGGCCTCTCTCTCCCACACATGCAGATATACAGGCCCACTCTCACCCATGCACTGCACATAGACCTCTCTCTCTCTCACATACACACACACAGATATACAGGCCCACTCTCACACATGCACTGCACATAGAACCCTCTCTCTCTCTCACATACACACACACAGATATACCGGCCCACTCTCACATAAGCACTGCACATAGACCTCTCTCACACACAGCTATACACGCCCACTCTAACCCATGCACTGCACATAGGCCTCTCTCTCCCACACATGCAGATATACACGCCCACTCTAACCCATGCACTGCACATAGACACCTCTCTCTCCCATACACATGGATATACACGGCCACTCTCACATGCACTGCACATAGACCCCTCTCTCTCCCATACACATGGATATACAGGCCCACTCTCACACATGCACTGCACATAGACCTCTCTCTCTCACACACACACACAGATATACAGGCCCACTCTCACAAATGCACTGCATAGACCTCTCTCTCTCCCACACACACAGATATACAGGACCATTCTCACATATGCACTGCATATAGACATCTCTCTCTCCCACACACACAGATATACAGGCCCACTCTAACCCATGCACTGCACATAGACCCCTCTCTCTCCCACACACACAGATATACAGGCCCACTCTCACACATGCACTGCACATAAACCTCTCTCCCACACACACATTTATAAGGCCCACTCTCACACATGCACTGCACAAAAACCTCTCTCTCTCTCACACACACAGATATACAGGCCCACTCTCACACATGCCCTGCACATAGACCCCTCTCTCTCCCACACACACACAGATATACAGGCCCACTCGCACACATGTACTGCAAATAGACCTCTCTCTCTCTCTCTCACATGCAGATATACAGGCCCACTCTCACCCATGCACTGCACATAGACCTCTCTCTCACCCACACACAGATATACAGGCCCACTCTCACACATGCACTGCACATAGACCCCTCTCTCTCCCACACACACAGATATGCAGGCCCACTCTCACCATTGCACTGCACATAGGCATCTCTCTTACACACGGATATCCAGGCCCACTCTCACACATGCACTACATTTAGACCTCTCTCTCCCACACACAGATGTACAGGCCCACTCTCACCCATGCACTGCACATACACCTCTCTCTCACACACACACAGATATACCAGCCCACACACACAGATATACACACCCACTCTCACACATGCACTGCACATAGACCTCTCTCTCTCTCTCACACACAGATATACAGGCCCACTCTCACACATGCACTGCACATAGACCTCTCTCTCCCACACACACAGATATACAGGCCCACACACACAGATATACAAGCCCACTCTCACACATGCACTGCACATAGACCCCTCTCTCCCACACACACCGATATACAGGGCCCACTCTCAAACATGCACTACACATAGCCCTCTCTCTCCCACATACAGATATACATGCCCACTCTCACACATGCACTGCACATAAACCTATCTCTCACACACACATATATACAGGCCCACTCTCACCCATGCACTGCACATACACCTCTCTCTCACGCACATATATATATATATATATATATATATATATATATATATATATATATATATATATATATAGATATATTCAGGCCTACTCTCACCCATGCACTGCACATAGACCCTCTCACTCCCACACACACAGATATACAGGCCCAGACACAGATATACAGGCCCACTCACACATACACTGCACATAGACCTCTCTCTCCCACACACACGATATACAGGCCCACTCTCACACATGCACTGCACATAGACCTCTCTCTCTCTCACACACAGATATACAGGCCCACTCTCACACATGCACTGCACATACACCTCTCACTCCCACACAAACAGATATACAGGCCCACACACAGATATACAGGCCCACTCATACATGCACTTCACATAGACTTCTCTCTCCCACACACACCGATATACAGGCCCACTCTCACACATGCACTGCACATAGACCTCTCTCCGACACACACGGATATACAGGCCCACTCACGCACATGCACTGCACATAGACCCCTTTCTCTCCCATACACATGGATATACAGGCCCACTCTCAAACAAGCACTGCACATAGACCTCTCACACACACACACACATACATACCCGCTCTCACACATGTACTGCACAGACCTCTCTGTCTCCCATACACACAGATATACAGGCCCACTCTCACATATGCACTGCACATAGACCTCTCTCTCACACACACAGATATACAGGTCCACTCTCACACATGCACTGCACATACACCCCTCTCTCTCCCACGCACACAGATATACATGCCCACTCTCACACATGCACTGCACATAGACCTCTCTCTCTCTCACACACAGATATACAGGCCCACACTCACCCATGCACTGCACATAGTCCTCTCTCTCTCTCACACACACACACAGATATACAGGCCCACTCTCACACATGCACTGCACATAAACCTCTCTCTCTCACACACACAGATACAGGCCCACTCTCACACATGCACTGCACATAGACCTCTCTCTCACACACACACACAGATATAGGCCCACTCTCACACATGCACTGCACATAGACCTCTCTCTCACACACACACAGATATACAGGCACACTCTAACACATGCACTGCACATAG
Source organism: Ambystoma mexicanum (assembly GCF_040938575.1). Taxonomy (NCBI): domain Eukaryota; kingdom Metazoa; phylum Chordata; class Amphibia; order Caudata; family Ambystomatidae; genus Ambystoma; species Ambystoma mexicanum. The sequence continues at coordinate 1,386,349,272 of NC_090931.1, forward strand.
ACCTCTCTCACCCACACACACAGATATACAGGCCCACTCTAACACATGCACTGCACATAGACCTCTCTCTCTCTCACACACAGATATACAGGCCCGCTCTCACACATGCACTGCACATAGACCTCTCTCCCACACACACACAGGTATACAGGTCCACTCTCACCCATGTACTGCACATAGACCTCTCTCTCCCACACACAGATATACAGGGCCACTCTCACACATGAACTGCACATAGACATCTCTCTCCCACACATGCAGATATACAGGCCCACTCTCACCCATGCACTGCACATACAACTCTCTCTCTCTCATACACACACAGATATACAGGCCCACTCTCACACATGCACTGCACATAGACCCCTCTCTCTCCCATACACATGGATATACAGGCCCACTCTCACACATGCACTGCACATAGACCTCTCTCCCACACACAGATATACAGGCCCGCTCTAACACAAGCACTGCACATAGACCCCTCTCTCTCCCTCACACACAGATATACAAGCCCACTCTCACACATGCACTGCACATAGACCACTCTCCCACACACACAGTTATACATGCCCACTCTCACCCATGCACTGCACATAAATCTCTCTCTCTCTCACACGCACACAGATATACAGATATACAGGCCCACTCTCACATGTGCACTGCACATAGACCTCTCCCTCACACACACAGATATACAGGCCCACTCTCACACATGCACTGCACATACACCCCTCTCTCTCCCACGCACACAGATATAAAAGCCCACTCTCACACATGCACTGCACATATACCACTCTCCCACACACACAGATAAACATGCCCATTCTCACACATGCACTGCACATATACCTCTCTCTCTCACACACACAGATATACAGGCCCACTCTCACCCATGCACTGCACATAGACCTCTCACTCTCACACACACACAGATATACAGGCCCACTCTCACACATGCACTGCACATAGACCTCTCTCTCACACACACACAGATACAGGCCGACTCTCACACATGCACTGCACATAGACCTCTCTCCCACACACACACAGGTATACAGGTCCACTCTCACCCATGCACTGCACATAGACCTCTCTCTCGCACACACAGATATACAGGGCCACTCTCACACATGAACTGCACATAGGCCTCTCTCTCCCACACACGCAGATATACAGGCCCACTCTCACCCATGCAGTGCACATAAATCTCTCTCTCTCTCTCACGCACACAGATATACAGATATACAGGCCCACCCTCACACATGCACTCCACATAGACCTCTCTCCCACAAACAGATATAATGGCCCACTCTCACACAAGCACTGCACATAGACCTCTCTCTCTCACACACACACACATACAGGCCCGCTCTCACACATGCACTTCACAGACCTCTCTCCCATACACACAGATATACAGGCCCACTCTCACATGTGCACTGCACATAGACCTCTCTCTCACACACACAGATATACAGGCCCACTCTCACACATGCACTGCACATACACCCCTCTCTCTCCCACGCACACAGATATACAAGCCCACTCTCACACATGCACTGCACATAGACCACTCTCCCACACACACAGATATACAGGCCCACTCTCACCCATGCACTGCACATAGACCTCTCTCTCTCACACACACACAGATATACCACTCTCACACATGCACTGCACATAGACCTCTCTCTCACACACACACAGATACAGGCCAGCTCTCACACATGCACTGCACATAGACCTCTCACACACACACACACACAGATACAGGCCACTCTCACACATGCACTGCACATAGACCTCTCTCTCTCTCACACACACACACACAAACAGATATACAGGCCCACTCTCACACATGCACTGCACATAGACCTCTCTCTCTCTCACACACACAGATATACAGGCCCGCTCTCACACATGCACTGCACATAGACCTCTCTCCCACACACACACACACACACACACACACACACAGGTATACAGGTCCACTCTCACCCATGCACTGCACATAGACCTCTCTCTCCCACACACAGATATACAGGGCCACTCTCTCACATGAACTGCACATAGGCCTCTCTCTCCCACACACAGATATACAGGCCCACTCTCACACATGCACTGCACATACACCCCTCTCTCTTCCACGCACACAGATATACAAGCCCACTCTCACACATGCACTGCACATATACCTCTCTCTCTCACACACACAGATATACAGGCCCACTCTCACCCATGCACTGCACATAGACCTCTCTCAGACACACACACATACAGACCCGCTCTCACACATGTACTGCACAGACCTCTCTCTCTCCCATACACACAGATATACAGGCCCACTCTCACATATGCACTGCACATAGACCTCTCTCTCACACACACAGATATACAGGTCCACTCTCACACATGCACTGCACATACACCCCTCTCTCTCCCACGCACACAGATATACATGCCCACTCTCACACATGCACTGCACATAGACCTCTCTCTCTCTCACACACAGATATACAGGCCCACACTCACCCATGCACTGCACATAGACCTCTCTCTCTCTCTCACACACACACAGATACAGGCCCACTCTCACACATGCACTGCACATAGACCTCTCTCTCACACACACACACAGATATAGGCCCACTCTCACACATGCACTGCACATAGACCTCTCTCTCACACACACACACAGATATACAGGCCCACTCTAACACATGCACTGCACATAGACCTCTCTCACCCACACACACAGATATACAGGCCCACTCTAACACATACACTGCACATAGACCTCTCTCTCTCACACACACAGATATACAGGCCCGCTCTCACACATGCACTGCACATAGACCTCTCTCCCACAAACACACAGGTATACAGGTCCACTCTCACCCATGCACTGCACATAGACCTCTCTCTCCCACACACAGATATACAGGGCCACTCTCACACATGAACTGCACATAGACATCTCTCTCCCACACATGCAGATATACAGGCCCACTCTCACCCATGCACTGCACATAAAACTCTCTCTCTCTCATACACACACAGATATACAGATATACAGGCCCACTCTCACACATGCACTGCACATCGACCCCTCTCTCTCCCATACACATGGATATACAGGCCCACTCTCACACATGCACTGCGCATAGACCCCTCTCTCTCCCTCACACACAGATATACAAGCCCACTCTCACACATGCACTGCACATAGACCACTCTCCCACACACACAGTTATACATGCCCACTCTCACCCATGCACTGCACATAAATCTCTCTCTCTCTCACAAGCACACAGATATACAGATATACAGGCCCACTCTCACACATGCACTTCACAGACCTCTCTCCCATACACACAGATATACAGACCCACTCTCACACATGCACTGAACATAGACCTCTCTCTCTCTCACACACAGATATACAGGCCCACACTCACCCATGCACTGCACATAGACCTCTCTCTCTCTCACACACACACAGCTACAGGCCCACTCTCACACATGCACTGCACATAGACCTCTCTCTCACACACACACACAGATATACAAGCCCACTCTCACACATGCACTGCACATATACCTCTCTCTCTCACACACACAGATATACAGGCCCACTCTCACCCATGCACTGCACATAGACCTCTCTCAGACACACACACATACAGACCCGCTCTCACACATGTACTGCACAGACCTCTCTCTCTCCCATACACACAGATATACAGGCCCACTCTCACATATGCACTGCACATAGACCTCTCTCTCACACACACAGATATACAGGTCCACTCTCACACATGCACTGCACATACACCCCTCTCTCTCCCACGCACACAGATATACATGCCCACTCTCACACATGCACTGCACATAGACCTCTCTCTCTCTCACACACAGATATACAGGCCCACACTCACCCATGCACTGCACATAGACCTCTCTCTCTCTCTCACACACACACAGATACAGGCCCACTCTCACACATGCACTGCACATAGACCTCTCTCTCACACACACACACAGATATAGGCCCACTCTCACACATGCACTGCACATAGACCTCTCTCTCACACACACACACAGATATACAGGCCCACTCTAACACATGCACTGCACATAGACCTCTCTCACCCACACACACAGATATACAGGCCCACTCTAACACATACACTGCACATAGACCTCTCTCTCTCACACACACAGATATACAGGCCCGCTCTCACACATGCACTGCACATAGACCTCTCTCCCACAAACACACAGGTATACAGGTCCACTCTCACCCATGCACTGCACATAGACCTCTCTCTCCCACACACAGATATACAGGGCCACTCTCACACATGAACTGCACATAGACATCTCTCTCCCACACATGCAGATATACAGGCCCACTCTCACCCATGCACTGCACATAAAACTCTCTCTCTCTCATACACACACAGATATACAGATATACAGGCCCACTCTCACACATGCACTGCACATAGACCCCTCTCTCTCCCATACACATGGATATACAGGCCCACTCTCACACATGCACTGCACATAGACCCCTCTCTCTCCCTCACACACAGATATACAAGCCCACTCTCACACATGCACTGCACATAGACCACTCTCCCACACACACAGTTATACATGCCCACTCTCACCCATGCACTGCACATAAATCTCTCTCTCTCTCACAAGCACACAGATATACAGATATACAGGCCCACTCTCACACATGCACTTCACAGACCTCTCTCCCATACACACAGATATACAGACCCACTCTCACACATGCACTGAACATAGACCTCTCTCTCTCTCACACACAGATATACAGGCCCACACTCACCCATGCACTGCACATAGACCTCTCTCTCTCTCACACACACACAGCTACAGGCCCACTCTCACACATGCACTGCACATAGACCTCTCTCTCACACACACACACAGATATAGGCCCACTCTCACACATGCACTGCACATAGACCTCTCTCTCTCACACAGATATACAGGCCCGCTCTCACACATGCACTGCACATAGACCTCTCTCCCACACACACACAGGTATACAGGTCCACTCTCACCCATGCACTGCACATAGACCTCTCTCTCCCACACACAGATATACAGGGCCACTCTCACACATGAACTGCACATAGACATCTCTCTACCACACATGCAGATATACAGGCCCACTCTCACACATGCACTGCACATAGACCCCTCTCTCTCCCATACACATGGATATACAGGCCCACTCTCACACATGCACTGCACATAGACCTCTCTCCCACACACAGATATACAGGCCCGCTCTCACACAAGCACTGCACATAGACCCCTCTCTCTCCCTCACACACAGATATACAAGCCCACTCTCACACATGCACTGCACATAGACCACTCTCCCACACACACAGTTATACATGCCCACTCTCACCCATGCACTGCACATAAATCTCTCTCTCTCTCACAAGCACACAGATATACAGATATACAGGCCCACTCTCACATGTGCACTGCACATAGACCTCTCCCTCACACACACAGATATACAGGCCCACTCTCACACATGCACTGCACATGCACCCCTCTCTCTCCCACGCACACAGATATAAAAGCCCACTCTCACACATGCACTGCACATATACCACTCTCCCACACACACAGATATACATGCCCATTCTCACACATGCACTGCACATATACCTCTCTCTCTCACACACACAGATATACAGGCCCACTCTCACCCATGCACTGCACATAGACCTCTCACTCTCACACACACACAGATATACAGGCCCACTCTCACACATGCACTGCACATAGACCTCTCTCTCACACACACACAGATACAGGCCGACTCTCACACATGCACTGCACATAGACCTCTCTCCCACACACACACAGGTATACAGGTCCACTCTCACCCATGCACTGCACATAGACCTCTCTCTCGCACACACAGATATACAGGGCCACTCTCACACATGAACTGCACATAGGCCTCTCTCTCCCACACACGCAGATATACAGGCCCACTCTCACATGTGCACTGCACATAGACCTCTCTCTCACACACACAGATATACAGGCCCACTCTCACACATGCACTGCACATACACCCCTCTCTCTCCCACGCACACAGATATACAAGCCCACTCTCACACATGCACTGCACATAGACCACTCTCCCACACACACAGATATACAGGCCCACTCTCACCCATGCACTGCACATAGACCTCTCCCTCTCACACACACACAGATATACCACTCTCACACATGCACTGCACATAGACCTCTCTCTCACACACACACAGATACAGGCCCACTCTCACACATGCACTGCACATAGACCTCTCTCACACACACACACAGATACATGCCACTCTCACACATGCACTGCACATAGACCTCTCTCTCTCACACACACACACACACAGACATACAGGCCCACTCTCACACATGCACTGCACATAGACCTCTCTCTCTCACACACACAGCAATACAGGCCCGCTCTCACACATGCACTGCACATAGACCTCTCTCCCACACACACACACACAGGTATACAGGTCCACTCTCACCCATGCACTGCACCTAGACCTCTCTCTCCCACACACAGATATACAGGGCCACTCTCTCACATGAACTGCACATAGGCCTCTCTCTCCCACACACAGATATACAGGCCCACTCTCACACATGCACTGCACATACACCCCTCTCTCTCCCACGCACACAGGTATACAAGCCCACTCTCACACATGCACTGCACATATACCTCTCTCTCTCACACACACAGATATACAGGCCCACTCTCACCCATGCACTGCACATAGACCTCTCACTCTCACACACACACAGATATACAGGCCCACTCTCACACATGCACTGCACATAGACCTCTCTCTCACACACACAGAGATACAGGCCGACTCTCACACATGCACTGCACATAGACCTCTCACACACAGACACACACCCACACACACACACACACACATATACAGGCCTGCTCTCACACATGCACTGCACATAGAGCTCTCTCCCACACACACACAGGTATACAGGTCCACTCTCACCCATGCACTGCACATAGACCTCTCTCTCGCAAACACAGATATACAGGGCCACTCTCACACATGAACTGCACATAGGCCTCTCTCTCCCACACACGCAGATATACAGGCCCACTCTCACCCAAGCATTGAACATAAATCTCTCTCTCTCTCACGCACACAGATATACAGATATACAGGCCCACTCTCACACATGCACTCCACATAGACCTCTCTCCCACACACAGATATAAAGGCCCACTCTCACACAAGCACTGCACATAGACCTCTCTCACACACAGACAGATATAGAAGCCCATTCTCACACATGCACTGCACAAAGACCTCTCTCTCTCACACACACACACATACAGGCCCGCTCTCACACATGCACTGCACAGACCTCTCTCCCATACACACAGATATACAGTCCCACTCTCACATGTGCACTGCACATAGACCTCTCTCTCACACACACAGATATACAGGCCCACTCTCACACATGCACTGCACATACACCCCTCTCTCTCCCACGCACACAGATATACAAGCCCACTCTCACACATGCACTGCACATAGACCACTCTCCCACACACACAGATATACATGCCCACTCTCACACATGCACTGCACATATACCTCTCTCTCTCACACACACAGATATACAGGCCCACTCTCACCCATGCACTGCACATAGACCTCTCTCTCTCACACACACACAGATATACAGGCCCACTCTCACACATTTACTGCACATAGACCTCTCTCTCACACACACACAGATACAGGCCCACTCTCACACATGCACTGCACATAGACCTCTCTCACACACACACACTGATACAGGCCCATTCTCACACATGCACTGCACATAGACCTCTCTCTCTCTCACACACACACACACACACACACACACAGATACAGGCCCACTCTCACACATGCACTGCACATAGACCTCTCTCTCACACACACAGATATACAGGCACACTCTCACACATGCACTGCACATAGACCTCTCTCACCCACACACACAGATATACAGGCCCACTCTCACCCATGCATTGGATATAGACATCTCTCTGACACATACAGAGATATACAGGCCCACTCTCACACATGCACTGCACATAGACATCTCTCTCTCACACACACACAGATATACAGGCCCGCTCTCACACATGCACTGCACATAGACCTCTCTCCCATACACACACAGGTATACAGGTCCACTCTCACCCATGCACTGCACATAGACCTCTGTCTCCCCCACACAGATATACAGGGCCACTCTCACACATGAACTGCACATAGGCCTCTCTCTCCCACACACGCAGATATACAGGCCCACTCTCACCCATGCACTGCACATAAATCTCTCTCTCTCTCACACACACAGATATACAGATATACAGGCCCACTCTCACACATGCACTGCACATAGACCCCTCTCTCTCCCATACACATGGATATACACGCCCACTCTCACACATGCACTGCACATTGACCCCTCTCTCTCCCATACACATGGATATACAGGCCCACTCTCACACATGCACTGCACAGACCTCTCTCTCTCCCACACACACACACATACCGGCCCACTCTCACACATGCACTGCACATAGACCTCTTTCCCACACACCCAGATATACAGGCCCATTCTCACACATGCACTGCACAAAGACCTCTCTCTCTCACACACACACAGATATACAGACCCACTCTCACACAAGCACTGCACATAGACCTCTCTCTCACACACGGCTATACACGCCCACTCTAACCCATGCACTGCACATAGGCCTCTCTCTCTCTCTCACACACACACACAGATATACAGGCCCACTCTCACACATGCACTGCACATAGACACCTCTCTCTCCAATACACACAGATATACAGGGCCACTCTCACATGCACTGCACATAGACCACTCTCTCTCCCATACACATGGATATACAGGCTCACTCTCGCACATGCACTGCACATAGACCTCTCTCTCTCTCACACACACAGATATACAGGCCCACTCTCACCCATGCACTGCACATAGACCCCTCTCTCTCCCACACCCACAGATATACAGGCCCACTCTCACACAGGCACTGCACATAGACCTCTCTCCCACACACACAGATATACAGGCCCACTCTCACACATGCACTGCACATAGACCTCTCTCTCCCCCACAAACAGATATACAGGCCCACTCTCACCCATGCACTGCACATAGACCCCTCTCTCTCCCACACCCACAGATATACAGGCCCTCTCTCACATATGCACTGCACATAGACCTCTCTCTCTCCCACACACACACACAGATATACAGGCTCACTCTCACACATGCACTGCATAGACCTCCCTCTCTCCCACACACACAGATATACAGGCGCACTCTCACATATGCACTGCACATAGACCTCTCTCTCTCCCACACACACAGATATACAGGCCCACTCTCACCCATGCACTGCGCATAGACTCCTCTCTCTCCCACACACACAGATATACAGGCCCACTCTCACACATGCACTGCACATAGACCTCTCTCCCACACACACATTTATAAGGCCCACTCTAACACATGCACTGCACAAAAACCTCTCTCTCACACACACACACAGATATACAGGCCCACTCTCACACATGTACTGCAAATAGACCTCTCTCTCTCACACACATGCAGATATACAGGCCCACTCTCACCCATGCACTGCACATAGACCTCTCTTTCCCCCACACACAGATATACAGACCCACTCTCACACATGCACTGCACATAGACCCCTCTCTCTCCCACACACACAGATATGCAGGCCCACTCTCACCCATGCACTGCACATAGGCATCTCTCTTACACACGGATATCCAGGCCCACTCTCACACATGCACTGCATATAGACCTCTCTCTCCCACACACAGATATACAGGCCCACTATCACACATGCACTGCACATAGACCTCTCTCTCTCACACACACATATATACAGGCCCACGCTCACCCATGCACTGCACATACACCTCTCTCTCTCACACACACACCCAGATATACCGGCCCACACACACAGATATACACGCCCACTCTCACACATGCACTGCACATAGACCGCTCTCTCTCTCACACACACAGATATGCAGGCCCACTCTCACACATGCACTGCACATAGCCCTCTCTCTCCCACACACACAGATATACAGGCCCACTCTCACACATGCACTGCACATAGACCTCTCACTCCCACACACACAGATATACAGGCCTACACACAGATATACAGGCCCACTCACACATACACTGCACATAGACCTCTCTCTCCCACACACACCGATATACAGGCCCACTCTCACACATGCACTGCATATAGACCTCTCTCCCACACACACGGATATACAGGCCCACTCACGCACATGCACTGCACATAGACCCCTCTCTCTCTCACACACACAGATATACAGGCCCACTCTCACCCATGCACTGCGCATAGACTCCTCTCTCTCCCACACACAAAGATATACAGGCCCACTCTCAAACATGCACTGCACATAGACCTCTCCTCACACACACACATACAGACCCGCTCTCACACATGCACTGCACAGACCTCACTCTCTCCCATACACACAGATATACAGGCCCACTCTCACATATGCACTGCACACAGACCTCTCTCTCACACACACAGATATACAGGCCCACTCTCACACATGCACTGCACATACACCCCTCTTTCTCCAACGCACACAGATATACAAGCCCACTCTCACACATGCACTGCACATAGACCACTCTCCCACACACACAGATATACATGCCCACTCTCACACATGCACTGCACATAGCCCTCTCTCTCTCACACACACAGATATACAGGCCCACACTCACCCATACACTGCACATAGACCTCTCTCTCTCACACACACACAGATATACAGGCCCACTCTCACGCATGCACTGCACATAGACCCCTCTCTCTCCCACACACACAGATATGCAGGCCCACTCTCACCCATGCACTGCACATAGGCAGCTCTCTTGCACACGGATATCCAGGCCCACTCTCACACATGCACTGCATATAGACCTCTCTCTCCCACACACAGATATACAGGCCCACTATCACACATGCACTGCACATAGAACTCTCTCTCACACACACACACCGATATACAGGCCCACGCTCACCCATGCACTGCACATACACCTCTCTCTCACACATACACAGATATACCGGCCCACACACACAGATATACACGCCCACTCTCACATGCACTGCACATAGACCGCTCTCTCTCACACACACAGATATACAGGCCCACTCTCACAAATGCACTGCACATAGACCTCTCTCTCCCACACACACAGATATACAGGACCACATACGCAGATATACAAGCCCACTCTCACACATGCACTGCACATAGACCTCTCTCTCCCACACACACCTATATACAGGCCCACTCTCAAACATGCACTACACATAGCCCTCTCTCTCCCACACACACAGATATGCAGGCCCACTCTCACACATGCACTGCACATAGACCTCTCACTCCCACACACACAGATATACAGGCCTACACACAGATATACAGGCCCACTCTCACATATGCACTGCACACAGACCTCTCTCTCTCACACACAGATATACAGGCCCACTCTCACACATGCACTGCACATACACCCCTCTTTCTCCAACGCACACAGATATACAAGCCCACTCTCACACATGCACTGCACATAGACCACTCTCCCACATACACATATATACATGCCCACTCTCACACATGCACTGCACATAGACCTCTCTCTCTCACACACACAGATATACAGGCCCACACTCACCCATACACTGCACATAGACCTCTCTCTCTCACACACACACAGATATACAGGCCCACTCTCACACATGCACTGCACATAAACCTCTCTCTCTCACACACACACACACACACAGATACAGGCCCACTCTCACACATGCACTACACATAGACCTCTCTCTCAAACACACACACACACACAGATACAGGCCCATTCTCACACATGTACTGCACATAGACCTCTCTCTCACACACACACACACACAGATACAGACCCACTCGTACACATGCACTGCACATAGACCTCTCTCTCACACACACAGATATACAGGCACACTCTCACACATGCACTGCACATAGACCTCTCTCACCCACACACACAGATATACATGCCCACTCTCACACATGCCCTGCACATAGACCTCTCTCTCCCACGCACACAGATATACAAGCCCACTCTCACACATGCACTGCACATAGACCACTCTCCCACACACACACATATACAGGCCCACTCTCACACATGCACTGCACATAGACCTCTTTCCCACACACCCAGATATACAGGCCCACTCTCACAGATGCACTGCACAAAGACCTCTCTCACACACACACAGATATACAGACCCACTCTCACGCATGCACTGCACATAGACCCCTCTCTCTCCCACACACACAGATATGCAGGCCCACTCTCACCCATGCACTGCACATAGGCATCTCTCTTACACACGGATATCCAGGCCCACTCTCACACATGCACTGCATATAGACCTCTCTCTCCCACACACAGATATACAGGCCCACTATCACACATGCACTGCACATAGAACTCTCTCTCACACACACACACCGATATACAGGCCCATGCTCACCCATGCACTGCACATACACCTCTCTCTCACACATACACAGATATACCGGCCCACACACACAGATATACACGCCCACTCTCACATGCACTGCACATAGACCGCTCTCTCTCACACACACAGATATACAGGCCCACTCTCACAAATGCACTGCACATAGACCTCTCTCTCCCACACACACAGATATACAGGACCACATACGCAGATATACAAGCCCACTCTCACACATGCACTGCACATAGACCTCTCTCTCCCACACACACCTATATACAGGCCCACTCTCAAACATGCACTACACATAGCCCTCTCTCTCCCACACACACAGATATGCAGGCCCACTCTCACACATGCACTGCACATAGACCTCTCACTCCCACACACACAGATATACAGGCCTACACACAGATATACAGGCCCACTCTCACATATGCACTGCACACAGACCTCTCTCTCTCACACACAGATATACAGGCCCACTCTCACACATGCACTGCACATACACCCCTCTTTCTCCAACGCACACAGATATACAAGCCCACTCTCACACATGCACTGCACATAGACCACTCTCCCACATACACATATATACATGCCCACTCTCACACATGCACTGCACATAGACCTCTCTCTCTCACACACACAGATATACAGGCCCACACTCACCCATACACTGCACATAGACCTCTCTCTCTCACACACACACAGATATACAGGCCCACTCTCACACATGCACTGCACATAAACCTCTCTCTCTCACACACACACACACACACAGATACAGGCCCACTCTCACACATGCACTACACATAGACCTCTCTCTCAAACACACACACACACACAGATACAGGCCCATTCTCACACATGTACTGCACATAGACCTCTCTCTCACACACACACACACACAGATACAGACCCACTCGTACACATGCACTGCACATAGACCTCTCTCTCACACACACAGATATACAGGCACACTCTCACACATGCACTGCACATAGACCTCTCTCACCCACACACACAGATATACATGCCCACTCTCACACATGCCCTGCACATAGACCTCTCTCTCCCACGCACACAGATATACAAGCCCACTCTCACACATGCACTGCACATAGACCACTCTCCCACACACACACATATACAGGCCCACTCTCACACATGCACTGGACATAGACCTCTTTCCCACACACCCAGATATACAGGCCCACTCTCACAGATGCACTGCACAAAGACCTCTCTCACACACACACAGATATACAGACCCACTCTCACACAAGCACTGCACATAGACCTCTCTCTCACACACGGCTATACACGCCCACTCTAACCCATGCACTGCACATAGGCCTCTCTCTCTCACACACACACACACACAGATATACAGGCCCACTCTCACACATGCACTGCACATAGACACCTCTCTCTCCAATACACACAGATATACAGGGCCACTCTCACATGCACTGCACATAGACCACTCTCTCTCCCATACACATGGATATACAGGCTCACTCTCATACATGCACTGCACATTGCCCTCTCTCTCTCTCACATACACAGATATACAGGCCCACTCTCACCCATGCACTGCACATAGACCCCTCTCTCTCCCACACCCTCAGATATAGAGGCCCACTCTCACACAGGCACTGCACATAGACCTCTCTCCCACACACACAGATATACAGGGCCACTCTCACACATGCACTGCACATAGACCTCTCTCTCCCCCACACACAGATATACAGGCCCACTCTCACCCATGTACTGCACATAGACCCCTCTCTCTCCCACACCCACAGATATACAGGCCCACTCTCACATATGCACTGCACATAGACCTCTCTCTCTCTCCCACACACACACACAGATATACAGGCTCACTCTCACATATGCACTGCACATAGACCTCTCTCTCTCCCACACACACAGATATACAGGCCCACTCTCACCCATGCACTGCGCATAGACTCCTCTCTCTCCCACACACACAGATATACAGGCCTACTCTCACACATGCACTGCACAAAAACCTCTCTCTCACACACACACACAGATATACAGGCCCACTCTCACACATGTACTGCAAATAGACCTCTCTCTCTCACACACATGCAGATATACAGGCCCACTCTCACCCATGCACTGCACATAGACCTCTCTCTCCCCCACACACAGATATACAGACCCACTCTCACACATGCACTGCACATAGACCCCTCTCTCTCCCACACACACATATATGCAGGCCCACTCTCATCCATGCACTGCACATAGGCATCTCTCTTACACACGGATATCCAGGCCCACTCTCACACATGCACTGCATATAGACCTCTCTCTCCCACACACAGATATACAGGCCCACTATCACACATGCACTGCACATAGACCTCTCTCTCTCACACACACATATATACAGGCCCACGCTCACCCATGCACTGCACATACACCTCTCTCTCACACACACACACACACAGATATACCGGCCCACACACACAGATATACAGGCCCACTCTCACACATGCACTGCACATAGACCGCTCTCTCTCACACATACAGATATACAGGCCCACTCTCACAAATGCACTGCACATAGACCTCTCTCTCCCACACACACAGATATACAGGACCACACACGCAGATATACAAGCCCACTCTCACACATGCACTGCACATAGACCTCTCTCTCCCACACACACCTATATACAGGCCCACTCTCAAACATGCACTACACATAGCCCTCTCTCTCCCACACACACAGATATACAGGCTCACTCTCACACATGCACTGCACATAGACCTCTCACTCCCACACACACAGATATACAGGCCTACACACAGATATACAGGCCCACTCACACATACACTGCACATAGACCTCTCTCTCCCACACACACCGATATACAGGCCCACTCTCACACATGCACTGCACATAGACCTCTCTCCCACACACACGGATATACAGGCCCACTCACGCACATGCACTGCACATAGACCCCTCTCTCTCCCATACACACGGATATACAGGCCCACTCTCACACATGCACTCCACATACACCCCTCTTTCTCCAACGCACACAGATATACAAGCCCACTCTCACAAATGCACTGCACATAGACCACTCTCCCACACACACAGATATACATGCCCACTCTCACACATGCACTGCACATAGACCTCTCTCTCTCACACACACAGATATACAGGCCCACTCTCAAACATGCACTGCACATACACCTCTCTCACACACACACATACAGACCCGCTCTCACACATGCACTGCACAGACCTCACTCTCTCCCATACACACAGATATACAGGCCCACTCTCACATATGCACTGCACACAGACCTCTCTCTCACACACAGATATACAGGCCCACTCTCACACATGCACTGCACATACACCCCTCTTTCTCCAACGCACACAGATATACAAGCCCACTCTCACACATGCACTGCACATAGACCACTCTCCCACACACACAGATATACATGCCCACTCTCACACATGCACTGCACATAGACCTCTCTCTCTCACACACACAGATATACAGGCCCACACTCACCCATACACTGCACATAGACCTCTCTCTCTCACACACACAGATATACAGGCCCGCTCTCACACATGCACTGCACATAGACCTCTCTCCCACACACACACAGGTATACAGGTCCACTCTCACCCATGCACTGCACATAGACCTCTCTCTCCCACACACAGATATACAGGGCCACTCTCACACATGAACTGCACATAGGCCTCTCTCGCCCACACACGCAGATATACAGGCCCACTCTCACACATGCACTGCACATAGACCCCTCTCTCTCCCATACACATGGATATACACGCCCACTCTCACACATGCACTGCTCAGCTCTCTCGGCGCCTGGATGCCTACGGGCTTTGGCGCGGTATAAGCACAATAACATAACATAACTGCACATAGACCCCTCTCTCTCCCATACACATGGATATACAGGCCCACTCTCACACATGCACTGCACAGACCTCTCTCTCTCCCACACACACACACACATACAGGCCCACTCTCACACATGCATTGCACATAGACCTCTTTCCCACACACCCAGATATACAGGCCCACTTTCACACATGCACTGCACAGACCTCTCTCTCTCCCACACACACACACACACACATATACAGGCCCACTCTCACACATGCACTGCACATACACCTCTTTCCCACACACCCAGATATACAGGCCCACTCTCACACATGCACTGCACAAAGACCTCTCTCTCTCACACACACACAGATATACAGACCCACTCTCACACAAGGACTGCACATAGACCTCTCTCTCACACATGGTTATACACGCCCACTCTAACCCATGCACTGCACATAGGCCTCTCTCTCTCACACACACACACACACAGATATACAGGCCCACTCTCACACATGCACTGCACATAGACACCTCTCTCTCCAATACACACGGATATACAGGGCCACTCTCACATGCACTGCACACAGACCACTCTCTCTCCCATACACATGGATATACAGGCCCACTCTCACACATGCACAGCACATAGACCTCTCTCTCTCACACACACACAGATATACAGGCCCACTCTCAGCCATGCACTGCACATAGACCCCCTCTCTCCCACACCCACAGATATACAGGCCCACTCTCACACATGCACTGCACATAGACCTCTCTCCCACACACACAGATATACAGGCCCACTCTCACTCATGCACTGCACAGACCTCTCTCTCTCCCACACACACACACATATACAGGCCCACTCTCACACATGCACTGCACATAGACCTCTTTCCCACACACCCAGATATACAGGCCCACTCTCAGACATGCACTGCACAAAGACCTCTCTCTCTCATACACACACAGATATACAGACCCACTCTCACACAAGCACTGCACATAGACCTCTCTCTCATACACGGCTATACACGCCCACTCTAACCCATGCACTGCACATAGGCCTCTCTCTCTCTCTCACACACACACACACACACACACAGATATACAGGCCCACTCACACATGCGCTGCACATAGACACCTCTCTCTCCAATACACACAGATATACAGGGCCACTTTCACATGCACTGCACATAGACCACTCTCTCTCCCATACACATGGATATACAGGCCCACTCTCACACATGCACTGCACATAGACCTCTCTCTCTCACACACAGATATACAGACCCACTCTCACACATGCACTGCACATAGACCCCTCTCTCTCCCACACACACAGATATGCAGGCCCACTCTCACCCATGCACTGCACATAGGCATCTCTCTTACACACGAATATCCAGGCCCACTCTCACACATGCACTGCATATAGACCTCTCTCTCCCACACACAGATATACAGGCCCACTATCACACATGCACTGCACATAGACCTCTCTCTCTCACACACACATATATACAGGCCCACGCTCACCCATGCACTGCACATACACCTCTCTCTCCCACACACACAGATATACAGGACCACACACGCAGATATACAAGCCCACTCTCACACATGCACTGCACATAGACCTCTCTCTCCCACACACACCTATATACAGGCCCACTCTCAAACATGCACTACACATAGCCCTCTCTCTCCCCCACACACAGATATACAGGCCCACTCACACATACACTGCACATAGACCTCTCTCTCCCACACACACCGATATACAGGCCCACTCTCACACATGCACTGCACATAGACCTCTCTCCCACACACATGGATATACAGGCCCACTCACGCACATGCACTGCACATAGACCCCTCTCTCTCCCATACACACGGATATACAGGCCCACTCTCAAACATGCACTGCACATAGACCTCTCACACACACACACATACAGACCCGCTCTCACACATGCACTGCACAGACCTCACTCTCTCCCATACACACAGAAATACAGGCCCACTCTCACATATTCACTGCACATAGACCTCTCTCTCAAACACACGGATATACAGGCCCACTCTCACACATGCACTGCACATACACCCCTCTTTCTCCCACGCACACAGATATACAAGCCCACTCTCACACATGCACTGCACATAGACCACTCTCCCACACACACAGATATACATGCCCACTCTCACACATGCACTGCACATAGACCTCTCTCTCCCACGCACACAGATATACAAGCCCACTCTCACACATGCACTGCACATAGACCACTCTCCCACACACACAGATATACATGCCCACTCTCACACATGCACTGCACATAGACCTCTCTCTCTCACACACACAGATATACAGGCCCACACTCACCCATACACTGCACATAGACCTCTCTCTCTCACACACACAGATATACAGGCCCGCTCTCACACATGCACTGCACATAGACCTCTCTCCCACACACACACAGGTATACAGGTCCATTCTCACCCATGCACTGCACATAGACCTCTCTCTCCCACACACAGATATACAGGGCCACTCTCACACGTGAACTGCACATAGGCCTCTCTCGCCCACACACGCAGATATACAGGCCCACTCTCACCCATGCACTGCACATAAATCTCTCTCTCTCACACACACACACAGATATACAGATATACAGGCCCACTCTCACACATGCACTGCACATAGACCCCTCTCTCTCCCATACACATGGATATACACGCCCACTCTCACACATGCACTGCTCAGCTCTCTCGGCGCCTGGATGCCTACGGGCTTTGGCGCGGTATAAGCACAATAACATAACATAACTGCACATAGACCCCTCTCTCTCCCATACACATGGATATACAGGCCCACTCTCACACATGCACTGCACAGACCTCTCTCTCTCCCACACACACACACATATACAGGCCCACTCTCACACATGCATTGCACATAGACCTCTTTCCCACACACCCAGATATACAGGCCCACTTTCACACATGCACTGCACAGACCTCTCTCTCTCCCACACACACACACATATACAGGCCCACTCTCACACATGCACTGCACATAGACCTCTTTCCCACACACCCAGATATACAGGCCCACTCTCACACATGCACTGCACAAAGACCTCTCTCTCTCACACACACACACAGATATACAGGCCCACTCTCACACATGCACTGCACATAGACACCTCTCTCTCCAATACACACGGATATACAGGGCCACTCTCACATGCACTGCACATAGACCACTCTCTCTCCCATACACATGGATATACAGGCCCACTCTCACACATGCACAGCACTAGACCTCTCTCTCTCACACACACACAGATATACAGGCCCACTCTCAGCCATGCACTGCACATAGACCCCTCTCTCCCACACCCACAGATATACAGGCCCACCCTCACACATGCACTGCACATAGACCTCTCTCCCACACACACAGATATACAGGCCCACTCTCACACATGCACTGCACAGACCTCTCTCTCTCCCACACACACACACATATACAGGCCCACTCTCACACATGCACTGCACATAGACCTCTCTCCCACACACACACAGGTATACAGGTCCATTCTCACACATGCACTGCACATAGACCACTCTCCCACACACACAGATATACATGCCCACTCTCACACATGCACTGCACATAGACCTCTCTCTCTCACACACACAGATATACAGGCCCACACTCACCCATACACTGCACATAGACCTCTCTCTCTCACACACACAGATATACAGGCCCGCTCTCACACATGCACTGCACATAGACCTCTCTCCCACACACACACAGGTATACAGGTCCATTCTCACCCATGCACTGCACATAGACCTCTCTCTCCCACACACAGATATACAGGGCCACTCTCACACATGAACTGCACATAGGCCTCTCTCGCCCACACACGCAGATATACAGGCCCACTCTCACCCATGCACTGCACATAAATCTCTCTCTCTCTCACACACACACAGATATACAGATATACAGGCCCACTCTCACACATGCACTGCACATAGACCCCTCTCTCTCCCATACACATGGATATACACGCCCACTCTCACACATGCACTGCTCAGCTCTCTCGGCGCCTGGATGCCTACGGGCTTTGGCGCGGTATAAGCACAATAACATAACATAACTGCACATAGACCCCTCTCTCTCCCATACACATGGATATACAGGCCCACTCTCACACATGCACTGCACAGACCTCTCTCTCTCCCACACACACACACATATACAGGCCCACTCTCACACATGCATTGCACATAGACCTCTTTCCCACACACCCAGATATACAGGCCCACTTTCACACATGCACTGCACAGACCTCTCTCTCTCCCACACACACACACATATACAGGCCCACTCTCACACATGCACTGCACATAGACCTCTTTCCCACACACCCAGATATACAGGCCCACTCTCACACATGCACTGCACAAAGACCTCTCTCTCTCACACACACACAGATATACAGGCCCACTCTCACACATGCACTGCACATAGACACCTCTCTCTCCAATACACACGGATATACAGGGCCACTCTCACATGCACTGCACATAGACCACTCTCTCTCCCATACACATGGATATACAGGCCCACTCTCACACATGCACAGCACTAGACCTCTCTCTCTCACACACACACAGATATACAGGCCCACTCTCAGCCATGCACTGCACATAGACCCCTCTCTCCCACACCCACAAATATACAGGCCCACCCTCACACATGCACTGCACATAGACCTCTCTCCCACACACACAGATATACAGGCCCACTCTCACACATGCACTGCACAGACCTCTCTCTCTCCCACACACACACACATATACAGGCCCACTCTCACACATGCACTGCACATAGACCTCTTTCCCACACACCCAGATATACAGGCCCACTCTCAGACATGCACTGCACAAAGACCTCTCTCTCTCATACACACACAGATATACAGACCCACTCTCACACAAGCACTGCACATAGACCTCTCTCTCATACACGGCTATACACGCCCACTCTAACCCATGCACTGCACATAGGCCTCTCTCTCTCTCTCACACACACACACACACACACACACACACACAGATATACAGGCCCACTCTCACACATGCACTGCACATAGACACCTCTCTCTCCAATACACACAGATATACAGGGCCACTCTCACATGCACTGCACATAGACCACTCTCTCTCCCATACACATGGATATACAGGCCCACTCTCACACATGCACTGCACATAGACCTCTCTCTCTCACACACACACACAGATATACAGACCCACTCTCACACATGCACTGCACATAGACCCCTCTCTCTCCCACACACACAGATATGCAGGCCCACTCTCACCCATGCACTGCACATAGGCATCTCTCTTACACACAAATATCCAGGCCCACTCTCACACATGCACTGCATATAGACCTCTCTCTCCCACACACAGATATACAGGCCCACGCTCACCCATGCACTGCACATACACCTCTCTCTCACACACACACAGATATACCGGCCCACACACACAGATATACACGCCCACTCTCACACATGCACTGCACATAGACCTCTCTCTCTCACACACACAGATATACAGGCCCACTCTCACAGATGCACTGCACATAGACCTCTCTCTCCCACACACACAGATATACAGGACCACACACGCAGATATACAAGCCCACTCTCACACATGCACTGCACATAGACCTCTCTCTCCCACACACACCTATATACAGGCCCACTCACACATACACTGCACATAGACCTCTCTCTCCCACACACACCGATATACAGGCCCACTCTCACACATGCACTGCACATAGACCTCTCTCCCACACACACGGATATACAGGCCCACTCACGCACATGCACTGCACATAGACCCCTCTCTCTCCCATACACACGGATATACAGGCCCACTCTCAAACATGCACTGCACATAGACCTCTCACACACACACACATACAGACCCGCTCTCACACATGCACTGCACAGACCTCACTCTCTCCCATACACACAGAAATACAGGCCCACTCTCACATATTCACTGCACATAGACCTCTCTCTCAAACACACAGATATACAGGCCCACTCTCACACATGCACTGCACATACACCCCTCTTTCTCCCACGCACACAGATATACAAGCCCACTCTCACACATGCACTGCACATAGACCACTCTCCCACACACACAGATATACATGCCCACTCTCACACATGCACTGCACATAGACCTCTCTCTCTCACACACACAGATATACAGGCCCGCACTCACAAATGCACTGCACATAGACCTCTCTCTCTCTCACACACACAGATATACAGGCCCACTCTCACACATGCACTGCACATAAACCTCTCTCTCTCACACAAACACACACACACACAGATACAGGCCCACTCTCACAAATGCACTGTACATAGACCTCTCTCTCACACACACAGATATACAGGCACACTCTCACACATGCACTGCACATAGACCTCTCTCTCACACAAACACACACACACAGATACAGGTCCACTCTCACAAATGCACTGCACATAGACCTCTCTCTCACACAAACACACACACACAGATACAGGCCCACTCTCACAAATGCACTGCACATAGACCTC
This sequence comes from Ambystoma mexicanum, assembly GCF_040938575.1. Lineage (NCBI taxonomy): Eukaryota > Metazoa > Chordata > Amphibia > Caudata > Ambystomatidae > Ambystoma > Ambystoma mexicanum. Next base: position 1,386,372,672 of record NC_090931.1, read on the forward strand.
TCTTTCACACACACAGATATACAGGCACACTCTCACACATGCACTGCACATAGACCTCTCTCACCCACACACACAGATATACATGCCCTCTCTCACACATGCACTGCACATAGACCTCTCTCTCCCACGCACACAGATATACAAGCCCACTCTCACACATGCACTGCACATAGACCACTCTCCCACACACAGAGATATACATGCCCACTCTCACACATGCACTGCACATAGAACTCTCTCTCTCACACACACAGATATACAGGCCCACACTCACCCATGCACTGCACATAGACCTCTCTCTCTCACACACACACAGATATACAGGCCCGCTCTCACAGATGCACTGCACATAAACCTCTCTCACACACACACACACACACACACAGATAGAGGCCCACTCTCACACATGCACTGCACATAGACCTCTCTCACACACACAGATATACAGGCACACTCTCACACATGCACTGCACATAGACCTCTCTCACCCACACACACAGATATACAGGCCCACTCTCACCCATGCATTGGATATAGACATCTCTCTGACACATACAGAGATATACAGGCCCACTCTCACACATGCACTGCACATAGACATCTCTCTCTCATACACACACAGATATACAGGCCCGCTCTCACACATGAACTGCACATAGGCCTCTCTCTCCCACACACGCAGATATACAGGCCCACTCTCACCCATGCACTGCACATAAATCTCTCTCTCTCTCACACACACACAGATATACAGATATACAGGCCCACTCTCACACATGCACTGCACATAGACCCCTCTCTCTCCCATACACATGGATATACACGCCCACTCTCACACATGCACTGCACATAGACCCCTCTCTCTCCCATACACATGGATATACAGGCCCACTCTCACACATGCACTGCACAGACCTCTCTCTCTCCCACACACACACACACATACAGGCCCACTCTCACACATGCACTGCACATAGACCTCTTTCCCACACACCCAGATATACAGGCCCACTCTCACACATGCACTGCACAAAGACCTCTCTCTCTCACACACACACAGATATACAGACCCACTCTCACACAAGCACTGCACATAGACCTCTCTCTCACACACGGCTATACACGCCCACTCGAACCCATGCACTGCACATAGGCCTCTCTCTCTCTCTCACACACACACACACAGATATACAGGCCCACTCTCACACATACACTGCACATAGACACCTCTCTCTCCAATACACACAGATATACAGGGCCACTCTCACATGCACTGCACATAGACCACTCTCTCTCCCATACACATGGATATACAGGCTCACTCTCGCACATGCACTGCACATAGACCTCTCTCTCTCTCACACACACAGATATACAGGCCCACTCTCACCCATGCACTGCACATAGACTCCTCTCTCTCCCACACCCACAGATATACAGGCCCACTCTCACACAGGCACTGCACATAGACCTCTCTCCCACACACACAGATATACAGGCCCACTCTCACACATGCACTGCACATAGACCTCTCTCTCCCCCACACACAGATATACAGGCCCACTCTCACCCATGCACTGCACATAGACCCCTCTCTCTCCCACACCCACAGATATACAGGCCCTCTCTCACATATGCACTGCACATAGACCTCTCTCTCTCCCACACACACACACAGATATACAGGCTCATTCTCACACATGCACTGCATAGACCTCCCTCTCTCCCACACACACAGATATACAGGCCCACTCTCACATATGCACTGCACATAGACCTCTCTCTCTCCCACACACACAGATATACAGGCCCACTCTCACACATGCACTGCACATAGACCTCTCTCCCACACACACATTTATAAGGCCCACTCTCACACATGCACTGCACAAAAACCTCTCTCTCACACACACACACAGATATACAGGCCCACTCTCACACATGTACTGCAAATAGACCTCTCTCTCTCACACACATGCAGATATACAGGCCCACTCTCACCCATGCACTGCACATAGACCTCTCTCTCCCCCACACACAGATATACAAACCCACTCTCACACATGCACTGCACATAGACCCCTCTCTCTCCCACACACACAGATATGCAGGCAAACACTCTCACCCATGCACTGCACATAGGCATCTCTCTTACACACGGATATCCAGGCCCACTCTCACACATGCACTGCATATAGACCTCTATCTCCCACACACAGATATACAGGCCCACTATCACACATGCACTGCACATAGACCTCTCTCTCTCACACACACATATATACAGGCCCACGCTCACCCATGCACTGCACATACACCTCTCTCTCTCACACACACACACAGATATACCGGCCCACACACACAGATATACAGGCCCACTCTCACACATGCACTGCACATAGACCGCTCTCTCTCACACACACAGATATGCAGGCCCACTCTCACACATGCACTGCACATAGACCTCTCTCTCCCACACACACCTATATACAGGCCCACTCTCAAACATGCACTACACATAGCCCTCTCTCTTCCACACACACAGATATACAGGCCCACTCTCACACATGCACTGCACATAGACCTCTCACTCCCACACACACAGATATACAGGCCTACACACAGATATACAGGCCCACTCACACATACACTGCACATAGACCTCTCTCTCCCACACACACCGATATACAGGCCCACTCTCACACATGCACTGCATATAGACCTCTCTCCCACACACACGGATATACAGGCCCACTCACGCACATGCGCTGCACATAGACCCCTCTCTCTCTCACACACACAGATATACAGGCCCACTCTCACCCATGCACTGCGCATAGACTCCTCTCTCTCCCACACACACAGATATACAGGCCCACTCTCAAACATGCACTGCACATAGACCTCTCCTCACACACACACATACAGACCCGCTCTCACACATGCACTGCACAGACCTCACTCTCTCCCATACACACAGATATACAGGCCCACTCTCACATATGCACTGCACACAGACCTTTCTCTCACACACACAGATATACAGGCCCACTCTCACACATGCACTGCACATACACCCCTCTTTCTCCAACGCACACAGATATACAAGCCCACTCTCACACATGCACTGCACATAGACCACTCTCCCACACACACAGATATACAGGCCCACACTCACCCATACACTGCACATAGACCTCTCTCTCTCACACACACACAGATATACAGGCCCACTCTCACGCATGCACTGCACATAAACCTCTCTCTCTCACACACACACACACACACAGATACAGGCCCACTCTCACACATGCACTACACATAGACCTCTCTCTCAAACACACACACATACAGATACAGGCCCACTCTCACACATGCACTGCACATAGACCTCTCTCTCTCACATACACACACAGATACAGGCCCACTCGTACACATGCACTGCACATAGACCTCTCTCTCACACACACAGATATACAGGCACACTCTCACACATGCACTGCACATAGACCTCTCTCTCTCACATACACACACAGATACAGGCCCACTCGTACACATGCACTGCACATAGAGCTCTCTCTCACACACACAGATATACAGGCACACTCTCACACATGCACTGCACATAGACCTCTCTCTCCCACGCACACAGATATACAAGCCCACTCTCACACATGCACTGCACATAGACCACTCTCCCACACACACACATATACAGGCCCGCTCTCACACATGCACTGCACATAGACCTCTTTCCCACACACCCAGATATACAGGCCCACTCTCACACATGCACTGCACAAAGACCTCTCTCTCTCACAGACACACAGATATACAGACCCACTCTCACACAAGCACTGCACATAGACCTCTCTCTCACACACGGCTATACACGCCCACTCTAACCCATGCACTGCACATAGGCCTCTCTCTCTCTCACACACACACACACAGATATACAGGCCCACTCTCACACATGCACTGCACATAGACACCTCTCTCTCCAATACACACAGATATACAGGGCCACTCTCACATGCACTGCACATAGACCACTCTCTCTCCCATACACATGGATATACAGGCTCACTCTCACACATGCACTGCACATAGACCTCTCTCTCTCACACATACACAGATATACAGGCCCACTCTCACCCATGCACTGCACATAGACCCCTCTCTCTCCCACACCCACAGATATACAGGCCCACTCTCACACAGGCACTGCACATAGACCTCTCTCCCACACACACAGATATACAGGCCCACTCTCACACACGCACTGCACATAGACCTCTCTCTCCCCCACACACAGATATACAGGCCCAATCTCATCCCTGCACTGCACGTAGACCACTCTCTCCCCCACACCCACAGATATACAGGCCCACTCTCACATATGCACTGCACATAGACCTCTCTCTCTCCCACACACACACACAGATGTACAGGCTCACTCTCACACATGCACTGCATAGACCTCCCTCTCTCCCACACACACAGATATACAGGCCCACTCTCACATATGAACTGCACATAGACCTCTCTCTCTCCCACACACACAGATATACAGGCCCACTCTCACCCATGCACTGCGCATAGACTCCTCTCTCTCCCACACACACAGATATACAGGCCCACTCTCACACATGCACTGCACATAGACCTCTCTCCCACACACACATTTATAAGGCCCACTCTCACACATGCACTGCACAAAAACCTCTCTCTCACACACACACACAGATATACAGGCCCACTCACACATGTACTGCAAATAGACCTCTCTCTCTCACACACATGCAGATATACAGGCCCACGCTCACCCATGCACTGCACATAGACCTCTCTCTCCCCCACACACAGATATACAGACCCACTCTCACACATTGTAACGCTCACCTGATTCCCGTAGAGGCGCCGGTCTTGACTGGGCGTATACCGTATCTTCAAAGGTGATGTGTAACACACGGCTGGCTCTTTGGGCTGGACCCCTGTGCACTGTATGTCTGACTCGAAGGGTAAGGTGTCTGCAGATAGAAAATATGGGATTAATGAACTGGGTTATTGAATGTCTCTCTCTTCTTCCCTTTCTCTTCTCCTGTAGAACCCCAAAGGTTAACGCGCTCACCTTAGGTAAGTGAACGCCGTGCTCTCCATCTGCTTCGGGCCAGGGTGCTGTAACCAGTTTCTTCACTGGATAAGGGGAGCAGGCCTCTTGACTTCAGAGGACTGCTGTCCGTCGTTTACTTCACGAACGGTAAGTTTCGAGTAATTCTAATGTCTTTAAAAGTCTCTAGTAATGATGTCTCTTGTTTTGCAGGGTTCCAGCGATGTCGGATGACAGGCTGAAGTGAGTTGAAGATGGAGCCCGTGTGATGAATAGAAGCGCCTGGAAGCACGTAAGTAAGCGCTTGTTGCCTGCTTCACGATGCGCTCTAACTGTCTTTTTCTTTTGCAGGTACAAGTTCGGAGCGGCTGCAGGGTGCCGGAATACCCACTGGGTTAGATGTGGAAAGGAGTAATGGCACGTGAGTATTAAAGTTCCCCAATGTCTTTAAACGCACCTTGTTTTGTCTTTCAGATGCGGGATGCAGCGCCGAAGGCCTCCGGAGCGTGCGAAGAGTTGGTAAGCTTTTGTCTTTCAGATGCCGGAATGCAGTGCGAAGACCTCCGGAGCGCACGAAGAGTAGGTAAGCCTTTGTCTTTCAGATGCCGGAATGCAGCGCGAGGCGTTGGTGACAGCCGATGGGTCAGGTAAGTGAAGCGCTGTCACTGAAGACCGTAATGCTAACCTGTTCTTTCTTGTCTTTATAGGTGTTGCTGAAGACTGGATTCAGGATGGTAAGCCTTTTTCCTTAGGCCCAGGATCAGATGCAGAAGACACGATGAGCGTTCTGCTGCAGAGGATGCAGAATAACGCAAAGCAAGATTCATCCATCGGGTGTGGTTTAAATAGCCTCCTGTAGTGCTTAGGTAGCTCCTTCCACAGCCACGCCTAGGTAAGAAAAGAGTTCCTGCTTTCCAGAAGAGTTCCAGTGTTCTGAACCTAGGGAGTGGCTCCTGCCCCACCCAACAGGAAAAGTAGTTCCAAACAGAAGAGGATCAGAGGCTCAACTGGCAGGCAAGTAAGCAGCATGGTCTGCTGCAGGTAAGTCCACCCAAGCATTATGAGCCCGGCGCTTCCAGCGCTGGGACTGGGCATATTTATGAGCCTGGTGCCACTGGCGCCAGGACTGGGTCCAAAAGGTCCCAATTGGGACTGGTTGGCACTCGGAACCTGGGTTATGGATCTGCTTCCAAGGGAGTTGGGAAAACCCTGACCTTTTGGAAGCAGAGATCATGACAGTACCCCCCCTCAAGGCCCCTCCCAAACCGGGCTTCTCCGGGGGTTTTGGCTTGTCAGGAAATGTTCGGTGAAATCTTTTGATTAGGCGAGGAGCGTGGACATATTCAGCAGGTTCCCAGGATCTCTCTTGGGGGCCGTAGCCTTTCCAGTCAATTAGGTAAAATAGTTTAGATTTGGAGATCTTGGAGTCCAGAATGCTTTTGACTTCAAACTCGAGTTCTCCATCAACTAAGATAGGTTTTGGAGATTTAGTTAGTCGGGTTTGAGGTTGCACGGGTTTTAATAGAGAGACGTGGAAGACCGGATGTATCTTCATGTGCGGGGGCAAGTCCAACTTGACCGCTACTGGGTTTACTATGGTAGTGATGGAATAGGGACCAAGGTATCTTGGGTTGAATGTACGTGGCCCTTTTAGAGGTAGATATTTGGTGGATAACCAGCCTTGATCCCCTACTTGATATTGAGGGGCTTCCTTCCGATGTTGATCTGCTCCTTTCTTGTATTGTTCTTTAGCCCTTTGAAGGTGAGAAACAGCTTCCTTAAAGGCTTGGGTGATTGTAGAATGCAGGTAGTCTACTGCTGGTGTTTCAAGATCTTGGAGGGGATCCAACTCTGAGGTTCGAGCGTGACTGCCGTATAAAAGAAAAAACAGGGTTTTCCCAGTTCCCGAATGGACAGAGTTATTGTAGGCATATTCGGCTATCCAAAGGATGTCTTTCCAAGTTTTTTCAGTTTGTTGCAGCATGCAGCGTAAATACTGTTCCAGAGTTTGATTGGTCCTCTCGGTTTGTCCGTCGGCCTGAGGGTGGTGACTGGTCGATAGTCTCACATCAATTTGAGCCGACCGACAGCAACTTCGCCAAAAATGAGAAATAAATTGACTACCTCGATCCGATATTAGAACCGAAGGAAAACCGTGCAGTCTGACGATGTTTTCAAGAAATTCTCGGGCCAGAGTTGCTGCTGTTGGCAAGCCTTTGAGCGGAATGAAATGCGCCATCTTGGAGAATAAGCCCACGATTACTAGAATCGTATTGTATCCGGAGCATGGAGGTAGATCGGTGATGAAGTCCATAGAAAGCGTATGCCATGGGCGAGGTGGGATGTCAATAGGGCGTAAGAGGCCTGCTGGTCTTTCCTTTTGACTCTTGTTTTGGGCGCATACTCCACAGGACATTATAAAGTCTCTGATATCTTTTTTCCAAGACGGCCACCAGAAGTAGCGCTTGATCTTTTCTGAGGTCTTGGCCATACCGGGATGTCCTTCCATTAAAGAATCGTGATAACAAGAGATTACTTTTTTCTGTAAATCTGTGCTGGGCAGGTATAATCGTTCTTGGAAATACAACAAGTTGTCCTTTACTGCAAAGTCCTTTCCCTGCAAATGCCAATTCTGTATGTCTGCTGGAGTTACAAGTTGCCTGGCTTTATCCTTAACTTCCTCTATGGATTGTGTGGCGATTACACCCAGAATTCTTTGTTCGGGAATGGTTGGTACAGGTTTAGGGTTGATCAAGTGTTCTTCCACTCCCATCCGAGAAAGGGCATCAGCTTTACCGTTTTTTGTACCAGGTCGATAGGTAATTATGAAGTCAAACTCGGCAAAGAATAATGCCCAACGGAGTTGTCTAGAGGATTGGGCTTTTGCAGTTTTCAAATATTGCAGGTTTCGGTGATCGGTAATCACAGTAACGGTGTGTCGGGCCCCCAGCAGATAATGCCGCCAAGCCTTAAAAGCAGACTTGATAGCCAGAAGTTCCTTGTCAGTAATCGTGTAATTGATTTCAGGAGGCGAGAATTTGCGGGACCAAAATGCCACGGGATGCAACTGATTGGTTACCGGGTCCTTTTGTGATAGAACTGCCCCCATGGCAAGGCTTGAAGCATCAGTTTCCACGATGTAGGGGAGTTCGGGGCGAGGGTGTTTTAAGATTGGTGCAGAGATAAATTTAGTCTTCAAATCCTGGAAAGCTTGTTCCGCCTCGGTAGACCATTCAAAACGTTTGTTTTTCTTTAACAAGGCAGTGATGGGCTGGACTATTCGAGAAAATTCGGGGATAAACCTGCGGTAAAAGTTAGCGAAGCCTAACATGCTTTGCACACCTTTTACGGAGGATGGTGATGGCCATTTGAGAACTGCATCGACCTTCTTTGAATCCATACGCACTCCGCTAGGTGATAATATGAATCCCAAGAATTCAACTTCAGTCACGTTGAAAACACATTTTTCCAATTTAGCGAAAAGTTTGTGTTGACGCAATCTTTCGAGGACCATTTTCACGTGTTTCCGATGTTCAGATTCCGATGAAGAATAAACGAGGATGTCGTCAATGTAAACAACAACACACACATCTATGAGCTCTCTGAGGACATCGTTCATAAAATATTGAAAGGCGGCCGGGGCATTGCAAAGTCCGAAGGGCATGACCTGATATTCAAATAGCCCATATTTGGTGCGGAAGGCCGTCTTCCATTCATCGCCCTCTTTTATTCGCACCAAGTGGTAGGCTCCTCTAAGATCCAACTTTGTATATATGCATGCTTTTCTGACCTGGTCCAGGAGTTCAGGGATCAAAGGTAACGGATATCTATTCTTGACGGTGATCTGGTTCAGGGAGCGATAATCTATACAAGTTCTAAGGTCTCCTTCCTTTTTTGGAACGAAGAACAAAGCTGAAGAAGCAGGGGACTTGGAAGGACGAATAAACCCATTTGCCAGGTATTGATCCAGGTATTGTCGAAGGTGAAGGTTCTCAGGCTCGGTGAGGCCATAAATTCTACTACAAGGAGGAGTAGATCCAGGTATCAGGTCTATCTGGCAGTCATAAGACCTATGAGGAGGTAGAGAGTTAGCCTGATCCTTCCGGAAAACATCTTGGTATTCTAGGTATTCGGGAGGTAACTGGGGAGTCTCTGAAGAAATTGCTGCCAGTGCAACACCAGGTGGAGGGTGACAAGTAGAGACACATTCTGGAAACTGGACCGTTCTTGCTTGCCAATTGATCAGAGGATTGTGTTTCTCTAACCAAGGTATTCCTAGAATAATCTGAAACTGAGGGGCCTTGATCACATCGAACACGATCTTCTCATGGTGTCCATCTTGACTTACGAGCGTCACTTCTTGAGTGGTATGCGTTACTGGTCCGGAGGCCATCTCCGTCCCATCCACCGTAGTAATGACGTCCTTTACAGCCTTGGGACAAAGAGTTAGATTCATCCTCAAAACCATTTCATGATCCACATAATTGCCGATGGCACCGCTGTCGACGTAAGCTTCAATTGCATGTAATCGATCTGGATTATCAGGGCTAATGAGGACCATAGGTATCACGAAATGTGAGGTCACAGAACTGGTTTTCACGCTCGGCAAGAGGACCTCTATTCTTGTCGGGCGAGGTCGTTTCCCTGCTCAGAGTTTGTAACTTTGGTAACTGCAGCTCCTACTGCCTTCTTGGAAGGTTTCACCGGACAGTCTCGAAGAAAGTGCCCTGAGTTTCCGCAATAGAAGCATAATTGCAACTGTTTTCTCCTTTCCCGCTCCTTTTTTGTTAGAGGACCTTTCAGGCCCCCTATTTGCATGGGTTCCCCGGAGTCTACTCCTTTGGAAGGAGTTGGCGGTTTGGAAAATACTCGAGCATCAAACTTGGAACGATCGGCCTTCCTGTTCTGCAGTCTGTGATCTATTTGAACGACTAAGTCTATATAGTCCGAACAATCTTGTGGGGGATTCACTACTTGGGCTAACACATCTTTGAGCTCTCCACGTAGACCTCTATAAAACAGCGTAATCCTTTTGTCCTCAGGCCATTGAGTTTCCACTATCAGTCTGTTGAAAGATGCAATATAAGCCAAAAGGTCTTGATTACCTTGTCGCAACGAAAGAAGCTCATTGTCCAAGGCCTGCCCCTGTGAATGTCTTGCGAAAAGTTTTTCCATACTGAGCTGAAAAGCTTGAAAATCATGGAGGACCGGATCATCTTGATTTACTAGAGGGATCGACCAGTCTGCCGCATTACCACTAAGGTAAGAAAGCACAAAAGCTTCTTTAGCTTGATCAGTTGGAAATGCTGCTGGCCGGCATAAGAAATGCAACCGGCACTGATTGATAAATACTGCAAACCTCTTTGGGTCACCAGAAAATCGTTCGGGCGGAGCCAGAGGTACATTCCCAGGTAGGTTGATCTGCACTGGATTCATAGAGGATGTAGAAGGAAGATTTCCCCCAGATGCGGGTAACGGGGTCTGTCCTGCTTGTGACTGTAGCAATTGTCTAGCGAGATCATCTGTTCGCTCCTTGGAAATAATCATTTCCCTTCTTAGAGCGTTTGTTTCCTGACGGGCTGCATGCACTTCTGCCCTTAGTTCCCCAAGTAACTGGGCTAGCTGGTCGGTATCCGAGGTTTCCATAGCGCCTGGACGGGAGTTTTGCGGTAGGCTTTGCGTTCTGTAACGCTCACCTGATTCCCGTAGAGGCGCCGGTCTTGACTGGGCATATACCGTATCTTCAAAGGTGATGTGTAACACACGGCTGGCTCTTTGGGCTGGACCCGTGTGCACTGTATGTCTGACTCGAAGGGTAAGGTGTCTGCAGATAGAAAATATGGGATTAATGAACTGGGTTATTGAATGTCTCTCTCTTCTTCCCTTTCTCTTCTCCTGTAGAACCCCAAAGGTTAACGCGCTCACCTTAGGTAAGTGAACGCCGTGCTCTCCATCTGCTTCGGGGCAGGGTGCTGTAACCAGTTTCTTCACTGGAAAAGGGGAGCAGGCCTCTTGACTTCAGAGGACTGCTGTCCGTCGTTTACTTCACGAACGGTAAGTTTCGAGTAATTCTAATGTCTTTAAAAGTCTTTAGTAATGATGTCTCTTGTTTTGCAGGGTTCCGGCGATGGCGGATGACGGGCTGAAGTGAGATGAAGATGGAGCCCGTGTAATGAATAGAAGTGCCTGGAAGCACGTAAGTAAGCGCTTGTTGCCTGCTTCACGATGCGCTCTAACTGTCTTTTTCTTTTGCAGGTACAAGTTCGGAGCGGCTGCAGGGTGCCGGAATACCCACTGGGTTAGATGTGGAAAGGAGTAATGGCACGTGAGTATTAAAGTTCCCCAATGTCTTTAAACGCACCTTGTTTTGTCTTTCAGATGCGGGATGCAGCGCCGAAGGCCTCCGGAGCCTGCAAAGAGTTGGTAAGCTTTTGTCTTTCAGATGCCGGAATGCAGTGCGAAGACCTCCGGAGCGCACGAAGAGTAGGTAAGCCTTTGTCTTTCAGATGCCGGAATGCAGCGCGAGGCGTTGGTGACACCCGATGGGTCAGGTAAGTGAAGCGCTGTCACTGAAGACCGTAATGCTAACCTGTTCTTTCTTGTCTTTATAGGTGTTGCTGAAGACTGGATTCAGGATGGTAAGCCTTTTTCCTTAGGCCCAGGATCAGATGCAGAAGACACGATGAGCGTTCTGCTGCAGAGGATGCATAATAACGCAAAGCAAGATTCATCCATCGGGTGTGGTTTAAATAGCCTCCTGTAGTGCTTAGGTTTCTCCTTCCACAGCCACGCCTAGGTAAGAAAAGAGTTCCTGCTTTCCAGAAGAGTTCCAGTTTTCTGAACCTAGGGAGTGGCTCCTGCCCCACCCAACAGGAAAAGTAGTTCCAAACAGAAGAGGATCAGAGGCTCAACTGGCAGGCAAGTAAGCAGCATGGTCTGCTGCAGGTAAGTCCACCCAAGCATTATGAGCCCGGCACTTCCAGCGCTGGGACTGGGCATATTTATGAGCCTGGTGCCACTGGCGCCAGGACTGGGTCCAAAAGGTTCCAATTGGGACTGGTTGGCACTCGGAACCTGGGTTATGGATCTGCTTCCAAGGGAGTTGGGAAAACCCTGACCTTTTGGAAGCAGAGATCATGACACACATGCACTGCACATAGACCCCTCTCTCTCCCACACACACAGATATGCAGGCCCACTCTCACCCATGCACTGCACATAGGTATCTCTCTTACACACGGATATCCAGGCCCACTCTCACACATGCACTGCATATAGACCTCTCTCTCCCACACACAGATATACAGGCCCACTATCACACATGCACTGCACATAGAACTCTCTCTCTCACACACACACCGATATACAGGCCCACGCTCACCCATGCACTGCACATACACCTCTCTCTCACACACACACAGATATACCAGCCCACACACACAGATATACACGCCCACTCTCACACATGCACTGCACATAGACCGCTCTCTCTCACACACACAGATATACAGGCCCACTCTCACAAATGCACTGCACATAGACCTCTCTCTCCCACACACACAGATATACAGGACCACACACGCAGATATACAAGCCCACTCTCACACATGCACTGCACATAGACTTCTCTCTCCCACACACACCTATATACAGGCCCACTCTCAAACATGCACTACACATAGCCCTCTCTCTCCCACACACACAGATATGCAGGCCCACTCTCACACATGCACTGCACATAGACCTCTCACTCCCACACACACAGATATACAGGCCTACACACAGATATACAGGCCCACTCACACATACACTGCACATAGACCTCTCTCTCCCACACACACCGATATACAGGCCCACTCTTACACATGCACTGCACATAGACCTCTCTCCCACAAACACGGATATACAGGCCCACTCACGCACATGCACTGCACATAGACCCCTCTCTCTCCCATACACACGGATATACAGGCCCACTCTCAAACATGCACTGCACATAGACCTCTCTCACACACACACATACAGACCCGCTCTCACACATGCACTGCACAGACCTCACTCTCTCCCATACACACAGATATACAGGCCCACTCTCACATATGCACTGCACACAGACCTCTCTCTCTCACACACAGATATACAGGCCCACTCTCACACATGCACTGCACATACACCCCTCTTTCTCCAACGCACACAGATATACAAGCCCACTCTCACACATGCACTGCACATAGACCACTCTCCCACATACACATATGTACATGCCCACTCTCACACATGCACTGCACATAGACCTCTCTCTCTCACACACACAGATATACAGGCCCACACTCACCCATACACTGCACATAGACCTCTCTCTCTCTCACACACACAGATATACAGGCCCACTCTCACACATGCACTGCACATAAACCTCTCTCTCTCACACACACACACACACACAGATACAGGCCCACTCTCACACATGCACTACACATAGACCTCTCTCTCAAACACACACACACACAGATACAGGCCCACTCTCACACATGTACTGCACATAGACATCTCTCTCACACACACACACACACACACAGATACAGACCCACTCGTACACATGCACTGCACATAGACCTCTCTCTCACACACACAGATATACAGGCACACTCTCACACATGCACTGCACATAGACCTCTCTCACCCACACACACAGATATACATGCCCACTCTCACACATGCACTGCACATAGACCACTCTCCCACACACACACATATACAGGCCCACTCTCACACATGCACTGCACATAGACCTCTTTCCCACACACCCAGATATACAGGCCCACTCTCACAGATGCACTGCACAAAGACCTCTCTCACACACACACAGATATACAGACCCACTCTCACACAAGCACTGCACATAGACCTCTCTCTCACACACGGCTATACACGCCCACTCTAACCCATGCACTGCACATATGCCTCTCTCTCTCTCACACACACACACACACACAGATATACAGGCCCACTCTCACACATGCACTGCACATAGACACCTCTCTCTCCAATACACACAGATATACAGGGCCACTCTCACATGCACTGCACATAGACCACTCTCTCTCCCATACACATGGATATACAGGCTCACTCTCACACATGCACTGCACATTGCCCTCTCTCTCTCTCACATACACAGATATACAGGCCCACTCTCACCCATGCACTGCACATAGACCCCTCTCTCTCCCACACCCTCAGATATACAGGCCCACTCTCACACAGGCACTGCACATAGACCTCTCTCCCACACACACAGATATACAGGACCACTCTCACACATGCACTGCACATAGACCTCTCTCTCCCCCACACACAGATATACAGGCCCACTCTCACCCATGCACTGCACATAGACCCCTCTCTCTCCCACACCCACAGATATACAGGACCACTCTCACATATGCACTGCACATAGACCTCTCTCTCTCTCCCACACACACACACAGATATACAGGCTCACTCTCACACATGCACTGCATAGACCTCCCTCTCTCCCACACACACAGATATACAGGCCCACTCTCACATATGCACTGCACATAGACCTCTCTCTCTCCCACACACACAGATATACAGGCCTACTCTCACACATGCACTGCACAAAAACCTCTCTCTCACACACACACACAGATATACAGGCCCACTCTCACACAAGTACTGCAAATAGACCTCTCTCTCACACACACATGCAGATATACAGGCCCACTCTCACCCATGCACTGCACATAGACCTCTCTCTCCCCCACACACAGATATACAGACCCACTCTCACACATGCACTGCACATAGACCCCTCTCTCTCCCACACACACATATATGCAGGCCCACTCTCATCCATGCACTGCACATAGGCATCTCTCTTACACACGGATATCCAGGCCCACTCTCACACATGCACTGCATATAGACCTCTCTCTCCCACACACAGATATACAGGCCCACTATCACACATGCACTGCACATAGACCTCTCTCTCTCACACACACATATATACAGGCCCACGCTCACCCATGCACTGCACATACACCTCTCTCTCACACACACACAGATATACCGGCCCACACACACAGATATACAGGCCCACTCTCACACATGCACTGCACATAGACCGCTCTCTCTCACACATACAGATATACAGGCCCACTCTCACAAATGCACTGCACATAGACCTCTCTCTCCCACACACACAGATATACAGGACCACACACGCAGATATACAAGCCCACTCTCACACATGCACTGCACATATACCTCTCTCTCCCACACACACCTATATACAGGCCCACTCTCAAACATGCACTACACATAGCCCTCTCACTCCCACACACACAGATATACAGGCCTACACACAGATATACAGGCCCACTCACACATACACTGCACATAGACCTCTCTCTCCCACACACACCGATATACAGGCCCACTCTCACACATGCACTGCACATAGACCTCTCTCCCACACACACGGATATACAGGCCCACTCACGCACATGCACTGCACATAGACCCCTCTCTCTCCCATACACACGGATATACAGGCCCACTCTCACACATGCACTCCACATACACCCCTCTTTCTCCAACGCACACAGATATACAAGCCCACTCTCACAAATGCACTGCACATAGACCACTCTCCCACACACACAGATATACATGCCCAATCTCACACATGCACTGCACATAGACCTCTCTCTCTCACACACACAGATATACAGGCCCACACTCACCCATACACTGCACATAGACCTCTCTCTCTCACACACACACAGATATACAGGCCCACTCTCAAACATGCACTGCACATAGACCTCTCTCACACACACACATACAGACCCGCTCTCACACATGCACTGCACAGACCTCACTCTCTCCCATACACACAGATATACAGGCCCACTCTCACATATGCACTGCACACAGACCTCTCTCTCACACACACAGATATACAGGCCCACTCTCACACATGCACTGCACATACACCCCTCTTTCTCCAACGCACACAGATATACAAGCCCACTCTCACACATGCACTGCACATAGACCACTCTCCCACACACACAGATATACATGCCCACTCTCACACATGCACTGCACATAGACCTCTCTCTCTCACACACACAGATATACAGGCCCACACTCACCCATACACTGCACATAAACCTCTCTCTCTCACACACACACAGATATACAGGCCCACTCTCACACATGCACTGCACATAAACCTCTCTCTCACACACACACACACACAGATACAGGCCCACTCTCACACATGCACTACACATAGACCTCTCTCTCAAACACACACACACACAGATACAGGCCCACTCTCACACATGCACTGCAGATAGACCTCTCTCTCTCACACACACACACACACAGATACAGGCCCACTCGTACACATGCACTGCACATAGACCTCTCTCTCACACACACAGATATACAGGCACACTCTCACACATGCACTGCACATAGACCTCTCTCACCCACACACACAGATATGCATGCCCACTCTCACACATGCACTGCACATAGACGTCTCTCTCTCACACACACACAGATATACAGGCCCACTACCACACATGCACTGCACATAAACCTCTCTCTCACACACACACACACACACACACAGATAGAGGCCCACTCTCACACATGCACTGCACATAGACCTCTCTCACACACACACACACATATACAGGCCCACTCTCACACATGCACTGCACATAGACCTCTCTCTCAAACACACAGATATACAGGCACACTCTCACACATGCACTGCACATAGACCTCTCTCACCCACACACACAGATATACAGGCAAACTCTCACCCATGCATTGGATATCGACATCTCTCTGACACATACAGAGATATACAGGCCCACTCTCACACATGCACTGCACATAGACCTCTCCCTCTCACACACACAGATATACAGGCCCGCTCTCACACATGCACTGCACATAGACCTCTCTCCCACACACACACAGGTATACAGGTCCACTCTCACCCATGCACTGCACATAGACCTCTCTCTCCCACACACAGATATACAGGGCCACTCTCACACATGAACTGCACATAGGCCTCTCTCTCCATCACACACAGATATACAGGCCCACTCTCACACATGCACTGCACATAGACCCCTCTCTCTCCCATACACATGGATATACACGCCCAATCTCACACATGCACTGCACATAGACCCCTCTCTCTCCCATACACATGGATATACAGGCCCACTCTCACACATGCACTGCACAGACCTCTCTCTCTCCCACACACACACACATATACAAGCCCACTCTCATACATGCACTGCACATAGACCTCTTTCCCACACACCCAGATATACAGGCCCACTCTCACACATGCACTGCACAAAGACCTCTCTCTCTCACACACACACACACATATACAGGCCCACTCTCACACATGCACTGCACATAGACCTCTTTCCCACACACCCAGATAAACAGGCCCACTCTCACACATGCACTGCACATAGACCTCTCTCTCACAGACGGCTATACACGCCCACTCTAACCCATGGACTGCACATAGGCCTCTCTCTCTCTCACACACACATACAGATATACAGGCCCACTCTCACACATGCACTGCACATAGACACCTCTCTCTCCAATACACACGGATATACAGGGCCACTCTCACATGCACTGCACATAGACCACTCTCTCTCCCATACACATGGAAATACAGGCCCGCTCTCACACATGCACTGCACATAGACCTCTCTCTCTCACACACACACAGATATACAGGCCCACTCTCACCCATGCACTGCACATAGACCCCTCTCTCTCCCACACCCACAGATATACAGGCCCACTCTCACACATGCACTGCACATAGACCTCTCTCCCACACACACAGATATACAGGCCCACTCTCACACATGCACTGCACAGACCTCTCTCTCTCCCACACACACACATATACAGGCCCACTCTCACACATGCACTGCACATAGACCTCGTTCCCACACACCCAGATATACAGGCCCACTCTCAAACATGCACTGCACAAAGACCTCTCTCTCTCACACACACACAGATATACAGACCCACTCTCACACAAGCACTGCACATAGACCTCTCTCTCACACACGGCTATACACGCCCACTCTAACCCATGCACTGCACATAGGCCTCTCTCTCTCTCTCACACACACACACACACACACACACACAGATATACAGGCCCACTCTCACACATGCACTGCACATAGACACCTCTCTCTCCAATGCACACAGATATACAGGGCCACTCTCACATGCACTGCACATAGACCACTCTCTCTCCCATACACATGGATATACAGGCCCACTCTCACCCATGCACTGCACATAGGCATCTCTCTTACACACGGATATCCAGGCCCACTCTCACACATGCACTGCATATAGACCTCTCTCTCCCACACACAGATATACAGGCCCACTATCACACATGCACTGCACATAGACCTCTCTCTCTCACACACACATATATACAGGCCCACGCTCACCCATGCACTGCACATACACCTCTCTCTCACACACACACAGATATACCGGCCCACACACACAGATATACACACCCACTCTCACACATGCACTGCACATAGACCTCTATCTCTCACACACACAGATATACAGGCCCACTCTCACAGATGCACTGCACATAGACCTCTCTCTCTCACACACACAGATATACAGGACCACACACGCAGATATACAAGCCCACTCTCACACATGCACTGCACATAGACCTCTCTCTCCCACACACACCTATATACAGGCTCACTCTCAAACATGCACTACACATAGCCCTCTCTCTCCCACACACACAGATATACAGGCCCACTCTCACACATGCACTGCACATAGACCTCTCACCCCCACACACACAGAAATACAGGCCCACACACAGATATACAGGCCCACTCACACATACACTGCACATAGACCTCTCTCTCCCACACACACCGATATACAGGCCCACTCTCACACATGCACTGCACATAGACCTCTCTCCCACACACACGGATATACAGGCCCACTCACGCACATGCACTGCACATAGACGCCTCTCTCTCCCATACACACGGATATACAGGCCCACTCTCAAACATGCACTGCACATAGACCTCTCTCTCACACACACACACATACAGACCCGCTCTCACACATGCACTGCACAGACCTCACTCTCTCCCATACACACAGATATACAGGCCCACTCTCACATATGCACTGCACATAGACCTCTCTCTCACACACACAGATATACAGGCCCATTCTCACACATGCACTGCACATACACCCCTCTTTCTCCCACGCACACAGATATACAAGCCCACTCTCACACATGCACTGCACATAGACCACTCTCCCACACACACAGATATACATGCCCACTCTCACGCACGCACTGCACATAGACCTCTCTCTCTCACACATACAGATATACAGGCCCGCACTCACCCATGCACTGCACATAGACCTCTCTCTCTCACACACACACAGATATACAGGCCCACTCTCACACATGCACTGCACATAAACCTCTCTCTCTCACACACACACACACAGATACAGGCCCACTCTCATACATGTACTGCACATAGACCTCTCTCTCTCACACACACACACACACACACACACACACACACACACACACACACACACACACACAGATACAGGCCCACTCTCACACATGCACTGCACATAGACCTCTCTCTCACACACACACACAGATACAGGCCCACTCTCACACATGCACTGCACATAGACCTCTCTCTCACACACACAGATATACAGGCACACTCTCACACATGAATTGCACATATGCCTCTCTCTCCCACACACGCAGATATACAGGCCCACTCTCACCCATGCACTGCACATAAATCTCTCTCTCTCTCACACACACACAGAT
Organism: Ambystoma mexicanum; assembly: GCF_040938575.1. Lineage (NCBI taxonomy): Eukaryota > Metazoa > Chordata > Amphibia > Caudata > Ambystomatidae > Ambystoma > Ambystoma mexicanum. The sequence goes on from NC_090931.1 coordinate 1,386,392,774, forward strand.
ATACAGATATACAGGCCCACTCTCACACATGCACTGCACATAGACCCCTCTCTCTCCCATACACATGAATATACATGCCCACTCTCACACATGCACTGCACATAGACCTCTCTCACCCACACACACAGATATACATGCCCACTCTCACACATGCACTGCACATAGACCTCTCTCCCACACACACACAGGTATACAGGTCCACTCTCACCCATGCACTGCACATAGACCTCTGTCTCCCCCACACAGATATACAGGGCCACTCTCACACATGAATTGCACATATGCCTCTCTCTCCCACACACGCAGATATACAGGCCCACTCTCACCCATGCACTGCACATAAATCTCTCTCTCTCTCACACACACACAGATATACAGATATACAGGCCCACTCTCACACATGCACTGCACATAGACCCCTCTCTCTCCCATACACATGAATATACATGCCCACTCTCACACATGCACTGCACATAGACCCCTCTCTCTCCCATACACATGGATATACAGGCCCACTCTCACACATGCACTGCACAGACCTCTCTCTCTCCCACGCACACACATATACAGGCCCACTCTCACACATGCACTGCACATAGACCTCTTTCCCACACACCCAGATATACAGGCCCACTCTCACACATGCACTGCACAAAGACCTCTCTCTCTCTCACACACACACAGATATACAGACCCACTCTCACACAAGCACTGCACAGGGACCTCTCTCTCACACACGGCTATACACGCCCACTCTAACCCATGCACTGCACATAGGCCTCTCTCTCTCTCACACACAGATATACAGGCCCACTCTCACACATGCACTGCACATAGACACCTCTCTCTCCAAAACACACAGATATACAGGGCCACTCTCACATGCACTGCACATAGACCACTCTCTCTCCCATACACATGGATATACAGGCTCACTCTCACACATGCACTGCACATAGACCTCTCTCTCTCTCACACACACACACAGATATACAGGCCCACTCTCACCCATGCACTGCACATAGACCCCTCTCTCTCCCACACCCACAGATATACAGGCCCACTCTCACACATGCACGGCACATAGAACTCTCTCCCACACACACAGATATACAGGCCCACTCTCGCACATGCACTGCACATAGACCTCTCTCTCCCCCACACACAGATGTACAGGCCCACTCTCACCCATGCACTGCACATAGACCCCTCTCTCTCTCTCTCCCACACCCACAGATATACAGGCCCACTCTCACATATGCACTGCACATAGACCTCTCTCTCTCCCACACACACAGATATACAGGCTCACTCTCACACATGCACTGCATAGACCTCCCTCTCTCCCACACACACAGATATACAGGCCCACTCTCACATATGCACTGCACATAGACCTCTCTCTCTCCCACACACACAGATATACAGGCCTACTCTCACCCATGCACTGCACATAGACCTCTCTCTCACCCACACACAGATATACAGACCCACTCTCACACACACATATATACAGGCCCACGCTCACCCATGCACTGCACATACACCTCTCTCTCACACACACACAGATATACCGGCCCACACACACAGTTATACACGCCCACTCTCACACATGCACTGCACATAGACCGCTCTCTCCCACACACACAGATATACAGGACCACACACGCAGATATACAAGCCCACTCTCACACATGCACTGCACATAGACCTCTCTCTCCCACACACACAGATATACAGGCCCACTCTCACACATGCACTGCACATAGGCCTCTCTCTCTCACACACACAGATATACAGGCCCACTCTCACCCATGCACTGCACATAGACCTCTCTCTCTCCCACACACACAGGTATACAGGCCCACTCTCACACATGCACTGCACATAGACCTCTCTCTCCCACACACACAGATAAACAGGCCCACTCTCACACATGCACTGCACATAGACCTCACACACACACACACAGATACATGCCCACTCTCACACATGCACTGCACATACACCTCTCTCTCACACGCAAATATATACAGGCCCACTCTCACCCATGTACTGCACATAGACTTCTCTCTCTCAAGCACACAGATATACAGGCCCACTCTCACCCATGCACTGCACATAGACCTCTCTCTCTCTCTCTCTCTCTCTCACACACACAGACACACACACACACACACACACACACACACACACACACACAGATATACAGGCCCACTCTCACACATGCACTGCACATAGACCCCTCTCTCTCCCATACACATGGATATACAGGCCCACTCTCACACATGCACTGCACAGACCTCTCTCTCTCCCACACACACACACACACATATACAGGCCCACTCTCACACATGCACTGCACATAGACCTCTTTCCCACACACCCAGATATGCAGGCCCACTCTCACACATGCACTGCACAAAGACCTCTCTCTCTCACACACACACACACACATATACAGGCCCACTCTCACACATGCACTGTACATAGACCTCTTTCCCACACACCCAGATATACAGGCCCACTCTCACACATGCACTGCACATAGACCTCTCTCTCACACACGGCTATACACGCCCACTCTAACCCATGGACTGCACATAGGCCTCTCTCTCTCTCACACACACACACAGATATACAGGCCCACTCTCACACATGCACTGCACATAGACACCTCTCTCTCCAATACACACGGATATACAGGGCCACTCTCACATGCACTGCACATAGACCACTCTCTCTCCCATACACATGGATATACAGGCCCGCTCTCACACATGCACTGCACATAGACCTCTCTCTCTCACACACACACAGATATACAAGCCCACTATCACCCATGCACTGCACATAGACCCCTCTCTCTCCCACACCCACAGATATACAGGCCCACTCTCACACATGCACTGCACATAGACCTCTCTCCCACACACACAGATATACAGGCCCACTCTCACACATGCACTGCACAGACCTCTCTCTCTCCCACACACACACATATACAGGCCCACTCTCACACAAGCACTGCACATAGACCTCTCTCTCACACACGGCTATACACGCCCACTCTAACCCATGCACTGCACATAGGCCTCTCTCTCTCTCTCACACACACACACAGATATACAGGCCCACTCTCACACATGCACTGCACATAGACACCTCTCTCTCCAATACACACAGATATACAGGGCCACTTTCACATGCACTGCACATAGACCACTCTCTCTCCCATACACATGGATATACAGGCCCACTCTCACACATGCACTGCACATAGACCTCTCTCTCTCACACACACATATATACAGGCCCACGCTCACCCATGCACTGCACATACACCTCTCTCTCTCACACACACAGATATGCAGGCCCACTCTCACCCATGCACTGCACATAGGCATCTCTCTTACACACGGATATCCAGGCCCACTCTCACACATGCACTGCATATAGACCTCTCTCTCCCACACACAGATATACAGGCCCACTATCACACATGCACTGCACATAGACCTCTCTCTCTCACACACACATATATACAGGCCCACGCTCACCCATGCACTGCACATACACCTCTCTCTCACACACACACAGATATACCGGCCCACACACACAGATATACACGCCCACTCTCACACATGCACTGCACATAGACCTCTATCTCTCACACACACAGATTTACAGGCCCACTCTCACAGATGCACTGCACATAGACCTCTCTCTCCCACACACACAGATATACAGGACCACACACGCAGATATACAAGCCCACTCTCACACATACACTGCACATAAACCTCTCTCTCCCACACACACCTATATACAGGCCCACTCTCAAACATGCACTACACATAGCCCTCTCTCTCCCACACACACAGATATGCAGGCCCACTCTCACACATGCACTGCACATAGACCTCTCACCCCCACACACACAGATATACAGGCCCACTCACACATACACTGCACATAGACCTCTCTCTCCAACACACACCGATATACAGGCCCACTCTCACACATGCACTGCACATAGACCTCTCTCCCACACACACGGATATACAGGCCCACTCACGCACATGCACTGCACATAGACGCCTCTCTCTCCCATACACACAGATATACAGGCCCACTCTCAAACATGTACTGCACATAGACCTCTCTCTCACACACACACACATACAGACCCGCTCTCACACATGCACTGCACAGACCTCACTCTCTCCCATACACACAGATATACAGGCCCACTCTCACATATGCACTGCACATAGACCTCTCTCTCACACACACAGATATACAGGCCACTCTCACACATGCACTGCACATACACCCCTCTTTCTCCCACGCACACAGATATACAAGCCCACTCTCACACATGCACTGCACATAGACCACTCTCCCACACACACAGATATACATGCCCACTCTCACGCACGCACTGCACATAGACCTCTCTCTCTCACACACACAGATATACAGGCCCGCACTCACCCATGCACTGCACATAGACCTCTCTCTCTCACACACACACAGATATACAGGCCCACTCTCACACATGCACTACACATAAACCTCTCTCTCTCACACACACACACAGATACAGGCCCACTCTTACACATGTACTGCACATAGACCTCTCTCTCTCACACACACACACACACACACACACACACACACACACAGATACAGGCCCACTCTCACACATGCACTGCACATATGCCTCTCTCTCCCACACACGCAGATATACAGGCCCACTCTCACCCATGCACTGCACATAAATCTCTCTCTCTCTCACACACACACAGATATACAGATATACAGGCCCACTCTCACACATGCACTGCACATAGACCCCTCTCTCTCCCATACACATGGATATACATGCCCACTCTCACACATGCACTGCACATAGACCCCTCTCTCTCCCATACACATGGATATACAGGCCCACTCTCACACATGCACTGCACAGACCTCTCTCTCCCACGCACACACACATACAGGCCCACTCTCACACATGCACTGCACATAGACCTCTTTCCCACACACCCAGATATACAGGCCCACTCTCACACATGCACTGCACAAAGACCTCTCTCTCTCTCACACACACACAGATATACAGACCCACTCTCACACAAGCACTGCACAGGGACCTCTCTCTCACACACGGCTATACACGCCCACTCTAACCCATGCACTGCACATAGGCCTCTCTCTCTCTCACACACAGATATACAGGCCCACTCTCACACATGCACTGCACATAGACACCTCTCTCTCCAATACACACAGATATACAGGGCCACTCTCACATGCACTGCACATAGACCACTCTCTCTCCCATACACATGGATATACAGGCTCACTCTCACACATGCACTGCACATAGACCTCTCTCTCTCTCACACACACACACAGATATACAGGCCCACTCTCACCCATGCACTGCACATAGACCCCTCTCTCTCCCACACCCACAGATATACAGGCCCACTCTCACACATGCACGGCACATAGAACTCTCTCCCACACACACAGATATACAGGCCCACTCTCGCACATGCACTGCACATAGACCTCTCTCTCCCCCACACACAGATATACAGGCCCACTCTCACCCATGCACTGCACATAGACCCCTCTCTCTCTCTCCCACACCCACAGATATACAGGCCCACTCTCACATATGCACTGCACATAGACCTCTCTCTCTCCCACACACACACACACAGATATACAGGCTCACTCTCACACATGCACTGCATAGACCTCCCTCTCTCCCACACACACAGATATACAGGCCCACTCTCACATATGCACTGCACATAGACCTCTCTCTCTCCCACACACACAGATATACAGGCCTACTCTCACCCATGCACTGCACATAGACCTCTCTCTCCCCCACACACAGATATACAGACCCACTCTCACACACACATATATACAGGCCCACGCTCACCCATGCACTGCACATACACCTCTCTCTCACACACACACAGATATACCGGCCCACACACAGAGTTATACACGGCCACTCTCACACATGCACTGCACATAGACCGCTCTCTCCCACACACACAGATATACAGGACCACACACGCAGATATACAAGCCCACTCTCACACATGCACTGCACATAGACCTCTCTCTCCCACACACACAGATATACAGGCCCACTCTCACACATGCACTGCACATAGGCCTCTCTCTCTCACACACACAGATATACAGGCCCACTCTCACCCATGCACTGCACATAGACCTCTCTCTCTCCCACACACACAGGTATACAGGCCCACTCTCACACATGCACTGCACATAGACCTCTCTCTCCCACACACACAGATAAACAGGCCCACTCTCACACATGCACTGCACATAGACCTCACACACACACACACAGATACATGCCCACTCTCACACATGCACTGCACATACACCTCTCTCTCACACGCAAATATATACAGGCCCACTCTCACCCATGTACTGCACATAGACTTCTCTCTCTCAAACACACAGATATACAGGCCCACTCTCAACCATGCACTGCACATAGACCTCTCTCTCTCTCTCTCTCTCTCACACACACACACACACACACACAGATATACAGGCCCACTCTCACACATGCACTGCACATAGACCCCTCTCTCTCCCATACACATGGATATACACGCCCAATCTCACACATGCACTGCACATAGACCCCTCTCTCTCCCATACACATGGATATACAGGCCCACTCTCACACATGCACTGCACAGACCTCTCTCTCTCCCACACACACACACATATACAGGCCCACTCTCACACATGCACTGCACATAGACCTCTTTCCCACACACCCAGATATGCAGGCCCACTCTCACACATGCACTGCACAAAGACCTCTCTCTCTCACACACACACACACATATACAGGCCCACTCTCAAACATGCACTGTACATAGACCTCTTTCCCACACACCCAGATATACAGGCCCACTCTCAAACATGCACTGCACATAGACCTCTCTCTCACACACGGCTATACACGCCCACTCTAACCCATGGACTGCACATAGGCCTCTCTCTCTCTCTCTCACACACACACACAGATATACAGGCCCACTCTCACACATGCACTGCACATAAACACCTCTCTCTCCAATACACACGGATATACAGGGCCACTCTCACATGCACTGCACATAGACCACTCTCTCTCCCATACACATGGATATACAGGCCCGCTCTCACACATGCACTGCACATAGACCTCTCTCTCTCACACACACACAGATATACAGGCCCACTATCACCCATGCACTGCACATAGACCCCTCTCTCTCCCACACCCACAGATATACAGGCCCACTCTCACACATGCACTGCACATAGACCTCTCTCCCACACACACAGATATACAGGCCCACTCTCACACATGCACTGCACAGACCTCTCTCTCTCCCACACACACACATATACAGGCCCACTCTCACACATGTACTGCACATAGACCTCTTTCCCACACACCCAAATATACAGGCCCACTCTCAAACATGCACTGCACAAAGACCTCTCTCTCTCACACACACACAGATATACAGACCCACTCTCACACAAGCACTGCACATAGACCTCTCTCACACACGGCTATACACGCCCACTCTAACCCATGCACTGCACATAGGCCTCTCTCTCTCTCTCACACACACACACAGATATACAGGCCCACTCTCACACATGCACTGCACATAGACACCTCTCTCTCCAATACACACAGATATACAGGGCCACTCTCACATGCACTGCACATAGACCACTCTCTCTCCCATACACATGGATATACAGGCCCACTCTCACACATGCACTGCACATAGACCTCTCTCTCTCACACATACATATATACAGGCCCACGCTCACCCATGCACTGCACATACACCTCTCTCTCACACACACACAGATATGCAGGCCCACTCTCACCCATGCACTGCACATAGGCATCTCTCTTACACACGGATATCCAGGCCCACTCTCACACATGCACTGCATATAGACCTCTCTCTCCCACACACAGATATACAGGCCCACTATCACACATGCACTGCACATAGACTTCTCTCTCTCACACACACATATATACAGGCCCACGCTCACCCATGCACTGCACATACACCTCTCTCTCACACACACACAGATATGCAGGCCCACTCTCACCCATGCACTGCACATAGGCATCTCTCTTACACACGGATATCCAGGCCCACTCTCACACATGCACTGCACATAGACCTCTCTCCCACACACACGGATATACAGGCCCACTCACGCACATGCACTGCACATAGACACCTCTCTCTCCCATACACACGGATATACAGGCCCACTCTCAAACATGCACTGCACATAGACCTCTCTCTCACACACACACACATACAGACCCGCTCTCACACATGCACTGCACAGACCTCACTCTCTCCCATACACACAGATATACAGGCCCACTCTCACATATGCACTGCACATAGACCTCTCTCTCACACACACAGATATACAGGCCCATTCTCACACATGCACTGCACATACACCCCTCTTTCTCCCACGCACACAGATATACAAGCCCACTCTCACACATGCACTGCACATAGACCACTCTCCCACACACACAGATATACATGCCCACTCTCACGCACGCACTGCACATAGACCTCTCTCTCTCACACATACAGATATACAGGCCCGCACTCACCCATGCACTGCACATAGACCTCTCTCTCTCACACACACACAGATATACAGGCCCACTCTCACACATGCACTGCACATAAACCTCTCTCTCTCACACACACACACACAGATACAGGCCCACTCTCATACATGTACTGCACATAGACCTCTCTTTCTCACACACACACACACACACACACACACACACACACACACACACACACACACACACACACACACACACACACACACACACACACACACAGATACAGGCCCACTCTCACACATGCACTGCACATAGACCTCTCTCTCACACACACACACAGATACAGGCCCACTCTCACACATGCACTGCACATAGACCTCTCTCTCACACACACAGATATACAGGCACACTCTCACACATGCACTGCACATAGACCTCTCTCACCCACACACACAGATATACATGCCCACTCTCACACATGCACTGCACATAGACCTCTCTCCCACACACACACAGGTATACAGGTCCACTCTCACCCATGCACTGCACATAGACCTCTGTCTCCCCCACACAGATATACAGGGCCACTCTCACACATGAATTGCACATATGCCTCTCTCTCCCACACACGCAGATATACAGGCCCACTCTCACCCATGCACTGCACATAAATCTCTCTCTCTCTCACACACACACAGATATACAGATATACAGGCCCACTCTCACACATGCACTGCACATAGACCCCTCTCTCTCCCATACACATGAATATACATGCTCACTCTCACACATGCACTGCACATAGACCCCTCTCTCTCCCATACACATGGATATACAGGCCCACTCTCACACATGCACTGCACAGACCTCTCTCTCTCCCACGCACACACATATACAGGCCCACTCTCACACATGCACTGCACATAGACCTCTTTCCCACACACCCAGATATACAGGCCCACTCTCACACATGCACTGCACAAAGACCTCTCTCTCTCTCACACACACACAGATATACAGACCCACTCTCACACAAGCACTGCACAGGGACCTCTCTCTCACACACGGCTATACACGCCCACTCTAACCCATGCACTGCACATAGGCCTCTCTCTCTCTCACACACAGATATACAGGCCCACTCTCACACATGCACTGCACATAGACACCTCTCTCTCCAAAACACACAGATATACAGGGCCACTCTCACATGCACTGCACATAGACCACTCTCTCTCCCATACACATGGATATACAGGCTCACTCTCACACATGCACTGCACATAGACCTCTCTCTCTCTCACACACACACACAGATATACAGGCCCACTCTCACCCATGCACTGCACATAGACCCCTCTCTCTCCCACACCCACAGATATACAGGCCCACTCTCACACATGCACGGCACATAGAACTCTCTCCCACACACACAGATATACAGGCCCACTCTCGCACATGCACTGCACATAGACCTCTCTCTCCCCCACACACAGATGTACAGGCCCACTCTCACCCATGCACTGCACATAGACCCCTCTCTCTCTCTCTCCCACACCCACAGATATACAGGCCCACTCTCACATATGCACTGCACATAGACCTCTCTCTCTCCCACACACACACACAGATATACAGGCTCACTCTCACACATGCACTGCATAGACCTCCCTCTCTCCCACACACACAGATATACAGGCCCACTCTCACATATGCACTGCACATAGACCTCTCTCTCTCCCACACACACAGATATACAGGCCTACTCTCACCCATGCACTGCACATAGACCTCTCTCTCACCCACACACAGATATACAGACCCACTCTCACACACACATATATACAGGCCCACGCTCACCCATGCACTGCACATACACCTCTCTCTCACACACACACAGATATACCGGCCCACACACACAGTTATACACGCCCACTCTCACACATGCACTGCACATAGACTGCTCTCTCCCACACACACAGATATACAGGACCACACACGCAGATATACAAGCCCACTCTCACACATGCACTGCACATAGACCTCTCTCTCCCACACACACAGATATACAGGCCCACTCTCACACATGCACTGCACATAGGCCTCTCTCTCTCACACACACAGATATACAGGCCCACTCTCACCCATGCACTGCACATAGACCTCTCTCTCTCCCACACACACAGGTATACAGGCCCACTCTCACACATGCACTGCACATAGACCTCTCTCTCCCACACACACAGATAAACAGGCCCACTCTCACACATGCACTGCACATAGACCTCACACACACACACACAGATACATGCCCACTCTCACACATGCACTGCACATACACCTCTCTCTCACACGCAAATATATACAGGCCCACTCTCACCCATGTACTGCACATAGACTTCTCTCTCTCAAGCACACAGATATACAGGCCCACTCTCACCCATGCACTGCACATAGACCTCTCTCTCTCTCTCTCTCTCTCTCACACACACAGACACACACACACACACACACACACACACACACACACACACACAGATATACAGGCCCACTCTCACACATGCACTGCACATAGACCCCTCTCTCTCCCATACACATGGATATACACGCCCAATCTCACACATGCACTGCACATAGACCCCTCTCTCTCCCATACACATGGATATACAGGCCCACTCTCACACATGCACTGCACAGACCTCTCTCTCTCCCACACACACACACACACATATACAGGCCCACTCTCACACATGCACTGCACATAGACCTCTTTCCCACACACCCAGATATGCAGGCCCACTCTCACACATGCACTGCACAAAGACCTCTCTCTCTCACACACACACACACACATATACAGGCCCACTCTCACACATGCACTGTACATAGACCTCTTTCCCACACACCCAGATATACAGGCCCACTCTCACACATGCACTGCACATAGACCTCTCTCTCACACACGGCTATACACGCCCACTCTAACCCATGGACTGCACATAGGCCTCTCTCTCTCTCACACACACACACAGATATACAGGCCCACTCTCACACATGCACTGCACATAGACACCTCTCTCTCCAATACACACGGATATACAGGGCCACTCTCACATGCACTGCACATAGACCACTCTCTCTCCCATACACATGGATATACAGGCCCGCTCTCACACATGCACTGCACATAGACCTCTCTCTCTCACACACACACAGATATACAAGCCCACTATCACCCATGCACTGCACATAGACCCCTCTCTCTCCCACACCCACAGATATACAGGCCCACTCTCACACATGCACTGCACATAGACCTCTCTCCCACACACACAGATATACAGGCCCACTCTCACACATGCACTGCACAGACCTCTCTCTCTCCCACACACACACATATACAGGCCCACTCTCACACAAGCACTGCACATAGACCTCTCTCTCACACACGGCTATACACGCCCACTCTAACCCATGCACTGCACATAGGCCTCTCTCTCTCTCTCACACACACACACAGATATACAGGCCCACTCTCACACATGCACTGCACATAGACACCTCTCTCTCCAATACACACAGATATACAGGGCCACTCTCACATGCACTGCACATAGACCACTCTCTCTCCCATACACATGGATATACAGGCCCACTCTCACACATGCACTGCACATAGACCTCTCTCTCTCACACACACATATATACAGGCCCACGCTCACCCATGCACTGCACATACACCTCTCTCTCACACACACACAGATATGCAGGCCCACTCTCACCCATGCACTGCACATAGGCATCTCTCTTACACACGGATATCCAGGCCCACTCTCACACATGCACTGCATATAGACCTCTCTCTCCCACACACAGATATACAGGCCCACTATCACACATGCACTGCACATAGACCTCTCTCTCTCACACACACATATATACAGGCCCACGCTCACCCATGCACTGCACATACACCTCTCTCTCACACACACACAGATATACCGGCCCACACACACAGATATACACGCCCACTCTCACACATGCACTGCACATAGACCTCTATCTCTCACACACACAGATTTACAGGCCCACTCTCACAGATGCACTGCACATAGACCTCTCTCTCCCACACACACAGATATACCGGACCACACACGCAGATATACAAGCCCACTCTCACACATACACTGCACATAAACCTCTCTCTCCCACACACACCTATATACAGGCCCACTCTCAAACATGCACTACACATAGCCCTCTCTCTCCCACACACACAGATATGCAGGCCCACTCTCACACATGCACTGCACATAGACCTCTCACCCCCACACACACAGATATACAGGCCCACTCACACATACACTGCACATAGACCTCTCTCTCTAACACACACCGATATACAGGCCCACTCTCACACATGCACTGCACATAGACCTCTCTCCCACACACACGGATATACAGGCCCACTCACGCACATGCACTGCACATAGACGCCTCTCTCTCCCATACACACAGATATACAGGCCCACTCTCAAACATGTACTGCACATAGACCTCTCTCTCACACACACACACATACAGACCCGCTCCCACACATGCACTGCACAGACCTCACTCTCTCCCATACACACAGATATACAGGCCCACTCTCACATATGCACTGCACATAGACCTCTCTCTCACACACACAGATATACAGGCCACTCTCACACATGCACTGCACATACACCCCTCTTTCTCCCACGCACACAGATATACAAGCCCACTCTCACACATGCACTGCACATAGACCACTCTCCCACACACACAGATATACATGCCCACTCTCACGCACGCACTGCACATAGACCTCTCTCTCTCACACACATAGATATACAGGCCCGCACTCACCCATGCACTGCACATAGACCTCTCTCTCTCACACACACACAGATATACAGGCCCACTCTCACACATGCACTACACATAAACCTCTCTCTCTCACACACACACACAGATACAGGCCCACTCTTACACATGTACTGCACATAGACCTCTCTCTCTCTCACACACACACACACACACAGATACAGGCCCACTCTCACACATGCACTGCACATATGCCTCTCTCTCCCACACACGCAGATATACAGGCCCACTCTCACCCATGCACTGCACATAAATCTCTCTCTCTCTCACACACACACAGATATACAGATATACAGGCCCACTCTCACACATGCACTGCACATAGACCCCTCTCTCTCCCATACACATGGATATACATGCCCACTCTCACACATGCACTGCACATAGACCCCTCTCTCTCCCATACACATGGATATACAGGCCCACTCTCACACATGCACTGCACAGACCTCTCTCTCCCACGCACACACACATACAGGCCCACTCTCACACATGCACTGCACATAGACCTCTTTCCCACACACCCAGATATACAGGCCCACTCTCACACATGCACTGCACAAAGACCTCTCTCTCTCTCACACACACACAGATATACAGACCCACTCTCACACAAGCACTGCACAGGGACCTCTCTCTCACACACGGCTATACACGCCCACTCTAACCCATGCACTGCACATAGGCCTCTCTCTCTCTCACACACAGATATACAGGCCCACTCTCACACATGCACTGCACATAGACACCTCTCTCTCCAATACACACAGATATACAGGGCCACTCTCACATGCACTGCACATAGACCACTCTCTCTCCCATACACATGGATATACAGGCTCACTCTCACACATGCACTGCACATAGACCTCTCTCTCTCTCACACACACACACAGATATACAGGCCCACTCTCACCCATGCACTGCACATAGACCCCTCTCTCTCCCACACCCACAGATATACAGGCCCACTCTCAAACATGCACGGCACATAGAACTCTCTCCCACACACACAGATATACAGGCCCACTCTCGCACATGCACTGCACATAGACCTCTCTCTCCCCCACACACAGATATACAGGCCCACTCTCACCCATGCACTGCACATAGACCCCTCTCTCTCTCTCCCACACCCACAGATATACAGGCCCACTCTCACATATGCACTGCACATAGACCTCTCTCTCTCCCACACACACACACACAGATATACAGGCTCACTCTCACACATGCACTGCATAGACCTCCCTCTCTCCCACACACACAGATATACAGGCCCACTCTCACATATGCACTGCACATAGACCTCTCTCTCTCCCACACACACAGATATACAGGCCTACTCTCACCCATGCACTGCACATAGACCTCTCTCTCCCCCACACACAGATATACAGACCCACTCTCACACACACATATATACAGGCCCACGCTCACCCATGCACTGCACATACACCTCTCTCTCACACACACACAGATATACCGGCCCACACACAGAGTTATACACGGCCACTCTCACACATGCACTGCACATAGACCGCTCTCTCCCACACACACAGATATACAGGACCACACACGCAGATATACAAGCCCACTCTCACACATGCACTGCACATAGACCTCTCTCTCCCACACACACAGATATACAGGCCCACTCTCACACATGCACTGCACATAGGCCTCTCTCTCTCACACACACAGATATACAGGCCCACTCTCACCCATGCACTGCACATAGACCTCTCTCTCTCCCACACACACAGGTATACAGGCCCACTCTCACACATGCACTGCACATAGACCTCTCTCTCCCACACACACAGATAAACAGGCCCACTCTCACACATGCACTGCACATAGACCTCACACACACACACACAGATACATGCCCACTCTCACACATGCACTGCACATACACCTCTCTCTCACACGCAAATATATACAGGCCCACTCTCACCCATGTACTGCACATAGACTTCTCTCTCTCAAGCACACAGATATACAGGCCCACTCTCAACCATGCACTGCACATAGACCTCTCTCTCTCTCTCTCTCTCTCACACACACACACACACACACACAGATATACAGGCCCACTCTCACACATGCACTGCACATAGACCCCTCTCTCTCCCATACACATGGATATACACGCCCAATCTCACACATGCACTGCACATAGACCCCTCTCTCTCCCATACACATGGATATACAGGCCCACTCTCACACATGCACTGCACAGACCTCTCTCTCTCCCACACACACACACATATACAGGCCCACTCTCACACATGCACTGCACATAGACCTCTTTCCCACACACCCAGATATGCAGGCCCACTCTCACACATGCACTGCACAAAGACCTCTCTCTCTCACACACACACACACATATACAGGCCCACTCTCAAACATGCACTGTACATAGACCTCTTTCCCACACACCCAGATATACAGGCCCACTCTCAAACATGCACTGCACATAGACCTCTCTCTCACACACGGCTATACACGCCCACTCTAACCCATGGACTGCACATAGGCCTCTCTCTCTCTCTCTCACACACACACACAGATATACAGGCCCACTCTCACACATGCACTGCACATAAACACCTCTCTCTCCAATACACACGGATATACAGGGCCACTCTCACATGCACTGCACATAGACCACTCTCTCTCCCATACACATGGATATACAGGCCCGCTCTCACACATGCACTGCACATAGACCTCTCTCTCTCACACACACACAGATATACAGGCCCACTATCACCCATGCACTGCACATAGACCCCTCTCTCTCCCACACCCACAGATATACAGGCCCACTCTCACACATGCACTGCACATAGACCTCTCTCCCACACACACAGATATACAGGCCCACTCTCACACATGCACTGCACAGACCTCTCTCTCTCCCACACACACACATATACAGGCCCACTCTCACACATGTACTGCACATAGACCTCTTTCCCACACACCCAAATATACAGGCCCACTCTCAAACATGCACTGCACAAAGACCTCTCTCTCTCACACACACACAGATATACAGACCCACTCTCACACAAGCACTGCACATAGACCTCTCTCACACACGGCTATACACGCCCACTCTAACCCATGCACTGCACATAGGCCTCTCTCTCTCTCTCACACACACACACAGATATACAGGCCCACTCTCACACATGCACTGCACATAGACACCTCTCTCTCCAATACACACAGATATACAGGGCCACTCTCACATGCACTGCACATAGACCACTCTCTCTCCCATACACATGGATATACAGGCCCACTCTCACACATGCACTGCACATAGACCTCTCTCTCTCACACACACATATATACAGGCCCACGCTCACCCATGCACTGCACATACACCTCTCTCTCACACACACACAGATATGCAGGCCCACTCTCACCCATGCACTGCACATAGGCATCTCTCTTACACACGGATATCCAGGCCCACTCTCACACATGCACTGCATATAGACCTCTCTCTCCCACACACAGATATACAGGCCCACTATCACACATGCACTGCACATAGACCTCTCTCTCTCATACACACATATATACAGGCCCACGCTCACCCATGCACTGCACATACACCTCTCTCTCACACACACACAGATATACCGGCCCACACACACAGATATACACGCCCACTCTCACACATGCACTGCACATAGACCTCTATCTCTCACACACACAGATTTACAGGCCCACTCTCACAGATGCACTGCACATAGACCTCTCTCTCCCACACACACAGATATACAGGACCACACACGCAGATATACAAGCCCACTCTCACACATACACTGCACATAAACCTCTCTCTCCCACACACACCTATATACAGGCCCACTCTCAAACATGCACTACACATAGCCCTCTCTCTCCCACACACACAGATATGCAGGCCCACTCTCACACATGCACTGCACATAGACCTCTCACCCCCACACACACAGATATACAGGCCCACACACAGATATACAGGCCCACTCACACATACACTGCACATAGACCTCTCTCTCCCACACACACCGATATACAGGCCCACTCTCACACATGCACTGCACATAGACCTCTCTCCCACAAACACGGATATACAGGCCCACTCACGCACATGCACTGCACATAGACGCCTCTCTCTCCCATACACACGGATATACAGGCCCACTCTCAAACATGTACTGCACATAGACCTCTCTCTCACACACACACACATACAGACCCGCTCTCACACATGCACTGCACAGACCTCACTCTCTCCCATACACACAGATATACAGGCCCACTCTCACATATGCACTGCACATAGACCTCTCTCTCACACACACAGATATACAGGCCCACTCTCACACATGCACTGCACATACACCCCTCTTTCTCCCACGCACACAGATATACAAGCCCACTCTCACACATGCACTGCACATAGACCACTCTCCCACACACACAGATATACATGCCCACTCTCACGCACGCACTGCACATAGACCTCTCTCTCTCACACGCACAGATATACAGGCCCGCACTCACCCATGCACTGCACATAGACCTCTCTCTCTCACACACACACAGATATACAGGCCCACTCTCACACATGCACTACACATAAACCTCTCTCTCTCACACACACACACAGATACAGGCCCACTCTTACACATGTACTGCACATAGACCTCTCTCTCTCACACACACACACACACACACACACACACACACACACACACAGATACAGGCCCACTCTCACACATGCACTGCACATAGACCTCTCTCTCTCACACACACACACAGATACAGGCCCACTCTCACACATGCACTGCACATAGACCTCTCTCTCACACACACAGATATACAGGCACACTCTCACACATGCACTGCACATAGACCTCTCTCACCCACACACACAGATATACATGCCCACTCTCACACATGCACTGCACATAGACCTCTCTATCACACACACACACACACACACACACACACACACACACACACACACACACACACACACAGATACAGGCCCAATCTCACACATGCACTGCACATAGACCTCTCTCACACACACACAGATATACAGGCACACTCTCACACATGCACTGCACATAGACCTCTCTCACCCACACACACAGATATACAGGCCCACTCTCACCCATGCATTGGATATAGACATCTCTCTGACACATACAGAGATATACAGGCCCACTCTCACACATGCACTGCACATAGACCTCTCTCTCACACACACAGATATACAGGCCCGCTCTCACACATGCACTGCACATAGACCTCTCTCCCACACACACACAGGTATACAGGTCCACTCTCACCCATGCACTGCACATAGACCTCTGTCTCACACACACAGATATACAGGGACACTCTCACACATGAACTGCACATAGGCCTCTCTCTCCCACACATGCAGATATACAGGCCCACTCTCACCCATGCACTGCACATAAATCTCTCTCTCTCTCACACACACACAGATATACAGATATACAGGCCCACTCTCACACATGCACTGCACATAGACCCCTCTCTCTCCCATACACATGGATATACACGCCCACTCTCACACATGCACTGCACATAGACCCCTCTCTCTCCCATACACATGGATATACAGGCCCACTCTCACACATGCACTGCACAGACCTCTCTCTCTCCCACACACACACATATACAAGCCCACTCTCACACATGCACTGCACATAGACCACTCTCCCACACACACAGATATACATGCCCACTCTCACGCACTGCACATAGACCTCTCTCTCTCACACACACAGATATACAGGCCCGCACTCACCCATGCACTGCACATAGACCTCTCTCTCTCACACACACACAGATATACAGGCCCACTCTCACACATGCACTACACATAAACCTCTCTCTCTCTCACACACACACAGATACAGGCCCACTCTTACACATGTACTGCACATAGACCTCTCTCTCTCTCACACACACACACACACACACACACACACACACACACACACACACACACACACAGATACAGGCCCACTCTCACACATGCACTGCACATAGACCTCTCCCTCTCACACACACACACAGATACAGGCCCACTCTCACACATGCACTGCACATAGACCTCTCTCTCACACACACAGATATACAGGCACACTCTCACACATGCACTGCACATAGACCTCTCTCACCCACACACACAGATATACATGCCCACTCTCACACATGCACTGCACATAGACCTCTCTATCACACACACACACACACACACACACACACACACACACACACACACACACACACACACACACACACACACACACACACACACACACACACACACACACACACACACACAGATACAGGCCCAATCTCACACATGCACTGCACATAGACCTCTCTCACACACACACAGATATACAGGCACACTCTCACACATGCACTGCACATAGACCTCTCTCACCCACACACACAGATATACAGGCCCACTCTCACCCATGCATTGGATATAGACATCTCTCTGACACATACAGAGATATACAGGCCCACTCTCACACATGCACTGCACATAGACCTCTCTCTCACACACACAGATATACAGGCCCACTCTCACACATGCACTGCACATAGACCTCTCTCCCACACACACACAGGTATACAGGTCCACTCTCACCCATGCACTGCACATAGACCTCTGTCTCACACACACAGATATACAGGGACACTCTCACACATGAACTGCACATAGGCCTCTCTCTCCCACACATGCAGATATACAGGCCCACTCTCACCCATGCACTGCACATAAATCTCTCTCTCTCTCACACACACACAGATATACAGATATACAGGCCCACTCTCACACATGCACTGCACATAGACCCCTCTCTCTCCCATACACATGGATATACACGCCCACTCTCACACATGCACTGCACATAGACCCCTCTCTCTCCCATACACATGGATATACAGGCCCACTCTCACACATGCACTGCACAGACCTCTCTCTCTCCCACACACACACATATACATGCCCACTCTCACACATGCACTGCACAAAGACCTCTCTCTCTCACACACACACACACACATATACAGGCCCACTCTCACACATGCACTGCACAAAGACCTCTCTCTCACACACGGCTATACACGCCCACTCTAACCCATGGACTGCACATAGGCCTCTCTCTCTCTCACACACACACACAGATATACAGGCCCACTCTCACACATGCACTGCACATAGACACCTCTCTCTCCAATACACACGGATATACAGGGCCACTCTCACATGCACTTGCCATAGACCACTCTCTCTCCCATACACATGGATATACAGGCCCGCTCTCACACATGCACTTCACATAGACCTCTCTCTCACACACACACAGATATACAGGCCCACTCTCACCCATGCACTGCACATAGACCCCTCTCTCTCCCACACCCACAGATATACAGGCCCACTCTCACACATGCACTGCACATAGACCTCTCTCCCACACACACGGATATACAGGCCCACTCACGCACATGCACTGCACATAGACGCCTCTCTCTCCCATACACACGGATATACAGGCCCACTCTCAAACATGCACTGCACATAGACCTCTCTCTCACACACACACACACACATACAGACCCGCTCTCACACATGCACTGCACAGACCTCACTCTCTCCCATACACACAGATATACAGGCCCACTCTCACATATGCACTGCACATAGACCTCTCTCTCACACACACAGATATACAGGCCCACTCTCACACATGCACTGCACATACACCCCTCTTTCTCCCACGCACACAGATATACAAGCCCACTCTCACACATGCACTGCACATAGACCACTCTCCCACACACACAGATATACATGCCCACTCTCACGCACGCACTGCACATAGACCTCTCTCTCTCTCACACACACAGATATACAGGCCCGCACTCACCCATGCACTGCACATAGACCTCTCTCTCTCACACACACACAGATATACAGGCCCACTCTCACACATGCACTGCACATAAACCTCTCTCTCTCACACACACACACACAGATACAGGCCCACTCTCACACATGTACTGCACATAGACCTCTCTCTCTCTCTCTCTCACACACACACACACACACACACACACACACACAGATACAGGCCCACTCTCACACATGCACTGCACATAGACCTCTCTCTCACACACACACACACAGATACAGGCCCACTCTCACACATGCACTGCACATAGACCTCTCTCTCACACACACAGATGTACAGGCACACTCTCACACATGCACTGCACATAGACCTCTCTCACCCACACACACAGATATACATGCCCACTCTCACACATGCACTGCACATAGACCTCTCTATCACACACACACACACACACACACACACACACACACACACACACACACACACACACATACAGGCCCACTCTCACACATGCACTGCACATAGACCTCTCTCACACACACACAGATATACAGGCACACTCTCACACATGCACTGCACATAGACCTCTCTCACCCACACACACAGATATACAGGCCCACTCTCACCCATGCATTGGATATAGACATCTCTCTGACACATACAGAGATATACAGGCCCACTCTCACACATGCACTGCACAAAGACCTCTCTCTCTCACACACACACAGATATACAGACCCACTCTCACACAAGCACTGCACATAGACCTCTCTCTCACACACGGCTATACACGCCCACTCTAACCCATGCACTGCACATAGGCCTCTCTCTCTCTTACACACACACACACACACACACACAGATATACAGGCCCACTCTCACACATGCACTGCACATAGACACCTCTCTCTCCAATACACACAGATATACAGGGCCACTCTCACATGCACTGCACATAGACCACTCTCTCTCCCATACACATGGATATACAGGCTCACTCTCACACATGCACTGCACATAGACCTCTCTCTCTCACACACACACAGATATACAGACCCACTCTCACACATGCACTGCACATAGACCCCTCTCTCTCCCACACACACAGATATGCAGGCCCACTCTCACACATGCACTGCACATAGACCTCTCTCCCACACACACGGATATACAGGCCCACTCACGCACATGCGCTGCACATAGACGCCTCTCTCTCCCATACACACGGATATACAGGCCCACTCTCAAACATGCACTGCACATAGACCTCTCTCTCACACACACCCACACATACAGACCCGCTCTCACACATGCACTGCACAGACCTCACTCTCTCCCATACACACAGATATACAGGCCCACTCTCACATATGCACTGCACATAGACCTCTCTCTCACACACACAGATATACAGGCCAACTCTCACACATGCACTGCACATACACCCCTCTTTCTCCCACGCACACAGATATACAAGCCCACTCTCACACATGCACTGCACATAGACCACTCTCCCACACACACAGATATACATGCCCACTCTCACGCACGCACTGCACATAGACCTCTCTCTCTCACACACACATATATACAGGCCCGCACTCACCCAGGCACTGCACATAGACCTCTCTCTCTCTCACACACACAGATATACAGGCCCCCTTTCACACATGCACTGCACATAAACCTCTCTCTCTCACACACACACACAGAGACACAGGCCCACTCTCACACATGTACTGCACATAGACCTCTCTCTCTCTCTCTCTCACACACACACACACACACACACACAGATACAGGCCCACTCTCACACATGCACTGCACATAGACCTCTCTCTCACACACACACACACAGATACAGGCCCACTTTCACACATGCACTGCACATAGACCTCTCTCTCACACACACAGATGTACAGGCACACTCTCACACATGCACTGCACATAGACCTCTCTCACCCACACACACAGATATACATGCCCACTCTCACACATGCACTGCACATAGACCTCTCTATCACACACACACACACACACACACACACACACACACACACACACACACACACACACACAGATACAGGCCCACTCTCACACATGCACTGCACATAGACCTCTCTCACACACACACAGATATACAGGCACACTCTCACACATGCACTGCACATAGACCTCTCTCACCCACACACACAGATATACAGGCCCACTCTCACCCATGCATTGGATATAGACATCTCTCTGACACATACAGAGATATACAGGCCCACTCTCACACATGCACTGCACATAGACCTCTTTCCCACACACCCATATATACAGGCCCACTCTCACACATGCACTGCACAAAGACCTCTCTCTCTCACACACACACAGATATACAGACCCACTCTCACACAAGCACTGCACATAGACCTCTCTCTCACACACGGCTATACACGCCCACTCTAACCCATGCACTGCACATAGGCCTCTCTCTCTCTCTCACACACACACACACACACACACAGATATACAGGCCCACTCTCACACATGCACTGCACATAGACACCTCTCTCTCCAATACACACAGATATACAGGGCCACTCTCACATGCACTGCACATAGACCACTCTCTCTCCCATACACATGGATATACAGGCTCACTCTCACACATGCACTGCACATAGACCTCTCTCTCTCACACACACACAGATATACAGACCCACTCTCACACATGCACTGCACATAGACCCCTCTCTCTCCCACACACACAGATATGCAGGCCCACTCTCACACATGCACTGCACATAGACCTCTCTCCCACACACACAGATATACAGGCCCACTCTCACACATGCACTGAACAGACCTCTCTCTCTCCCACACACACACATATACAGGCCCACTCTCACACATGCACTGCACATAGACCTCTTTCCCACACACCCAGATATACAGGCCCACTCTCAAACATGCACTGCACAAAGACCTCTCTCTCTCACACACACACAGATATACAGACCCACTCTCACACAAGCACTGCACATAGACCTCTCTCTCACACACGGCTATACACGCCCACTCTAACCCATGCACTGCACATAGGCCTCTCTCTCTCTCTCACACACACACACACACACACAGATATACAGGCCCACTCTCACACATGCACTGCACATAGACACCTCTCTCTCCAATGCACACAGATATACAGGGCCACTCTCACATGCACTGCACATAGACCTCTCTCTCTCTCACACACACAGATATACAGACCCACTCTCACACATGCACTGCACATAGACCCCTCTCTCTCCCACACACACAGATATGCAGGCCCACTCTCACCCATGCACTGCACATAGGCATCTCTCTTACACACGGATATCCAGGCCCACTCTCACACATGCACTGCATATAGACCTCTCTCTCCCACACACAGATATACAGGCGCACTATCACACATGCACTGCACATAGACCTCTCTCTCTCACACACACATATATACAGGCCCACGCTCACCCATGCACTGCACATACACCTCTCTCTCACACACACACAGATATACCGGCCCACACACATAGAGATACATGCCCACTCTCACACATGCACTGCACATAGACCTCTCTCTCTCACACACACAGATATACAGGCCCACTCTCACAGATGCACTGCACATAGACCTCTCTCTCCCACACACACAGATATACAGGACCACACACGCAGATATACAAGCCCACTCTCACACATGCACTGCACATAGACCTCTCTCTCCCACACACACCTATATACAGGCCCACTCTCAAACATGCACTACACATAGCCCTCTCTCTCCCACACACACAGATATGCAGGCCCACTCTCACACATGCACTGCACATAGACCTCTCACCCCCACACACACAGATATTCAGGCCCACACACAGATATACAGGCCCACTCACACATACACTGCACATAGACCTCTCTCTCCCACACACACCGATATACAGGCCCACTCTCACACATGCACTGCACATAGACCTCTCTCCCACACACACGGATATACAGGCCCACTCACACACATGCACTGCACATAGACGCCTCTCTCTCCCATACACACGGATATACAGGCCCACTCTCAAACATGCACTGCACATAGACCTCTCTCTCACACACACACACATACAGACCCGCTCTCACACATGCACTGCACAGACCTCACTCTATCCCATACACACAGATATACAGGCCCACTCTCACATATGCATTGCACATAGACCTCTCTCTCACACACACAGATATACAGGCCCACTCTCACACATGCACTGCACATACACCCCTCTTTCTCCCACGCACACAGATACACAAGCCCACTCTCACACATGCACTGCACATAGACCACTCTCCCACACACACAGATATACATGCCCACTCTCACGCACGCACTGCACATAGACCTCTCTCTCTCACACACACAGATATACAGGCCCGCACTCACCCATGCACTGCACATAGACCTCTCTCTCACACACACACACAGATATACAGGCCCACTCTCACACATGCACTGCACATAAACCTCTCTCTCTCACACACACACACACACACACACACAGATACAGGCCCACTCTCACACATGTACTGCACATAGACCTCTCTCTCTCACACACACACACACACACACACACAGATACAGGCCCACTCTCACACATGCACTGCACATAGACCTCTCTCTCACACACACACACACAGATACAGGCCCACTCTCACACATGCACTGCACATAGACCTCTCTCTCACACACACAGATATACAAGCACACTCTCACACATGCACTGCACATAGACCTCTCTCACCCACACACACAGATATACATGCCCACTCTCACACATGCACTGCACATAGACCTCTCTATCACACACACACACACACACACACACACACACACCCACACACACACACAGATACAGGCCGACTCTCACACATGCACTGCACATAGACCTCTCACACACACACACACACAGATATACAGGCACACTCTCACACATGCACTGCACATAGACTTCTCTCACCCACACACACAGATATACAGGTCCACTCTCACCCATGCATTGGATATAGACATCTCTCTGACACATACAGAGATATACAGGCCCACTCTCACACATGCACTGCACATAGACCTCTCTCTCACACACACAGATATACAGGCCCGCTCTCACACATGCACTGCACATAGACCTCTCTCCCACACACACACAGGTATACAGGTCCACTCTCACCCATGCACTGCACATAGACCTCTGTCTCCCCCACACAGATATACAGGGCCACTCTCACACATGAACTGCACATAGGCCTCTCTCTCCCACACACGCAGATATACAGGCCCACTCTCACCCATGCACTGCACATAACTCTCTCTCTCTCTCACACACACACAGATATACAGATATACAGGCCCACTCTCACACATGCACTGCACATAGACCCCTCTCTCTCCCATACACATGGATATACACGCCCACTCTCACACATGCACTGCACATAGACCCCTCTCTCTCCCATACACATGGATATACAGGCCCACTCTCACACATGCACTGCACAGACCTCTCTCTCTCCCACACACACACATATACAGGCCCACTCTCACACATGCACTGCACATAGACCTCTTTCCCACACACCCAGATATACAGGCCCACTCTCACACATGCACTGCACAAAGACCTCTCTCTCTCACACACACACAGATATACAGACCCACTCTCACACAAGCACTGCACGTAGACCTCTCTCTCACACACGGCTATACACGCCCACTCTAACCCATGCACTGCACATAGGCCTCTCTCTCTCTCACACACACACACAGATATACAGGCCCACTCTCACACATGCACTGCACAAAGACACCTCTCTCTCCAATACACACAGATATACAGGGCCCCTCTCACATGCACTGCACATAGACCACTCTCTCTCCCATACACATGGATATACAGGCTCACTCTCACACATGCACTGCACATAGACCTCTCTCTCTCTCACACACAGATATACAGGCCCACTCTCACCCATGCACTGCACATAGACCCCTCTCTCTCCCACACCCACAGATATACAGGCCCATTCTCACACATGCACGGCACATAGAACTCTCTCCCACACACACAGATATACAGGCCCACTCTCGCACATGCACTGCACATAGACCTCTCTCTCCCCCACACACAGATATACAGGCCCACTCTCACCCATGCACTGCACATAGACCCCTCTCTCTCCCACACCCACAGATATACAGGCCCACTCTCACATATGCACTGCACATAGACCTCTCTCTCTCCCACACACACACACAGATATACAGGCTCACTCTCACACATGCACTGCATAGACCTCCCTCTCTCCCACACACACAGATATACAGGCCCACTCTCACATATGCACTGCACATAGACCTCTCTCTCTCTCCCACACACACAGATATACAGGCCCACTCTCACATATGCACTGCACATAGACCTCTCTCTCTCTCCCACACACACAGATATACAGGCCCACTCTCACCCATGCACTGCGCATAGACTCCTCTCTCTCCCACACACACAGATATACAGGCCCACTCTCACACATGCACTGCACATAGACCTCTCTCCCACACACACATTTATAAGGCCCACTCTCACACATGCACTGCACAAAAACCTCTCTCTCACACACACACACAGATATGCAGGCCCACTCTCACACATGTACTGCAAATAGACCTCTCTCTCCCACACACACACACAGATATACACGCCCACTCTCACACATGCACTGCAAATAGATCTCTCTCTCACACATGCAGATATACAGGCCCACTCTCACACATGCACTGAACATAGACCTCTCTCTCCCACACACACAGATATACAGGCCCACTCTCACACATGCACTGCACATAGACCTCTCTCCCACACACACATTTATAAGGCCCACTCTCACACATGCACTGCACAAAAACCTCTCTCTCACACACACACACAGATATGCAGGCCCACTCTCACACATGTACTGCAAATAGACCTCTCTCTCCCACACACACACACAGATATACAGGCCCACTCTCACACATGCACTGCACATAGACCTCTCTCTCACACACACACAGATATACAGGCCCACACACACAGATATACATGCCCACTCTAACACATGCACTGCACATAGACCTCTCTCTCCCACACACACCGATATACAGGCCCACTCTCAAACATGCACTACACATAGCCCTTTCTCTCTCACACACAGATATACAGGCCTACTCTCACCCATGCACTGCACATAGGCCTCTCTCTCTCACACACACAGATATACAGGCCCACTCTCACCCATGCACTGCACATAGACCTCTCTCTCTCCCACACACACAGGTATACAGGCCCACTCTCACACATGCACTGCACATAGACCTCTCTCTCCCACACACACAGATAAACAGGCCCACTCTCACACATGCACTGCACATAGACCTATCTCTCACACACACATATATACAGGCCCACTCTCACCCATGCACTGCACATACACCTCTCTCTCACACGCAAATATATACAGGCCCACTCTCACACATGCCCTGCACATAGACCTCTCTCTCTCTCACACACACAGGTACAAACCCACTCTCACCCAGCCACTGCACATAGACCTCTCTCTCTCTCACACACTGTAAGAGGATTCAATCCAGCACTACATCTAAGTCAATGCCTAGTCTGGGATACTGAATGGAAACCCTTATTGATATATCTTTATGTCCAGTTCATGAGTTCTGGATGACTACCCCTATATAACACCCCTCTCTTGGAACCCCCCTGACCCCACTGAGCCAAGAAGTAGTTCTGTTTTGCAAGTTTAAACGGTTTATTTGAGAATGTAAACAATATATATATATATATATATATCACACTTTATAATAAATTAATAATTAATATCACACTTCAGAACATGAGCAGTTAACAACAATGGGTAATGTCCTACTAATAAACTGATTTGATTACCCAGGAGTAGTATAAAGGATGAGGTAGCACGCTTGGGAATAGGAACAGAAGAATAAGGTGGTAGAGAATGCTTTATCTAGTTTCAGATGGATGCAATGTTGAATGAAAATGCAATACAGAAAATACTCAATATGATTTCAACAAAACAATGTGATCACTTTCCTCTGGCAACTCAACTCCCCCCCTTTATGCAATGCAAGGAAATGGAAGGAACGCACACAGTTCTCAGAAATGCAATCAAATGTAATTCAGTTCACCCCAGCAAGCTTAGACTACAGAAGTTTGAAACACAGGCAAAATGCTTTGAATATGGTGACAATGCAGCGAGAATATGCTGAAAATACTTTTAATTCCCTTCAGGAGGTTCAGGGTGAGTGGTATCTAGTTAATATGAGTTCAGGCTCACTCTAGCAATGATTCAGGGATGGTTCTTAAGAGGCAAACGAAATTTAGCAGTTCAGGCAAAAGCAGCTATCTTTTTACAAGTAAAGAAATCTGGCCAAATCGCAAATCGCGACAAAATTCGCGAGTGCGAGAATCGTGATTACAAAAGTATAAGGAGTAGGTTCTAAGCTTGTTGACAAGCTGAGATTCTAAGCCTTCAGAGGAAAGTTAAACCAAGTTCCTAGCACAAACAGTTCCAGAGATACGGACGATTAAATAAAGGTAGTTTTTCGGATTTGAAATTTGAAAAGTTCAAAGCGACAGGTGACAGCTTGCAGCTAGAAAATGACAGGTGACAGCTTTGCAAATGACAGGTGACAGTTAGGAGGCAGTTCTGGTTAGATTAAAATAGATTGAATTACATTATTTTAACTAAGAGATTGGTTCTGCACAGTTCTGCTAGGTACTCACAATATATTTTGAAATAGGCCTCCCCACGGATCTGGTCAGGTTTTGGACTGGACTCCGGTTCTGGTCTCGGCACTTCACAGTGATCTGGGTCAGCTCTCTGGTTCTGCTAACAGCGGTCTGGGTCACTCTGGATCTCTGGCCTCTGGTTCTGGATACTGCTCCGCTTTCTCGGGGTACAGCACTGATCTGCACGGCTCCTGGATGCTGCTACCACTGTTAGGTTTGCTGGATGCTGAGGCCTGCTGAAAAGAGTCCTCAGTTTGTGGGTTTAGGCCTCTGATTTGAGTTCTGAATCAAGTTCTTTGGAGTTTTAAAGTCTAAGTGTTGCATCTCTGGATGTGAAGTCGTCGGTCAGCATGCTCTGCAGCAAATGGAATTGAATGTCTCTACCTGTCCCAGCAGTCTCTTTTTATGTGTTTTGAAAGTGGGTGGAGAGGCTAGCTTTCTAGGCCCAACCCCTTCAGAGTTCTGATAGGTTAGAGAATTCTTTGCGTTCTCACTGGAGAGCAGGATTGTGTGTCAGAATGATGTCATTTAATGGCTTGCAGAAAGGACACTCGCCTGTCAAATTGCACACAAATCTATATTTGAT
This sequence comes from Ambystoma mexicanum, assembly GCF_040938575.1. NCBI lineage: Eukaryota > Metazoa > Chordata > Amphibia > Caudata > Ambystomatidae > Ambystoma > Ambystoma mexicanum. The sequence goes on from NC_090931.1 coordinate 1,386,423,845, forward strand.
CAAAATACACATTTCTCAAATACATAGTGGTTTGTCATTGCATGTACATATTACCTATCACATGAGGTATACTCTGTTCAAACACTGCTCTTCCTGAGGGCTTGCATTAAAAAATGGCAACTTATTTTCAATTTAAGTGGGTTATGCAACCTTGGTTCTTCATTAAAAATGATACACATATACATGGCCTGTCCTTACATACTCCAGTAAATTCCCATGTCTCTAGCTTAAACACAGAGTCTGTAGTATCCATAAATAGCAGGGTTTTGCCCCAGAACATCACACAAATTCCCAACGCGTCTTAAAACGTGCACAGAAAATTCACAAGAATTATGGTATCATTTAAATAATTTTGACAAGTCCGCACTGTGAGTTATACATCTTTCTTAGAATCATATTCTGGCCAACAGGGCTGTGTCTTTTCAGGTCACATGGTGTAGAAACCAGTTTATCCAGTTTCTGCCAAGCTCAGAGACCCTGCCCCTCCCAGCTTCTGCCAAGAGGAAGCTATTTTACGGGCCCCCTAATAAACCATCTGCCTGGGCTCTGGAAGGCCCATTGTTCAAGAGGAAGTCATTTATGGCCTCCCCCCAATAAACCCTCTGCCTGGGTCCTTTGTTTAGTCTCTAGCAGTCCCTTGGTAATTCAATCAGAGAGGGGTAACCTCCCCTCAGAATGCAGCCAGGCCTGAGAACTGCTGTGGATCCAGTTTCACTCCAATTGGGGGGAAGTTGTCGGGCAGAATCCAGTTCCTTAAGCCAGGCCCCAGCTACTGTCACTTTTAGTTACCCAGTTTTCTGCATTCAAATAAAACTAACAATTTTTACACATGCAGCTGGAATGCTGATTCTAAGTTCAAAACTATGACATTTTAACAGTGACAAACTATGTGGCAGTCACAAGTCTGTCCCTCAGTTTATTTACACATTTCGATTTTTTGTAATTTTAAATCCAGTTTCAGTTTAAGCCACTGCAGACCTGCAGAGCTCAGCCAGTCTTGTTATAAACCTTCAAGTCACTTCAGAATATAACTTTACATTGTATCCACCTCTTAGTAAGTCTTTCTTTGGCCTGCTTTGGGTTCATTTATTCAGTTTTACACAAATGTCTGGTGTTGTTTTAAAACGCCGGCTTTCTGATAGTGGTGAGTACTGGTAATGCAACCATTTTTGGGATTTAAGAAAATGAATTCCCCACAGTTCTAGGTTGCTTTTGGCAATCAGCATTGCCATTCCCAATGGTTTCAGGCTACTGTGTGGGTAGTCCAATGGTGGTTTTAGGCAGTGCCCTTCTGTGCCCATAACATCGGCAAAAATGGGTGGCAGCCTATTCTTCATGCATTTCCCTGGGCATTTTCTGGGAAGCTCTGGCCATCATGATGTTTTCAATGCCAGTAATGCACAGGTTTTTTTTTTGTTGGTAGGGCTCGGATGCATGGGTAAAAACATCCCACAAGCCCCCCTCTTGCGATGGCCATTCTGTTTCACTGATGGAACTCGCAAGATCTGGGATGTTCTCCTCATCTTCTTCCAATAGATGGCACAGTTCAGCATCTTTTTCTCCATCCGGTCGGATCGATCGGTTCTCCTTGCCGGTCCTGATGGGAAGATTGGGCGGTACCCTGGGCCCCTCGGATCGTCCTCCCAGTCTCCGGATAGTCCTCCTTGGCCAGTCTCCAGGTTTTCTTTCTCCTAGGACGACAAAGGAAGAGCGGCAATACCTATTCACAGACATTTCTCCCCCACCATTGATATAGTGGGGTGGCATATATATTTTAGAACTCAACAGATATGAACATGCACATTTTTTTAAATTAAGAGACAGGAACACATAAACTTGAGAAACACAGAATTTGATAGGCTATATGTAGGATCTTTTAGGGTTGGAATTGAATTACTCTGGAGCGGTACCCTCTGGGATTGCAGAGGACTCCTCCAGTTGCTGCAAAGTGTGCCTGGGATGGCAACACTTCAACTGGTTTATGTGGACCCACTTGTCTTCCCCCTCTGCCAAACTACCTTTGGGGATGCGGATCTTGTAGGCCACAGGGGAGATCTTGTCTATAATCTCAAAGGGTCCCTTCCATGTAGGCAAAAAGTTTCGCTGTTTGGCCTGGTTCCTTTGGAAATTGTATAGATAGACCCGGTCCCCCACCTGATATTCCTTCGTGGAAGTTTTCAGGTCATAGTGGGTCTTCAAACTCTCAGCTGATCTTTCTAGATTCCGCTGAGCATAGGCAAAAGCATGTTGAAGGTGTTTCCTTAAATTCTCCACATACTCATGAGTAGTGGAGGCATTTATTAAGGTCTACTCTTGGGTCCTGTAGTGCAAATGCTGAGGAAGCACCATCTTGCGTCCAGTCATCAACTCGAATGGTGACATTTTGGTTGCAGATGAAGGGGTAGATCTGATGGCCATTAGGACCAGAGGTAATCGGATATCCCAACTTGGCCCAGAATCTGCCACAAACTTCTTTAATATGCTCACAATCGTTGGTTATATCTCTCTACTGCCCCAGAAGAAGCTGGCCTGTAAGCAATGTCTAGCTTTCTCTTGACCCCCAGTATATCCCACATCTTTGTCATTACTTCACTGGTGAAGTGGCTACCCCTGTCTGACTCAATCCTTTGAGGTAGACCAAAACGGGAAAAGATGTGGTTAATCATCAGGGCAGCTGCTGTTTCTGCCTTGCAATTTGGGGCTGGGAGACATTCCACCCACTTGGTAAACTAGCATGTAACGGTCAACATGTACTTGTTTCCTCTAGACGAGCGAATCACAGGGCCTACAAAGTCGATTTGCAAATCTGACCATGGCAGTGTCATCCCCCTCTTTTGGAGGGGTGCACGGTGCGTGAGGGATGATGGCTGAAATTGTGCACACACAAGACACCCCTTCAAGTATTGGTCAAGGTCCTGCACCATGTGTGGCCAGTATGCAACCTCTCTTAAGATTTCCAGTGTTGTGTGAAACCCCCTATGACCGGCGGTGGCCGCATCATGGGCGTGACTTAACATCAGGCTTCGGAATGAGGTAGGAACCACCCACTGATCGTGGCCAGCTTTGGATTTCCTTACCAGCAAACCGTCTTGGATTCGGAACATTTTTGGACATTTCATCAACACTCTTAGGTCCTCTTTCCCAATGTAATCGGTATCCGTCACGGGAAAGTTCTCAGGGTCCTCAAGGTATTGGTAAAACTTACCAATAATTGGATCCCCCTTCTGAGCTGTAATCAAATCAGCATCAGGGGTCTCCTTGCTCCATTGGGCAGTTGAAAGATCATTGTGAGCATTTGTCTGGGACATAGTGATAGCAGTGACCTGGATTTCCCCCAACAGGGACACTATTTCTATTAGATCCCCTTGGATGGCCCCGGTTTTGGCCAGCTGATCAGCTAAGTCATTTCCAGTTTTGTCTGGTCCCTCTACTTTGGAATGACCCTTGATCTTTTTCCAGTAGATGGTCATCCCATTCGATGTGACCAGATCATCAATGTTTTGGATCAACTTCCCATGTTTCAAGGGTTTGTTGTTAGCACATAACATGCCTCTGGTTTTCCAATTAACCAGGTGATCCACGAACCCGTTCCGTACATAATCAGAATCTGTGATTATGACCAGTTCGTGGAGTTGATGCTGGACAGCAGTGAGGATGGCCTGATGCACAGCCATCAATTCTGCCACCTGACTACTTCGGGGATCAATTTTGTATCCAGCGGAGGGTTCTGGAGACTCATTCACCCATGCATTCCCTACGCCGGCCACCAGTTCTTTCTCCCCGTTGTTGTCAACATGGTAAGAGCATCCATCCACATAGACAGTGGGCATTCCCTCACACTTGTCCTCTTCAAAGACTTTGTGTGGGGAATTAAGGTATGCCTCCATGTTGTCCTTGATTTTTAGACCTTCGTCCTCGAGACAGTTTTCTCTGGCACAATCATGCAAGTCAGCCAGACCTTGCGCGAGGGGACTCTTTTTGTTTTGGCCATATCGGACCTCCACAGGAAAGCCTTGCATTGACAGAATCCAGGAAGTAATTCGGGAATTACTCACATTTCTGGCCCGGATTCTGTCACTTTGGAGATATTGCAGAGGCTGGTGTGGAGTCTCCACTATGATGTGTTCCCCCTGGATAAACGGGCGGTAATTCTTCAATGCCCACACCGTTGCCAGGAGTGCCTTCTCACAATCGTTGAATTTTTCCTCCACAGAGGATAAAGTTTTGCTCGCATAGGAGATTACTTTATTGACCTTGTCATGCTTTTGGTATAATACTGCCGTCAAGCACGTATTAGAGAACCCTGTCTCCAGGAAGAACTCCTTGTTTCTGACAGGGTAAGCTAGGCAAGGCGCTTGTGAGAGGCTCCTTTTGAGGTGTCTTACTGCCTCAGATTGTTCTGGACCCCATTCCCACTTGACCCCCCCTTCAAGAGATGAATCAGGGGTCTAGTGATCTCTGCGTAGCCTTCAATGAACTTTCTGCTGTAATTAGTCAGTCCAAGGAGGCTCCTTAGTTCCTGCAGAGTTGTGGGGTCTTTCAGTTTCTGAAGTGCTTCCACTTTCTTTTCCTGGGGACAGAGACCCTGAGGAGTAATCTCATGCCCCAAGAAATTAACACGGGTTCTACACCACTGTGCTTTCTGAAAGGAAAGTTTTGCTCCGGCGGCCCTCAACTGGGTCAGAACATAACGGATCTCCGCTATGTGTTCCTCCACAGATGAACTTTTGATGAGGACATCATCTACATAAGCCAGGTTACCCCTTGCACCCAGGTCGGGCATGGCCTTGTGTAGGAAAATGTTGAATTCATTGCCGGAGTTGAGGTATCCGAAGGGAGTCCGGGTCCATGTGTACTGCTGGCCCCCAAAGGTAAAAGCCAGCTTGTATTGGTCCTCCCTACTGACAGGCACAGTCCAGTATCCATTGGTCAGGTCTATTGCGGTGAATACCTGTGACCCCTGGATCTGGGCCAGCCCTTGGTCAATGTAGGGCAGAGGCCATCGGGAAGTATGGACCCATTTGTTGAGCTCCCTGAGGTCGGCGCAGAGTCTCCACTGGCCGTTTGGCTTCAATATTCCCAGCACCAGATTATTGAAGGTGCTGTGAACTGGACGGATTATTCCCCGGAATTCAAGGTTCTTAATTATTTCAGTAAGGGACTCCATGGATGCGAGAGGCAAACGATATTGCTTCACAAACACTGGAGTCATGCCAGGGTCCGTGGGGATCGTTGTTGTGTGGATGTCGGTGCGGCCACAGTCATATGAGTCTACCGCAAAGAGATCTTGGAAATCCAAGAAAACTTGTTTCAACTTTTGCTTTTGTTCCAGAGTCACACAGGCATCAGCTAGGTTGACTCTCTCTTCCACCATCTGCCTGAAGCCTGGAAAGACTTCTGGTTTGGCTATCTCAGCGGCCTCCCCCAGCTGGGTGGAGAAGTCCCTGGTCAGAGTGCTGATTTGGACTGGAGGCTTCAGGTGGGAAAGGCAACCCTCATGGACCTGGAAAATCACCTCATCCCTCCTGAAGTCACAAGTCACATCTTCCTTACCATAAGGGCAGGAAGTGTACACCAGGAAGTTCCCCCCATGCCGGGTAAAAATCCTGTCTGGTGTTGTATTGTCCTCACTGTCACTGTCAAAACAGTCCTTGGGGATTGGTCCTAACAGTTCATTTCCTAGATCAATGGAAAAATGTTGGTCATCAACCGCCATTCCAATAATGGTGCCTGCGGCTAGAGTAATACTCTTTAAGTCGCTGTTATCCACCTCTATTGGAATGGTGTCATGTTCTATGTTGACTAATGGAGTTGGGTTTACCCCCAACCCTTGCTGTTGGAGAGAAGCATTTAGATGCATATAAGCATCAGGGTTTTGCAAATATTGTCCTCTTTTAACTTTCACTTCCAGGGAGGATTGTCGGGTCCTTTCTGGGATGGTGACTTCCTCTTTAATCTGAATTTCAACTGCATAAGGTAGCAATTGAGCTGACCTAAATGCTTTTTCTGGATCATCAAAGCCCATGGGATTATCCGCTAATCGGGACCAAGCTTTGAAGTTTATTAGGTCCAAACTAATGGCAAAGCGATTGAGAATGTCACTGCCTAAGTAAAAGGCGGCAGTGACGTCTCGCACGACCCAACAATTATGGACTATGCTCTTGTTGCCAATGGAGATTTTGAGCATACACCTGCTTGGCAGGAGCTGTTTGGAATTAGGTGCTTCCAGGTCCATTTCCCATTTGTCTATCAGTTTGAATGTGGGAATGGCTGGATCTTTTGGGAGTTGGCGGAACATGGCTTCGCTGATGAAGCTCTTACCGTTGTTCACGCACACTCGAGCGAGAACAGAGTCCTTCCCATCATTTAACTGAACAGGGATGAACAACTGCTCTCCAATTTGCTGAATATCAGCCAGGCTCTGAGCTGATTTCACATCTTTCTGGACTATAGGAGTGGGAGTTTCTGATTGTGGATTAGTAAAGAATTTCAAAGTGTTTCCTTCCAGCGTGGAGTACCACTTTAAACTGGAAGCAAGGTTGATTTTCAGAAATAGAGAGGACCCCCCCATCACCAGTCTGTTGTCCTACTGCTATTACTGTCACGTCTGGAATTTGGTTGTTCTGGAAGTGAAATTGTACTTGGTCAGATTTTTGTTCAACCATGTGGCAGGTGCCGTTTAAACTAACATGGTTGACACTCTGTTTTAATTTTATCGGTCGGCTAGTCTGGGTCCAGAGGACCTTGTTTACACAATCTATTAGGGGTGACAACCTTCTCAGGAGGTCATTCCCTAGTAAACAAGGGGTGCCCTCTGGAGTCACTACTATGACCGGGTGTCTCACCTTGTGTCGCCCAATTTTAATGTCCAAGTCTGCAGTCCCCTCAATGGGAATTTCCTTCCCGTCAAAGTTCTGCAGTTGTCCAGGAAGAGCGGTGAGAGGAATTCGGTAATTCTCCCCCCTTCCTGCATTTAGTTCCTCAAAGGCCCTTTTGGACAGAAGGGTAGCTTGGGATCCAGTGTCCATCAGTGCCAAAATTGTACCCTGCCCCTGTACTTGTACCGGGGCATAGTATCTTCCCTCCTTCTCCTCAAGGGGGCACAGATAATGCACATTTTTGGACAACTGGTGGGCTAACTTTCTGGTTTTGGACATGGCGAGAGAAGAGATTTGGGCAGAATTCTGTGGAGAGCCTTGGGAATCTGAAAGAAAAAGTTGACAACTGGAGATCAGAGCCATTGTGGGTTCCCCTGGTTCCGGTTCTGGGCCGCCCCGCCCTTTTTGGAGGCAGTCATCAGGATGGGTTTAAACCAGGGGATTTCGATATTGTGGGTTCTGGGATGAGATGATGGGCGGCGGTAGCTCAGTCTCCATATCTCCCCAGTCTGAATTGACATCCCTTGGGACCCATTTTTCTTTGGGAGGAGTTCCCCCATCTCTGAAGGAGAAGATCCTTTTCCCAGGATCTTCTGAGGATCCCTCTCCCTCAAATTGGGAGACCTGAACCTCCTTCACAAAGTGGGTCTGTTTGGGTCCTTTGTTTCTCCTACCCCCCCTCTGCTCCTTGGGAGGCAGGCTTTCAGGGGCAGGAGATTTTGTTTCCGGTTCCTGGTTTTCCAGGGGCTGTTTACAAGTTGGGAAGGAAGCTTCCTCCAAGGCTTTACACCCCCCTTCCCCTTGTGCCTCCTCCCTGGGAACCGGTGTGTTATCGGGGTGCTGCCCCCGTCATTGTTCTGGAGCACCAGGTCCAGAGTTTGGGGCATTCTGCGGTGGCATGCTCATCTGAGGGTTCTGTTGAGCCCTCAGTATGTGACCCAGATCTCGTGCCATATTTTGGACCTGGCGCTCAAATTGTGAAACCCGCTCAGGCTGATACGGGGCTCTATTTTCTCCCCTGGGCTGATCCTGGGAAGGGTAGCTATCCCTTCTCTGGTAGTACCCCTGGTTGGGAAGATTTTGGTACCCCTCCACCCTTGGCCTCCCCTCTCCCCGATTAGGTTGTCTGGGCTCAGGGAATTGGGGAAAGAAGGATGGATGATTTTGGGGCTGGAAACTGGGCGGATACCTGGGGAAAAAGTTCTGCCCAGGATTTGGAGAATTTCTGCCCTCCTGTGGGAAGTTGGGAGGGAAGTTCCCTGGGTTAGGTGCTTGGCCGGATCCCCCCCCTTGGGCTGGAGGAGTCCACACATAACCCAGGATTGGTCGGTTTCCCTTATAGCGAGGACTTACATAGTCAGGGGAGCGGGGGACCCAATTTGTGGGACTGCCTCCTCGACTCCCTGTCTGTGACTGGCCCGAAGGCCTTCTGGGCTGTGAATTATTAGGTGCAGGTAGGTTTTTAGGCCCCCCCATCTCCAAATCCAAAACGGGGGTGACCTTTACCTCTGCCACCTTGGCAGCAGCAAGGGTGCTGTTGGTTTTGGGATTTTTTTGGGTATTGCTTTTATTTTCTATGGGCTTCTGCACCTCATAGATCCGGGTAGCCTGTTCAATGACCCAGTCTAAAGATCTTTTCTCATGAAAATCTCTCACGAGCTGGGTCATTATATATTTGGGCAAGGCATGGAAAAATGTATTGACAAATTCTCTGCTGTCTGTGCGCACCCTTCTGGTGGTCTGTGCAAAAGCACGCTTTAATTCTGGCACAAACTCTTGTGGGGCCTGATCCTCCCCACACAGCAAACTGTAGGCTGCCTTGCGAGCCTCTTGGGGATTTCTGTGAACAGAAAAATGTTTTAATATGGCCGCCCTATAGGTGGACCACCTTGAATGATTTTGGTCCTCCAGCCCTGCAAAGAAAGTGGAGTACTCTGGGGAGAATGTCCACTTTACATATTGGATACAGCTTTGGCTGTCCTTTAAATGAAAAGTCTCCATCATTTGCTCATAGAGCTCCAAGTGTTCCCAAACAGAGTACTTGGCGTTCTTATGATAAGGCGTGATGACACTCCTGATTGCCTTAATCTGTTTCAATGGGTCCTTAAGCAAGGCCCTTTTTGCCTTATTGGCCTTTTTGGTTCGGTTAACCCTGGTCCATTCATCCTCTGACTCAGAGGCACTGCTCCCAGAGGTTCCTGTCTGATCTTCCAGGTTTTCCCGGATTCTGCGAGCCTGGGAATGGCTGGCAGAATGTGGGGACCTGTGTCCTGCGCCGTTCAGAGGAGTCTTCAGATTCCTCCTTGCTGCCAGGATTTGATGGGTACCCCCCCCACTGACCTAACTGGGCAGAAGTTTTCAGGATGCCCTTAATGGGCCTATTCTCCTGGGGTTCCCCACTAAATTGCACTGTGCTTGGGTGCCCATACCCGGGTGCCCGCCCATCCATTCCTGGGAGGTACTGGCCTATGAGCCCCATGCTTCTGGCTGGATAGTAATCTGCCATCCCTGTGGCCCGGTGCTCATGTGCGCCAGGGGACATGGGGGTGGCAGAGTCCAGGGACTGAGAGAGATAAAGGCCTCTGGTACTAGGGCTCGTGAGGTTATGCTCAGGAGTATCCCTCTCCCAGCGAACCTGGTCTCTATCCGCCCCTGCTCCCTGTTGCAATGCAAGAGCCTGCGCTTTCAGTTCTTCAGTTAAGGCCTTACTCGACTCTATCAGTCTCTCCTGCATCGCTACCTGTTGCTGGAGCCTATCATTGTGCTGACAGAGAGCCTCATTTTCTCTCTGTGCCTCCTGATTGGTCCTGGAGTACTGGGCCAGTCTTTGCTGCAGGAGGGTTACCTCCTGAGTCCCTTCCCTACTGGCCTGCTCCTTTCTTGCCAGAGCCTCCTCCACCCTCATGGTGTGCTCTAGCAAGTCCTGGTGTTCTTTTTGGAGGTCACCTAGTCCCTGGTGGGCCAGGTGATTTTCTTCCATTTTTCTTTTTAAGTGGCAGACTTCCTGGCCTAAGGTGTCCCTTTCCTGACTAAGAGTCTGCATCTGTGCCGTCAGGTCGTCCCTTTGCCTTTGGAAGTCACCAGCTTTCTGGCGCTCCTGATCAAACTCTGCCTGGGTATCCAGGTCTTTCAGGATCAGTTTATTGCTCTCCTCTTTCTCTCTGTCTAGTTGGATTTGCAGGGTGGCTACCTGCTCTGTGCATGCCCTTTTGAAATTGATCTGTTGCTCCAGCTTTTTCTGGCTCTGCAGTAGGGAGTCAAAACTGTCTTGGCGTTCCTTCTGCAATGCCAGAATTCTGGTATCCTGGTCAGCCTTTTCCTGTTGCAGTATATCCATGTCCTCTTTTTTTTTATTTAATGATATACTGCCTACTATCATTTTCTGACTCCCGGCTCCTCTGCAGCCTCTGCTCTGAAGAGTCCAGATCAGATTGGGCCTTCTGTAATGCCAGCAGTTGCCTACTCGCCAGATCTTGGCCTTCAGCACATTTGTCCTGCATGGCTCCCATATGTAAGTATAAATATGCCGCTACCCTGGCAATCTTGTTGTGCTCATCCTTGGCCTTAGGGGACATATATAGTTCACTCAGGGCCACATGTAAGGGACCCTGGTCTCTCCATATATCTGACCCTGTTTCAGTGATCTGGGGTGCGATTGCCTGCAACCAAACCGCCTGGTCCTGATGAGTCCACTCACCTCTCACAAATAGCTTATGTAAGAAGTGCTCTCTGACTATTTTCATATCTACCAAGGTCGTCATTCTGGAATTTGAGTTCCTTCCTGACTTACAGAAGTTTGTATTTTATTTTTGCAAAACAGACCTTTTCCTTAGAGCGTTCCTTTGAGGAGTGCTTTACAGCGTAACACAGCGTGGTGATCCGACCGGATATGTGTATCTGGTCAGCTGGCACACTGTATTAATCTGCACAAGTGATAGATCTAACCCAAACGTCCGGCTCGAGCCCCCAATTTGTAAGAGGATTCAATCCAGCACTACAGCTAAGTCAATGCCTAGTCTGGGATACTGAATGGAAACCCTTATTGATATATCTTTATGTCCAGTTCATGAGTTCTGGATGACTACCCCTATATAACACCCCTCTCTTGGAACCCCCCTGACCCCACTGAGCCAAGAAGTAGTTCTGTTTTGCAAGTTTAAACGGTTTATTTGAGAATGTAAGCAATATATATATATCACACTTTATAATACATTAATTATTAATATCACACTTCAGAACATGAGCAGTTAACAACAATGGGTAATGTTCTACTAATAAACTGATTTGATTACCCAGGAGTAGTATAAAGGATGAGGTAGCACGCTTGGGAATAGGAACAGAAGAATAAGGTGGTAGAGAATGCTTTATCTAGTTTCAGATGGATGCAATGTTGAATGAAAATGCAATACAGAAAATACTCAATATGATTTCAACAAAACAATGTAATCACTTTCCTCTGGCAATCCACTCCCCCCCTTTATACAATGCAAGGAAATGGAAGGACAGCACACAGTTCTCAGAAATGCAATCAAATGTAATTCAGTTCACCCCAGCAAGCTTAGACTACAGAAGTTTGAAACACAGGCAAAATGCTTTGAATATGGTGACAATGCAGCGAGAATATGCTGAAAATACTTTTAATTCCCTTCAGGAGGTTCAGGGTGAGTGGTATCTAGTTAATATGAGTTCAGGCTCACTCTAGCAATGATTCAGCGATGGTTCTTAAGAGGCAAACAAAATTTAGCAGTTGAGGCAAAAGCAGCTATCTTTTTACAAGTAAAGAAATCTGGCCAAATCGCAAATCGCGGCAAAATTCGCGAGTGCGAGAATCGTGATTACGGCAAAAGTATAAGGAGTAGCAAGTCGGATCTAAGCTTGTTGACAAGCTGAGATTCTAAGCCTTCAGAGGAAAGTTAAACCAAGTTCCTAGCACAAACGGTTCCAGAGATACGGACGATTAAATAAAGGTAGTTTTTCGGATTTGAAATTTGAAAAGTTCAAAGCGACAGGTTACAGCTTGCAGCTAGAAAATGACAGGTGACAGCTTTGCAAATGACAGGTGACAGTTAGGAGGCAGTTCTGGTTAGATTAAAATAGATTGAATTATATTATTTTAACTAAGAGATTGGTTCTGCACAGTTCTGCTAGGTACTCACAATATATTTTGAAATAGGCCTCCCCACGGATCTGGTCAGGTTTTGGACTGGACTCCGGTTCTGGTCTCGGCACTTCACAGTGATCTGGGTCAGCTCTCTGGTTCTGCTAACAGCGGTCTGGGTCACTCTGGATCTCTGGCCTCTGGTTCTGGATACTGCTCCGCTTTCTCGGGGTACAGCACTGATCTGCACGGCTCCTGGATGCTGCTACCACTGTTAGGTTTGCTGGATGCTGAGGCCTGCTGAAAAGAGTCCTCAGTTTGTGGGTTTAGGCCTCTGATTTGAGTTCTGAATCAAGTTCTTTGGAGTTTTAAAGTCTAAGTGTTGGATCTCTGGATGTGAAGTCGTCGGTCAGCATGCTCCGCAGCAAATGGAATTGAATGTCTCTACCTGTCCCAGCAGTCTCTTTTTATGTGTTTTGAAAGTGGGTGCAGAGGCTAGCTTTCTAGGCCCAACCCCTTCAGAGTTCTGATAGGTTGGAGAATTCTTTGCGTTCTCACTGGAGAGCAGGATTGTGTGTCAGAATGATGTCATTTAATGGCTTGCAGAAAGGACACTCGCCTGTCAAATTGCACACAAATCTATATTTGATCAAAATACACATTTCTCAAATACATAGTGGTTTGTCATTGCATGTACATATTACCTATCACATGAGGTATACTCTGTTCAAACACTGCATATTATTTATTCATGTGTGCGGAGGTCACAACGGCCAGAATCCCACTCGAAATGTCATTCGGCCTCCATTTTGTTGTTCAGGGTGACTTCCACACTACAAGAGAACCTAAAATGGCTGCTTAATCCAAGATGGCGATTTACACAATACATTAAGGTCAAGACCTTGCCGCGGAATCTATGTACACAATGTTTTTAGACAACTTGGCGTAGGCCAACATACATTCAAACAATGCGAGAGGAGGTACAATATTATTTCGATTTCCACAAAACTACATGGGATATCATTGGACATTGCAATGCTCATCACTCACATAGGTTGTTTTCCTATAGAAGGATTCCGGTTGGATTAGTATCTGTAGCAAATATGTTCCAAAAAGTAAAGATTCATTTATTTGGGGAACCTCAAATCTGTGACTTTTTAACAGGACGATGAACTGGTGCGGGGCAAGGGAAAACAACATGACCGGAAGTTAAGAGAAGTACTAGAGGAAGCAGGATTTACAATCAATCAGTAAGGAAAATGTGAATTTTGACAATCCACAATAACATTGTTGGCTCATTAATTATCAGAAAGGTATCAGTGGCTTTCCTATCGATGATCGGGCCAGAAAACAAGGAGAGGTCCTCTTTCCTCCAATTTAGGGACTTATGTAAATTGTATTCAGAACTTGTCAGACAAAATGTAAACAATAAGAAGGCTGTACTGTGTGACTGTACAGAAGAGTGAAATGAATTTCACAAGTTCAAAAGAGAAACTCCTGTATTAGCCGGTTTTGACCCCTTGACGTGTGACTTTGGTGTACAGAGATGCGAGTAAAAGAGGAATTGGTGCAGCTCTAATTCAAAGAGATGATAGAAAGCAATACACTTTCATTTGCATTGAGTAACATGAAGTTGCAGGGTGTCTCCCAAGGGGGTCTAGTTTGGTGCAACATGCTGGAGGAGTCCCACTGTAATTCTGATGTTTTGAATTTGGCTGTAGTTGCCCGCTGAGATTTAATTACCAGGTGTTATCCTTTACCGTACCAAGATACACCACCACCAGGACATCACCCTGACCACTCCGGATCGTAACGACAAATGCTACACTCTGCTAAACATGATGCTCTTAGACAAGACAATATCTTTGGTTATTGCAGATGTGAGTTCAATGATGAAGGCAGCATTTCAAGAGATCTCCTTCACGACCTTAATGTAATACATTTGTGGAAACACTGGCTGAGGAAGGGTGCTGGGTAGAGGTTTGATGGTGAGGTAATAGGGTGAGGTCCTGGACCTAGCATACTTTCACCATCTTACCGGCACTCGACCTCCGGCCCTTTCCTAGAACCTATTACTGTCACGGCACACACTTTTGATAACCCTGCCGACGAAGTCAAAGGGCCCTAAATACTGCCCGCACTTCTTTCTCCCTTTTTTTGCACAGCAGATATGAAACAACGTCGTACTGCAAGCTGCCTATGGTTATTTAGTTACTGAGCTGGAACATAACTCTTATGCCCAATCCTGATAGCTTTTCTTCTCAATTATAGACTCGAGCGCCTGACTTATGCAGATCCGCCCCAGCCGCACCTTAAGCAGCTGCCCCCACCTATGGACTACAGCCAGAGCATTAACTAATTCACTGCCTGGTAGGTCTTTGTTCCTTGCATCCCTCTTTCCACTAATGTTAGACAAATTCACCATTTTAAATGTTAGTTTTCCGTCTCCCTGCAGGATGATGCCATATTTTGACCACTGACGCACACGTCCTGAAGACAGTTCGGTATCCATCCTGCAGCGCTGTCTCATGTTTATCAGCCCTGCGCCCCGCCAACCAACTACCGAACCAGAAACACACATCTAAGTGTCGACACTATTTGATATATTGTGACCTTGAACAATATGTATAAGAGATCGTTATCAATTTAACAATGTTCACTGTACAATGGCGATACACTGAATGTTCTGTAACCACTTTTTACTAATCCACCACCGTGCAGAGTATACATGCATTTTTATATGTACTTGTGTTGTGCCACGGCACATAAGTATTCCTTCAGACAAAACGTCTTCTCTCTCTTTGAAAATAAATGCTGATTATTGTTTCATGCACGCTATGGTGATTTTTGTCTGTGGCTAACTGTCAATACAGTAGTTCTCTTGCAAGGTCCTACCGACCACCCATCACGCTACTGGCTAGGGAAGCCTGTTGACTCTACCCCCTTATAATTGTGTTGGTCATGTTGAGTCAACATAGCCCAAAGGTTTGCGGGAGGGGTTTAGGGGCTGAAGCCCGGTCAGCTCAATAGTGTTGCACCATTGCGTGGGTTTGACTTATATAATCATATCTTGCCTGAATAGGCTTGCTAAGCACACGTGCAAAGCATACACTTGTGTGGGACAGCTGAAGCAAGGTAGAAAATACATAACAGAATAACGAGAACAGGACAAGATCAAAGACAGACCTTTCTCTACAAATGCCTAACAGCGAAAGCTATTCACTTTAGCGTTTGGAAGAATGCTGACCAGACACGTTTCGACAGGAAGCATGAAGGGCGTCTTTTTCTAATGTTGTGTCTTTCCCAGTTCCGGGATTCTGCTCTATATCACGCTTTCACTGGACCCTCATGATGCTGGCAGTCAGGCGGCCGGAATACAGGCAGTCTTTTTTTATTTTAAATTGAAGGTGTGGGCGAGCACCCGGTGGGGCTCATGGCATGGCCCTGCTTTGGGCAGGCACTGGCCCAAGAGGGGGGTTAGGCCAGAGCCCTAGGTGAGGCTCGAGTCAGCCAGAGACCTGCCGGGATCGTCCAGGTCTCGCATCCCCACCTAATAAAACACTCCTTTTGGCTTTACCTTTAAAAATGCCATGCAACATGTCCAAACTGGATGCACAATGTAGGCCAATCTAGACACGTGATAACACTTATCATCAGGCCTGGCTGAAGAGGTATGGGGGCCTATTTCAACATAATGGTTGGGGGACCCCTTGCTTAGAGTAGAAAACAGTCTGAGGAACCTGTGGGGTGCATACATTATAATGGAGAGAAAGAAATACAGCCAGGGATTAATAGCCGCTGATCTTTACAAGACGGACAGCCAGAGGGAGCTGAAACAGTAAATCCCTGCTGAAAAGTTACAAATCATTTTTTGTTAGGTAGTGGCTGATGTGGAGAAACCTGTGTTAAAGGGCAACGAGGTAATAAGAACACTTCTGTATAACTTAAGGGTAGTGATGGACAGAAGGGCTCCAGCAAACGCAGCTTGTAAGGCAAGCGCTGAGAAGGCAAGCACACATTTAAAGCCCCAGAATGAAAGGCGTATTGAAAGGAATATATTTCTGTGTTACAAGTCTGCAGACTAGGAACATGGGAGCAGTTGCTGGGGGCCCCACTGACCACCACCAGAGCATACTAATCAAGGACCAGTTGGACGAAGGACCAGAAGTGATGGGCCAAAAATCCAATGAGGTGAAAATTCTAATTGTCAGAAAAATAAGATGCATTTTTAATACATTCTTTTTGTTTTAAGATTATGTCTGTGTTTGTAAGTTTATGCTATTAGGAGCAAAAGCCAATGATGTGAAAATACTAGTAGTCAGAAAAATAGTTCCATGTGGACCCCTGGTTAGAAGCTGAGCAAGGAAGACTCAGGATTCGTTTAACAAAAATGATTTTCAATTGCCTGTAGCAAGTACATATCTGTGTATCCCCAAAGCACTGTGCCGTAATTGACCACAGAGGTAGCTTTGCTGCTGGATATTTTTAGAATGAAGTCTATTAGTTATGTGTTAAGCTTCACCATGAGGCGAGACACCCCACACATGCTTGCATAAACTTGAGAGAAGGTTTATTCATGTTTGCATATGGTACAAAGTTAGACAAAAAACATACCCCTAGTGTGGTGAATCGTGGGAATTCGTCCCTTCTCCCTACGGGGACGTCCTCCCTTGTGGCTTGGGAGGTGAGCCCGCTCCACAATACACTCCCTAGGGGTAGATGCGAGTGTGACCTCTCCTGGAGAGACTCCCCCTTTGGGCATAAGGGCTTCCGTTCCCAGGAGGAACTCTCTAGAGGACAATGATATGATATGACATTTATAAAGCGCCTATAAACAAGTGTTTCGAGGCGCGACGAGGCAAGGAAGGGGAAACAAAGGGAAGACAGAAACAACGATCTTACTAGGCCAGGTGACATTGGGAATTGTGCAAGTGCAGGGGAGGGGGAAGGGGAAAATGCGGGGGCGAGGGGGCAGTGCAGTGCATAGGATAACAGTAAAATAAATAAGACAATAAATAATAAATAAATAAAGTGCGGCCCGCTGGTGGTAAGTGCAAGGGTAAGTGGAGACATCTGGTGTCAAGTGCTAGGAGGGGCTGTAAGGATACAGAAATAGTCCCCAAGTGCAAGGGATGCCAGGGGGGCAGTGCAGGTATGCAACTGGCGGGGAGGAGACTTGGGCATGAGATCAGAGGGTAGCCAGGTGAACCAGTGCTGTTTCAGATTCAGCCAGGAGATCAGCAGGGGAGAGGAGGAGAGAAAGCAGAAGCAAAGAGGAAGGTCTTGAGGTGCTTCAGGAACCGGAGATGGTTCCCCTCAAGTTTTAGAGTTCCAGAGGGAGGCCACAGCAGAAGAAAGAGCTCTACCACCAACTTGCTGCTTTGAGAAGCGACTAACCCTGAGGGAGTTGGCGGCGATGAGCGAAGAGTCTGAGAAGGAAGATATTTAGGAAGAGAGAGTTGAAGGTATTGAGGCCCCAGGCCCCAGAAGGCCTTGTGGACAATGAAGAGGGTTTTGAACTTAATCATCTACGCCACTGGGAGCCAGTGCAGAGATTTCAGTCCTGCAGAGATACGATCCCTGGACTTGAGGTCAAGTACAAGTCTGCAGTCCTGTTTTGGATGAGTTGCAGAGGGCAGAGAGTAGAGGCAAGCAGATTTAGAAAGATGCTGTTGAAGTAGTCCAGCCTAGAGAGAACCAGAGCTCTGGAGACAGCGAGCTTCTGGGGGAAGGAGAGGAAAGGAAGAGGAGGTACAGCTCGTAGTGTGACTTCTTAGAGACGTCAGAGATGTGAGGAGAGAAGGAAAGTGTGGAGTCAAAGATGACCACAAGGTTTTTAGACTCACAGGTGGGAGACCAGAGAGTGACAGGAAAGGAGGGCACAGGTGTGCCGATGAGGAGAATCTCAGTCTTACTGCCATTAAGGCAGAGATAGTTGGCGGCACACCACTCCTGTATGGCGGACAGTCAGAGATGAGAGAGGGAGAAGAAGTGGCAGAAGGGAGCCTGAAAATGAATTGAGTGTCATCCGCATAGCACTGAAAGTTGGTGCAAAGAGCGGCAATGCAGTGGGCAAGTAGTGCCAGGTATTGGTTGAACAGCCAGGGAGAGAGGTTAGACCCCTGAGGAACACCAGGGGTAGAGATAGAGGAGAGGTAGGACCCAAGTTGGACCTGGCGGGTCGGTCAGAGAGGAAGGCAGTCAGCCAAGCAAGGGCCTGATCGGTGATACCCAGGTTATCACAGAGGTGGTGGAGCAGGATGGCATGGTTGACCGTGTCAAAGGCAGAAGAGAGACCAAGTATGATGAGGACACAGGGGGTGTTTGAATCAAGGTCAGAGAGCAGGTCTTCACCGATGTTCAAGAGAGCAGTTTCTGTGCTTCTGGCAGCTCTGAAGCCAGACTGATGGTCATGGAGACAACCAACAGATTCAGAGTGAAGATTGAGCTGGGTGATGGACAGCTTTTCCAGGAGTTTGCCGAGGAAAGGAGGGATGGACGATAGTTAGCAGGGCAGGAAGGGTCGGCAGAGGGTTTCTTAAGAGGAGGGTGCACAAGGGAATGCTTCAGGGAGGATGGGAAGACTCCAGTGGCGAAGGAGTGGTTGCAGAAATCAGCCAGAGCAGGAGCCAAAGTGTCAATGTGGTCCTTGATAGTTATGGAGTAACAGGGGTGAGCCTGTTTTGAAGAGACTTTCTAGAAACCTTGTCTGAGGAGAACAGGGGAAAGGCAGAGAAGGAGGGAGGAGAGGTGGCCAAAGAAGGGCCAGAGGAAGAGCAGGGAGTAGTGGGAGGAGGGGGAGAGGAAGAGAGAGAGGACAGGGTGTCCTCAGTTTTGGAGATACAATGAGAAGCCGGGGCCATGCAGAGGGCCTGGAAGGGGACAGGAGAGGTAGACACTGCAGCCGGATTGGCCAGCTCTTTGCAGATTTTTTGGCTGAGTTGTTAGATGCCGTACAGACGCAGGCTTGGATGTGGGCTCTCTTCTTGGTGTGGATGGAGAGCCGGTATTGCCTTTTGAGCAGACGGCAGGCCAGTTTGTCAGAGGATGTACCGGAAGCACACCATTTCCTCTCAGCCACCCTGCACTTGCGTTTAAGGGTGACGAGGTCTGATTCGTACCAAGAGTTGCACTTTGCTTTGGGCTTCAAGCGGATCCTCTTGACAGGGGCAAGAACATTGAGAGTATCAGATATAGCAGAGTGGAGCATGGAAAGGGCTGTGTTAGGGTGTGAGTTAGCCAAGGGGGGAGGGTGGGGTGAGAAAGTGGTGGCGAACCCTCAACTGACATACGCCTCATGGGTCGGATAACCGAGAAGGTAGGTGGCAGTGCTGGAGGAGGCTTGGCCTGAGGGGTAGAGAGTGTGAGATGGGAGGAAAGGAGAAAGTGATCACTCCAGGTGAGAGGGATATAAAGGGGAAGTTCTGAAGAGATTGGAATATCCACAGTGTGCACTGCAGAGTGATTCAGGCCAGGGGGAGACTAGAGAGTGAGAGAGAGAGTCGCAGAGGTCACAAAAGAGTCCAGAGGAAGGAAAGGAAGCATCCAGGTGGATGTTAAAGTCTCCAAGAAGGAGGAGTTGAGTGGTTGAGACCAGGAGGGAAGAAGAGAGGTCTGCCCACTCAGAGAGGAGGGAGGAGATCTGACCAGGTGGTCGATAGATGGTAGCCACAGTTAGAGAATGGCTAGGAGGGAGAGAGCCTGCAGACAAGGCATTCAAAAGAGTAGTCCTGCATAGGAATGACAGAGGCAGGGATCCACTCAGGGAAGATCAGAGCTACACCCCCTCTGGAGCAGTTGGATCTGGGAGCGGAGAAGAACTTCTAGCCATCAGGGAAGAGAGTGTCAAAGCTTGTGAAAGAGCTGCCCATGATCCATGTCTCGGTGAGACCGAGGACATCGAGGTTAAGTTCCTCCAGGAGGCAGCAGATGTCAGAGGAGTGTTAGACAGCTGAGCGAGAGTTTAGAGTGCCAATATGGAGAAGGTTGCCATCCTTGAAAGACTTCCGGGGAGGGGTACAAATCAGTGATATGCCCTGTGGAGGTGTAGAAACAGCCCGAGGGGGGGGCAGAATAGGAAGGAGATGGCAAAGTAGCCAAGGAGGAGACAGCAGGGGTAGGTGAGGAAGCCATGGACGAGAGAGAGGGGACAACAGGCGAAGAAAGAAAATTGATGAGGCGCAGAAAGAGTCTATCAAAGAGGAGAAGGTTGGCCTGAGGGCCTTGGACAAAGACGGTACCATTCAAGTAAACATTAATGATCACCTTAGAGAGTGGAAGAGGAGGCATCCAAAATAACATCTTTAAACCACTCTGATGACAATATCTGTGAAGAGAAGGCCTATATATGTTATTGCCAACACAAAATGGCAAATCTCTTTCTATGCCTTCCATTCAATTGGGACGAGGAAGAGTACCCACAACAGAAAGAGAAAAAGGATCATAGAATTGTGCAGGGGAAACCCCATGGCTATGTCAATCCAAAAGGGGGAGGAGCCTGGGGAAATAAACGAAGAGCCCATGAGTTTCAAAACGGCACACGCTCTGACTCCACAGCAAAGCCGATGTGAGACATGCAGCACCATGGAGATGTCAGAGGCCGAGAGGCGACAGGCGTGCTACTGTCGGTAGCAAAGAAGTCGGGGAAAACTGAAGCTGGATGCGTGGCGTCCTGAACCAGAGAAAGAGAGAGAAACCGAGACTGGTCGCATGACCACAAGAGGACCTCGCAACAACACTGAAACCATTCTGATACAGCCGACTTGGTACAAGCCAATGTCTGAGATACCAGTTCGCCATCTAAGACAAACGAACAGAGGGATAAGAACCTGGCAAAAAGACAAGAAACACCAGGATAGCAGGAGAAAAAGTAAATCCTCAACGTATGAAAGCCCTGGTGACGTTAGCCTTAAAAACAGCTGGTTATAGGGATAACAGGAGACCCGGAAGAGTGAATGAAGACCATTGCTACTGGAATGCTCATACTCGTCACAGTCAAGAGAATACCTAGCAAGAGTGAATATGAATTATTGTTGGGCCACTCATACTCATCTCAGTCTCGATGAAAGTAATGTATAGCTAGTGCAAAGTGAAGTGGAAGAGATATATCTTGGGAATTACCCAATTCCTAATCATTCATACCAAGAAGGCCTAAGTGGAATCACAGAGCAGGTTATAAAAGAGAAACCTGAGAACAGGCTGGACTTTGTAAAGAAATATACAGACAAAGAGAAAAGGGAGATCAAAGTCTATTAACTATTTAGGAAAATAAGGAAGAGCCCAGAGGAAAAGATACTTTTTGGATAAATTCACCACGGGAGAAGAGAAGGACCCCCTAGTATAGAAGAAAATAAGAGAAGAAGCAAACGTCCAAAAGAATAATAAATGAACTGTATGAACTGATAAAAGTGATCACTAGAGATTATCTGAAAATCATCTATTGAAAAGTGACTGAATGATAAACCATCAAGCCTTAGGAAAAGGGAGACATTCTCATGACTTTTGATTTGTCAAAAAGAGTGGTAGGGTCCGATAGGTTAGAGTCAGATGGTGGACACTTTCATTTATAGTCCCAACTAGCACCGTAGCTAGTTTCATTAGGTAAGGATGCTTTGTAGAATAGGGAAAGGCATGCTTCATCTATTTTCTTTAATTAACATACTAGTGAAATGTCTAATCGGAGTCTGTGTCCTCCTTCTGACCTACCACACTAGATATTCAAATTCTAAAACTTTTTGAATGTTTATATCATTACTGCACATGGAGTGTAATTTAGGTGGTTGTCTTCCTCTATGGCATACCATAACAACTGATATTTGTACATTTACTTTAAGATCAAGCCCACCCATACATTTATTGTAATCAGTGATGGGTTTTTGGAGTGCGCGTGTGGTGTGCGCAATCAACACTGTCCTGTCCGCGTAGGTTGAAAGTGGAAGAACTCTATTCCCCCATCTTGGTACATCGGTGTTGAAGCCAACAGAACCCCATACAAACCATTTATATCAATGCTAAATAGTAAGAGTGCCAGGACACAGCACTGTCACACCCCTACCTCCACAGAGAAACAGTCTGTGCAGTGGCCTTTCTTCCCACTTCTGACGCAACCTTGTGTTTTCCGATGGAGCCTGATTAAAAATGTAATGATGCCCGCCAGGCATGTCATAGACCTGAGCGCCTGCCATAGCTTGATTAGATTTACTTTGTAAAAGGCTGTGTTCTGGGCCATGAAGGCCAAATAAATTAGCTCCTTTTTCATGAAAGAGAGTGAGCCTCTCCTAGGTATATATATTTAGCGACTGCTCACAGGTACCCAGCCTAGCTCTAAATCCCAACTGTATGGGGGATAACATACTATTTAATTCCATCCAACCTTCACTTTTGGCCAGAAGGACCCTTCCGAATATCTTGAAGAGTGAGTCTAGAAGGGAAATCAGTCTGTATGAGCCTGGGCTGTCCCTATGGCCTTTTTTAATGATTGGTTGGGTTATTGCACAGTACTGGTGATTCCGTGTTGATAATTGCATTAAAACCAATTGTTAATATTGGCGCCCAAGAATCTATTTCAGCAGCGAACAAATTGTCAGGAATACTATCAGGACCTGGTGACCTATTAAGATTTTGGCATTGTATGGCCCTAGTGACTTCCTCAATGGTAAACTCAATGCCATTGCCTAAACTCCCACCTTGATGAAGGATACCCTCCTGAGCAGCTGATGTTGATGGATCACTCCACAGAAATCAGGGCCGGCTCTGTAGTGGCTAGCAAAGTAATCCACCACACTTGGACCGGGATCATTGTTTACAACCATTGATGGTTGTATTTATAATACGGGCCAGATTCACTAGTTCCCAGAATGTTTGTGTGGTCTTTTGTTCGGAGGCATTTGCTAATTCCGTCCAAGCATTCATTTCTAGTTCTTTCTTCCTCTCAGCAATGATTTCTTCATGAGAGGCTCTCGCCTCTCTGATTAAGTGCTTGGAGCATTGGGATTTTACCCTAACCGTGCAGTCCGACCTCTTTTTGTTACGCCATGTGGCTGTGAATGCATTTGCTATGTTAGAGGTTAAAGTGACCCCTTTGGTGTATTGAACTGCAGCACAATCATATAGCGGTCACTAAATATATCTTCAGCCACGTAAAAATCAGAGATTAAGTCCCGCTACTTCATTATGAAACATAAATACTCAATTGATGAGCTGGCTTGGGTTGAAGTGAACTTGACCTTGCCTGGGCTATCATTGGGAAAGCAACCATTCGTTGCTCTCATGACCCAGTCATACAAAATAAACAACAATCTTAGCCCGACCGCAGTAATGTCGACGTCCACCATGACTGGCTTCGGTATCCCTGCCATGAAATTGTCTGTCTCATCAAAAAGACTACCATTTGCACATCTTTAGAGTGCATTAGACTTGAATTGGGCTTCACATCTCTGTCTACCTTGCTGCAAATGAGAAGAAGTACACTGTTCACACGCATGTATATGTCCTATGATAATGCACACTCCGCCTTGTAGGACTAGTCTTTACAATTTGAAGTGATAAAAAAGCAAATTATTGATAAAGCATGAACATCGGACTGGTGCGCTAATATCACAATCATTCCTGGAAATAGTTTTTTAAGCTATGTTAGACAAGCTTTTCCCATTTTGCAACCACAGAAGTATTTAACACAATTGCCTTCACGAGCCACATTATAAGTATGGCGGTCCAGAAATAAGGCAGCCAGTAGCAACGTACCAGCACCTTTTCCAGACCGCTATAATCCAACAATGCCGGTAGGGGTCCGAGATCCCCCGGCAGGCCTGACCTGCCGGGTTTTCAGACCCCTTCCGGCATGGTTGTCACCGAAGCACCGGCACCGTTATGGGACTCCATGGTAATGCGGATGAACCGTTACCGCCAGCGCTTGTAATATCCCAGTGGCACTGGGATATCAGGCGGCAGTAACGGGGTTGCCGCCAACCTCGTAATGAGGGCCAATATCCTTGTTTATATTTTTATGTATGAAATATTGAATTAGATTTGTATCCTGATATTTTATGCCTGCGACTGATTCTGTTCTTATTGTTTACCAGGAAGATCGGTGTCATTAGAATTTTGCAATTATGGAATACTATTGTAACCCTTTTAGAGTAGATGGAAGGAATGTATCCTTCTAAGAAAGTTTTAGGCTTGGATGTTATTTAAACGCTTGGTTTATTCTGTATTGTTATTTAATGTTTATTATTTTTGTGTATGTCATTTAGTCATATAGAGTGGAAAGGTTACATCTAAATAAATCACACATAAATAAAAACAAAGTAGTGCTTGTAGAGAGGAGGTCCTAACCATGCTTAACAGATGATACGAGACAACCACCGACTAGCCTGCGGTGTCCCCAATAGTGTCATAAGAGCCCTATTGGTCACTCAACCCTGATCATAAGCGAGGGCTCTACTTAGACCGCGCTGAGAGAGTTTGGATAATGGCTGGAGGCAAAGGTGTGCAGAGTGAGCACAGTAAGTCAGGAGTGCAGGAAGAAGGGGGAGTGAGAAAGAGTGACGGAGGAGGAGTAGAACAAGAACATTACAAAAGGTTAGAGTCGGAGGGGAAAGCGCGAGGAAGGAAACGGAAGAGGACCAGCATGCTAGAGAAAGGCTGGGATTGGGGAAGAGCTAGAGAAATTATGACTGGGAAGCAAGAAGAAACATCAGGGAAAGGCTGGGAGGTGGAGGTGAGCTAGAGAGAAGCAGGAAATGAAGGTGAGAATGTCATCAGAGGAAGATTGGAATTGGAGAAGAGAAGGAGGCGAGAAAGATACAGTGCTCGAGAGATGAAGAGAGCGAGAATCACCCCGAAACTGATCAAGATCACACAGTTTCTGGGTTGGCAGGGAAGGTCCCTTCCTTGCCTATGGCTTATGGAGGTTTTAATTATGATCATGGTCCACACACAGGTCGAGAGTTAAGAGGAAGATGGACATGGGGCTAATTTCACAGACACAGGGGGAAGATGTAAGCACCTGGAATTATACAAGGGAAGGAACATGGGATGCAAGAGAGAACAAAAAGGACAATATCTGGTGTGTAGCCTGGCAGTGGAGTGCGCTGGCTGTGGCAAACTGTCAGCAGCCAAAGGCCTTGGCCCAAGCCCAGGCTACGATAACTGGAAAACCTGAGTCTGTGGTGGGCTCTTCAAGAATGCTGAGCCTGTAGTGCGCTCCTGAGAATGCTGAGCCTGTAGTGGGCTCCTGAGAATGCTGAGCCTGTAGTGGGCTTCTCAGCCAGTGAGAACCATGTGCCTATAGTGTGCTATGGGGATCCCTGTGGTGGGCTCCTGAGAACCCTGAATGTGTGGTGGGCTCCTGAGATCCCTGAGCCTGTGGTTGGTTTCTGAGAACCCCACACCAGTGGTTGACTCTGGACCCTAAGTACAGCCCTCAGCTGGGTGGCATGACAACAATGACTATAGCCTGAAAATTCACCATGTATATACTAGGAACAAATAGACACACATTGCTCCGAATGGATCAGAGTAGGGGAGCGTCAGCCATTCCTTGAGCTGCAAGCCTAGGAGGGCCAAGGTTAACACAGATGATGAAAGAGGGGTTGTTCACCCTTTGGAATCTTCCAGGAACTCTGGGTGACTTTGTGTAAATGATGCAGGAAGAGGCTTCTTTGACCACAAAATGTTATAGACTAGGGACCCTGGACTAAGGGCCTTGGCCCTACATTAATAAAGGGTTTGATCCACCCCCGATGCACGAGATCAATGATGCCTACATTCTGACACCCGTTGTTAATAGGGTGCATCATATGTTCCTGTACGTGAGCGCCATGCATTGCACCTTCACTTGTGGCAAAGTGTTTTGGGGTTTTTATTTATTAATTTATTGGACATTTGTATGGTGCCTATACACATGTGTTTCAAGGCGCCACAAGGCAAGATGGGGTGGAGGGACATGGGAATCAAAAAGTTGAACAACAAAAACAGTTATATTGGCCTTGTGACAATCCTACCGTGCATGTGCATGACAAGGTTGTAAGTGCAAGGGTTTAGAGGGAGAAGTGCAGGAGTGGGGTTGCCCCAAGGGTGGGGGCAGGCAAATGCTGGGCGGGTCAAGGTGACAAGTGGAAGAGGGGGGAAGGGAGGATGAGTGGGTTGGACATGGAGAACCAAGTTGGGCTAGTCTGGGAAAGGGAGCCTGAGGGCAAGTGCTGGCAAAGGATGCTGGGGGGCTGGTAGGGGTGGTCTGGCCCCTGTATGACTCTGAATGGACCGGGTCACAGCAGCAGATGGAGAGTTAGCATGGGAGGAGGAGAGGGAAAGAAGAGGAGAAAAGGAAAGTCTTGAGAAGTTTCCAGAACTTAAGAAGATCTGGCTCAAGTCTGAGAGGGGAGGGAGGCTGTTCCAGACGGAGGAGCCAGCAGAGGAGAGGGATCTACCTTCGACTCTCTGCTTGGAGAAACGTTTAACCTGCAAAGAGTTGTAGCCAGAAGACCGAAGGACTCTGGCCTGGTGGTATTTAGGGAGGGGAAGCTGGATGTAAAGAGGTCCCAGGCCCCAGACATCCTTGTGGACGATGCATAGGGCCTTGAATTTGATCCTTGTGGTCACCGGGAGCCAGTGGAGATATTTCAGGGCTAGAGAGATGCGATCCCTGGGCTTCAGGCCAAGGATAGGTGTCTCGTCCTGTTCTGACCTAGTTGAAGGGGGCGAAGGGAGGAAAGAGGCAGGTTGAGGAAGAGGCTGTTGCAGTTGTTGGGCTAGAGATAACCAGGGCTCTGGGGACGTTGTGTTTCTGGGGGAAGGTGAGAAAAGGTAAAATGCCCCTGAGGAGATGCAACTGAAAATTTGACTTCTTGGCAAGGTCCATGATGTGTCGAGAGAAAGAGACAGAGGAGTCAAAGATGATCACAAGATTTTTTGCCTCACAAGTGGGTGAGGGGAGAGGACCCATGGAGTCTGGCCAGAGAGTGGGGGGGAAACAAGGAGCAGGCGTCCAAATGAGAAGGATCTCTGTCTTACTGGCATTAGGCAGAGATCATTGGCAGAGCACCATGCCTGAATAACAGTCAGGCAGTCAGATATGTGGGAGGAGGAGGGGGTAGGAGAAGGCAACTTAGAAGAGAGATGTGTGCCGTCTGCCTAACACTGGAAATGAGGGGAAAAGCGTAGATCAGGTCGGTGAGAGGGGCAGCTAAATGTTGAAGAGCCATGGCGATAGGATAGAGCCCTGAGGGACGCCACAGGTAGATAGTGAGGTGGAGGAGAGACATGGACTCATTTGCACTTGCGAAGGTCAGTTTGAAAGGAAGGAGGTCAGCCACGCCAGTGCCCAGTCTGTGATAAGGGTAGCATGGAGACGGTTTATGAGGATGGAGTGGTTGACTGTGTCAAAAGCAGATGAAAGACTGAGCAGGATCATAACAGAGGATTGTTAGAGTCCTGGTTAGAGAATAGGTCTTCACAGGTGTTCAGGAGAGCGGTTGCCATGCCTGGTGGTCATGGAGGCAGCCAGCCATCTCGGTGTGGTGTGTCAGTTCGGGGATGATCAACATCTCCATGAGTTTGCCCAAAAAAGGGGTGTTATAGATAGGGCGATAGTAGGGCCAGCAAAAAAGGGTCAGCAGACAGCTTTTTTAGATAAGGTTGCACAAGAGAGTGCTTAAGGAGTTGAGGGAAGGAACCAGTGGCAAATGAGTGGTTGCAGAGGTCATCCAAGGCTGGAGCGAGAGAGGGGATGTTGTCCTTGATGGTTCTGGTGGAAAAGGGGAGCACCTGTTTAGAGGAGAGCTTCACAGAGCAGACAAATCTGGACATCTCATTTGGTGCAATGGGAGAGAAAGAGGTGAGTATGGGGGTGTAGAGGGGGGCCAATGGAGGTGAGAGAACGGGGAGAGGAAATGTAGCAGATGACAGAGAGGACAGGATGTCCAGAGATTTGGAGGAAAAGTGGGCGACCAGTGTAGAGCAGAGGGCCTGGGAGGGAGGAGGAGAGGAGGAGAATGCAGTAGGATTGGCAAGTTCCTTGCAGATTTTAAAGAGTTCATCAGTGTTATTGGTGGCTCCAGAGATGTGGGGTTGGAGTAGATGGAGAGAGGGTATTGCCTTTGGAGTAGGTTGGCATTCCAGTTTGTCAGAGGATGAGCTAGATGCCTGCCACTTTTACTCTGCAGCTTTGCACTTGCGTTTCAAAGCGATCAAGTCGGAGTCATACCAAGAGTTGCATTTGGAGGCAAGCTTCATGTGGATCCTCATGACGGGGCAAGGCTGTCCAGGGTGTTGGAGATGGAGAGATGGAGTTTAGCTAGAACAGAGTCAGAAGGAGAGTCTAAAGAGGGGGCAGAGGAGGGATGAAGGAAGATGCAAATGCAGCGACTGATGCACGCTTCATCGGTCGAATGACGGAGAAGGAGACTGGCAGTGCGCCCGAGGCATCAGGAGAGGAGGTCAAGGTGGGAAGAGAGGAGAGAGTGGTCAAACCAGGAGAGAGGGATAGTGAGAGAGTTGAAGAGAGGGATGTTTGTTGAGATCAGAGCATCCTACTTGTGTCCGGCAGAGTGGGTTGGGCCAGAGGGAAGGCTAGTGAGGGAAAGTGTGACTTAGAGTTTGCGGAAGAGATCTGTGACCACATCAGGAGAGTCAAGATGGATGTTGAAGCCCCCACAGAAGATAGGTTTGGGGAAGGGAGGCAAGAAGAGAGGAGGACAGGTTGGCCCGTTCTGAGATGAGGAGGGAGGACGGTCTGGGGGGTCTGTAGATGATAGCGAGAGTAAGAGTAAATGTAGGTGAGACAGACAGCCGGCAGACTAGGCTTTCAAAGGATGAGTAGGTTTGAGTGGGGATGATGGAGGCAGGAACCCAATCAGGTAAAATCAGAGCCACTCCACCACCAGGCCGGGAGGGCCTGGGATTGGGCAGGATCTTGCAGTTCTCAGAGAGAAGTGTCAAAAGCAGTGACTGAGCTGACATTGAACAACATTTCAGTGAGAGCGAGGATGTCAATGTCAAGGTCTTCAAGGAAGTGACAGATGTCAGAGGAGTGTTTGATAGCAGAGCGAGAATTGAGGGTAGCTAAGTAAAGCTAGTTACCCCCTTTTAAAAGATTTTCATGGGGGGCACAGGGGTGGAGTGCCACCAGGGGGAGGAGGGTAGAGAGGCAATGAGAGAAGGAGGGGGGGTGAAGATAGAAGGAAGATACCTGTCAGGAAGGAGGAGGTAGGGCTGAGATCCCTTGCCCATGATAGTGCCACCATGATGGACATTAATGGTGCATTTGGAAGATGGGACGTGAGCCAAGAGCACTTCCCATCTGGTGCTGCCTGTAATGGGTGAGGAGGAGAAAGGGGAGAGGACAGAGACCATACTGGGGGGGGGGGGGGCAATAGGTTAGCAGAAGGAACATCAAAGATAATGTCAGTGATTGCCTGGAGGAAGCATGCATGTGGGTGTCTGCGATGGGCAGACCAGGGTTGGAACTCAGGAGGGCCTCTTTTAGTTTCTTCTTTCCTGACGGTGTGAGAGAGGGAAGATATGAGATGGAAAAGCATTTTGAAAAGATAAGGGAGACAGGGAGCTCCATGGGGGCCGAGGCAAGTGGGGGAGGAGCCAGAGGATAGCAGGGGGTAGGATCGGAAGCACTATGCAAAGTAGAATCACTCCAGGCGGCCAAGCAGACATAAATCAGTGAGCACTCTCGAAATATCCAGATTTACAGATCATTAACAAATTGGTAAGTACACCTAATTTGGATTTTAGTCAGAAAGCACTCAAAAGCAGTAAAAAAGGTGAATGCACAATTGGAAGCACACCTGAGAATAGAAAAGAGTTGACATTATTTGTTTTCTTTTACTTTTGAAGCAGGGCATTAAGAGAGCAGAAGAGAAGCAAACAATAAGAGGCATATCACGATGCATAGTGCTGTTGGTCAGAGATTATTGGTTACAGGTTAGGCAGGTAGGAAAGGGAGCAGGCAGCATTGAGCAGTCATAGTGACCAGGGGGTGGAGGGTGGACCAATGAGATCCATAATTGCTTAACAGGGCAGTTGAAGTCAAGTTTTTGTTTGTGGTCAGAGCGGGTGGGGGCCAAGTCTGCAAGAATCCTTTGGGAGTGATGCTGAGTAGCTGCTGGGAGAGGTGCTCGCTCCAGTTCCAGACAGAGTAGACCCTGTGGCCTTCGGAAGATGGCCTTGGGAAAGGGGCCAGCTCTCTGCCTGCCGGCTCCACTGTTGGTTGGATAAGTTGATGAAGGTCCAGCCAATCTGTGTGGCTGCCGACCTGGAGGGGCCGCTGCAGCCTGCAGATGCGCCACTGAAGTACTGCAGGTGCATTTCCTAGCATCCGAGGCCCAAGTGGGCAGTACGCCTCCAAAGGGACCCCACATTGAGTACCTCAAACTTCAAGGTGAGGCACAATTATGATCCCATGGTATTTACCAATTTACTGCATGCAGTAAACAAGAAATGCACCCTCAGACCATTATGCTGACTACCAGTAAACACATGCAGTAAAAAATACTGTGCTTTTAATTTGAAACTGCATTATGGTAATACTGAACCCACAGATAGAGTATAAGGTCTGGGGCAGGCAAAGAACTGGGCAGACTAGGTTTGAAATGGTAGGTATTTGTGGTTGTCTGTCATGGAGTGGTGTAGATGTTTGTAAGCAACAGGTTCATGCATAAGGGGGGGTTGATAGGTTGTAATCTTCATCCTGCAGCCATTAACAAGTAACTGGACAGAATACCTTTGTATCCTTTTTTGAATTTGTGTTAAGAGCCAATTTAAATCTTAGGATGAAAGTATATTTTCCTGCAGAAAGTGGCCCTATGGCCCGTCTTTGTGACTATGATTTTGATCTTTTGTGCCTTACTGAGGTGTACTTGGATACTACACCAGACTCACCATGGCCGCTATCTAGTTTTTTATGCTGCACCAGTCCTCATCGTATTGATCTAACACCACAGAGGCGTGTACAAAGAGGAGCCTATTGTGCCCTTGCCAGGGGTATCTAAAGGGTCTTTTAGAGAATAGACAGGCTAGTAGAGGAGGATAAAGGGAAATGGTAGGGAAAGTCAGTCTAGAAGGACAGCAGCATAGTGCAATATCATAACAGGGCAAATGCTTAATGATTCTGAGACTCAGTGAAGTACAGAAATGAGTGTGTGATGGACTTGAGATATGCTCCAGCGTAATCTTGAAGGACGGAGGCTTGTTGGTCCAAAAGATGTTTCTGTGACCTGACAGACGCTAGAGCGATAAATGTAGGATTGCCTAGCAGACTGTCAGAAGTGACACGAGGTGTGTGAGCCATCCCTCAGAGTATTATACTTGCACAGCCGCAACCTGAAGCACTAGTGCAATGGGCGGCAATAGTGTACAATTCTGATAATGTAGTATATTGTCTGAGAGGTCTGTAGCTGTACAGGTTGCGGTTGCTGTACAGGGGGCTGTATGTGTATGGCATGAGTGTTGCTTGATTAGCCCTTTATGGCACATTAATTCCACTTCAAACAATTGAGTAGGGTGGGAAGTCTCTGGGGCTGCAGGCCAACGATGTAAGCACCAGTGCATCCAGGGGTCTGCTCTGGAGCACTCCTTGGGCAGTTTATAGGAGAGAGAAATGGGTGTACCTTTTGACACTTCCATGTTAGGCTGCACAGTAGGACACAATCAGAAAATGGACAAGATGGCATCTGACTTCCTTTTATTTTTCCAACAAAAAACTATGATTCAATTCTGTAAAGGAAATATCAAAAACCTCTTGTCTGAATGTCTTTGCAAAACCAGGCTAGTTCTCTATCCTGAATCTTAGACTAACCTGAGCTTTGTCACTACCGCTATTAACGAACAAATCACAAATCCAACAAAAGATGCACTTGGGACCTCGTAATTGAATTGCGGCTCGTTTCTGACTCCCACCCTGTAATTACTTTTCAACAGAGATCCTTACCCCTGGTGCACAGCCAACGGCTGAATGTCCCCGGTCCGCCTTTTTTGGGGACCAGTTGGTTTGTGTGCTTCCCCCTGTAGTGATGGCATGCCTGGTACTCTTTACCAAGAAAGTTCTGGACTTTCTTGCCCTCGAGGCAGCTCTTGGATTTCACACCACCTTGGATTTGAGGTCTTTCTCACCCCGCTTTGGGAGACAGTTTTGCTCACCCTGCCTATGGGGTTTGTTTCCCTTACCCCACCTTGGGATCTGATCTCGCTCATCCCGCCTTGCTGTCTTGGTTCTTTCACACCACCTGGGTTCTGGTTTCTTGCACCCTGCCTTGGCGTCTTGCTTGTCTCACCCCTCCTTGGGATCTAGTTGCTCTCACCCCACTCTGGGGCTTGATTTTGTTCACCCCGCCTTGGGGGTCTAGTTTCCATCACCCCACTTTGGGGGTCCTGCCTCTTTCTCCCTGTCTTTGGGTCTGGTTTCTCCTCCCGTCGCATGGTTTTGTGCCTCCCACATTGGGGTATGGTTTCTCGCAACCTGAACTCGGTTCTTGCTTCTTGCACCACATCTTCGGATCAGGTTGGGCCTTGGCTCCCCTCTGTCAGTTCACCAGAGTCACCACGTGCTTCTCTTCTCATTGTGGTGCTCCTCAGGAGAATTGGGGAGCTCGGTCCTGGCGTCACCAGTTCCTCTGCGTTTTCTTCATTTTTGGATTCTGCCGGAGTTTGTGACTGTCTACCATGGGTTTCATGCAGCTCTCCGGTGCCAGTTCCTCGCCCCCCCTGCTGTCTGGCGGCTTGTGTTGCATGTTGTTGCCCTTGCACAGGCATTCCCGGGTCCTCCTCTGGCAGGTCTGCCAGCATTCCTTGTGATCGGCCTTGGTCAGCACGCCACACCTGGCATACTCTCTCGTCTTCCTATCCCAGTTCCCAGGGGGAGGCTTCCGTGTATCTTCCCTCTGCTAGGTAGTGGGACTTCCCAGGGTTTTCCAATCCCAGCAGATCCTGTGCACACAGATAATAAGAAACAACACCAACCATCCTTACAAGATGTTTCCTGTCATTAAACAGTTTAACTCCCATGTAGCCAACAAAGGTAGTATTGTCCTAGGGGGTCTGGTCTGTGTTCCTTACTTGCATTTTAAGTTCAGGCATGACTACGATGGATGATTGGTTGACATCTGTGTAGACCTGAGAAGTGGCAGATGCTATCACTAGGTTGGCAATCTTTACCACATCTCTGCTAACCAGTGTCATAAAGCACTCAGCTGCCATTGTTATTTCATTGGCTGTAACTGTTGTGTTCTCTGCCTGGAGACTCACTCGCTTCACTCTGGTCCACCAATGCAAGATTCCGGCAGTTACTCGTGCACACAGGTGAAAGAGCAGAAAGTCCTCAGGCCGTGAGGTAAGCTTGCGAGCTGTTTCCGTTCCATAAACCAGACCTCACTCTTAAGATGTACTGGCGGTGCCCTTACTGGCGGGCTTGTGAAATACATGACCTGGAGGTATTTACTGCTTTGAGATCCATGATGTAAACCATCTCCATAATGTGCACAGTCTTGTGTAAAACACACAAGGCTAGGGATGGACTGGGGAGCCGGGGGAATCCATTATGTAGCTCCTCTGTGGCCTGTCGTCATGTCTAGTCCAAGATGGCGCCCTTCATTAGTTGTATTATGCCCTCAGCAAGGTGGCGACCATTTGCTTCCGGGTCACTATGAAGTTGTATATTGGCACATCTTGGATTTGGCAGTGGAATCAGATGCAGGGAAGAACTCAGTAATAGACTCAGTGCAATGTATTGTAATGTGGTTGCCAGTCAAAGGATCGACACCAAAGGGTTGACAGGTCAAAGGATCGAATTTTTTTTAAAAATTAGTTTCATTATATATATTTTTTTAGGATTTCGTTTAGGGGAAAAAAAGTGGTTTTTAGCAAAAAAAAGGGGGATCAAGGGGGACCCCCCCCAAAAAAAAAAAATATGTGGAAAAAAAAATGATTCGATCCTTTGACCTGTCGACCCTTTGGTGTCAATCCTTTGACCTGTCGACCCTTTAGATTCGAACCTTTGACTGGCAACCGCATCACAATACATTGCACTGAGTCTATTACTGAGTTCTTCCCTCTCCTTGTCCTTGTTGTGTCTCCGTTCCTCACCACTTCCTCCAGTCTGGGTCCCTACATTGTCGACAGCTGTCCTGGATCTCCTCCATTCCTGATCTCTCCAGGATCCCCGCTCCATCAGTTTACACTATGGTGCTCCGCTCCATCAATCTACCCTAATGGGTCTCTGCTCCACTAACTCACACTCTGGGTCCTGTGGTAAGTGAGAATCAGGAGACAGACAACTCATTGTGGTTTTCATGTGATTGTTTAATTGTTGTCTCCATACACTATTCTAATGTTACGCTTCTGTTCCCTATGCTAAGAGAAAGAAACTTGTTTAAAAAGGTGCACGTCGTAAAGTCTGTTTGCCATCTAGAAACCTAAGCTAACTTGATCTTGGTCCCTACCACTAAACAGGAAAGCCTCTAACATGAACACAAAAGATATTGCAAGGGACTTCCACCCAAGTGACAAGCTCTTGGCTGGTTTCTGACCCCCACTGCATTGTGTCTGGATTAGACAAGGCTGCTCACTCTCAGCAACAGACCCTATTGATCCCCAGCAAATGGCTCTATGATTTTCACCCTCTTTGCAGATCAATAAGAGTGTTCATTAACTCTTCTCAGGACTACCCGCCTGATGTACAGGAGAATCAGGAATGTCTCTAGGTCTCTTGGTCTGCTACACAGTTCATGCCTGGTATGCAAGAAAGTGTCAGTGTCTCTGTAGGACTGAACCTCTTATGGCATGTATTGGAAGCCTTTTAGCTCCTACCCCTCCCTGGGGTTTGGAGTTTCACACCCCCTTTTGGGGTATTTGCTATTTCAGCTCCTCTTGGGCTCCTCAGTCTCTCAGCCTCTCTTGGGCTCCTCAGTCTCTCAGCCCCTCTTGGGCTCCTCAGTCTCTCAGCCCCTCTTGGGCTCCCCAGTCTCTCAGCCCCTCTTGGGCTCTTCAGTCTCTCAGGCCCTCTTGGGCGCTCCAGTCTCTCAGCCCCCCTTGGGCTATTTGGTTTCTCAGCCCCTCTTAGGCTCCTCAGTCTCTCAGCCCCTCTTGGGCTTTTTAGTCTCTCAGCCCCTCTTGGGCTCTTCGGTCTCTCAGCCCTTCTTGGGCTCTCCAGTTCTCAGCCCTTCTTGGGCTCTCCAGTCTGTCAGTCCCTCTTGGGCTATTTGGTTTCCCAGCCCCTCTTGGGCTATTTGGTTTCTCAGCCCCTCTTGGGCTCTTCAGCCTCTCAGCCCCACATGGGCTTTCCAGTCTCTCAGCCCCTCTTGGGCTCTTCAATCTCTCAGCCCCTCTTCGGCTTTTCAGTCTCTCAGCCCTTCTTGGGCTCTTCAATCTCTCAGCCCCTCTTCGGCTTTCCAGTCTCTCAGCCCCTCTTGGGCTCTTCAATCGCTCAGCCCCTCTTGGGCTTTTCAGTCTCTCAGCCCCTCTTGGGCTCTCCAGTTCTCAGCCCTTCTTGGGCGCTCCAGTCTCTCAGTCCCTCTTGGGCTATTTGGTTTCTCAGCCCCTCTTGGGCTATTTGGTTTCTCAGCCCTTCTTGGGCTCTCCAGTCTCTCAGCCCCTCTTGGGCTATTCGGTTTCTCAGCCACACTAGGGCTCTTCAATCTCTTCACCCCTTCTTGGGGTATACCCAGGTCTGTCCGTCTTTCTCCCGCATCCCTGTATTCACCTGATTTGTTGCAGTGGTATCCTTCGGGGAAAGCGCTCTCTTCAGTGGAGGTGGCAGCATGTTTCTGGCTTCTCCTTGGTATTCTGCGCTGTTGCGTGGGTGTAGGTGTTACTGCTGCTTCGGCACAGGAATTCGGCCTTAGTTCCAGCAGGCTCAGGGCGAGCCCCTTTCCGATGGGATCTCTTCTCACTGCGGCTTGCCCAAGCTTTTCCATCTCCCAAGTTCCTTCAAAGTGGCATCACTTCTCCTGGCTTTCCTGCTCCTCTGCACTCCACTCCGACTTCCTGGGACTCCTTCCTGGCTCTGCCTTCAAGAGGAACAGGCAATCCTTTACATGGCTCTGTAGGCGTCCGACTCTCACTGCTGCTCTCTGCCTTCCTGCATGCTCATATGCCCCTTTGTGTTCCTCCTTGTAAGGGAAGGCAACAATTCATAGGTCTGCAGCTTCATGGAAGATTGCAGACCAAAAGGGTCAAGAACTACACCAGACACATCAGTATGAATGTTCACAGAGTTGTCTTGTGCCAACACCACAGAGCCCAGAAAGACATTAGCCTCTTGAGATAATGGGGTCTAAGACATATCCATGTTAAGGGAATGGCCTGTCCTCTAAGGGGGCTGGGGAAAACCCCCAGCGGGATCCGTCCTGCTCTGTCCCCTAGGGATTGTTGGGTTCACCTCCCAAGTCCCAAAGGGTGTTAAGATTCTGGGCTTCTATCTCTCCCTGCTTCTCAGTGCAGATGCTCACATCAATCAGACAGTAAAGAATGGGTCATACTGTCTTCGGCTGCTGAGAAACCTGCAACCTTTCCTGTCTGCGCCCAATTGCTCCTTTGTTGCCTGGGCAGTGGTCTTGTCGAGATGAGACTACGGGAGTGCTCTGTTAGTCGGACCCAATAGGAAGAACATTCAACCCCTGCAAACCCTTAAAAATGATCCAATCTGCATTATTGAGAAGAAATCTTGAAGAGAGCACATCTTGGCTAGCTGAAGAGATCTTCATTGGCTCCCGGTTTGCACTCAGCTCGAATTTAAGGCTGCGACACTAACTTACAGTGTGTTATATGGCATTGCTCTATCGCTCCAGTCTATAGTAAGGATTTGGTCTCTTTTTACGAGCCACCGAGGAAATTGCGTTCAGTCACTTTGGTGTTGGTAAAAATTCCTAAATTCTCTCTCGCCAATGGCCAACCAGGGTGGCTAATATCTGGAATGCCCTGCCTTGGAGCTCATGCAGACAAAGGAATATGATATTTTTCGTCGGAAACTGAAGACTGCTCTATTCCTCTAATCAAAGCTCAGCCTTGATTTAATTCTGTCCCTGCCCCGCTGGACTTTCCTGCACGCTTGTCCCATTCCTGGGTTTGTCCTTTGTGTGTTTGTTTGCGCGCCATGATTCCTGCAGGCTTCGGTGCCCTATAAATAAATAAAAAATAAAAGGAGCGTGGCTCCCCATTGGGAGAGGGGGTGAATTCTGTGAATACGTCACAGTCCTGGTCCAGTAATCTACACACTGGGTTCTGCTCTCCTGCTCCAGTCCAGGGGCCCCACTCCAGTGCACTGCCATTTGGGGGCATCTTCTCGTTCCAGCTCAGTTCTGTGGTTACTCTTCCCCCTTCTACCTGTTTCTACCTGTTCCCAGCCCCTGTGTCTTTTTTCCAGCTACTCCTAGCACCCGAGTCTTGCCTGTGCCTATATCAGCCGACCTCCTCTATTCTTCATACGATTTCACCCATCTACCAAGAGAACAGAAGAGGCGCCAAGTGTTCAGCAGTTAAAATTCTCTCTACATATAGGTTTTCCTCTTGAGTTTTGCCATCCTTGGGGACATTCCTGTTCAGTCCAGGAGGAGAAGTGGGAGCTTGAATGGACACACCAAGGCAAGTAATGGGTCGGAACAAGACGGAGCACTCCTCTGGCAAACAATGTCTTGCTGGAGCGCCGCTTTGGAGGGGTGGGGCTGTGGGACTGGGTTCTATGAAGAGATAAAGGTGCCGGTAACTACAGCTCTTTTTGCCGGTGGGGTGCCTGCCTTACCTCCAGCTTTTGGCTGGAGGTAACTCAGGTGCCCCACCGGCAAACCTGTAGTCAGCCAGTCCGGTAAAGTGCCAGTATACATGAATACCAGCACGTTAATACCGGACCGGCTGACTCGGAATGAGACCCACTGTGTTACACAACCTGGCCAAGGGCCATGCCCCCTGGCCCTGCTGCCGCCTTCCTACAGCCCTGCCCCTACAAAAGGTGACAGTTCCCCCAGTAAATTTATTCCATTTACAGCACTGGAAACACCCCCTTCTCTCATGAACATGATCCCAGACATACATGCAGGTAAGGCCAGCAGGTGACAAGTGACTCCTAAATCGTAAAGCAGGTATTAATCCCCAGCACCGAGGGTCACTCCCACCCATTATCTTTTAACATGGGTTTTTGTCACTTTGGTGCAATGTAGAAAAAGTTGCACACCTGCAGAATGTTGTGTCAGGATGCCACCGCACCAAGTGCAGACAGGAGGGTGCAGTCAGAAGCACCTGAGTCTTGAGTGATGATCTTCCTCAATGGGTTTGAGGATATGTTAAGAAATGCAGAGAATAGGGAGTAGGGGACCAAGTTTATCTATATAGGGGAAAGCCACCCCTGGTGCAACCTGCTGCGGGTAGTCCCAAGGAGGGTGCATAAGTAATGTAATTGTACAATTAGGCTGTTCCACTCGACTGAGATGTTCAGGCCCTTGTTGGCAGTGTCTAGTGGATACATCCATCTTGGCACTTCCCGGAGCTGGTTGTACCTGCCGTGGTTTTCCCCTATATTTACATATACTTGGTTCTATCGTGTTCTATGTGCATCGGATGTAACCCATCTTCTCGATAGGAGGAGGGAGCAACTCCACCTCACCTCCAGTGGGTGTCATGATCTTATACGTCTGACCCCACAAGTGCAGTTAATAAAGGGTACTTTTCTCCCTCACACCCACCCATTTCCTTCCTTTTGCATATAGGCTTGGCATACAGATTTATGTCATGTCCTGGTCCCATTGACTGACACATGAGGCACTACTTCCAGTCCGCCTAAACTCGAACCACAATCCATGACACCACCCAGATGCGCTCTGGACACTTTTGAGATTAATTGACTTCATTGCCATATCTGTGCCCATGCGAGCGGTTCGCACCGTGCTCCTCAGTTGCCCGTGCTCGCATGTTCCATTCCACACCCCAGTGCGGTTCCATGGGGACCACCGGCTTCCACAGTAATTTGTGGACTGAGTGGCCTCGCTCTTTGCAGTACATGAATTTAACTGTCTTGTTATGGCACTACATAACCTGTTTGGAAGATTTATTTGTGGACCTGCACATGACATTATTTCATATGGTGCTGTAACGTTCACCTGGTATCCACAGGGACACCACTCAGCACTGGCTGGATCACTCACACTCTTGAACCTTCTCCCTTGGTAATGTTTCAGATGAGGATTGGGCCTTAATTCTTTGTACGATGCACTCTCCGTCCTGCTTCTCAATGCAGCGGCGCGTAGCTGGTGCGGGCGTGTTGCAACCTAGTTACTTCACTGGTGCGGGCCCTGTTCGAGTCCAGTCCTGCTGTGACTCCAACTCTGTTAAGGTAGGTTGTTTCTTTACAGTTTTGATATTCAGTCTCTTCTTTCTCTCTTTCCCCTTATTCTTTTGCTAATGTCTCTGTTTTTTTCCTATAGGTGTGGAAAGTGATTTTTGGTGTTGCCGTGCTGATTGGATTTGAGCACGAGTCGGTAAGCGAATGCGCGGTGTGCAGCGTTATTCCGTCAGTAAATGCGCAGTGCGCAGCGTTATTTTGCCTTTTCTTGTGCTGACCTGTGTCTCTTCTCTTGCTTGTAGGCCGCTGTGATATTCCGGAATGGATGCTGACCGGGAGACAATCAAATCAGGTAAGAGTCTTGTGGTTCCTTAATAAGAATGAGTAAGCGCTCACTAATGCTGTTTTCTCCTCTCCTTTCCAGGTTCCGGGGTTCCGGAGAAGGATGTGGCGCCTAGATGCTGGTGTTCGCTGGACCGGGTAAGCGATGGACTGAAGACAGGATGCTACTCACAGGTAAGTGCTATAGTAATGATGTTCTTGTTCTTTCAGGGTGCGTGGTTCCAGGATACGGCAGGCAAGGAACTCAGGAGACAGAGCTGGACACGGTGAGCGTCATGCTGCTAACCGCAGAGTAACGCAAAGCGTGTTCCCAGGGCTTTAAGTGGGCCGGGGCCTGCCGGGGCCGGGCCCCGGCAGTCTCCAAAAAGTGGGACTGAGCCGGGGCCCTGCCGGGGCCCCCGTCCCACCGCACGCAACATTGGCGGGATGCATTATCCCGTCGCGGCGGCAGCCGCGACGGGATGATGCGCCTGCCATGAAGTCAGGCGATCTGACAGAAGTGGCAGCCAGACACAGCGAGGCTGTGCCTGGCTGCCACTTCTGTAAGTCATAGTAACTGCCTCTGGTGACCTCTCGCGCGAGGGGTCACCAGAGGCAGTTACTGTCCCTTTGATTCCCCAGGTCGCCGAGGCGTCTTTAACCCTCGGCGAACCTGGGGATTGCTCGACATATTTCGAGGTTTATAAAAGATGGCTTTGAAAGTACCCATTTCAAGCCATCTTTTATAAAGCTTTGCCGACGGACAATTGTGTCCGTAGTCAAAGCTTTATGAAAGATGGCTTGAATTGTGTACTTTCAAAGCCATCTTTTATAAAACCGAAATGTTTTTTTAAAAAATGGCCTGAAAAGTAGGCAAATCGTAAGGTATGCACACACACATATATATGCATGTTATATATCTGTGTGCGTACCTTACTATGGTTTGTGTACTTTGCAAGCCATCTTTTCTAAACATAGAAATACATATTTCTATGTTTAGAAAAGATGGCTTACATAGTACACAAACCATAGTAAGGTACGCACACAGATATATAACATGCATATATATGTGTGTGTGCATACCTTACGATTTGCGTACGTTTTAGGCCACGCCACCACAACCCACGCCCCCAAATGAGGGCCCCCCCTCGATTTCTTACCCCACTTAAAGCCCTGCGTGTTCCTCTGTTTGGGCGTGGCTTATATAGCCCCAGGTATCCCAAGGCCTGACCACACCCAAAATACTATACCACATAGCTCAGTTCTTAGAACTGAGCTATGTGGGAGCCTCCATGTTGGACAAAAGCCCATTACGAAGTCCAGGCCCCATGTTACCTTCACATTGAGTATGAGCCTGGCACCAGAGGTGCCAGGACTGACTCCAGGAGAGTCTTTGACGAGATGGCAAGACCTTTGAGGCCATAGTGGGATACCATAACCTGGCTCCAGTGGGGAGGCTGACTTGCCTATGAGGGTTAGGGGAAGGGATCATGACAGCACTCCCCCCCCCCAAGGCCCCTCTCACGGTAGTCCTTCTGCCTGGTCCTGGTTTGGTTGGGTGATTCTGATGGAACCGTTTTATAGAGCGTGGCGCATGGACGTACTCACAAGGTTCCCACGTTCTGTCCTGCAGGCCATATCCTTTCCAATCTACTAAATAGTATAGCTTAGATCTGGTGTATTTCGAATCCAGGATGTCTTTAACTTCAAACTCCGGTTCTCCATTGACTATTGCTGGTTTTGGTGGTGTTGTAACACGGGTTCCAGGTTGAACAGGTTTCAGAAGAGATACGTGGAACACAGGATGAATCTGCATATGTGATGGTAAGGCTAGTTTAACAGCTACTGGATTTATTATAGATTTTTTTTTTTTTTATTTCTTTATTGGTTTTAAACAACAACAAAACAATAAAAAGCAAAACACAAACCATACAATCTGGCATGACACAGCATCATTGGCGCGTTAGGATGTTCCTCAGAGCCTGCCGTACTTCCGCAGCCTCGGGGTTCTCAGGCGACCGTATCTTTCGTGTCCATGTATAGTTCTATACAGAGGCGTCTCGCCGCGGCACTCGTGCCGGGTAAGCTCATTCTTGCTCAGCATTCCGCTGTCCCCACGGGGTCCTCATCATCTCCCTCTTCTCTCGTGTCGAATAAGTCCTGCATCAAGGAGTTCCATGCGGCCAACTTGTGTACTGTTTCCCCTTCCCCTCTTTTCACCGCTCTTACCCACACCACAGTCCATGTCTGCGCCCACTTTCGGAGATCTGACCACCATGCATCTATGTTCGGGCCCTCCTTTGACTTCCATGACATTGCTATTCTCCTTTTAGCCAAGATGCATATTAGGTCCTTCATTTTTGCTTGATGCGATTCGTGTCTGCCTCCTCTCGGGAAGAGGCCTAGTAGGTATCTCTCTGGATACTCTGCTTGTAGCTGGAGTCCGCTTGGTGCTATCTTGATTCTAATTCTGTCCCAAAAAGTCTGTATTACTGGGCATGTCCAGAACATATGGAGCACA
The DNA here is from genome assembly GCF_040938575.1 of Ambystoma mexicanum. Taxonomy (NCBI): domain Eukaryota; kingdom Metazoa; phylum Chordata; class Amphibia; order Caudata; family Ambystomatidae; genus Ambystoma; species Ambystoma mexicanum. Next base: position 1,386,465,937 of record NC_090931.1, read on the forward strand.
TCGGCGTCCTCGGCCAGGCAGCGTGGGCACCTGTTTTGGTTCGCCGTCCGCATCTTGTGCATCCTCTTGGGGGTGAGGTATGCTCGGTGTGTGATGTAGAGCTGTGCCTGCCTGAACCGTGCATTCCTTGAAACCTTTTTTGGGTATCTTAGCACCCTAGCCCATTCCTGATCACTAAATGGCCTCTGGAGTTCCTCCTCCCAACGTCGCCTCGTATTTGATCCATGCGGGCCTGCTGCTTTTAGCAATTGTTCATATAACCTAGAGGTTGTGTGGGTTCCCTCCGAGATGTCGTACCATATGTCTAGCTCTACCATCTCCTCCTCCTCCGGGTCTGTCCATTCCGGCCATCTTTTCTTGATATTTCGTAGTATGCAGTTGTAAAGGATGAATTGGCCTTCGTGTATCTCATGGTCGTCTACCATTTCTCGAAAGTCTGCCCACCTCTCTCCCCTCCTCAGGTCTCCAATTTGTGCTACACCTTTGGCTTCCCAGTGCATTCGATACGTCGCCAGCATGTTCGTGTTCCCCCCCAGGAGGCCCGCCAATGGGATCTGTGTCGAGCATGGGTCCTTCGTACCCTGGAGTTTCCATGCCCTTTTCCATAGCCCCACTGCAACCTTAAGCATGTTCGGCAGGGTCCTGAGCTGGGGTGTGTCAAGCCACAAGATCTCCCTCAGATAGTATCGTTTCAGTGCTGGCTGAAAGATGATTGTGTCTATCGTTTCATCCTCTCCTAGCCACTTGATTGCGAACTGCAGTTGTCCTGCTAAGTAGTACTTTTCGAAATCCGGTAGCCTAATGCCACCGTCCTCGTAGCCTTTCTGGAGAGTTTCCATTGCAATTCTGTTCCTCCCTCCTCCCCATAGGAAATTCTGTGTTATCGTGTTTAGTCTGTTAAAGAAGGCTCTGGGAATGGCGTGTGGGATGTTTGTGAAGTAATATAGTAGGCGCGGTAGCACCACCATTTTCAGGAGGGCCGCCCTCCCCATCATCCCCAGTGGGAGTGTTCCCCAAAAGACCATTGATTTCTGTGTTTTTTCCAGTGCCGCCAGTGTGTTAATCCTATGGGTGTCAGCAGTGTCGTAGTGTATTTCTATTCCGAGATATTTAAAAGAGTTTCGTGCCCATGTCAGGCCCAGGTCCGGGAGGCTGTCCAGGGGGACTTGCCTTAGCCCCGCCAGGGGGAACACCAGGGATTTATCCTTGTTAATTGCTATGCCCGATAGTCTGGTGTATGCTCCGATCGCCTCTAGGAGGCATGGTAGATTAGTGGTTGGGTTGTCTACGTATAACAACATATCGTCCGCATACAGTGAGATTTGGTGGAGCACCCCGTTTATGTTTATCCCGGTATCCCCATATTCCGCTCTGAGGAAGGCCGCGAGCGGCTCTAGGGCCAGGATATATAATAATGGCGACAGTGGGAATCCCTGTTTGGTGCCCCTGTATATTCTCCACTCCCTTGAGATGAATCGCTCCGTCTTCACACTCGCTCTAGGTTCGTCGTATAGGAGTTTGATCCATCGGAGGAATCCCTCACCAATGCCAAAGTGGGCGAGTACGCTCACCAGCCACTCCCAACGAACAGAATCAAACGCTTTGACAGCGTCCAAGGACACTATCGCGCTCTTGCCTTGTCTTTGATTTGTCTCTTCTAATACATGGTGCAGTCTGCGAAGATTCCACGACGTGTTCCTCCCCGGGACGTAACCTGTTTGATCCGAGTGGACCAAAGTGGGCACAACTCGTTTCAGGCGGTTGGCTAACACCGCCGTCAGGATTTTAGCATCCTGATTGATCAGGGAGATTGGCCTATAGGAGGTACATTGCTTGGGCGGCTTCCCCGGTATTAGGATCGGGACTATCGTCGATTCGGACATACTGGGTGGCAGCCGATTGCTCTCGTATGCGCCATGATACGCATCAAGTAGCTTCTGGGATATGGTACTCTTGAATGTTTTATAAAACTCCCCAGGGAGTCCGTCCGGGCCCGGGGTTTTCCCTGTGGGGAGCTCCATAATCACGCCCTCTATTTCCTCTACCGTGATAGGTGCATCCAAGGATTGGGCCTGTTCTTCTGCCAATTTTGGTAATCTAATTTCTGCTAGTGCGTCCACTATATCCTCTGAATCTATCTCTGTGTTTGGGGCATATAGTCGCTCATAGAATTGGGCAAATAAATCGTTAATATGTTCCTGGTTTCTGATCTCATTCCCTGTGTGGTCTTCTAACACTGTTATGGGGTCCCTTTTGTTTTCCTGTCTAGTGAGCCATGCTAAAAGTCTACTGGGTTTATCCCCTTCCGCATGTAAGCGTTGTAGATATCTCCCGTAGTTCAACCTTCCCAGTTTTTCCCAAAGTACCATGCAGTCTGACCTCAATTCCACTAGCTCTCGGGACTCACTCCCTCCCGTTCCCGCTCGCCGCTCTTCCCTTTCTATCACCCTTTCAAGTTCGCCGAGCTCTTTCGTAGCTGCTCCTGTAAACCCCCCTGTTCTGCCTATTGCCGCCCCCCTTATCACCACTTTGAACGCGTCCCAAAGTGCAGCACTACTTTCCACGCTGCCCTCATTCTGCTCGAAGTAATCCTCTATGGACTCTTGGAGGTGTTCCTCCAGCTCTCCCTCTTTTAGGGCCTCTGCCCGGAGCCGCCAGGTGGGTATCGGGGCTTTCCTATGGGTGTGCGCCCATGTTGCTAATACTGGGGCGTGATCGGAGAGTGTGCGTGCTTTGATAGTGATTTCTGTGAAGTCATGTAATGATTCCCTGCCCGTGAATATGTAGTCCAATCGTGTAAATGTCCCATGCGGAGCACTGTAATGTGTGTACCCCCTCCCCTCTCCATGTACCTGCCTCCAGATGTCGACCAGTTGTAGTCCCTCTAAGGTCCTATGGAGTTCCTTCGCCGGGGGCGCTGGCTTCCGGTGCCTGTCGTCCGACCTGTCCAGCAACGGGTTTAAGGTGCAGTTGAAGTCGCCGGCCCAGATGAACGTCGCTTCCCTGTACTGGGCCAGCCTGGGCGCCAACTTTTTGAAAAAATCTGCTGCGTCACAGTTCGGGGCGTAGGTGTTGATCAGGCACACTTCCTTATGTTCCAGCATTCTGTGCACCAACACCATCCTCCCCTCCGAGTCCGACTCCTGCCGGAGCATTTGAAACGGTACACCCGGGGCAATCCATATCAATACTCCCCGTGCATAGTTCGAGTATGTGGCGCTATATGTTTGTCCTCCCCATTTCTTGGTCACCTTGGCCTGCTTTTGTGAGGTCAAATGCGTTTCTTGGAGCATCGCTATTTTGACCTTCATTCGATTTAGCCATGCATAGACCCTAAGTCTCTTGATATACGCATTGAGGCCTCGCACGTTCCAGGTGACTATTGATGCGCTGTCTTGCCCCATTGTGCTTTTTCGCGGTCCGGCTTCCTCATCCCACAGCCGGGTCTCCGTGTCGTTCTCTCAACTCTCCTTGTGTGGGAGACTCCTGCAATTCCCGTCGCGGGGCCCCCGCATCTAGTGCGGCCATGACTGTCATTTATTGTCACTCGCTGTGTATGCCTCTGGTCACTTTCTGCTCGCCTCTTCCCTTTATCCTTTGCGGTCATTTTTCCATTGCCTGCGCCATGTGCTGTCCATTCACTACACTCAACCTTTTTAACCCAAACAAAAACTAATAACCAAACGCCCAGCCACCCTTCTCCTGCTCGGGCTTCACCGCTTTCCTCCTCGTACTCCCTGGAAAGGGGCCGATTTGCAGCGGCGTGATGCCTTAAAACTGGCATCTAAACTTGGTGATCACTCTCACTGTGCGGGGGCGTCGCCTTTCTCAGCCGACCTGGAGTAGAGTGAGATTGATCGCTCCTTCATACTTGTCTTCCGGCTTAGTTGTTTCTCAATTGTTCGATGACATTACGCGTGGCTGCGTTTTCTCCCCCTCGTTTCACATTATCAGGGTCTGTTTGCATTGTTGTTGGCACCTCTCTGCCTTAGCTGGGGGATGCCCTGTGCGTCCATCCACCTGTGGGCCTCCTCTGTCGAATCGAAGAAACATGATCTGTCCTGGTGTATCACCTTGAGTTTGGCGGGGAACAACAGCATGTATCTCACCCCTGCACACCTAAGCCGTTCTTTCGTTGGGCCAAACTGTGCTCTCTGCTTTTGGACCAGGGCTGTATAATCCGGGTAAATCGTAATCTTAGGAGAATCTGACAATCTCCCCCCCCTCTCTTGAGAACGCCAGTATTTTGTCTCTATCTCTATAGTTCATGATCCTGGCAATTATCGGTCTCGGAGGGGCGCCCGGTTGGGGTCTTTTTGTCAGTGCTCTGTGTGCCCTCTCCACCACAAAGCCCTGAGACAACTTCCCGGCCCCTACCTCCTGGAGAAGCATGTTTTCTATGTACTCCGTAGGGTCGTTGCCTTCCTCGCCTTCCGGAAGTCCGATTACACGAATGTTGTTCCTCCTGGCTCTGCCCTCTGCGTCCTCTGCTCTCCGTTCCAGGGCCTTGACCCTCTGTAGTACCTCCGTTAATTGCGTCCGTGTTGTGGCGACTCCTGCCGTGTTCTGCTGCACCTGTTGCTCTGTCTCCCCCACCCTCTCCGCCAGGTTCCTCGTATCTTGGCGAAGGAGGCCCACATCCACCATCACCGCATCCAGTTTGTTTTCTAGCGACACCTGTAGGGCCCCTATTGTTGCATCCATTTTGTTTTCAAGGGATGCCTTCATGGCGGCTATCGCTCCTATGATTGTGCCGTCATTTGTATCTTCTGTCGGTGGAGGTGCCGCCATTTCCATGTCTGTTGGCGTTGTCTGTTTCTGCCCCGGTTGCTTGGTATAGGTGTCCATGGTGCTCTGCTTGGCCTTACCTTCGTATTTCTTATTTGGCATTGTGCCCCTGCGTGTCCGTCCGTCCCCGGCCCCGTGGACAACTGGGCTGGGGGTGGGGACGACGTTTCCAAGGCGGGATGTTAGTCCTGATAATTCCGTCTCAGTGTTCCCGGCCCAGCTCCTCCTCTATCTCCCGCGGGCCTTGGACTTTGGCCCTTCACCTTATTGCCTGGGCGCCACATTGGTCCATCAGGGGCCCGGAGTCGTCTCAGTGGTACGATGGCGGCAGTTAGGCAGCCCGCCCGGTGCGTGTTGGTGTCGCCTATGCCGGGGGGTCCCACCGCTTCATCCGGTGTGCGCTGCCCGGCGTCTCCCCCGCGGGCCCTGGTTCACCATCAGATGTCCGCTGCGCGGCGATCTCCCTTCCGCTGTCCGTGCCCGTTGGGCTCCTCACGAGGGCCGTCTCCTCCGGGTCTCTCCTTCGCCTGTTTATTGTTTTCCTCTCCACGAGGGGATCGCTGGCTGGTCTGCTCCTTGGCCCAGTCGGATTTGCCTTCACTTCGAGGTCGCGGCTCCGTCCGCCATCTTGGATTTTCGCGGGGCTTTCTTGCCGTCGGACGTTTTACTATATAAACACTCCGTTTTTTCTCGGGCTTTCCCTCACATGCTGCAGGAATACTTCTTCCTCCTTCCTCTTCGTTCGGGCCGCTGCAGCGCGCCCTAGGATATCTCTAAGTCGGATGTATACGCGGATCGTAGCAGGAGCTCCGTCTCAAGACGACCTCACTCCATGGGCTCAGGCCACGCCCCCCGGATTTATTACAGATTTAATGGTGAAAGGTCCTAGGTTTCGTGGGTGAAAGGTCCGGGTTCCTTTTATGGGCACATGTTTTGATGCTAACCAGACTTCGTCCCCAACTTGATAATCGGGAGCCTTCCTACGATACTGGTCGGAGAATTTCTTTTGGTTGGTCTTAGCTTGGAGTAAATGTTCAGCTGCCTTTTTGAAGGCTTGAGAGATGGTTGTGTGTAAAGTTTTAATTGCTGGCATTTCCCAAAGTAGTTGGAACATCTAGTTCAGAAGTGCGTGGACGTCTACCATATATGGTATAGAAAGGAGTCTGCCAGGTGCTGGTGTGTAAAGAGTTATTATAGGCATATTCCGCTATCCATAACAAGTCTTTCCAACTTCCCTCCACTTGATGTAGCATACAACGTAGGTATTGCTCGAGTGTCTGGCTCGTTCTCTCCGTTTGGCCATCCGTTTGGGGATGGTGACTCGTGGATAATCGAATATCAATTTGGGCCATTGAACAGCACTTCCTCCAGAAGTTAGACACAAATTGACTACCTCGGTCTGAGATCAGGACCGAAGGAAAACCATGTAGCCGTATGATATGTTCAAGAAATACCTTTGCCATGCTAGATGCATTTGGGAGACCTTTCAAAGGAATTAAATGTGCCATTTTCGAAAATAAGTCTACAACCACTAGAATGGTGTTGAATCCTTGACTATGAGGTAAGTCTGTGGTGAAGTCGAGAGACAGCGTATGCCAGGGTGCAGGTGGGATCTCCAGTGGCTGAAGAAGACCAGCTGGTTTCTGCTTCTACGATTTATTTTGTGCACACACACCGCAGGACTGGATAAACTGAATAATGTCTTTGCGCCAAGTGGGCCACCAGTAATTTCATTTTACCTTGGCTAATGTTTAAGCGATTCCAGGATGACCTTCAATTAAGGAGTCATGATAGCCAGAGATGACTTGTTCTTGTAATTCTTTACTTGGTAGGTATAAACGGTTCTTGAAATATATTAGTTGATCTTTAATTGCGTGATGTTCCCCTTGTATACTCCATTCTTGTAATAGCTTGGGACTCATCAAGAGTTGAATCTTGTTCTTGAGTCCACTTTGAGTCAATGTTGCTGTAAGGCCTAGAAGTTTGTCACTTGGAATAATGACCACTGGATCTGGGGTAGTGTATACTTTTTCGTCAATACCCATGCGGGAGAGGGCATCAGCCTTTCCATTTCTGACTCCTGGTCGAAACGTGATCACATAGTCGTATTCTGCGAAGAAGAGGGCCCAGTTGACGTGAAGATTGAGCCTTTGCTGTTTTTAAATATTGTAGGTTTCGATGGTCAGTTATTACAGTGATGGTATGTCTGGCACCTAGGAGGTAATGTCGCCAGGTCTTAAAGGCTGATTTAATAGCTAGGAGTTCTTTGTCCGTGATAGCATAGTTGAGCTCAGGGGGCGAGAACTTACGTGACCAGAAAGCCACAGGATGCAACTGACCAGTTTCGGGGTCCCTTTGTGAGAGAACAGCTCCCATTGCCATGCTTGAGGCATCCGTTTCCACCACGTAAGGGAGGTCTGGGCGAGGATGTTGTAGAATTGGGGCAGAAGTGAATCTCTTTCTTGAAAGGCCTTTTCTGCTTCTTCTGTCCATTGGAATTTCTTATTGTTTTTTCATAATAATGATGTGATTGGATGCACTATCTGAGAAAAACCTGGGATGAATCGGCGGTAAGAATTTGCAAAGCCCAGCATGCTCTGGATGCCTTTGAGAGAAGTTGGTGACGGCCAAGTTAGAATGGCATCTACCTTGTGCATAACCATTAGGATTCCTTTTGGAGTGAGAATAAAACCAAGGAACTCGACTTCGGTGACATGAAATGAAAATTTTTCGAGTTTAGCATATAGTTGATGTTGACAGAGTTTTGCAAGGACAGAACGAACATGCTTGACATGGTCTTGTTTTGAAGCAGAATACACTAAGATATCGTCAATGTAGACCAAGGCACACACGTCGCTTAATTCCCTTAAGACATTGTTCATGAAGTATTGGAATGCAGCGGGAGCTTTGCAAAGCCCAAAGGGCATTACCTGGTATTCGTACAGACCATATGTGGTGCAAAAGGCGGTTTTCCATTTGTCTCCTTTCTTACCTCGAACGAGATGGTACGCTCCCCTAAGGTCCGATTTAGTATAGTTTTGGGCATCTTTGACTTGATCTAACAGTTCTGGAATAAGAGGCAGTGGGTAGCGGTTTTTGACAGTGATTTGGGTTAATGCGCAGTAGCCAATGCAAGTCTTTAAATCTCCTTCCTTCTTTGGTACGAAGAATAAAGGAGAGGCTGCCGGTGATTTAGATGGGCGGATAAATCCATTTGCCAGGTATTGATCTAAATAGGATTTCAAATGGAGGTTTTCAGGTTTAGTGAGTGCATAGATTCGCCCACAAGGAATTCGTGCACCAGGTACAAGATTGATCTGACAGTCATAAGGCCTGTGCGGGGGTAAGGTATTAGCTTGTTCTTTTTGAAATACGTCTTGAAAATCTTGGTATTTATTTGGTAGGGTTCCAGTCACGCCTAGTACTATCGCCGCTGTTCCATGCACAGACGTATTTGTATCTGTCTGATGCTTCTCTCTTCGATAGCAAGTGAGAGCGCAATTGTCGAAAAAGGCCAGCTTCTTTGCACTCCAATCTATTTGAGGGTTGTGAGCTACTAACCACGGCATCCCTAAGATTAGCCGGAACTGAGGCGCCTTGATGAGGTCGAAAGCAATAGATTCCCGGTGTCCATCCTGGCACAGAAGGGTTAATGCTGCTGTACTTTGGGTTACTGGACCGGAATCTATTTCCGTACCATCAATGGTGGTGACTTTTTCAGTAGTTGACTTTAGGCATAAGGGAAGCTCCATTTTTGCTGCCAGATCTTGGTCCATGTAGTTCCCAACTGCTCCTCTATCTATGTATGCTTCTACAGCATGCATTTGAGACGGTTGTTGGTGGTTGATCAAAATCACAGGTAACGCAAAGTTTGAGGTCTGTGGCTCACCTTCCTCGCTCAACAAACGGACCTCTACACTTGCCGGGCTTGGTAGTTTTCTGACTCCTTGTTGTCATCTTCTTTCTCTGTGGCCCCAACGGTTCTCCTTGGAGGCTTCACTGGGCACTCTCTAAGGAAATGGCCTGATGTTCTGCAGTATAAACAAAACTGCTGTTGCCTTCTCTTGTCTCTTTCAGCCTTGGTTAAAGGGGCCCTTACCCCTCCGATTTGCATAGGTTCTACCATATTCTCTGCCGAACGTGAGACATTGTCCTTTGACCGAACATACATAGCTGAACAACAAGATTGATGAATTCTGCACAGTCTTTTGGTGGATCAACCACTTGAGCAAGAACGTCCTTTAACTCCCCCCGAAGACCCCTGTGGAATAACATGGTTCTTTTATCTTCAGGCCTCCGTGCTTCAACCACGAGCCTGTTGAAGGTTGTTATATATGTTGACAAGTCTTGATTTCCTTGACTAAGGGACAAATGTTCGTTGACCAATGCATGTCCATGGGTACGGCGAGCAAAGAGTTTCTCCATCTCCAGTTGAAAACCCCTGAAGTCATGTAGCAGAGGATCATCCTGACTTACTAATGGTACAGACCAATCCGCAGCACTGGCAATCAAGTAAGATAAAATAAAAGCAACCTGTGACTGGTCGTTAGGAAATACCCCAGGTCTGCAAAGGAAATGAAGATGACACTGGTTCATGAATGTTGCATACTTCTTGGGATCCCCTGTAAATCGTTCAGGTGGAGCTAAAGGAACTGCCCCAGGAAGGGTTATCTGTACAGGACTGGCTGATGGTGTTGGCATTGATGAAACGCTACCAGGCAGTGGGACCTGTCCCGCCTGTGATTGGAGTAATTGTCTGCTCAATTCATCGGTACGCTCTTTAGTAACTATCAATTCTTTCCTCAGGGCACTGGTCTCTTGCCTGGCTGAATGTACTTCGGCACGTAACTGTCCCAACAACTGAGCTAATTGGTCGGTTTCTGATGTTTCCATGACACCCAGGTGGATAGTGATATGAAGGCTTCACGTTCTGTAACGCTCACCTGTTATCCACGGGGACGCCACTCGGCCCTGGCTGGACCACTCACACTCTCGAACCTTCTCCCTTGGTAATGTTTCAGATGAGGATTGGGCCTTAATTCTTTGTACGATGCGCTCTCTGTCCTGCTTCTCAATGCAGGGGCACGTAGCTGGTGTGGGCATGTTGCGACCTAGTTGCTTCACTGGTGCGGGCCCTGTTCGAGTCCAGTCCTGCTGTGACTCCAACTCTGTTAAGGTAGGTTGCTTCTTTACAGTTTTGATATTGAGGCTCTTCTTTCTCTCTTTCCCCTTATTCTTTTGCTAATGTCTCTGTTTCTTTCCTATAGGAGTGGAAAGTGATTTTTGGCGTTGCCGTGCTGATTGGAGTTGAGCACGAGTCGGTAAGCGAATGCACGGTGTGCTGCGTTATTCCGTAAGTAAATGCGCAGTGCGCTGCGTTATTTTGCCTTTTCTTGTGCTAACCTGTGTCTCTTCTCTTGCTTGTAGGCCGCTGTGATGTTCCGGAATGGATGCTGACCGGGAGATAATCGAATCAGGTAAGAGTCCTGTGGTTCCTTAATAAGAATGAATAAGCACTCACTAATGCTGTTTTCTCTCTCTCCTTTCAGGTTGCGGTGTTCCGGAGAAGGATGCAGCGCCTAGATGCTGGTGTTCTCTGGACCAGGTAAGCGATGGACCGAAGACTGGATGCTACTCACAGGTAAGAGGCTGTAGTAATGATTTTCTTGTTCTTTCAGGGTGCGTGGTTCCAGGATACGGCAGGCAAGGAACTCAGGAGACCGAGCTGGACACGAGTGTCATACTGCTAACCGCAGAGTAACGCAAAGCGTGTTCCTCTGTTTGGGCATGGCTCATATAGCCCCAGGTATCCCAAGGCCCGACCACACCCAAAACACTAGACTTCATAGCTCAGTTCTTTGAACTGAGCTATGTGGGAGCCTCCATGTTGGACAAAAGCCCATTACGAAGTCCAGGCCCCATGTTACCTTCACATTGAGTATGAGCCTCACGCCAGAGGCGCCAGGACTGACTGCAGGAGAGTCTTTAGCGAGAAGGCAAGGCCTTTGAGGCCATAGTGGAAGACCGTAACCTGGCTCCAGTGGGGAGGCTGACGTGCCGATGAGGGTTGGGGTAGGGATCATGACGGTACTGTGTAACGCCGCTCCAACATGGAGAACGGCTTCACCGGCACTACCTCCTCTCGTTCCCACAGTTACTAAATAAGCATGGGACTCAGCTTGGCACGCCTAAGTTTATCTCTGAGTGCTGTGCCGTGCTGGTGTATCCAGTCCTCCAGCTACCAGGTAAGACTGGCATCACCCACACACCTCGTCGGCCTGCTATCTTTCTTCTATTTTCGTTCAGTTCCGACATGAGGATACGCTCCGTATAGCCGATAGCACGACATTTGGATAGACACATTGCAATGGGGATACATACATTGATTTAATTTTCTATTTGTTCCGGCGTGCACCTTCTAGCGTTTTGTACACTAAGGCATGATCCAGTTTACTTATAGCACTAGCATCTTAATGGATATTTTGCAATGGGGATGTAAATTCATGCAGCACCCTCGCAACTATCATCTCACATGGGGATACTTAACCCGTTAGATCTGTGCATGCTCTACCAGGGAGGTAGACACACATCCCATGGATATATACCCCCTCACAGCATTTAAATATCTGAGACATGGTTGCCTTGGCTTACACCACCAGGTCAGTACATCCACTTATCTATGACTTGTTCTTCAGCCCATTCGTTTACCGGTAAGTGCAAACACATATATTTGGTCCTTTGAAACGCTGGCTTAGTACACTATGAGCCTCTCTCTAATCGGTTTTCCTGTTTCACAGGACCCCGGGAACCACTCTTCCATATAGCCGTTCAGTAACCAAGGCGTCACCTGGTTCCAGGTAATCACCCATCTAGTTGCCATTCTCTGAAGATACAAATAGAGCTGATTTACTAAATAACCATTCATGTGTATTACAGATATCTGATACACCGCATTTATGAATACACTTCTTTCGTGCACAAAATCTCCATGCACGGTAAGCTCATTTTTTACCCCACTGGGGCATGTCTTTGAAGTAATCGACAAGCAATTTAAGCTTTTGCAATGCATAATATACCCAAATATAGCCCCCTATACTTACAGATATGGGCCTGATTACAACTTTGGCGGTAGCCGTGCCATTAAAAACGGCACGTCTGCCGCCAGAGTTGCATTTTTTCCAGCACCTGCAAATGGGCAAGAACCGGGTCATGCCAAGCTCGGCGGACCCGGTAATTGCCCATTTGCGGGTGCCGGAATCAAGGGCCTCCCGATCCCCATTCTGCCCCCATAGTGCTGAATGGGGATGGGAACGTCGGATGCACCGGCACATTCAGAGTTGTGCCAGTGCATTAGACGTGCTCTGCTTGCGGGTGCCGTTACACCCGCCAGGAAAAACCTGGCGGGTGAGACGGCACCCGCTAGCAGAGCTCATAGAATGGCAGTCCGGGACCTACGGTACCAGCATGCTTACCAGTACCGTAGTTCCCGGACCGCCATGCTTGTAATGAGGCCCTTTTTGAAGACCAACACAGGAGATCCCATATAATGACAACACACCTTAATTGACCATCCTGGTGAAGGCCAATCCAACCATAGCTCAGTTTAACTGCTTTGAATGGTTGAAACACAGTTGTGTCAACAACCTAACCACGATACAGTGTTTATTGTTCACACTGTCCACCAAGCTGATTAATTTAGCATGATCAATGTCCTATGGTTCCAAGATAATGAAAAGGGACTGTTCTGCATATGTTTTGTTTTCCCCTGTGTTGCACTTTGTTTAAAATTGTGTTTGAATATATTATACCAATTCCATGTATCACACTTTTTATGTTCACTGTTCCCAAACCAGGTAAACGCATTAAAATATTGTGTCACAGTATATTCGGGTTCGTCCTGATCATTTGCTTACTATATATTGTCAATGAGTCATGTACGCACCGGGAGTGTGAGCACATGAAACAGACTGCAATAGAGCTGCTGCACTGAGGCCAAACCTGCATCGTGCTCGGGTGAATCTAACTCTGATTCTGCACAGGCCAGAACAGGACTGCAAGACTTGTCCTTGACCTCAAGCCCAGGGATCGTATCACTCCAGGACTAAAATCTCTTCACTGACTCCCAGTGGCTGCGAGGATTAAGTTCAAAATCCTCTGCATTGTCTTCAATACCTTCAACTCTCTCTCTTCCTAAATATCTTCCTTTTTGAGCTCTTCGCTCATCTGCCTCCATCTCACTTAGGGTCATTCGCTTCTCCCTAACCCCCGCACTTGGGGACTGTATTCTGTATCCCTGAAGTCCCCCACCAGCACTTGACACTGTCTGCACTTACCCTTGCACTTGCCACCAGCTGGCCCACTTTTTACGTATTGTTTTTTATTTACTCTATTTTATTTTACTGTCGATCCCATGTACTGCACTGCCCCTCCCACTTGCCCCCCGCACTTTACCCCTTCCTCCTTCCCCTGTCTTTGCGCGATCTCAATGTCACCTGACCTAGTAAGATCTCTGTCTTCCCTCTGTTCCCCCTCCCTTGCCTCGTCGCGCTTTGAAACACTTGTTTATAGGCGTGCTCTAAATGCCATATCATGTCATATCATATGAGACCATAGACCGTTATTAGGCATGCTCTAGTGATAAGTATTTGTCATTCTGCGCAGCCGCAGGGATGAGACCCTTTGATCACACACAGTGGAGAGGAGTTGGCTGATCCAAGGAAATCTCTCACCTAGTGGGTGTTGCTGCAATTTCTGTAAGAGGTCCTTGACGAGAAATCCCCGAGGATCAAAGGTGAGACATCCACTGAGGGTCACTGGGGAGAAATTCACCCAAGATCAAATGAGAGAAATGCCCGGAGAGGGTCCAGATGAGGCGAGTTGTGTCCTGTGTTGTTTTCTTGTGGACACAAGCCACTACAGCCAACTGGACCCATGGCACGAGGCTCACCTTCAGCCAGAAGCGACCTTGCAGCAAACCTGATCATGCTGGTCGTGTTTTCTAAACACACGTGAATGGCTAAAGGTGTACTCTATGACCTGGGGCTAGTTCCCAGCTATCAACACCTGTAGTTGTATCTTGTATTTATTGAAGCCCCGGGTGCTGCAAACACTCAGCCGTCTCAGCCTCTCACTGCACCCTCTCACTCTGCTATTTCAGCATGCTATCCACTCACTGCATCACCTCACTCTGGTACTTCAGCATGCTACCCACTCACTGCATCACCTCACTCTGGTACTTCACCATGCTACCCACTCGCTGCATCACCTCACTCTGGTACTTCAGCATGCTACCCACTCACTGCACCACCTCACTCTGGTACTTCAGCATGCTACCCACTCACTGCCTCACCTCCCTCTGGTACTTCAGCATGCTACCCACTCACTGCATCACCTCACTCTGGTACTTCAGCATGCTACCCACTCACTGCATCACCTCACTCTGGTACTTCAGCATGCTACCCACTCACTGCACCACCTCACTCTGGCCCTCCAGCATGCTACCCACTCACTGCATCACCCCACCCTGGTTCTTCAGCATGCTACCCACTCACTGCACCACCTCACTCTGGTACTTCAGCATGCTACCCACTCACTTCATCACCCCACTCTGGTACTTCAGCATGCTACCCACTCAATGCATCACCTCACTCTGGTACTTCACCATGCTACCCACTCACTGCACCACCCCACTCTGGTACTTCAGCATGCTACCCACTCACTGCATCACCCCACCCTGGTTCTTCAGCATGCTACCCACTCACTGCACCACCTCACTCTGGTACTTCAGCATGCTACCCACTCACTTCATCACCCCACTCTGGTACTTCAGCATGCTACCCACTCAATGCATCACCTCACTCTGGTACTTCAGCATGCTACCCACTCACTGCATCACCCCACTCTGGTACTTCAGCATGCTACCCACTCACTGCATCACCCCACTCTGGTACTTCAGCATGCTACCCACTCACTGCATCACCCCACTCTGGTACTTCAGCATGCTACCCACTCACTGCACCACCTCACTCTGGTACTTCAGCATGCTACCCACTCACTGCATCACCCCACTCTTGTACTTCAGCATGCTACCCACTCACTGCATCACCCCACTCTGGTACTTCAGCATGCTACCCACTCACTGCATCACCCCACTCTGGTACTTCAGCATGCTACCCACTCACTGCATCACCCCACTCTTGTACTTCAGCATGCTACCAAGTCACTGCATCACCTCACTCTGGTACTTCAGCATGCTACCCACTCACTGCATCACCCCACTCTGGTACTGCAGCATGCTACCTACTCACTGCACCACCTCACTCTGGTACTTCAGCACACTCTCAAAGCCTGAACTCCTGATTTCTGTCTTCATCTGTATGATACAAATGCGCTTCAAGTCCCCTAGAGTACTCATGGATACATCATGCTCTTAAAGCATGTACATGTTACTGTACTTCATGAGTACATGCACATGCATGCACTCGATGATAGCAATGTTCTTCAAGTCACCTGGAGTACTCACGTATACCTCAGGCTCTTAAAGCATGTACATGTTGCAGTGCTTCCTGAGCCAATGCATGCGCTGGATGATAGGAATGCACTGCACGTCACTTGGAGTACTCAAGGGTACCTCTGGCTCTTAAAGCATGAACATGTGGCAGTGCTTCCTGAGCCAATGCATGCGCTGGATGATAGGAATGCACTGCACGTCACTTGGAGTACTCAAGGGTACCTCTGGCTCTTAAAGCATGTACATGTTGCAGTGCTTCCTGAGCCAATGCATGCGCTGGATGATAGGAATGCACTGCACTTCACTTGGAGTACTCAAGGGTACCTCTGGCTCTTAAAGCATGTACATGTTGCAGTGCTTCCTGAGCCAATGCATGCGCTGGATGATAGGAATGCACTGCACTTCACTTGGAGTACTCACGTATACCTCAGGCTCCTAAAACATGTACATGTTGCAGTGCTTCCTGAGCCAATGCATGCGCTGGATGATAGGAATGCACTGCACGTCACTTGGAGTACTCAAGGGTACCTCAGGCTCTTACAGCATTTGGATATTACAGTTTTTCCTGATGTGAGAAACCAGAGGGTGTCTCACCCGCTAGTCCCCGGGGATCTCTCTCTCAGGTGGCCAGGGCATGGCCATTGCCATTGGATGCAGACCCTGGGGGTGGACCAGCACGGGAGGATCACCTGGGTGAGAGGTCTTTAGGGAGTGGGGGTGAGATAGCTGATGGTGAGATGCAGTATTCCCCCCTATTTTGTTCATCTACCCCATCCTATCCTTTAGGGTTTTCTTTAGCCTCAACTCCGCCCGCCCCTTTTTACACAGACACTGGGCAGAGGAAGAGGGTGAATGAGAGTAACCAGACTAACTGGACCGTCTGGGTGTCACCTACACGAATTATGCAGATGACACCCAGATACTCCTCACCATCACAGGCAACTACCATACAGACGTCACCCGGATTAACGAAATATTTTCCATCATTCAGGCATGGATGGCCTCTCACGGCCTCTGCCTGAATGATGAGAAGACAGAGCTCCTTCTTGTCGGCTTCCCCAGCAACCTTGCTAAACTTAATGCCAACTACAACAATATCATTATCAATGGTCAAACCATCCCTATCGCCAAAAGCGTGAAAACTCTCGTTTTTTACCTTGATGCCAACTCCAACCTTACCAAACAAACTAACATGATCACCTCAGCCTCTGCCTACACCACCAAGCTTATTAGGGCCAGTAGACCCTTCCTATCATCTAATAGCTGTCTCACCCTTTCTAGAGCCCTTATACAATCCAAACCGGACTACTGCAATAGCCTGTACCTAGGTGCCAACCAAGCTGTAATTAACAAACTACAGGTACTTCAAAACAACGCACTACGTGCAGCGCTCAACATCCCCAGGCGAGAGCACATCTCCACTGCAAGGAAATTGTGCAAATGGCTCTCCATACGACAAAAAATTGCCCTGAAATCCATTTGCCTCACATATAAGGCTCTAAACCACTTAGCCCCACCATATCTCACCAATACGTTTACCATGAAACCCGCCACCAGAACCACTAGATCCTCCAACACCTTATGCCTGACAGTGCCCAGATTCTCCCTGAAAAGAGAGGGAGGGACGAGCTTCACAGTACTTGCCTCCCAACTCTGGAACACCCTACTTCTCAACATTAAAACTATTGAGTCCTTCCAGATCTTCAGGAAACACGTTATTGGTTGGCTCCTAAACAAAGAGTAGCACCACAGACAGGTGGGCACACTACCCCCTGCGTACTATGTCTGTGAACCCCATAAAATGATGTATTTTGTATTTTGAAAATGTAGTACCACCAATGCTTTTCTATGTTGGTATACTCTGTAAACTGCTGTATATTGAATTTGCTTTTGTCACACTTTGTAACCATCCTCTTTAAGCGCCCTTGTACCTCTGGATTTGGAGCGCTATACAAATAAATAAAACAAACAAACAAACTGTTGTTACGCAACTAGCATCCTACCAATCTGACCAATTCTGCAGGCCTTCAGGCAGCGCTGTATTTCATATGACACTGTACATCCATTAAATTCAAAAGCACATCTTATATCGACGCGCAAAAAGATCTCATTACAGAAACGGGCTTAGAGAAGGAACCACAGCACTGATTATGTTAACAGATAACGCAAAGGTCGCATTTACAATTACGCGCAATGAGGTAGGTTGCAGCTTATGATGTGTATATTGGAAAAACAGTTTCTAGGAGCAATTCCACATGTAGTGGGTCTTGCAATTAGCCTGGCAGAAATGATGCTGGAGTTTGCTGACCTCTGTGTCTGCCCGACTTTGTGGAAAGGCCGCATAACTAATTTGCAGCCGCGCAAACGCACTCATTGTTCCGCGAAGAGGAGCTTGAATGGCCGATGTGCAAATTATTCCCGTCTCCCATGCAATTGCAGCTCACAAAGAGTGGCCTTTGGAAGAACCTGCACACCGCCTAACAGAAAACAGCCTATTGTGCATGGTACATTAAATCTGCATAGGAACGCTCGCCGCGTGCTGACTCAGCTTTCTTTGCAAATGCAAAGCTCCATAAAAAGAAACCCGGCCAGATAGCCAGCTCAAAGCGGGGCCACAATATATAGACTTGTTTAAACTGAAAAATATGACTGTCAAAGGAAAATAAATGAACACAATGAAATTTTGTGAAAAACTATGTAGCCAGATTAGGTTTTCTCGGCTCAGAAAAGCAGTCTGCAGTCTGCTTCACTACAGATGTTTTGAACTACAACTTCTGTGACCTCCCACCACTATGTTATGTTATGGATTTGTAAAGCGCAAACCATTCACCCAAAGGGATTCTTGGCACTAGGAGCCCAACAGAACAGAAGTTAGCTGTGAACAAAACACGTATTTTCTTTTTAAAAGATGAGTTTTCAACGGTTTATGAAAAGCAGAATGGTTCACCGTGGCATGTAAATTAAATGGAAGGGCATTACATAACTCAGCCGCAGCTACTGAAAAGGCTCGACCTCCCCATGCGGGGAAACTCGAAACCAAGTGACCTGAATACACAGAGATTCCGTAGAATGAAGTCCACGACCAGGGACATACGGGCGGTATTTTGATTGCAAATAATCCACCGCCCTCTCATAGATGTAATGGTTTATTGAGAGGCCACCCTCAACACAGGGAGTGCCTTCCCCTCCCCATCAAGGTGTCACCCAGCCAACTGTTTAATGTCAGTACTTTCTTCAGTCCCATTCTCCCATTCATCTCATGCCCCTTGGATCCCTCCCCTTGAGCTACCAATGAGTCAAGAACCAGGCCGGTGTACAGAAAATATATTATATAGTGTATTTATTTCACTGATAGATAATGGAGATTGCACTAAAACGACACACACCACCTTGTTTGTGGCTCACAATTAAACTTCTTGTTACTCAAGTAAATCACACAATTTGGTTGGGAAAAACACAAATCACAATACTTTATCCCAATTTCACTTCCAGAAATAATCAACACTGGTGAATGAACATCAATTTACATATGAAGTGCTTTGCAATTTCGATTTTGCTGCACGCTTAAAATGCTAGCAGTTTGGTTTACAGATTGGTACAGATGCATATGGCAATTATGATTTCACCCACACTTTTGCTTTAAAATAAACACAGGATGATTTAGCAGTTTGTTTTTCAGACCCCCCTTACTTTGGTTTGTGTTGGGGAAACTGGACAGAAAGATTGGGATGATTTTTAGGGATTTTGGATTTGAGACCCTCCCCCCTTCACTTAAAGGCCTTTGTTGGAGAGGCTGGACAGAAAGATTGGGATGGTTTCGATGAATTTTGGATTTCAGACCCCCAATAAAGGCATTTGTTGAGGAAGCTGGACAGAAAGATTGGTATCATTTTTATGAATTTTGGATTTCATATCCCTCCTCCACTTAGAGGCCTGTGTTTAGGAATCTGGACCAATAGGATTAACCAATTAAATTACAGTCTATAGATTTCAGCGCACACTGGGAATGAGCTTTGTTAATTTCAAATTTTGACAAAAATCACCCCAAGGCGTTCTGCCAAGGGGAATTAATTGCATTAATTTTTTTTGTCCCCTAGCCCCCACTATAAAGGAAACGTATTTAAGGCAAGCAGACTCCCCAACCTTTTGGTTTCAAATGGCTCAATTTGAATTACATTAAAACCTCTGTTTAAAGTTCAGGAAAGCCAGCTGCACTTCAGGACCCCCTTTGAGGACAGGGCAGTAGTCTGGTCACGCCACTTTCAAGAATAGTCCCCAGCTCTTCACCATAGGGCTCAGTCAGCTTTTAGACCTCACCTGGAATAGACAGCCCCACCCAGATGCAATCTCAGCAAACCTCGTTTGGTGTTTCCTTGCAGCTGTCCGGTGGTAATTTTTAGTAGCTCTCTCCTTCCCTCATATTTCATCCTCTTTATATACCAGTGATGGCACCATCACTATTTCAGTGTTGGGCTGTGCTCTGCAAGAATTCCTGTGCCTTTGATTGGTCCCTCAAATTCCTTTCAACCTCAGCCCATCCCCTGTGAAGGCACACCCACAAATACGCAGGCCAAAAAAAATGCTACCTGCTAGGGAAAAAGGCAAAGAGATTCTTGCAACGACAACAAGTTTTAATCACACAAAGAATAAGTATGCCAGCAAAGAACTCTGCTGCTCAAGAACATTCTGCCAAAAAATGGTACAAGCAGAATGTTATAAGGAAACAAATCCTCATCATTGATGAAAACATATACAGTAAAAACCTGCGTGGCTGGTTGGGAAGACCCTATAAATGGTCAGCCCGCTCCAGCCGTCTGCCTTCCATCACGTGGGGTTTGCTTGGTTCATCATCTCCAGGGAACCAAGGTTGAGGTCACAATTAAAGTTGTGGAGTGTACTTATACTGCGCAGGTAGACCTTAATTACAGTAATAAATACTTAAAGTTTCATTTCAGAATCCATAACAACATCAGAGAATATATATAGATCAAACCATTGGATATGTGTAAGGTGATATATTCTAAGCACAGCCGACACGTGTTTCGACCATTAGGTCGTTCTCAAGGCAGTCAAATATTTCTGGGCAAGATAGTAAATCATAAGTAGAGTTTCTTAGGTGAGATAAGTAGATACAGCGCTGCAAAAAGGTTCCTCTATCAATAACCACTGTTTAATGTCATCTGAATTTGTGGCTTGAATGCCTTGGTGGAAGTTTTTGGTGGGGCGCAATGGCCAGTCTATATCACCGAATCCTCATTTTATAAAAAGGTATGAATACCTTTAGATCCGAGTTGCAGGGTTAGATCCCAATCGATTGCCTGTAGTGAGCCTGTAGCGGTTGCCGCCACTAGAGGGCTCCACCATCACCAAAAACTTCCACTAAGACATTCAAGCCACAAATTCAGATGCCATAAAACAGTGGTTATTGATAGAGGAACCTTTTAGCAGCGCTGTATCTACTAATCTCACCTAAGAAACTCTACTTATGATTTACTAGGGGATCTTGCCCAGAATTATTTTACTGCCTTGAGAACGACCTAATGGTCGAACCACGTGTCAGCTGTGCTTAGAATAAATCACCTTACACATATCCAATGGCTTCATCTATATATATTCTCTGATGTTGTTATGGATTCTGAAATGGAACTTTAAGTATTGATTACTGTAATTTAGGTCTACCTGCGCAATATAAGTACACTCCACAACTTCTACGGTCTATTACCTTTGAGGTTTCATGTGTACTTTCTGCTGCATTTGGACGAGACTCCAGGAAGTTTAGCGCACCACAATCAGTTATCCTCCCACATTTTGTTATTTGAATTCACAATTAGTTACAGTGTAAGACAATGCTACTCTATCATAATGGCATGCACCTGTGAAGCTCAGGTACTGGCACAGGGGGAGTGTTGGGTGTTCTGACCCACGTTTGGACTATTATGCTACAACATTTGGTGCTGTGGGCTTAGGAAATCCAAGATGGCCGAAAAAAAAAACATGTGCACCAGAATCTATGAAAACCGCGCAGTTGTGCACACTAAAATGGTTGCCTAACTTGCCACCCACCAGTGCGAGCAGGGTGGGCCGGGGTGCCATGAGTGAAATGTGTGCAAAAGGAAAAACCGCACTTTAAAATCACCTTTTGCTTCTCTGAATGCCAGCTCAAAATGCCTATTTGCAACACATCCAAAAATCTCACTGAACACCAGCGGACATCTGGCAGAATAAAGTCTTGTGGGCATACAAAATCTGGAAAGAGGATGAGCCTAAAACAATGTTCATCACAAAACTGGCTGAGCTATGCATGTCAGCAGCCTAACTGAAACTGGATTAAAACCACCAAAAACGAAATGTTTAAATTAAATGAGTGACCTACTTTTGAGTGTCACATAGGTTGCAATTGTTTAAATGTCATAGTTTTGAACTTAGAATCAGCATTCTAGCTGCATATGTAAAAATTGTCTTGACTTAAACTGGGGAACAAAAAGTGACATTTTATCTGAAACCTGGCTTGAGAAACTGAATTCTGCCTGACATCTACCCCCACAGGAGTTAAAAACCTGCTCAGCCACTCTTCCCCTGGCCAAAAGGAGTTGTCACCTCTCTGATTAGATTAGGGGTGGAGCAGCTACAGGGAGTTGAACAATGGGCCTTCCAGGGCCCAGGCAGATGGTTTTTTGGGGGACCGTAAAACGGCTTCCTCTTGGCAGGAGCTGGGAGGGGCAGGGCCTCTGAGCTTGGCAGAAACTGGACAAACTGGTTTCTACACCATGTGACCTGGGAAACCACACCCCTTTGGGGCCAGAACATAACTCTAAAAAGATGGATCATTCATAGAGCGGACATGTGAAAATTTTATAAATGATACCATAATTCTTGTGATTTTTCTGCCCACATTTTAAGAGGTTTTTAGAACCGGTGGTATGATCTGGGGGCAAGCTAGCAGTTAAGAGGGTATTACTTAAAATGTATGCATGTTAGAAATCTGACACTTCATCAATTAATGTCCATACTCCTTGCGCACATGTGTGTAAATTTGGGTTAATGTCCGAAATTGCAAAATCAGTTAAAAAGTGCAAATGTTGCCATTTCTGAATGCAAGCCCCCAGGAAGAGCAGAGTTTGAACAGGACATATCTCATGTGATATGTGATGGGTGCATGTAATTTTAAACAAATGTGTACCTGTGCAAATATGCATTTGGGTCAAAATATAGATTGTGTGTAAACTGACCAGGGGAGGATCCTCTGACCCATAAAACCTACAGCATCACTCTGACTCACAGTTCCTTCCCCAATCATGGGAGAGGGGAGAATTGGGCCAATGGGCAGTTGAGAGAGGGGCTGGCTAGTGATGCTGCACACACACCCACTTTCAAAACATATAAAAGCAGACAGTCAGGACAGATGGGGACCTTCATTTCCATCTGCTGCGGGACGCTCTGCCGGAAAAATCCATACTTTACCTCCATCAAACCTCCAGAGAGCCAACCTAGAGACTTCAATCTATCCACCTTCAGAGACCCAGACCAGACCAGCAGAGTAGAGCTGACCCAGACCACTGTTAGCAGAACCCGCGAGCTGAACCGGAGTCCAGTCCAAAACCTGACCAGATCCGTGGCGAGGCCCATTCTATTTCTAAATATATTGTGAGTACCTAGTAGAACTGTGCAGAACCAATCTCTTAGTTAAAATAATATAATTCAATCTATTTTAATCTAACCAGAACTGTCTCCTAGAAGATGTACCTTGTCATTTTGCAAAACTGTCACTTGTCACTTTGAATTTTAACATTCCAAATCCGAAAAACGACCTTTATTTAATCGCTCATATCTTCTTGACCGTTTGGGCTAGGAACTTGGTTTAACTTTCCTCTGAAAGCTTAGAATCTTACCCTTTCAACGAACCTAGAACCGCATTCCTACTCCGTATACTCTTTCCGCAATCACGAAAAACGCACTCGCGAATTTGCAGCGATTTGCAAATTTCTCCACGTGTGAAAACAGCAGCTTCCTTGCTAAAAATTTGTTTGCCTCTTAAGAACCATCCCTGAATCATTGCAAGAGTGAGCCTGGACTAATATTAACTATATACCACTCACCCTGAACCTATAGAGGGAATTAAAAGCAATTTAGCATATTTTTCACTTCATTGCCAGCACATATAAAAGCATTTTGGGCCTGTGTTTCAAACTTCTGTAGTCTAAGCTTGCTGGGGTGAACTGAATCACATTTGATTGCATTTCTGAGAACTGTGTGCCTTCCTTCCATTTCCTTGCATTGCATAAAAGGGGGGGAGTGCATTGCCAGAGAAAAGTGATTACATTGTTTTGTTGAAATCATATTGAGTATTTTCTGTATTGCATTTCATTCAACATTGCATCCATCTGAACTTATATAAAGCATTCTCTACCACCTTATTCTTCTGTTCCTATTCACAAGTGTGCTAGTGCCAGACTATCCATTCTTGATTTCTGATCAGATTAAGTGTGATATCCAATTATTAATTTATTATAAAGTGTGATATATATATATATTGTTTAAATTCTCAAATAAACCTTTTAACTTGCAAAACAGAACTACTTCTTGGCTCAGTGGGGTCAGGGGGATTCCAACAGAGGGGTGTTATATAGGGGTAGTCATCCAGAGCGCATGAACTGGACATAAAGATATATCAATAAGGGTTTCCATTCAGTATCCCAGACTAGGCATTGACTTAGCTGTAGTGCTGGATTGAATCCTCTTACAAATTGGGGGCTCGGGCCGGACGTTTGGGTTAGATCTATCACTTGTGCAGATTAATACAGTGTGCCAGCTGACCAGATACACATATCCGGTCGGATCACCACGCTGTAAAGCACTCCTCAAAGGAACGCTCTAAGGAAAAGGTCTGTTTTGCAAAAATAAAATCTAAACTTCTGTAAGTCAGGACGGAACTCAAATTCCAGAATGACGACCTTGGTAGATATGAAAATAGCCAGAGAACACTTCTTACATAAGCTATTTGTGAGAGGTGAGTGGACTCATCAGGACCAAACGGTCTGGTTGCAGGCAATCGCGCAACAGGTCACTGAAACAGGGTCAGATATATGGGGAGATCAGGGTCCCCTACATGTGGCCCTGAGTGAACTATACATGGCCCCGAAGGCCAAAGAGGAGCACCACAAGATTGCCAGGGTAGCAGCATATTTATATTTACATATGGGAGCCATGCAGGACAAATGTGCTGAAGGCCAAGATCTGGCGAGTAGGCAACTGCTGGCATTACAGAAGGCCCAATCTGATCTGGACTCTTCTGAGCAGAGGCTGCAGAGGAGCCAGGAGTCAGAAAATGATAGTAGGCAGTATATCATTAAAATAAAAGAGGACACGGATATACTGCAACAGGAAAAGGCTGACCAGGATACTAGATTTCTGGCCCTGCAGAAGGAGCACCAAGACAGTTTGGACTTCTTACTGCAGAGCCAGAAAAAGCTGGAGCAACAATTAGACTTTAACAGGGCATGCACGGAGCAGGTAGCCACCCTGCAAAGTCATCTAGATAGAGTGAAGGCAAAGAGCAACAAGCTGATTTTGAAAGACCTGGATACCCAGGCAGAGTTTGATGAAGAACGCCAGAAAGCTGGTGCCTTTCAAAGGCAGAGGGACGACCTGGCGGCACAAATGCAGGCTCTTAGTCAGGAAAGAGACGCCTTAGGCCAGGAAGTCTGCCATTTAAAAAGAAAAACAGAAGAAAATCACTTGGCCCTCCAGGGGCTGGGTGACCTCCAAAAAGAACACCAGAACTTGTTAGAGCACACCAGGAGGGTGGAGGATGCTCTAGCAAGAAAGGAGCAGGCCAATAGGGACACAGCTCAGGAGGTAACCCTCCTGCAGCAGAGACTTGCCGAGTACTCCAGGACCAATCAGGCACAGAGAGAAAACAAGGCTCTCTGTCAGCACAATGATAGGCTCCAACAACAGGTAGCGATGCAGGAGAGACTGATAGAGTCTAGTAAGGCCTTAACTGAGGAACTGAAGGCGCAGGCTCTTGCATTGCAACAGGGAGCAGGGGCGGATGGAGACCAGGTTCGCTGGGAAAGGGAAACTCCTGAGCATAACCTCAGGAGCCCTAGTACCAGAGGCCTTTATCTCCCTCAGTCCCTGGACTCAGCCACCCCCCTGTCCCCTGGCGCACATGAGCACCGGGCCACAGGGATGGCAGATTACTATCCAGCCAGAAGCATGGGGCTCATAGGCCAGTACCTCCCAGAAATGGATGGGCGGGCATCCGGGTATGGGCACCCAAGCACAGTGAAATTTAGTGGGGAACCCCAGGAGAATAGGCCCATTAAGGGCATCCTGAAAACTTCTGCCCAGTTAGGTCAGTGGGGGGGGGGTACCCATCAAATCCTGGCAGCAAGGAGGGATCTGAAGACTCCTCTGAGCGGTACAGGACACAGGAGACCAGGTCCCCACATTCTGCCAGCCATTGCCAGGCTCGCAGAATCCGGGAAAACCTGGAAGAACAGACGGGAACCTCTGGGAGCAGTGCCTCTGAGTCAGAAGATGAATGGACCAGGGTTACCCGGACCAAAAGGGCCAATAAGACAAAAAGGGCCTTGCTTAAGGACCCCTTAAAGCAGATTCAGGCAATCAGGAGGGTCATCACGCCTTATCATAAGAACGCCAAGTATTCTGTTTGGGAGCACTTAGAGTTGTTTGAGCAAATGATGGAGACTTTCCATTTGAAGGACAGCCAAAGCTGTATTCAATATGTAAAGTGGACCTTCTCCCCGGAATACTCCAGTTTCTTTGCGGGGCTGGAGGACCAAAATCATTTAAAATGGTCCACCTATAAGGCGGCCATCTTGAAACATTTTTCTACTCATAGAAATCCTCAAGAGGCTCGCAAGGCAGCCTACAATTTACAATGTGGGGAGGATCAGGCCCCACAAGAATTTGTGCAGGAGTTAAAGCGTGCTTTTGCACAGACCACAAGAAGGGTGCGCACGGATAGCAGAGAATTTATTAATACGTTTTTCCATGCCTTGCCCAAATACATAATGACCCAGCTCGTGAGGGATTTTCATGAGAAAAGATCTTTAGACTGGGTCATTGAACAGGCGACCCGGATCTATGAGGTGCAGAAGCCAATAGAAAATAAAAATAATGCGCCCAAAAAAAACCCAAAGCCAACAACACCCCTGCTGCTGCCAAGGTGGCAGAGGTAAAGGTCACCCCCGTTTTAGATTTGGAGATGGGGGGGCCTAAAAACCTACAATAATGATAGGCCCAGAAGGTCCTCGGGCCAGTCACAGACAGGGAGCCAGGGAGGCAGCCCCACAAATGGGGTCCCTCGCTCTCCTGATTATGTAAGCCCCCGTTACAAGGGAAACAGACCCATCCTGGGTTATGTGTGGACTCCTCCAGCCCAAGGGGGGATCCAGCCAAGCACCTAACCCAGAGAACTTCCCTCCCAACTTCTCACAGGAGGGCAGAAACTCACCAAACCCTGGCCAGAACTTCTTCCCCAGGTATCCACCCAACTTCCAGCCCCAAAATCCTCCACCCTTCTTTCCCCAATTCCCTGAGCCCAGACAACCGAATCCGGGAGAGGGGAGGCCAAGGGTGGAGGGGTATCCAAATCTTCCCAACCAGGGGTACTACCAAAGAAGGGATAGCTACCCTTCCCGGGATCAGCCCAGGGGAGAAAACAGGGCCCCGTATCAGCCTGAGCGGGTTTCCCAGTTAGAGCGCCAGGTTCAAAACATGGCGCGGGATCTGGGTCACATACTGAGGGCTCAGCAGAACCCTCAGATCGGCATGTCGACGCAGAACGCACCCAACTCTGGACCTGGTGCTCCAGAACAATGACGGTGGCAGCACCCCGATAACGCACCGGTTCCCAGGGAGGAGGCACAAGGGGAAGGGGGGTGTAAAGCCTTGGAGGAAGCTTCCTTCCCAACTTGTAAACAGCCCCTGGAAAACCAGGAACCGGAAACAAAATCTCCTACCCCTGAAAGTCTGCCACCCAAGGAGCAGAGGGGGGGTAGGAGAAACAAAAGACCCAAACAGACTCAGTTTGAGGAGGAGGTACAGATCTTCCAATTTGAGGGAGAGGGATCCTCAGAGGATCCTGGGAAAAGGATCTTCTCCTTCAAAGAGGGGGGAACTCCTCCCAAAGAAAAATGGGTCCCTAGGGATGCAAATCCAGACTGGGGAGATGGGGAGACTGAGCTACCGCCGCCCACCATCTCATCCCAGAACCAACAGCAAGAAAATCCCCTGGTTCAAACCCATCCTGGTGACTGCCTCCAAAAAGGGGGGGGGGCGGCCCAGAACCAGAGCCAGGGGAACCCACAATGGCTCTGATCTCCAGTTGCCAACTTTACCTTTCAGATTCCCAAGGCTCTCCACAGAATTCTGCCTAAATCACTTCGCTAGCGATGTCCAAAACCAGAAAGTTAGCCCACCAGTTGTCCAAAAATGTGCATTATCTGTGCCCCCTTGAGGAGAAGGAGGGAAGATACTATGCCCCGGTACAAGTACAGGGGCAGGGTACAATTTTGGCACTGGTGGACACTGGATCTCAAGCTACCCTTCTGTCCAGAAGGGCCTTTGACGAACTGAATGCGGGAAGGGGAGAGAATTACCAAATTCCTCTCACCTCTCTTCCGGGACAACTGCAGAACTTTGACGGGAAGGAAATTCCCGTTGAGAGGACTGCAGACTTGGACATTAAAATTGAAACACAAGCGACACAAGTTGAAACACCCGGTCATAGTAGTGACTCCAGAGGGCACCCCTTGTTTACTAGGGAATGACCTCCTGAGAAGGTTGTCACCTCTAATAGATTGTGTAAACAAGGTCCTCTGGACCCAGACTAGCCGACCAATAAAATTAAAACAGAGTGTCAACCATGTTAGTTTAAACAGCACCTGCCACATGGTTGAACAAAAATCTGACCAAGTAGAATTTCACTTCCAGAACAACCAAATTCCAGACGTGACAGTAATAGCAGTAGGACAACAGACTGGTGATGGGGGGGGGCCTCTCTATTTCTGAAAATCAACCTTCCTTCCAGTTTAAAGTGGTATTCCACACTGGAAGGAAACACCCTGAAATTCTTTACTAATCCACAATCAGAAACTCCCACTCCTATAGTCCACAAAGATGTGAAATCAGCTCAGAGCCTGGCTGATATTCAGCAAATTGGAGAGCAGTTGTTCATCCCTGTTCAGTTAAATGATGGGAAGGACTCTGTTCTCGCTAGAGTGTGCGTGAACAATGGTAAGAGCTTCATCAGCGAAGCCATGTTTCGCCAACTCTCAAAAGATCCAGCCATTCCCACCTTCAAACTGATAGACAAATGGGAAATGGACCTGGGAGCACCTAATTCCAAACATCTCCTGCCAAGCAGGTGTATGCTCAAAATCTCCATTGGCACCAAGAGCATAGTCCACAATTGTTGGGTCGTGCGAGACGTCCCTGCCGCCTTTTACTTAGGCAGTGACATTCTCAATCGCTTTGCCATTAGTTTGGACCTAATAAACTTCAAAGCTTGGTCCCGATTAGCGGATAATCCCATGGGCTTTGATGATCCAGAAAAAGCATTTAGGTCAGCTCAATTGCTACCTGATGCAGTGGAAATTGAGATCAAAGAGGAAGTCACCATCCCAGAAAGGACCCGACAATTCTCCCTGGAAGTGAAAGCTAAAAGAGGACAATATTTGCAAAACCCTGCTGCTTACATACATCTAAATGCTTCTCTCCAACAGCAAGGGTTAGGGGTAAACCCAACACCATTAGTCAACATAGAACATGACACCATCCCAATAGAGGTGGATAACAGCGACTTGAAGAGTATTACTCTAGCCGCAGGCACCATTATTGGAATGGCGGTTGATGACCAACATTTTTCCATCGATTTAGGAAATGAACTGTTTTGACAGTGACAGTGAGGACAATACAACACCAGACAGGATTTTTACCCGGCATGGGGGGAACTTCCTGGTGTACACTTCCTGCCCCTATGGTAAGGAAGATGTGACTTGTGACTTCAGGAGGGATGAGGTGATTTTCCAAGTCCATGAGGGCTGCCTTTCCCACCTGAAACCTCCGGTCCAAATCAGCACTCTGACCAGGGACTTCTCCACCCAGCTGGAGGAGGCAGCGGAGATAGCCAAACCAGAAGTCTTTCCAGGCTTCAGGCAGATGGTGGAAGAGAGAGTCAACCTAGCTGATGCCTGTGTGACTCTGGAACAAAAGCAAAAGTTGAAACAAGTTTTCTTGGATTTCCAAGATCTCTTTGCGGTAGACTCATATGACTGTGGTCGCACTGACATCCACACAACAACAATCCCCACGGACCCTGGCATGACTCCTGTGTTTGTGAAGCAATATCGCTTGCCTCTCGCATCAATGGAGTCCCTTACTGAAATAATTAAGAACCTTGAGTCCCGGGGAACAATCCGTCCAGTCCACAGCACCTTCAATAATCCGGTGCTGGGAATATTGAAGCCAAACGGCCAGTGGAGACTCTGCGCCGACCTCAGGGAGCTCAACAAACGGGTCCATACTTCCCGATGGCCTCTTCCCTACATTGACCAAGGGCTGGCCCAGATTCAGGGGTCACAGGTATTCACTGCAATAGACCTGACCAATGGATACTGGACCGTGCCTGTCAGCAGGGAGGACCAATACAAACTGGTTTTTACCTTTGGGGGCCAGCAGTACACATGGACCCGGACTCCCTTCGGATACCTTAACTCCGGTAATGAGTTCAATATTTTCCTACACAAGGCCATGCCCGACCTGGGAGCGAGGGGTAACCTGGCTTATGTAGATGATGTCCTCATCAAAAGTTCATCTGTGGAGGAACACATAGCGGAGATCCGTTATGTTCTGACCCAGTTGAGGGCCGCCGGAGCAATACTTTCCTTTCAGAAAGCACAGTGGTGTAGAACCCGTGTTAATTTCTTGGGGCATGAGATTACTCCACAGGGTCTCTGTCCCCAGGAAAAGAAAGTGGAAGCCCTCCAAAAATTGAAAGACCCCACAACTCTGCGGGAACTAAGGAGCCTCCTTGGACTGACTAATTACAGCAGGAAGTTCATTGAGGGCTACGCAGAGATCACCAGACCCCTGATTCATCTCCTGAAGGGGGGGTCAAGTGGGAATGGGGTCCAGAACAAGCCGAGGCAGTAAGACAACTCAAAAGAAGCCTCTCACAAGCACCCTGCCTAGCTTACCCTGTCAGAAACAAGGAGTTCTTCCTGGAGACGGGGTTCTCTAATACGTGCTTGACGGCAGTATTATACCAAAAGCATGACAAGGTCAATAAAGTAATCTCCTATGCGAGCAAAACTTTATCCTCTGTGGAGGAAAAATTCAACGATTGTGAGAAGGCACTCCTGGCAACGGTGTGGGCATTGAAGAATTACCGCCCGTTTATCCAGGGGGAACACATAGTGGAGACTCCACACCAGCCTCTGCAATATCTCCAAAGTGACAGAATCCGGGCCGGAAATGTGAGTAATTCCCGAATTACTTCCTGGATTCTGTCAATGCAAGGCTTTCCTGTGGAGGTCCGATATGGCCAAAACAAGAAGAGTCCCCTCGCGCAAGGTCTGCCTGACTTGCATGATTGTGCCAGAGAAAACTGTCTCGAGGACGAAAGTCTAAAAATCAAGGACAACATGGAGGCATACCTTAATTCCCCACACAAAGTCTTTGAAGAGGACAAGTGTGCGGGAATGCCCACTGTCTATGTGGATGCATGCTCTTACCATGTTGACAACAACGGGGAGAAAGAACTGGTGGCCGGCGTAGGGAATGCATGGGTGAATGAGTCCCCAGAACCCTCCGCTGGATTTAAAATTGGTCCCCGAAGTAGTCAGGTGGCAGAATTGATGGCTGTGCATCAGGCCATCCTCACTGCTGTCCAGCATCAACTCCACGAACTGGTCATAATCACAGATACGGATTATGTACGGAACGGGTTCGTGGAGCACCTAGTTAATTGGAAAACCAGAGGCATGTTATGTGCTAACAACAAACAATTGAAACATGGGAAGTTGATCCAAAACATTGATGATCTGGTCACCTCGAAGGGAATGACCATCTATTGGAAGAAGATCAAGGGTCATTCCAAAGTAGAAGGACCAGACAAAACTGGAAATGACTTAGCTGATCAGCTGGCCAAAACCGGGGCCATCCAAGGGGATGTAATTGAGATTGAGTCCGTGTTGGGGGAAATCCAGGTCACTGCTATCACTAGGTCCCAGACAAATGCTCACAACGACCTTTCAATTGCACAATGGAGTAAGGAGACCCCTGATGCTGATTTGATTACCGCTCAGAAGGGGGATCCAATTATTGGTAAGTTTTACCAACACCTTGAGGACCCTGAGAACTTTCCCCTGACGGATACCGATTATATTAGGAAAGAGGACCTAAGAGTGTTGATGAAATGTCCAAAAATGTTCCGAATCCAAGACGGTTTGCTGGTAAGGAAATCCAAAGCTGGCCACGATCAGTGGGTGGTTCCTTCCTCATTCCGAAGCCTGATGTTAAGTCACGCCCATGATGCGGCCACCGCCGGTCATAGGGGGTTTCACACAACACTGGAAATCTTAAGAGAGGTTGCATACTGGCCACACATGGGGCAGGACCTTGACCAATACTTGAAGGGGTGTCTTGTGTGTGCGCAATTTCAGCCGACGTCCCTCACACACCGCGCGCCTCTCCAAAAGCGGGGGATGACACTGCCATGGTCAGATTTACAAATCGACTTTGTAGGCCCTGTGATTCGCTCTGCTAGGGGGAATAAGTACATGTTGACTGTGACATGCTTGTTTACCAAGTGGGTGGAATGTCTCCCAGCCCCAAACTGCAAGGCAGAAACGGCAGCTGCCTTGATGATTAACCACATCTTTTCCCGTTTTGGTCTACCTCAAAGGATTGAGTCAGACAGAGGTAGCCACTTCACCAGTGAAGTAATGACAAAGATGTGGGAGATACTGGGGGTCAAAAGGAAGTTACATATTGCTTACAGGCCAGCTTCTTCTGGAGCAGTAGAACGCTACAACCGGACAATTGTGAGCATCTTTAAAAAGTTTGTGGCAGATTCTGGGCCAAGTTGGGATATCCGATTACCTCTGGTCCTAATGGCCATCAGATCTACCCCTTCATCTGCAAACAAAATGTCACCATTTGAGTTGATGACTGGGCGCAAGATGGTGCTTCCTCAGCATTTGCTCTACAGGACCCAAGAGCAGACACTGATAAATGCCTCCACAACTCATGAGTATGTGGAGAATTTAAGGAAACACCTTCAACATGCTTTTGCTTATGCGCAGCGGAATCTAGAAAGATCAGCTGATAGCATGAAGACCCACTATGACCTGAAGACTTCCAGGAAGGAGTATCAGGTGGGGGACCGGGTCCATCTATACAATTTCCAAAGGAACCAGGCCAAACAGCGAAAATTTTTGCCTACATGGAAGGGACCCTTTGAGATTATAGACAAAATCTCCCCTGTGGCCTACAAGATCCGCATCCCCAAAGGCGGTTTGGCAGAGGGGGAAGACAAGTGGGTCCACATTAACCAGTTGAAGTGTTGCCATCCCAGGCACACTCTGCAACAACTGGAGGAATCCTCTAGAATCCTAGAGGGTACTGTCTCAGATTAATTCAGTTCTAACTTATAAGATCCTACATATCGCCTATCAAATTCTGAGTTTCTCAATGTGGGTGTTTTTGTTTTTGAATGCAAAAAGAAATGTGCATGTTCATATGTTTTGATTATAAATTTATATGCCACCCCACTATATCAATGGTGGGGGAGAAATGTCCATGAATAGGTATTGCCGCTCTTCCTTTGTCGTCCTAGGAGAAAGAATACCTGGAGGCTGGCCAAGGAGGACGATCCGGAGACCGGGAGCAGAGACGCAAGGGGCCCAGGGTACCGCCCAATATTCCCATCAGGACCGGCGAGGAGAACCGATCGATCAATACCGGATGGAGGAAAAGATGCTGAACTGTGCCATTTGCAGAATTGGAAGAAGATTATGCGGAAATACCAGTGCGTGGGTCAAAACCCTTGTGCACCCGACATCCCCTCGACTCAATCCAAGAGCCGGCGGGCGGGGGGGTTTGTTGGGTGTTCTGACCCACGTTTGGACTATTATGCTACAACATTTGGTGCTGTGGGCTTAGGAAATCCAAGATGGCCGAAAAAGCCCACATGTGCGCCAGAATCTATGAAAACCGCGCAGTTGTGCACACTAAAATGGTTGCCTAACTTGCCACCCACCAGTGCGAGCAGGATGGGCCGGGGTGCCATGAGTGAAATGTGTGCCAAAGGAAAAACCGCACTTTAAAATCACCTTTTGCTTCTCTGAATGCCAGCTCAAAATGCCTATTTGCAACACATCCAAAAATCTCACTGAACACCAGCGGACATCTGGCAGAATAAAGTCTTGTGGGCATACAAAATCTGGAAAGAGGATGAGCCTAAAACAATGTTCATCACAAAACTGGCTGAGCTATGCATGTCAGCAGCCTAACTGAAACTGGATTAAAACCACCAAAACCGAAATGTTTAAATTAAATGAGTGACCTACTTTTGAGTGTCACATAGGTTGCAATTGTTTAAATGTCATAGTTTTGAACTTAGAATCAGCATTCTAGCTGCATATGTAAAAATTGTCTTGACTTAAACTGGAGAACAAAAAGTGACATTTTATCTGAAACCTGGCTTGAGAAACTGAATTCTGCCTGACATCTACCCCCACAGGAGTTAAAAACCTGCTCAGCCACTCTTCCCCTGGCCAAAAGGAGTTGTCACCTCTCTGATTAGATTAGGGGTGGAGCAGCTACAGGGAGTTGAACAATGGGCCTTCCAGGGTCCAGGCAGATGGTTTATTGGGGGACCGTAAAACAGCTTCCTCTTGGCAGGAGCTGGGAGGGGCAGGGCCTCTGAGCTTGGCAGAAACTGGACAAACTGGTTTCTACACCATGTGACCTGGGAAACCACACCCCTTTGGGGCCAGAACATAACTCTAAAAAGATGGATCATTCATAGAGCGGACATGTGAAAATTTTATAAATGATACCATAATTCTTGTGATTTTTCTGCCCACATTTTAAGAGGTTTTTAGAACCGGTGGTATGATCTGGGGGCAAGCTAGCAGTTAAGAGGGTATTACTTAAAATGTATGCATGTTAAAAATCTGACACTTCATCAATTAATGTCCATACTCCTTGCGCACATGTGTGTAAATTTGGGTTAATGTCCGAAATTGCAAAATCAGTTAAAAAGTGCAAATGTTGCCATTTCTGAATGCAAGCCCCCAGGAAGAGCAGAGTTTGAACAGGACATATCTCATGTGATATGTGATGGGTGCATGTAATTTTAAACAAATGTGTACCTGTGCAAATATGCATTTGGGTCAAAATATAGATTGTGTGTAAACTGACATGGGGAGGATCCTCTGACCCATAAAACCTACAGCATCACTCTGACTCACAGTTCCTTCCCCAATCATGGGAGAGGGGAGAATTGGGCCAATGGGCAGTTGAGAGAGGGGCTGGCTAGTGATGCTGCACACACACCCACTTTCAAAACATATAAAAGCAGACAGTCAGGACAGATAGTGACCTTCATTTCCATCTGCTGCGGGACGCTCTGCCAGAAAAATCCATACTTTACCTCCATCAAACCTCCAGAGAGCCAACCTAGAGACTTCAATCTATCCACCTTCAGAGACCCAGACCAGACCAGCAGAGTAGAGCTGACCCAGACCGCTGTTAGCAGAACCCAAGAGCTGAACCGGAGTCCAGTCCAAAACCTGACCAGATCCGTGGCGAGGCCCATTCTATTTCTAAATATATTGTGAGTACCTAGTAGAACTGTGCAGAACCAATCTCTTAGTTAAAATAATATAATTCAATCTATTTTAATCTAACCAGAACTGTCTCCTAGAAGTTGTACCTTGTCATTTTGCAAAACTGTCACTTGTCACTTTGAATTTTAACATTCCAAATCCGAAAAACGACCTTTATTTAATCGCTCATATCTTAGTGACCGTTTGGGCTAGGAACTTGGTTTAACTTTCCTCTGAAAGCTTAGAATCTTACCCTTTCAACGAACCTAGAACCGCATTCCTAGTCCGTATACCCTTGCCGCAATCGCGAAAAACGCACTCGCGAATTTGCCGCGATTTGCAAATTTCTCCACATGTGAAAACTGCAGCTTCCTTGCTAAAAATGTGTTTGCCTCTTAAGAACCATCCCTGAATCATTGCAAGAGTGAGCCTGGACTAATATTAACTAGATACCACTCACCCTGAACCTCTAGAGGGAATTAAAAGCAATTTAGCATATTTTTCACTTCATTGCCAGCACATATAAAAGCATTTTGGGCCTGTGTTTCAAACTTCTGAAGTCTAAGCTTGCTGGGGTGAACTGAATCACATTTCATTGCATTTCTGAGAACTGTGTGCCTTCCTTCCATTTCCTTGCATTGCATAAAAAGGGGGGGAGTGCATTGCCAGAGAAAAGTGATTACATTGTTTTGTTGAAATCATATTGAGTATTTTCTGTATTGCATTTCATTCAACATTGCATCCATCTGAACTTATATAAAGCATTCTCTACCACCTTATTCTTCTGTTCCTATTCACAAGTGTGCTAGTGCCAGACTATCCATTCTTGATTACTGATCAGATTAAGTGTGATATCCAATTATTAATTTATTATAAAGTGTGATATATATATATATATATTGTTTAAATTCTCAAATAAACCTTTTAACTTGCAAAACAGAACTACTTCTTGGCTCAGTGGGGTCAGGGGGATTCCAACAGAGGGGTGTTATATAGTGGTAGTCATCCAGAACGCATGTACTGGACATAAAGATATATCAATAAGGGTTTCCATTCAGTATCCCAGACTAGGCATTGACTTAGCTGTAGTGCTGGATTGAATCCTCTTACAGGAGGCTTAAGATCAAGCTGAAGCACATATTCTTCACTCATTCAGTGTCACACTATACACACCAAAGGCTTCTACCCTCGCTTTGGACTATAATGTATTCCACCCTGTACCTTGCATTACAAAACTTGTCATTATGATATAAGGAGGAATGGTCGTGTTCTTTTAGATCTTTTATGGCCAGTGGGTTTTTGGTTTGTGGTCTGGGGTCACCTACAATCGTGGAATTCAGGGGACTTGGACTAGGCCTGCTTTGGCCTGGCTGCGATAAACATGTGTTGTGAGGTACCTGGTACTGTCTGCCGGCCTTGCAGGGCACATTCCTTCTTGATATAACATGTATCAGTAACAGTTGTGGAATAAAGGAAAGTTCCTGTGGAGGCTAATAGCGTGGGTCTCTTTATCTTCAGTGCTTGGGCCTATGCAGGTTTCTTCATTAGGTTTGTTTTCTGTGTCTACCGCGCAGTCATGCAGGCCCAAATGTTTGTAGCATAACTACAAAATGGTGTCTGATAATCTATATGCAAGCACTAAGTCTAAGCATCTACATTTCGCATACAATTCTGTTTATGCGGGGTCCTTTAATAAGCCCCCACCGCCCCTGGCACATCACACTTGTATTTATGGAATTTGTCTTACTGTAAAGCACCTAGGGGGGTGGCATAGGTTCAATTCCTTCCCAACATTCCTCCCTTTCATTACTTCTACAGTAACAAATTCCTCTGCATACTTGCATTCATTTTCTCTTCTCACTACAGCCTCATATGGAGGAGTTCCATTTATTTGAATCCAAGCTCTACATACTGATCACAAACTTTCACTTGCTTGTGCATAATCTTTGGGTGTGCATGTCATATAAATACATCCCCATCTCCTGCTAGTTCAACCCATACTTCCTCATAATTTTCAGGGTCAGGGGGTGGGACAATGATGGTGTGGTATAGGCAGTTTACACAATCTCCATAGTAAATGGGGATAATTTGAGGGATGGGGTGGTCGGTTTGTATTTCAACTTATTTTGTGTTGGTAGGTACTTTTGAAACAAACACCAATTGATACCATCATCATTTTGCTACTAGGCACTGCTTTGGCACAACTCCAGAGTCAGTCCCACTTTGCAGGTGCAGATGATGACAAAGATGAACCCAATGACAGGTACCAGTATCTTTACAATCGCTCCTATCCAAGACTGTGCCCAGTCAAAGGCCATATCAAACCAGTCCCCCCCTGTATTCCTCATTCTTTTGTCATGTGAACTCCTAATATATGCACTGCTGCAATCATATGAGATAGTGAGCTGTTCTGTGCATTTTCTGGGGGCACGAATGTGCAGCAAGAATCGCTGATGTTGCAGCAAACACCTCCTTCTACCGCTGGCAGCATGTTGAGCACATACCTATTCTGCATCGTCATTAGTCTTAGTGCTTTTAGTTCGACCTTTATGACATTGAATTCGTGGTCAGTAGTGTTTGTCAGCTGAACCAGTTCCCAGCGTACAATTTGCAGCCACTTGCCGTTGGTTGCTGCTTGCATGCCAGATAGCAGAAGTGAAACAAAGAATGCCTTTGCCGAACTGAAAAGTCGGTATTCATCTGTAATCTCAGTGGGGCAGTGCAGATGAGTCTTTGGATAAGTAGTTCAACCTCTTTCTTCTTTTCAATTTCTCGTAATGCCCCCTAGGATGCGGAACTCAGGCAATGGTAGTGGGTTTTGTTCTTTGAATTTTAGAGCAACGATTGAGGCGGTATTTGGGATCGGACCCCCTTTCAGATGTTCTTCTCGGACTACTAATAGCGCTGAGTGCAAGGTGGCCAGCGCACAATAGCCTCTCCATGATGGTAGGAGGTGCATGCCTGCTTGTTGGCCACAAAAAGAGTAATAGTCCATAACTGCCGCCATGCCTCTGGATGAAAAGTCTGGAATCAACAATGTTCTGTTACATTGTTCGTTAAAGCCGATGAAGACAGTTCCCTCACTGTGGAAACATAGTTCATAAGTCTCTTCTCAGTGCACTTTCACCAGCATTTCCATTGCCGCAATCCATGTCAATTTTGTAATGTGTTCTTTCAATATTTGTGCACAGGTTTTCCCCACTAAGGCCACTACTTCTTCCTCATTCCCCAGGAGGCCTTCAGCTAAGCAGCTTATTGTTTCTTGCCACTTGTTATTTACATATTTGAGTCTGTCAATAGCTAAATATGGTTGTTGTAAGCAATTGAGCTTTCTTGGCTTGTTGCATTTCAGGGTGTCTGGATCCACAAGCTCTAGTTGCACACTGTGTGCCTGGAAGGTGCCTTTTATTCTACAAAGCCCAAGATGAACCTGGCATTGTACCTCTATAATTGGAACTTCCTGGGGTACTAAAACCTTTGGTGCCACCGATGCATGCAGTATTAATGGGCATACATAGCAACTGGCATTGGTTGTTCATCTTCCTACCACACTCATATCAGTATACCAGCTATAGGCCGTGGTATGCATCATATTTGGGTCTACACGCTTGTCTTCTCATTCTATCATGCCATGATATATATCTTTTTGTTAGTGCACTACTGCTAACATTGTTACTGGTGTTTGTGCTGCAAAATAGTTTTCTAAAAATGGTAGGAAATAAATGTTCTAATATTTTATTCACACTCACACTCATCCATCCAGATACATTTGCTTGTGTGTTAACACTGTTGTTAATCTCATGGGAAATGTTATACATATGTACAGTGACATTGCTGGTTTTGTTTAGCAGTAAAATTCCCTTTAGGCTCCCCTCCCTCTTTTTTAGATGGCTTGCCCAGATAAATGATGTACTCCAATAAATCCCTATATTAACATTAATATAGTGAATAGGAAGACCCTGCCGTGTAATCCACAGGTGTAAGAATATAACCATTTAGAATTGACATTATATTTAGTTCATATTTCATTGTACAATGAGTCATTTGATGTTGAGTGTTCCATCTTCCTTATTCGTGTAGGGGAAACAAAAATGAGGGTGGGAGGGAGAGAGAGAGGAGAGAGAGAGAAGAGAGAGAGAGTGACAGAGATATGTTTGTTTTATAAAAGTGCTTATGTTTTTAGCAGCTATACATGTTTCTCATCAGGGACATGTAGTCAAGTTTTTATTTCTGAGGTAGTCATTTTGAAGTAGATGGGTAGTATGTTTAGGGTGATTGCAAGGTATTTGGTGGTGCTCTATGAACATCAGAGAGGTGAATCCAATATCAAAGCCCTTTCACTTTTACAGCGGAAGTGGTGGAAAATACCACTTTGTGGGGCCCATGGATTCTGGAGTTGTTCCGCTTATGTACAAAGCTTATAGTAGTTCTCCTGGCAGCAGCGGTTGGGTCGGCATGTGATTTGATCTGCAGTTGGTGGCTCTTCAGTGTTCATTGTGTCTTCTACCTGGGGGCGGGGGGTGCAATCTGTCGGAAGACATGTTTAATTGCATGTGTTAGGTTTGTCAAATAATCTTTCAATTCTTCAGCCAAATCCACTGCAGCCCTATGGGCATCTGATGCCCTCCTGATTAGGGAGATGGATGTATGCATGCATCTGCCAGTCACTATTTCATGGGATGAAATGTGGTGGTCTTTACTTGGTTGAGTGCGTAAGCTGAACAGGGCCATGGCAAGCAAGCAATGCGCCCAATTTTTCTTTAATGTGCTGCAGAGCTTGGAGAGTTTGCTTTTAAGGTGACTGTTGATTCTTTCAACAACGCTGTTTGCTTGGAGTTGTAAATTGAGCACATCTGGTGTTTAATGCCAAGTAGCACTGGGATCAGCTTGAAGAGCTCATTGAAAAAATAGGTGCTGTTGTCGGACATCAATACATCGCACACACCCAATTGAGGTAACACTTCACATACTAAAAATGCATAGTCTATGTGTAGCTCTTGGAATATCCCAATGGTGCGGGGCAGAGTGCCTCGTAATGTCTGGGGGGTCATGCCAGTGCTGAATGTTTGGCAGGTGGTGCAGTGTACAATCATGTTGGTGAGATGTTATTGAAGGTTTGGTATAAACTAATCTTCTTGTATGTCTGCTACAATGTGCTGTTTGGAGCTGTGGGATGGGTGGTGTAGCTGATTGAATGCAACTAGTAAGAGCTCTACGGGCATAACTGCCTTGCCATTGCATTCTTGTTACCATAGTAGGTCACTAGGGGACTGTTTACACCCTCTCTTTGACCATAGTTATTTTTCTTTGTTTGGTGCCTTGCTCTGCAGCTCAATGAGTTGTGTAATGTTAGTGCTGTGTATGTTGTGTTTTGCTGATCGTGTGATGGTGTAGTTATGACAAACTCTAAAATTACTTGGACAGAGAGATAGGCTACTATTTTGGCCACAGCATCCGCTGTGGCGTTCCCTAATGATATTTCATCTGTGTTATTGGTATGGGTGGCGCATTTGATGACCCCCACTACAGAGGGTTGTGACAATGCAGAAATCAGCATATCTAGTAGTGCGGCATGTTGTACTGGGGAACCGCCTGCTCTTTGGTACCTTCTTCTTTTCCAATGTGACAACGCTGCATGCGCTGTAGTAGTGATGTATGCCAAGTCAGAATAGATGGTCACGTGGCATCCTTGTGATGCATGTAGCACCTCAATAAGTGCCACGAGTTCTGCCGCTTGTGCTGAATAATGCATGGGTAACCTCTTCATTACTAGTGTCTCATATTCTCCTTCCTCGAGGCGCACCACTGCCATGCCTGTATGTCTTTGTCCTGGTCAATTGTCACTGACCCGTCAACAAAGAGCACTTCCCCTTCATCTAATGGGCTGTCTTTTGCTTTGGGGATATCATCCTCTTTCCCTTTATGTGTGGCACAGTTGTGTCGTTGCAAGTCTTCATCTGTACACACTTCTTTCATTATTTTTTTAATTTATTTAGAAGTGAGGGTTTACAGCAAACACACATTTCAGATCATGATAAACAGCAAGTAGCTACAGCATTTAAGTATTCAGTTATACAGAACATTACCATCACTCAAGCAGGTTTCTCCAATATCATAGCAGCACATGTTGCACCTATAGTGTGCGGGGGGAGGATATCCCTGATGCATCATCAGCCTGCCTGAGGAGGTATGCGCTAAAGTCGGACCACACAATCTTAGGGCATGAATGTGACGAAGAGAGCTGATATAGTCCTCTTCACAGGCTTGAACCCCAGTGAGTGCATTGAGCCACTACTTGAAAGTCGGGGGGATGGGCACTTCCAGCACTGTAATACACATTTCTTTGCAACCATACAACTAACATTTAAAAACTTCGCCATCTTTCTAGTGCCGTTCGTTTTCCATATCCCAAACACCACCCCCAAGGGGCCTGAATTGACCACAGCACCAATAATGTCCGTAAGGGTCTATAGGATCTCCCCCCCAGAAGCCGGCCAGAGCCTGGCATGACCAGAACATATGCAGGTGATCAGCTCCTACTGCCTTACAGCGTGGACAGGTATGTGTGCCATCACATGCAAATTTAGTGATTCTATCAGGTGTGCAATACAATCTATTCAACAGCTTGTATTGCATACATCTGAAACGGAAGTTGAGAGAGACCTTGTTCGTATGAGAGCACATTTTATTGCATAGCTCATCGGGGACTTCAAGAACAAGTTCGGCAGCCCATTCATTTTGCGCCATCTGTACACACTTCTGTTAGAGACTTGTCGGGATTGACTGTTTGCATCGCACAACATTAATGTTTGGGCTTGCTATTATGATATTGTATGCCGATGCTGTCTGTGTGGTTAGGGTGGACTTCGATCTTTCTAAGATGGTGAATACTGAGTGCTCCATGTACAATGTTACCGAGCATCCCATCACAATCCTAGGGCTTTTTTTTAAATTGTAAAGGCAGCTGCAGCAAGTACTTCTTTGCATTTGAACTGCCGTTGCATAACTGAATCAAGTGTACCGCTGTAATAGGCCAATGGCTTGTGGCCCATTGTACTCTTCTGGACCAATGCGACGGTCATAAGTGAACCATTTGTACACTCAGGGTAATAGTGCTCCAATCTTTAGTGTAATGTGTACTGGGATCACTTCTTTTAGAAGCC
Organism: Ambystoma mexicanum; assembly: GCF_040938575.1. Taxonomy (NCBI): domain Eukaryota; kingdom Metazoa; phylum Chordata; class Amphibia; order Caudata; family Ambystomatidae; genus Ambystoma; species Ambystoma mexicanum. Next base: position 1,386,508,263 of record NC_090931.1, read on the forward strand.
CCACATCATGTGGGCTGGTTGTCCACAGTTGTGCGGGCACATACTCCAAGTCTGCCTCAATGAAGGGAGGTGGTGCGACAACGGCCATTAGGGGGTACTACACCATAATCTCAGAGGGGATACAGATCTCTAAGATGATTTCTCTGTCATTGTCAAAGTTCTGCATCTGTTACTTCTTTTAGGGGTATGATGGGATTGATGCACAGCACAGTATGCCATTCACACCCTTACCTGTCTGTTCCGAGGACAACCACTCTTTTTGGGGATAGCACTAGCCCTTGCAGGTCCAGAGATGAGATTGTACCTGCCAACAATTCTGAGGACACTACAGGGTGGAAAATAAAATCAGGTGGCACCCTGCAGCAGGCACTGCCACCACTAGTACTGTTATGCCGTAGATAAACATATCTGGGTCTACAGGTATTCCTTGGACCACCACCTCATGTGCCATTGCATGTATTATGGTCATGGCTCTCATTGCGCAAAGCCCTGGTGTGGCACAGACAATGCCACGATCAATAAATGAGATTGTCATGTTCAAGTTGCTAAGCAGATCTCTGCCGAGCAGGTTGACAGGAGAAAACTCAGAGTACTATAGGGGAGCGCACACCGCCTCCCCCACTTTTTTACATCCAAGTCTTTAGTATATGGAACCAGTGAAATAGCCCCAGACAATCCTGAGTGTCAAAAGTTAATGGGAAGTCCCCTTCACTGATGCTTGATTTCTCAGCACACGAGTCAACCATAAAAAGTAATTGCTTATTATTTTTTCCTATGTCTGCCCCCACCAAGAGTTTCTCTTCAGGCTTAAGGGTCATCGTTAGGACCGGACACGCAAGTGCTCTCTGTGGGCTGTCCTGATCAGTGTATGTATTTGTCCCTGTAAATGAGAAGCAGTTTCCCCCACTACGGTTGTGTCTTGGAATGGGGAAACCGTGTCATTGGGCGCTCTGTTAAAGCGGTTCATGTTTCCTGTCTGCTGGAAAGTCTTGTGGGGCATATATTGTTGCATTGTTTGCTGTGGTTGCTGCTGTGGGGGAGGGCCTGGTATCTGTGGAGGCAACTGTGTGTAACCTTGGTGTATTTTGTGGGGTATGGAGGTCATTCTGGGAGTCAGTCCTTGAGGGGGCCCTTGATGTGGCGTACCATAATTATGTTGACCGTAACTGTACCCCATCCCATGTCTGCTTCTATACTCTCTTGAGAAATGCCCCTGATTTCCACAGTTCCAACAATGTGACGGCCCCATTCCTCCTCGCCGAGCTCCATTCCTCCAAATACCCCTCCTCCAAAACCCCTCCCTTTGATCCTCTTCCTCACTGCTGTCCTCCTTGCCACTGCAGGCTGGGGTACTGTGTGTTCCCACCCCTCTGTCCTCATCCTCCTTCTGACCACACCACGGAAATTCTGGCATTTGCGAAACTAGGGCTGTATCCTGTTACTTCTATCTGTGCTGGCATCAACACTGATGCCTCCACAGCAACCTTAGCTAATTTATTTTGTACTAGTTTTGTTTCCTCTGCTTGTCACCTCTGAGTCGTTTCCTTGTCACGCTCCTTTATTCGTCGGCAATGACGTACTATTTTGCTCTTTATTTCAGGCTACCCCTTTGCCTCAACCCCCACAATTTTGTCTAGTGCCTTCTGCACCTCTTTGGGCAGGCCCTGTTTAACGATGAAGTAGAAAAAGGGTATTGATTGATTGATCCCATGCCTTACCCATTTCTGCTCTCACCATCTCCTGAACTTAAAGAATGAATTGAGCGGCGGCGTCGCCCATAGTGAATTACATGATCGACTGTAAGTCGGGTGTGTCAGGAAATGCTTGCCGCAGTGCATCCCATATTTTCACTCGAATCTTATTAATCTCATGTGTGTCATTTCCCAGAGTTGCTCCCGGGTACCCCGCTTTTACCCACACATCAGCAACCTGATCACCGATAGTAGCTACCAATAAGCTTTTGATGTCTCCAACTGCTAGGGGCAGTCCCGCTGTCTGTTTTTTAAATGCATAGATCTACTTCCCCATGCCCACCGTAAGGGCCAGGAGTGCTTTTATTAGATAATGTTTGCCCATCTAGGACTCCTAGCAGTGGCCCCACAATCCCTTCCAACTATTCTTCAAAGGGGACATGCAATTTCTACAATATTAGCACTCAGCTTGGGACGCAAGACAGTGTCTCAGCCAATTAGGTTTCTCAAATCGTGAGCCTCACGTTGTGGTTTTGTCCATCTTTCCATACCCCAAACTGTCTTTTGTCTAGAGCGCCACCATAGTACCTCCCAGGGTCCCTCCCGCTTGTGTCCCCAAACTTCTATGCCCTTCCTCCTCCCTAAATGCTCCATCCCTCCTGCTGCCACTGACTAACAACCCCCACCCCACCCACCACTGACCTGGGACTTACCTTTTACATTCCATTGCAATACTCCAATTCTGCCCTATCCCTTCACCAATCACCTGCAGAGAAAGGGAGCAGGGACTTAAAGTAATTCCCTTCTCCTTTTCCCCAATGGCGGCCATTTTCTTTTGTGGTTTTTTTCGAACTTGCAATATGGCTACTGCACTGTTTTACAACTTAAAAAATAAAAGCTATGGTGCTAATGGTTATTTCCTCTTTGGTGGGATTTATTGTTACTGCTTGTTAATGGTGCCAGGCCCAGTATTAAGGCCCAAGTGAAGCAAAAGGCCTGTAACTTGGGCTCAGAGCCATTACAAAGCAGTAATGCCCATAACCATGGGGTGTAGTGCTTAACTAAAAAAGCATTGGCAATGCCAACAGATTGGGCGTTTGTGGGCATCTAATAGCAGTGCCTGCAAAATGCCTAATATTTTATACACATGGTCCATCAATGGATTGGCAAATAACCAAACACCTACAAGCTTTGTGTCGTCTCCAACATACGGCACTCACACAATCCAAAGAGATGCAACAAAATGCACCAACATGGAAGCACCAGCAACTTCAAGTAATCAATTCTGGGCTCTGCTTGGCTGCAAGATAATCTAGGAACCAAAAGAATTGTTGCCGCTGCGCCTGCAAGAAAAACTTAAGTTTCAGCTCTGCGCTACTGAAAAGAAAATAAATATCCAGAAACGTGATTGTCTTAATTATGGTGAATCACAGATGGATGAAATCCTGATTTCACCTCAATGGGATTCAAACATGTAACCCATAGATTGCATTCTGCGCTCAGTCAGCAGCATTCGCTCAACCCAGCCCTCTATCCTAGCTAGCAAAGTTAGCATTGTTTCCTCGCCTCTAACCTGCCTCTGTCCCTCACTTCCTCCACCTCCACTCTAGCACTTCACCCATCATGGTCACATCCTAAGCGCAGCTGGCCGTACAGCCAACCTGCACTTAAAAATGTCCAATGCTGGTTGTCCTTAATCTATGTATGTCCACTTATCGGGGTGCAGCCTTAGAGCAGCAGCTAAGGTGCAAAGATAGTGTGGGGCATTCCTGTCCTGGTGTTAAGTGGGTTGGACATGACCCTAAAATGCTGGCAAGCCTCCAGACTGGACAGAGATGCCTGCTGACTGGAACAAAAGCCACCCTGAGATACTGAATGTTCTCCTGCCAAGGAGAAAACAAGATGCATGTAGCACCTGCTTTGAGTGTCCCTTCCAGGAAAGTGCTCCACCAGAGACCACTGATGCACAAGTAAGCCAATAATATTGGGGGAGGGGCATTGGGAGACACGGAAGTCTCACCACAGTTTCTTAGTGCAGGTAACTGGCATACATCCTAGCTTCATCACAGAATGGCCAATTAACCACCTTTGGTTGACCCGAAAATACTTACTGCGAGCTGAGCCCACACACTTACTGACATTCTGTTCTACTGTCCATTGGATGGTGTTGGAGGAGAGTTCAAGTCTCCTGACACAAGAGTTCAACCTCATGGCTTCATTGGGTTCTCTTCTCAGAGTCACCTGGGGTTCAGGGGAACACACCTTGCTCAGAGGGTGCCGAGGGGAAGATGAACATTTAAGCTCTATCATGTTTCAATCAAGAAGGTGGCTAATCAATGAGGCACAAAATCAAGCATAACTTGCAAACATGTCCCGGGGGCTGCCCTGCCCTACCTGCAATATTCACCAGCCACACCTTGCATTTCTGTTATATGGTCTTTGCGCTTCAGAACAGGTGAATCCCGCTCTAGCTGACATACTCTCTTGCTGAGAAAAGGAGAGCCTCCCAGCAAGCTCAGATTTGCCCTAAACCAACAGAACTGTTTGCTTACCATTTCTCAAGAAGGTGCAATGTTTAAATGACAGTTCCCAAGCTATAAGAAGGCACTTCTACTAGCGGTTAATTTAGTCTAGAAGCATTGAAATTGATTTTCCCATTGACATTTCATTTTTCAAATCGGGCCCATAATGTAGACTAACAGATAACATTGCCACACAGTTTTGTTTTTGTTTGTCTTTATGACTTGACTGAAAAGATGCATAACGCATAGAAGATTTTTTTAGGCTGTCATTTTGCATTCATATACTTGTATTATTCCATTACAAATAGGGAAAACAAAGTTACTGTTATACTATGTTTGCTTCACATAAGTATATATATATTTGTCATTTCAGTTTACAATGTGATTTGTCTACAAAATCCCACGAACACACAGAGAACAGTGCTCAAAATCTGCGAGCACTGTCCTCTGTGTGTTCACAGAATTTTGCTCGCAATCTGGATTTCTAGCTTCCTGCTGCCGGCATGCATCACGTTGGCAGCAACGGGGAGCTAGAAATCCAAATTGCGAGCAAAATCCCAAGAACACATAGAGGACATTGCTCATGTGAGAACTGTCCTCTGTGTATTCGCAGAATTTGGCTCACACTTTGGATTTCTAACTGCCTGCAGTCGGCAACGCCATGCATGCCAGCAGCGGGGAGCTAGAAACGTGAGCAAATGCCAACGAGCACACAGAGGACAGTGCTCATGTCGGAGTGGATCTCAGGGCTAAAGACCCTGCGATCCTCTCCTATGTGAGCACTGTGGCAGTTCATGTCTTATTGCAAGTTTCTTATGTTAACACTTTACAGTTGTTTTAAAAGTGGTGGGGAAGGGAAACAATGGAAAGGGAATGCATTGAAGGACAAAATTAGAGGTGGGATGAGCCCGACAATTTATGTGTGAAGCCGAGCACAACCAGTCGGATTGCAGGACCATGCGGGGAAAGCATCTGCATGACCCTTTTAGCTAACAGAGGCAATCATTGAGCAAGTAAGGGTTCGAGCTATACATGACATGTATCACAACATTGCCTATTTTGTGTTGAAAGACATTGGTGGTCATTACGAGTTTGGAGGTAGCCATGGTGCTATTAGCACCATGGCTGTCTCCAAACCTGGGTCTGGGTCCAGTCTGGTTGAATGGGGACTTACCGGGACATTCCGACCTGTGCGGACCCGGTAAGTCCCCATTCAACCAACCATTCCCCATTCGCATTTGAGCCCCCATAGGGTTCAATGGGAATGGGGAAGGCTCTAATTACTGGCCCGCAAATAGCGGGCCCGTTATTACCGCCCTGGTCCCTTAGCGGGACCCGCAAAGGATGTGTGGTCAGACTACACGTCCTTTGCGGGTTCTGCTAAGGGAACTCAGAATTGGGCAGTAAGGGTTTACCGGCACCGGGTTCCTTACTGGTGACAATTAACCCTTACCGCCCAACTCGGAATGAGCCCATTGTTTCATATTAAAACTGATTTAAAAAGGATGAGCAACAGCCCTAGCTATATTAAAAAAACAAGGAAATGAAACACAGAAAGGACAGAAAGAATCACTGCTGTCGAAAGTATTGTAAATTAATTTAGCTATTTTAAAACAGAATATACTCACATGATTCAATGTATCATTTTATTTGGAAGGTGCATGGTATCTTTGCTAGTCAAAGATGGCTGCTAATTTAAGCTGGTTTCTGGAGAGCTTCCTTAGGGACAGTCATCCAAGATAGCTGCCTCCATGGAAGAGTTCAAAGAGTTCAGAGATGGGCAGGAATTTGTGGGATCAGCTATGGGGTTAAGCATGGCTAAGGGCAGGAAATGAGAGGGATTCAATAACCTAACAACTGTTTATCCCCCCTCAAATGTCACTGAAGCATTACAGACCCTTATTCAAAGCCCAGATATGGAGCTCTCATGTTAAAACTCTTATTTTAATGAAAATAATTTCCGCTTAAGGTAGTGCTTTCAGTGCCACCCAATAGCCCAAACTAATGAAGCCAAGTAGCAAAGCTATGAGTACAATTTGAAACCAGGGACCCCTGGTAAGTGCTCTAAACCTTTACCTTTCAATGCTGTGGCTATGATGAGAGCCTGAATGCTTACTTGCTGGAGAATGGTGTGCCTGTGTGCCTTGTGGACAGGGCTTGCAGGGTAAGTGCTTTTATGAGTGTTGAATGACAAGGAGAAACCAAGTGGTGAAATTATAGGTTGCATCTCTATTTCAGGAATGTATAAAGAGATCATCTTGGGCCAAAATATCTGCAAGATTATTCAATGAGATGGCTGATTCATGTAATAAAAGTGATATATGCAAAAATCGTTCAAATGTACACTTATTTTTCAGAAATGTGTATTTAGTTGAATGCGTAATGCTTAAGTGTGCGCATCTTGATTTGTCTACTAATGCCCAAATTAAGTTGTGATTTTCCGATCTGAGCATTGCTCAGCCAGTATGTACACTAGCATCTTACATTTTGTAGTTTTGGGCTTTTTCCTGCCAAGATTAATGTGAATCACAATCACAAAACAGACACATAATTCAGCTTCCTTTAAACGGGCAATTTAAGTGTGATTATGTGTTTTTCATGCAAAACTAGATCAGCTCTGCTTCAGATGTTGTGAAAGCACACAGAGCCACTTGGAGCTCACATATGCTGACAAGTCACTGGTAACCCTGGGGATGTAGGAAATGTCTTTTAATCATAACATCACCTGCAGAGGCATAGATTACTCTCCAATGTCACATTATCCAGGGTTAGCAGAAAACAATGATTCTGAAAGCATTAAGAGATGAAAGTAGCAATGAATTAAGACATTGCTTAATGTAACAAATTATCTCTAATATAAAATCATTTGTCCTCCAGGAATCTATTATACGTATTCACGGTAGATTTACTAACTTTCATTTAAAAAATGATGGCTTTTGGGGAAAAGGTGAATCAGTCATCACATTAGTAATGCTTTTGTCCTGTTTACCCTAATAAGACACTGACCAACATCGCTGCAAATGAATGTTTTTGCTTTAAAAATGTCAACAAATTACCTCCAACATGTGCATGCCCGTTTGCCGTTCAGCACTAACCACACGGACTCATCCCACTTGTATTCCTTCAGCCGTGGAACGAGCATAGAAAGACACAAAGTAGAACCATACATCTCTTTTTTCTCACGTGATTACGTCATCCATTCCCTACAATTGTCACAATGGGAAATCTCACATAAGCTCACTTGAGTGGTGTAATTTACGCCTAAGTAAAATTGGCCAAATTCATAAAAGGAAACAGAACTCTACATACTGAACCTTTGAGGAACCCACTGCGTGTGGTGCTGTGTAGTGTATCCCCAAAAGTCTGGAATACTTGACCTTTGTTTCCTAGCGTTATGGAGCCATTGATTCCTGCTATTCCCTGGAACATCCTCCACCTAGTCAGTATTATCTTTGTGCTGGAATTACTGTTGCAGCCTCCAAGGTGTGTGGGCCTACACACACACACACACACCTCCAGAAAGAGACGGTCCTAGATTGCAATTTCATCTTCAGTTATATGTTCAAATGTGTTGTACACAGGGGTCAAGTCCCGAATAAAAGTGGGGGGACTCATTAACATACCAACTGAATGTGGTGTCACCCAAAATTAGCATATCAAGGTGCCCTCTTAAAAAAGTGGGGCGACTCCGTCCACTCGCGTGTACCTTTGACTTGTGCCCTGGTTGTACAGTGATAAAGTGTGGTGCTGTACTTATATTTCGGGCAATAGTAGCCACAGCTGAACAATATCAGGCTTACATTCATTAAGAAATGTTTGCTAATTTATGTATTCGTGTTTTTCCATTAACAGGAAACTGTTAATAGACAAGAAAATACAGACTAATGCGTCCTATATTGCAGGAGAAACTGTTGATTTTCTCTGCAAGTATGTTCTATATCAAGTATTACAAAAGTATATACTTAAAACTTCATGATGTGATTGTGATCATCATGTTTTAAACGACCTCTTTAACTCACTCATCTTTATCGAGAACTTTCTTTTTGTATGTTATGTTTAAAACGGAAGTACATTTTTTAATGCATACTGAGTATAGAATCTAGATCTCAACATTGCATGTCAAACATAATGTGCTGCTTCAGTGTTGGAAGGGGGAGGTCCATAAAACGCATGCTCTAGTTCCAGGGTAACGCGCTCATCTGGAAAGCAAGGCGATGCAGAGCAACACAGGTTCGAATCCCGGGTCTGCGCTTAGAATCCTCTTTAGTATTAAGTGCGTTATAAATAACCAATTACAAAATTACAACATAAACGAAAATAATGTTTAACTTTATTTCTCAAAGTGTTAGGATAGGCAATTAATTTGTCGCCTGGAATACTGTGTTCACTCCACTCATTCGCAAAAAGGATTAGAATAATTAGTTTGCTTAGTAATTACCTCCTGTTTTTGACGGCTTCCCAATGTTGCTTTTCTTGAAATCGGTGTTGTGCCGGAAAACGCAGGAAGTGTGCTGAAACATCTGCATGCCTGAGCTGGCTGATTTCTTTATCCCTGACAAGACAATGCTTTAAGCAATGTTTTAAGCAATAATTACAATTAATGTAATCTTTCCCTGAACGCGTTCACTGCCTGCGCTGCTGCTGTTACGATAGAGCGCATCCTGTATTGTGGGTGGCAGAAGAAGCACGAGGGAGGGAGGCAATGAGTCCCGTGCAACACCTCATTAGTCCTTTCCTACTTTCTGTTTTCAGCTTTACTTTCCAGAAAACTTGAGAAATGAGCAATGCTGCGCCTTGTCCTCATTGAGTGGGCTGTGTGATGTCGCAGGTACGAACGACGCATGCGCGAGCCTCATTTGGGATCATGCATGCGCGTTCTTAATAAAGAACGTCCGTGCAGCAGTTGCCGCCGGGACTCCGGAAGACACACGCGTATGTCCCGAGTCTCCTTGTGTGAATGTGCGTGTGTGGCAGTACGGGGCGGCCCGAGGCACGGGCTCGCACACAACATCTGGTGACGAGGCGGGACACGAATGGAGGGGTCTGGATATGAAACAACATATCAATCATTATGATCGTCCTCGTCGTGTCTTTCTCAAATCCAACGCGAGCAGCGGCGATGAGCTTTTTCTGCAATGCGTGAGGCAGTAGCGGCCTGGAAAGGTGCTTGTGCGCTGCCCACGCGATAAGAAACAGCCCTACACCAATTTTTGGAACCACTGCAGTCTTTGCCACTGAAGAGGACTGCAACACACTCAGTGACCACAGCTTTAGTGGTGACAGGATGGACACATAAGCACAGAGTGCAACCAGGTACCAGAGCTCCAGCACCAACACTGCATAGTGGATCAGGTACGGTAACTATCTGTTCAAGTCAGGTTTGCAACCTCTGACCCGGTCGGGAGGTGCCTGTGCGACCTGTGAAGATGTCGGATAGTGATGGAGAAGCAACAGCAGCACACACGGTTGTGCGTAGACAACAGGGTTCACTACTACCTATGCAAGAATTCGACACTTCGGGTCCTCCTTCAAAGTTGGGCCCAAAATGGTTGCTGTGGATAAAAAAATTGGACATGTACTTCACCGCAACTGGAGAAACCAACGATGACGCCAAAAGGGCGACTCTGCTCTACTCAGCAGGGATGGATGTTCTTCGCATCTACAAGTCCCTAAATTTGCAAGTGGTGACGTATGATGCTGTCAAAACTGCCCTCAAGAACTATTTCATTCCTCTATCCAATGTGGATTCTTGACAGATTTCTTTTCTGCGGCGAAAAACAACGGGAAGAGGAATCACTTGACCAATTCTGTGCTCGTCTGCGGCAGATGGCTACCACCTGTCGATGGGACAATGAAGATGGCATTGTCCAGAATAAAGTGATCCAAGGATGCAGCTCAGGCAAGCTACGCAGACAAGTTTTGCGAGAGCCAGGTTTGACTTTGGTTCAAATTCTAGACAGTGGAAGAATATATGAGCTGGCTGAGTCGAGAGGGGCAAAGATCGATGCAGCGGTGCGCCCCGGCAGGCCCGAAGAAGCATTTGCAGTAGGGAAGCAGACATCGTCAAAGACCCGGTGGGGCCAGAAACACCAGGAAGCGGCTCCAGCGCAAGGACCTACATCCATTTGCCAGTACTGTGGATATGACCTACCACACTCTGAAGACTGTCCCGCCAAATCAAGGTCTTGTGGCAGGTGCAATGGTCCCGGACATTATGCCAGGATGTGTCGAGCTCCTGTGCCGGTTGTGACACAAAGGGGACCGGCCAGGACAAGTGGTGGTGGTTCTAGGAGACAACGGAGCATTGTGACGTTGGAACAAGATGCGCAACGCCTCAACATTGCAGAGGAAGAAGAGGAGGAAGATGAAGTCTTTTTCATTTTGAATCTGGCAACAGGGGCGAAGAAAAAGAGGCAGCCCAAGTGTGTTGTAGACATTCAAGGCGTGCCAACACAAGTACTGATAGACACGTTTGTGTGCTTGCCACCGAACACTACGAATCGATTCCAGGACCGCCACCATTGGAAGTATCCACAGCGAAGATCTTCACTTTTGGCGGAGACACTCCACTTCCTATTCAAGGGGTGTTTGTAGCACCCATCTCCAAGGGGGCCAAGACAATCAAGGCCAGATTTTTTGTCATCGATGTCAGCCCGCACTCCCTGCTCAGTGCAGCATCGGAGGCGTTAGACATTGTACATTTTGCTTTTGTAGTTTATCAGGTAGACATTGAGCAATTACTAGCCAAGTTCTCTGGCATTTTTCAAGGAGTGGGCAAGTTGAAGGCTCCCCCAGTGCGTTTGCACATTGACGACACCATTCGGCCCACAGCTCTCAAACATCGACGGATTACGTTCCATCTCAGGGAACAGGTGGAGAAGGAACTTCGAATGCTAGTCCAAATGGACATCATTGAAAGGGTGGAAGGACCAACGCCCTGGGTCTCGCCCATAGTCGTAGCCCCAAGCCAAAACAGCCAGGAGCGGTACGCATTTGTGTGGACATGCACCTCCCGAATGCCGCCATTAAACGAGAGAGACTTATTACACCCACCCTCGACGACATCATAGGGGAATTACAAGGTGCCAGAGTATTCTCGGAGTTGGATCTGAGGTCGGGCTATCACCAGCTTGAGCTCCACCCAGATTCGAGATACATCACAACTTTTACTACACATGATGGTCTCTATCAATTCAAGCACCTAAGCTTTGGCATATCATCTGCGGCGGAGGTCTTCCAAAATGCCATCAGGGGGGCACTGGCAGGACTAAAAGGCATTCTGAATATGAGTGATGACATTTTGGTTTTTGTCGAATCTGAGGCAGAACACATGAAAAGACTGGAACACACTCTAAGGCATCTGAAGGAATTGGGACTCACTTTACAACGTGAAAAGTGTGAGTTTTTCAAAGACAAAATTGGCTTCTTTTGTTTCATCTTTCAGGCCAGCAGCGTATCACCCGATCCTGAACAGGTTAAGGACATTCGCAAGGCCATGGCGCCCCAATCCCCCACCGAGGTACACAGCTTCCTGGGGATGGTTAACTACTGTGGGCGTTTCATCAAAGGACTCGCGTCCCTGTCAGAACCCCTCAGAGCACTAACCAAGAATGAGGCCATCTGGGTGTGGGACCGGAAGGCGCAGTAGGCGTTCAGGAAATCAAAAATGCCCTGTCTGATCGAGATACCATGGCGTATTTTGACCCCACCGCAGAGTCTGAAATTGTCGTCGATGCCAGCCCAGTCGGACTTGGGGCTGTCCTTATGCAAGTGGACAACAGAGGTGACATGCGTCCTATCGCATACGCGAGCAAGGCCCTCACGGACACGGAAAATCGCTACTCACAAATAGAAAAGGAAGCGTTAGCTATCCTGTGGGGCTGCCGCCATTTTCGTTTATACATCTTGGCCAAACTGGTCATGGTCGTGACGGACCACAAGCCACTCCTGCCTATCCTAGCAGGAGCATCATCCAAACCGCCCCCCAGAATAGAGCGTTGGATGCTAGCTCTCATGGAGTACGGGGTCAAGCTGGTGTACCGGCCTGGGACCAATAATCCGGCAGATTATCTGTCTCGCCACCCGAACTATAAAAGGACAGATCAGCCCCACGAAGCGTTCGACTGCCGAGAGTTAGTATGTCACGTGGTAGAGAGTGCTATGCCGGTAGCTCTGTCCAGGATCACCATAGCGACTGAATCGTCAAACGATGAAGTGTTCCAAATCATCAAAACAGCAGTGAGAAGCAGTGATTGGAAAGAGGTACTTCAGAACAGTTTCAGGTGGCATGAGGGAGCACAGAAGGATCTTCAGGCGCTCTGAAGGGTGAGTGACAAACTTTCAGTATCGGACGATGGGCTACTGCTACGGGGAAGACAGATTGTGATCCCACAAACCCTGAGAAATCGGGTCCTGCAACTGGCACATGTTGGGCATCAAGGGGTTGCCAAGACAAAGGCGAGGCTCAGGCCTAAGGTATGGTTCCCGGACTTAGAAAGCCGGGTAGAACTATATGTGAAAAGGTGCCTACCGTGCCAAGTAGCGAGTCCAGTGCAAAGGGCCCCGCCCATCAACGGAGTGAGAAACCCTGGGGAACCGTACACGTTGACTTTGGATCGATGGGGAGAGGCATGTATTTCTTGGCGGTGGTCAACCAGTGGTCAAGATACCCGGAGGTGGAAGTAGTTGAGTCCACAGCAACCGGCCACACCACCAGGGCACTAGACAAACTATTTGCAGCCCATGGTTTTCCCGAAATTCTGTGTTCGGACAATGGACCCCCATTTACGGGCAGCCAGTTTGCTCAATACTTGAGAGAGAAAGGCATCCAGCACCGGAAGGTCTCACCCCTCTGGCCTCGGGCCAACGGGGAAGCTGAAAGACATATGCGGACTTTGAATAAGGTGTTGAGAATATCGGCAAGTGGCGGGGAAGACCTACAGCAGAAAGTGGTCGAGTTCCTGAGAGAATACAGGACCACGCCCCATCAGTTGACAGGGGTTGCTCCCGCTGAAGCGCTATTCAGGCGCTGCCCACGGGGGATGATACCCGAGGTGGAAGGCAGGGAACCCGGGGTCATCGACAATGAGAAGGTCCGGGAAGATTAAGCGGCACGCAACATCAAGGAGAGCGCGAGAAGGGGCCTACAAGACAAGGAGGTCGCCGTAGGTGACTCAGTGTTGGTCAGGAATCGCCGCCCGGAAGGAAAACTGTCACTACCCTACAAACCCCAACCATGGACCCTAACGCATGTGAAGGGAACGATGGTCACTGCCGCCAACGAACAAGGGATTGTCACCCGCAACCGATCATTATTTCGGAAAGTGGACCGTTCACACGAAGGTGTCGACCCCGACGAGGGAACCTCATCAGGAACAGTTGACGAGACTCCCGGAGAAGATGTCCCGCGGAATGTAGGTCCATCCGCAGTGGCACCCAGTGTGGTCCCTCAAAATGCACCTCGATACCCCGTGAGAGGAGATCTCAGACTACCTACTCACCTCAAGGACTATGTCCTGGACTCAGGAGACTGAGCCTATGCTAGAATCAGGTTTGCAGCCCACATTGGGCCCGGTGTTCAAGTTACCAGTTGCACTGTTGTGTTTTGAAATGTTATTGTATTTTGATTAAAGAAAAAAAGGGATGAGACGTCGCATGTACGAACGATGCATGCGCGAGCCTCGTTTGGGATCGCATATGCGTGTTCTTAATAAAGAACGTCCGTGCGGCAGTTGCCGCTGGGACTCCGGAAGACACACACGTATGTCCCGAGTCTCCTTGTCTGAATGTGTGTGTGTGGCAGTACGAGGCGGCCCGAGGCACGGGCTCCCACACAACAGGCTCTACGTTACGTCAGGCAATGTGCGTCTAGGGCTATGCTATCGCGTGAGCCTCAGACTGCATCTTTCAGTGCCTCGTGATCATAGAACGAGAAAAAAGGTAGAAGCTAGAGCCAGCGTTTTTGCTGAAAGCAGAACTACAGTGATATTGATCCGAGATTAAGAATGAAATCAGTGCCGAAAATGGAAATTATTTACTGTGGCCTCCTCAATATAAACATGTACCTCTCAGAAATGTAAACATGAACATCTGGAAAATAAACCAAGAGAAGCGTTTCCTATAATGTTGTAGCCAACAGTTTTGGCAATTGTGTTCCACTGGATAGGAAGATGCATAGTATATTTACCATTCAAAAATGGCTTGCTTGTTTCCAGAGAGCTTCCTTAGACAGCAGTCATCCAAGATGGCTGCCTCCATCATAGAGCTCACTCAAAATCAAAGAGTTCCAAGATGGGCAGGAATGGGTGGGATCAGCCATAAGGATTACATTGTCTACGGTGGGGAATGGGTGGGATTACAACTGTGTATCCTTCTTCAAATGTCATCCCCAATGGAAAAGCATTACACACCCACTTTCAAAGCCCATATTTGAAGCTCTTGTGTTAATGACAATAGTTTTGGATTTTAAGGTAGCGCTTTCAGTGCCACCAAATAGCTCAAACTAAAAATGTTGCTTTTTATGTTTGTTCTTCTGCCCGTTTCCTAGTCAATACTCGTTTAATCTTTCCTAGTGTTACCATTGGTGTAAGCATTTTGCATACTTCATTTGACCTGCTTTCCATCTCCTAAACAGGACGTGACATTGTATGGGGAGAGGAAGTGCAGTCTGCATATCCTTAATTTTTTGATGCAGAGATGAAAGTGAAACTACTACTATTAGTAGTACTTTTAGTCCTACTAATAGTAGTAGAAGTAATAGTGAAAGTTTAAGTAGCAGCTGTACGTTTAATATTATTATGTTGATATGATAGGTTATTTATAACACGCTTAATACGCAGGGGTTTCTAAGAGCGGACCCGGGGATTAACCTGTGGGGCTTTGTGTCGTTTTGCTTCCAAGGCGAGTATGTTGCCCCTGAGCTATACTCCCGATACTATATTACTGAAAATACTGCCATGTTAGTATCAGTACTAGAAACACTACTACCAGTAGTAGCAGGGTTTGTAATTGCTTGAAGCAGAGAGTTATTTAGCTCCTGCTGCTAGCCTACGGGAGCCTGGTTAGCTTACAGCCAACAGTTACCAGGAGCTACTCTTGGCTCCAGAGGCAAACTATTACCTTATAAACATGCAAATGTGACATTAACTTTGAGTGTTTCAGAATGTAAATAAAGACGAATAAGGACACCTCCAGGACCAATTTAAATATAATGGATCATATTTAATGGGCAAAAAGCTAAAGTGTTCATGTTATGTGGAAGTTAGATTTGCAGTGCAGTGTGTTACTGGCGCCTGGATACCCAGTGTTGACTCCTGCCTACAGGGTGATGCCTGGCACTCAGGAGCTGGTTTTAACTCCTGCACATCGAAACTCAATTTCGGACCCTGAGTAGTGTTACTACTCAAGCTGTTAGTTGTGATACTACTGCTGTTTCTGCTACATCAGGGGTGCACAACTGATTTTGACAGAGGGCCGAAAGTACCTTACATGAGGGCTATAGCGGGGCGAAAAGTAAAAGTGGGCGGGGCGGTAGGCGGGACATGTCAGGAGGCTTTTTCAACCCCCAATTTATATTAAACACATGGAAAAAGAATATGTTTTTGAGGGGTAACGATTTTTATTGCATTTCAAACTTACATTTTGTACTACACATTTTCCATTGTTATCATTTATTTCAATGTAGTTATTGTATATCGTCTGTTTATTTAAATTATATATATTTTATTGACCCTTGATTGGACATTCCGTTATTTTGGACTGCTATAGTTTGCTGTTTGGGATGCCCAATATGAATATGGCCTTCGTTGAGTCAGGTTTCCTCAAAAAAGCAAAGGATGTACATCACCTAACTGTGCCTGTTTTAGCTTTATTATTGAGTTCACTCTTGGAGTGCAACACTATGCCCCATGGCTCCCACCCCCAACCAAACAGTATGCCCCATGGTCCCCACATCTCAAGCAAACACTATGCCCCCTGTCCCTCACCCCAACCAAATACTATGGCCCATGGCTCCCACCCCCAACCAAGCACTATGCCCCCTGTCCCTCACCCCCCAAGCAAACACTATGCCCCCTGTCCCTCACCCCCAACCAAACACTATGCCCCATGGCCCCCTCACCCCCAACCAAACCCTATGCCCCCTGTCCCTCACCCCAACCAAACACTATGCCCCATGGCCCCCTCACCCCCAACCAAACACTATGCCCCATGGCCCCCTCACCCCCAACCAGACACTATGCCCCATGGCTCCCACCCCCAACCAAACACTATGCCCCCTGTCCCTCACCCCCCAAGCAAACACTATGCCCCCTGTCCCTCACCCCCAAGCAAACACTATGCCCCATGGCCCCCTCACCCCCAACCAAACACTATGCCCCATGGCCCCCTCACCCCCAACCAAATACTATGCCCCAAACACACTCAAGCATGCACCCATACACACCCAAACCCCCCAACTCAGCACACAAACTCTGAAGCATGCACCCATACATGCATCTCAACATACACAACACAAACATACAAACACAAACATTCATGCACACCCGAACCCCCCACACACCCAACTCAGCACATACACTCTGAAGCATGCACCATGCACCCATACAGACCCGAACCCCCCACCCCCTCAACTCAGCACACGCACTCTCAAACATGCACCCATACAGACCTGAACCCCCACCCCACAAATCAGCACACTCTCAAACATGCACCCATACAGACCCGAACCCCCCACCCCCCAACTCAGCACACACACTCTCAAACATGCACCCATACAGACACGAACCCCCCACCCCCCAAATCAGCACACTCTCAAACATGCACCCATACAGACCCGAACCCCCCACCCCACAACTCAGCACACACACTCTCAAACATGCACCCATACAGACCCGAACCCCCGCCCCCCCACCTCAGCACACACTCTCAAGCATACACCATGAACCCATACAGACCCCAACCCCCCACCCCAACTCAGCACACACACTCTCAAGCATGCACCCATACAGACCCAAACCCCCCAACTCAGCACACAAACTCTGAAGCATGCACCCATACATGCATCTCAACATACACAACACAAACATACAAAAACAAACATTCATGCCCACCCGAAACCCCCAACCCCCCCAACTCAGCACACACACTCTCAAGCATACACCATGCACCCATAAAGACCCGAAACTCCCACCCCCCCAACTCAGCACACACACTCTCAAACATGCACCCATACAGACCCGAACCCCCCCACTCCCCATATCAGCACACTCTCAAACATGCACCCATACAGACCCAAACTCCTCAACTCAGCACACAAACTCTGAAGCATGCACCCATACATGCATCTCAACATACACAACACAAACATTCAAAAACAAACATTCATACACATCCAACACGCCCCCACCCCCATCTCAACATACACAACACAAACACTCAAAAACAAACATTCATACACATCCGACACCCCCCCACCCCCCATCTCAACATACACAACACAAACACTCAAAAACAAACATTCATACACATCTGACACACCCCCCCAACCCCCATCTCAACATACACAACACAAACACTCAAAAACAAACATTCATACACATCCGACACACCCCCCACCCCTCCATCTCAACATACACAATTCAAACACTCAAAAACAAACATTCATACACATCCAACATGCCCCCCCACCCCCATCTCAACATACACAACACAAACACTCAAAAAAAAACATTCATACACATCCGACATGCCCCCACCCCCATCTCAACATACACAACACAAACACTCAAAAACAAACATTCATACACATCCGACACGCCCCCCACCCCCCATCTCAACATACACAACACAAACACTCAAAAACAAACATTCATACACATCCGACACGCCCCCCCACCCTCCATCTCCCCATCTCAACATACACAACACAAACACTCAAAAACAAACATTCATACACATCCGACACACCCCCCACCCTCCTCCATCTCAACATACAGAACAAAAACATACAGCAGAACAGACCCGACACACAAACACAAACACACCGACCACTTACCGGAGACATGCTGGAAGGCAGGTAAGCTGGAACGCTGGTGAGGTAAGTGGAATCGTACTAGGGCTGGCGTGGCAAGCAAGGCTGAAATGCCTTCCGGCATCAAGCCTTACTGGCCACGCCAGCCGTAGTGCTGGCACTCCATTGGTGCAGCACAAGCGCACTACGTGACTCGTAGGAGTGACGTGGTGTGTGTATGCTGAGCCAATGACGGCCATTGTTTTGTCCAGCCCGGAAGACAACAAAGACTTTCATAATGGAGAGCAGCCGATGCTGCTTGCGGGCCGCCCTCCATTAGGAAAGTCTTTGTGCCTCGCGGGCCGGAAAAAACAGCATGGCGGGCCGCAACTGGCCCGCAGGCCGTATGTTGTGCACCCATGTGCTACATCCACTACTAATAGCAATAGTGCTTCTAATGCTAGAAGTTTGACTGCTGCTAGTAGAAGTACTTGTAGTACTTTTAGCAAAATACTACCTTTGGTAGTAGCAGTAATGTCACTGCTAGTGGTAGTAGTTCTACTGCTGCTTAAGTAGTACTTTACTACTAATTATAATTGCTCTACTACTTCAGGTACTATCACTATTACTACTGGTGTGGTACAAGATATCGGTAATTAAATTTGTGAGGGCCTGATTTACAAAAACACCTTTTACTTGTGCCCCTTTGATGCTTCCTGCCCGCCTTTGAGGTGGCTTCCTCTAAAAGGGATTTAAAGCAGCTAATGTTAAAAGTTAGATAGATAGGAATGTACAACATTACCAGCTAGAAAGAACGCATTATATTTGTGTGCAAGCCACATGTCCTCTTTGACAGGTACCGGGTACTGCACTATGGACTTTAAGAACAGTAATTTACAGGATTGCAGAAACTTGGGCTGCTTTGAATTATGCAGCCCGCCTTTTCCTTTTCCCTTTCCTTTGACTGCTAACACGCTCACAGCCCATTTGCCCATCCCTCGCTGTCTCCCCTGAGGCCCTTAGCTGGGTTTTCCTGCATTCAGTTCTGCATAAAACAATAGAAACCCCCATGTATAACTCACAAAGCTATCTGGTACTTTGGTTTAAGATAACTGACTGTGATGCTGGAAATGCATCAGAGGGACAGGGCCTCCGTATCCTTGTCCTTTACTGCTTTTTATCGTGTGTTCTGTCGTGTTTTCCGCGCAGGTGTTCATATGGGACTCCTGGCAGTGTAGCTCTCGCCTTTGGTTTTGGTGAACAGACCCATGGGATACCCTTGTGGCACCCATGCGTAGGGGTGCAACCCTGTGCCCCTAGTGTATGTTTTGGGCACCTGTGTGGGGCCCACAGAGCAGGGTATGGGCTGGTGACAGCTCCATGCTGAATTTGACAGGTGCCCTGAGTATCTTCCATTTTGGGATACCCAGGCCCTGCCATTGGAATCAGTTGATTCCTGATAGGGAACAAGATGGCCCATGTGGCCTCTTGCTTTCTATTACCTGTTACCTTGTTTTCCTAAAGTCCTGGGAAGCCCTGACTCTGTCCCTTCCCCCTGACTGGCTGTTGGATGGAAGTTCCATATATGGTAGTGTGGGGAAGTGCTGACCAGACTGGCTGGAGCCTTCCCAACGAATGTATGTTGTGGGTACGCTTGTGGGTGGGACCCGGGTGAATGGAGTGTGTGACAAATACGCATTCTGTGTTGTGTGTGTCTAGTATCTGGTGTTTGACACAATGAGTGAGACAGCCCTGCCCGAAACTGGTATGAATGCAGTGTGGAGTGTTGAATGGCTTGGTACTTGTCCCAATACACATAACTTGTTGTGAGTGTCTGGAGAGAAGGGAATGGCCTGAATGCACCGTGTGCCTGATTGGCTGCCTGCCTGCCTGAATACCCTTAGTCGTGATTGGATGCTTGAGTGTGACCCAGCGGAATGAATGGGAGATCAACAGTATATCTGGGGACCTTTCACTGCTAGGAATCGTGTTCCGAAGCTGAAGTCCACTACGACGAGTAACTGGAGTAACTGAAGCTTGACCTTGTAACCCTGCTGGACGAGAAGAATTGCTGTTGCTCTCCTTCACAATCTGAAAGCTGCTGTGCCTCCAAGGACTGACCCAGAGAGGACCTGGTAAGGCGCCCTCTTCCCGAGCTACGAGGGACCATCGTGCACCAGCTGTCTTTGCCAAAGCTCCCTGGTAGACAGACCTTCGAAAGGCTGAGGACCCGAGACAGGGACCGCCGCGGAATCAAAAGGAGAAGCGCCTGTACTGTTGTCCGCCACTGTCGATGACCGCTGTCGCCGACTCGAGCCGCCATGCTCTTGTTTGCCTAAGAACTTTCGAATCCAAGGACACTCTCGTTCGCATCGTCTCTGCTGTATCCTGCTGGAGAAGGGCTGGCAGTCGATGCTCCGAGGAGCATCCACTGGTGGGTTTCCCGTCACCCAGAGACCACAGAGACGCCGATGACTCGACGCCCTTGCTGGGCCACAGTTCTTCAAACTCTTTGCGGTCCAGAACTATCGACACTGAGGTGCCCCGCACGCCTCTTCCTTGCAGGACGTTTACGCTTCCCCGTCAACGAGCACCGCTAGGAACGATGCTGCCACTTCACCGTCGTAGCTCGACCTGTTCTCCGACAGACGTTTGATGACCCGTGACTCCTGACTTAAAGGGAGGGCACTCAAGAAGGGCTGTCAATTCCCCGACGAGGAACGCTACAACGCCAGGTACTTTGGGGTTGCAGAACTATTGGGAAGTCTATTGTGAACAATATATGGAGTGGGCTTGTGATACATCTTTGCTTTACAGGTTTCCCAGGTGGGGGATCGCCACACAGAACTGTGTCTTGGTAGAGGGACCAGTATTCTGCCAATTGTTCCAATCATCTGCTTTCCTCCTATTTTCTATTGTTGGTTTCCTTATTAATTTGATCTGTGTGACATTTAACCTGAGTACAGTTGATGCACTTTAATGAGATCTTCTAATAATTGTGGCACCACTTAGAACTGTATATATTTACCATTGTTGAATTTCAGAGCACAAAGTGAGTTATTGTGATAGTGTACATAATCTTGAATATTAATTATATAAAGACTGTGTTTTAACCGATACAGTGTGTGGACATTACTTTGTGGGTGCTTGGGGACTAGACTGTACTTAAGAACCAGCCTGCATCACCTCCTGAGAAGCTAGGCCTTGATTGCTCGACCACAATACCAATAATAGAGAATCTTGGCAGGGGTCCTCTGTGCCTCTCCTCTGCCATATAGAGA
Source organism: Ambystoma mexicanum (assembly GCF_040938575.1). NCBI lineage: Eukaryota > Metazoa > Chordata > Amphibia > Caudata > Ambystomatidae > Ambystoma > Ambystoma mexicanum. The sequence continues at coordinate 1,386,529,765 of NC_090931.1, forward strand.
GCGGAAGTACATACCCCCCCTCTAGTTTTTACACCCTGACCAACATGTTTAAAGAGAACCCCCCTTGACGAGCCGGTAGCACCTCAGACGTTAACCCTTAATGTATGGAGAAACTGACCCAAGGCTCACCTCACAGGGGCCCGACAATCCTTCTGAACTATTTTAACTTGGCTTTGTTCTGCGCTCACAGACTTTGCAGGAAGTTTCTGACTTGACAGGCTTTCAACGGTGCCAACCCACCTCTGGTTCCCACCATCTTGTTTTCCTTTTACCTGACTAGTACCAGAGGCTCTGGCACATGTCCCTGTCTCCCTCACCCCACATTCTGTTTCCTCCTGGGCACTATGGGGCAGTTTATTTCTGCTTGAGGGGCAGTATGCCATAGAATATACTATCGATGCTTCATACCTCTTTCTTGATATCGGTGGACGTGTATCATATGTGGAAGGGACTGTACTCAAAAACAAAACAGGACACAGGCTACCCCTCCCCTTTCCACATATTCAAATGCTGTTAAGCTATGTTCTATAGCAATGGTTGAAAAATCCACTGCACCAGCCAGAAATCTGTTAAAAAACTGTTTCATATTTCATCAGAAACTTATTAAATTTATGTTACACAAAAAGACACCATAGGAGACGTCCCTTTGTCAACTATCATGGACACCCTACTGCAATATTTAAAAAAAAACATGGAACACTGTGAAGTTATTATGCATAGATGATAATATCTTATACCACAAAAATACCAAGAGGAGATAAAAAGACTAGTTCTGGTACACATTTACACTAAAACTGTTGCATACATGTCCCACCCTTCATCTACTTAATAGATTTAGTCAGATTCTTATATCTGTACAGTCAAACTCAATGTAGATGATATTTAATGATAGATCTAGTACAGAAAAAATTGTGTCTTGTAAGAATGACCCAATCAAACAAAAACTGACATCGGACTCATGTGTCTATTTTGTCAGGCTATAGGTCGACACATTGTGTTTTTGCCCCTAATGTGAGATATGTCTTTCCTTGACATTCTCATTCAATAACCAATGGGGCCTTCATCAGGACAACAAAAAACCTGTGGTAAATGTATTCTGTTGTTGATTTTCAAAATTATTTTTGTGTGTATTTTTGTGTGTAGGGAACTGTAGAAGACATACAAATTACAAATTGCATAATATGAATTGTTTTTTTATAAAGTTTCTGTTGAAATATGAAACCGTTTTTGAACTGATTTCTGGCTGGTGCTGTTGATTTTTCAACCACTGCTTTTGAATATAGCTTAAAAGTATTTGTATTGGTGGAAAGGGAAGGGGTAGCCTGTCTCCTGTTTTGATTTTTTGGGGCTGTATGCCGTAAATAAATAAACAAATAAATACATAAAGAAGAGACATTTAAAAATGCAACATTCTTCAGCTGACCATATTTGCCACAAGGCTTCATGAAACACCAACATGTTGTTATTGCTTGCATCCTAATCTGTGAAATAAGTATTTCATATGTAAGAAGAAACAGGGCATAACATGATCAGACCATGAGCTATTTGCCTTTTTAGTTTTAACTATAAAGTGGCTCTTCAGCGCTACCTGCAAGTAAAAATGAATGCATTGGAGTACAGCTAGGGAGAGAAGGCACATGAGGAAGGACACAATGCTTGTATGTCTTCTATGGTTGTTTACCCATCCATTGACTGCCCATGGCCATGCTAATCCCTATGGCCATTTCCACTCACTTCCTGCTACTCCCTGCACAAAGCACAACCTACTTGGATGTGTTTCAGCAATTTGTATCAAGCCTTAAAGCCAAACTTTGCATTCAAAGGCGTTTTGCCTGCCAGGATTTGTTCAAAGCCGTCTTCTGATCACTAATGGTTTAATTGGTACTGTAAATGTGCTACTGGTGTAATAAACAAATCTTAACCAGGTCTGCCTTCAGCCACTTAAAGGGGTAGTGCCATCAAAAATGTTATTGGCTCAAAAGTTGGGCCATCATTAAAAAATATATAAAAAATATTAATTAAGAAAGTTGCTATGTAAACTTTTGAGGAAACAAGGCTCAAAGTCACACATTTAAAGCACTAGGAGGCACCCATTTTGTCAAAGGGATGAGCTTGCTGTGATTGTGTTAATTGCTGCCCTTGCAGCCCTAATGAACAAGCCAGCCAGCTGTAATACACAAAAGCTACCCGCAGGTGGCTTTTGCTTTATTGTTGCCTGAGAGCAGAGATTAACATAACCTGCTGCTGGTAAATGCTTTAAATGTCTGTTTTAAAAGCACTGGAAAATAAATGCTGCAGTTTTCTATCTAACTTAGAAAGAAAACTGCAGCATTTATAACGTTGTATTTATGTTTGCTGCGGCCTCAGCTTTGAGTCGCATGAACTCCCCCGACCCGGGTCGAGTGAGCCCAGGAGACTCAAAGCTCAAGCCACAGCAAACATAAATGCAACATTGTTGTATTTAAATATGCTGCCGTTTGCTTTCTATGTTTCCTGGAGCCCGAGAAACATAGAAAGAAAACTGCAGCATTTACAAATACAACAGTGTTGTATTTCTGGTTGCGGCGGCTTTCACTTTGAGTCTCCTGGGGTCCCTGTCCCATGTAAATGCTTTGAGCCTTGTTTGCTCAAAAGTTTATGTAGGAACTTTCATTAAAATTATGTTTAATGCATGTTTTGGATTTTTGCCCATCTTTTGGGACAATAATATTTTTGAGCGCACTATTCCTTTAATTTATGAGCAGTATGCATGTCTTTCACTGACGTCCTGTTAAATACAAGCATTGTCAAATTCAATAGTTTTGACTTGCATATAGGTATTAGGCATTCTCCAGGCATGCTATCATATGCTGAGGTATGTGTATCATTTGCAAGCTGCTATTATTAATGACCAGTTAGTACCATTACAGCAATGCTTGGAAAATACCTTTCCCATGTCTGCACACAAGGCAGAATTGATGGCATTGGCATTGCGTGGTTTGAATGGGGCCTTTAACAAGCCTCCCACATAGTGTGCAACCACAAAAGTGTGTCTTTTTAAGCAGACTGCAAAAACTGAGCTGTGTTCTTCACCTTAATTCGTTTGTTTCACTTTTTCAATGTATTAATCAGTGAACATTTACTAGTTGTATTAGTACTGTTATTTGTGGGTATATTTTTGGGTATCCCCCATCCATTTAATATGCCAAGAAAACAGTATCCAGCTCCTTGTTTGACCACACCAATCTAGTCAGGCCTGGATGTCGTCACTTTTTCTCCTTAGATCAGCATTGCATTTACCCCACTGCTGGTGATATTCGTGGTCACTAGCGTCTACGTACAAATAAACATGGAATTATTTGGTGGTAAATTTGGACATTACGTGCCAAATCACCCACAAAACCTGTTTGTGGATTCATGGAATCGGCAAACGTGACATTTTCGTTCGTACACTGCAGGACTTTGTGCAGGCTCAACACGTCTATGCGAGCGGCTGAATGCCTTGCACGAGACACCTCACAGAGCATGGCCGTGGTCTGCACATAGACCGGAGTAGGGGGCGGAACACGCAAAATGGGGAAGAACAAGGGAAAATGTGGGCGTTACGAGGGATCGCCCGTGCGAGGTGATCTCATGCCCACAACCGCACATGGTGAAATGACCATGCAAAGCTCTCAATGTCACCACCACTGAAGGCGGGCATACAGACAGTTGAGCATAGGAAACACTGCACAGAGGTAAGATCGCATGGTGGATTTAGAGGTGCGTGCACATCGTCAGGGTTCCGATGGGAGTTAGGGGTGTGTGTAAGCACTGTAGCAAGGTGCAGGAACGGTTTACAGGGGTTCGCACACAGATTTTCTGGAGTTTGACCAGTGTTACAGAAATGTGTACGCATGTTGTCGGGGCGCTGGTAATAGTTATGGGGGACCCTGCGCAGTGTCCCGGAGGTAAAGGCCTATTTGTGGGGGATCCCATGCACTGTTTCAGGGGTGCACGTGTTCGCGCCTTAGGAGCACGCAAATGTAGCTGTATCTGGCTCTTTTTGTTTTGTGTGGTGGAGTGTCAGGGGTGTTCCGCCCGCGACTTGCATGTACGGTCACTTTGCGCAAAAAACAACATGAATAAGTGCATCATGCAGAATGACTTCTACGTGCAGGGTCACGCAGAGGCGTTCTCGGCACACTGGCTTTGCAGGATCTGTGCACATGTTTCCATGAATCGAGCTCAATGTGTTTTAGGGGCAACTAAAGGGTTTAATTAAAGGCAGTTGTGGGGGTGGAGCGTTAATTGGGGTGGCAAAAGGAGGGTGGTCCCCTTTTAATTGTTTCAAATGCATATGTTGACTAAGGCATTTTTTATGATTAAATACTAGTGTCGAGATTTAGGGGTCGGGTTTTGTGTAAAATTAGGTGTAGGTATTGGAAGTCATCTAGGTAGGAGATCATTTGCAGATGACTTTTAGGACAGGTGACATAATGGTTGGGATTTAAAGACATAGATCCCAAGAAATCGTCCTCGACGCTTACCTCTTTTACGTTCACTTCTTGATGTTTACTTCTTCCTGCTTCTATTTTGTCTGAATCACGACAACGTCATGTTGACAATGGATATGGTTAAGCAGTGGTGGAGGTAGGGCAGGGGAAAGGGGAAAGGGGCAGCCACCCCCACTGGCTCCCACCCATATCCCACTGTGCCCCCATGACCTCATCTTTGCTCTGCTTACAGTAAAATGATTGAGCGGGAGTGCTTGCTCGGTACCATCTCTAATTATTAATGAAACAGGCTGTGTGTGTGATATTTATGGCACATAGTAGGATGTCAAGCAGGAATTAGGAAGGCAGCAGTCTAAGGGGGTAATTCATAGAATTTAGCGCACAAGTGGCACACGCGGCTGGCGCACAGTGTGCGCGTGCGAATCCCTGCGCCAGCCGCGTGCGCTAAAATCCATTTCTGCGCACAGCGTATTCATGGATTCCAGCTACCAAAACCAGCCGTGGCGCACAGTGGCGCAGCGACCCTGCAGCAGCGCCAGTTACGCCCCCAAGAACGCCTCTCGCGCAGGGAAAAGCCATCAAAATCCCCAATCCAGCGCAAAGGGCTGCGCTAACCCTGTACCAGTACGGCAAGCGGGCTACGTGTATCACTGGGGTGCGCGGGAAGTACCTCACGTCATTTCAGCTGGGTACGTGTATTTCAGGGGTGCGCTGGAATTTCCACACGCGATTCCATCAGGGTACGTGTACATCAGGGGTGCGCGGGAAGTTTCACACGTGAATTCAGCAGGGTACGTGTATATCAGGGGTGCGTGGGAGGTTCCACACGCGAATGTCCTGGCTACGTGTATTATGGGGTGCGCGGGAAGTTTCACACGTGATATCAGCAGGGTACGTGTATTCCAGGGGTGCGCTCGAAGTTCCACACGCAAATGTCCTGGCTACGTGTATCTTGGGGTGTGAGGGAAGTTTCACACGCGATATCAGCAGGGTACGTGTATATCAGGGGTGCGCGGGAAGTTCCACACGCGAATGTCCTGGCTACGTGTATTTCGGGGTGCGCGGGAAGTTTCACACGCGATATCAGCAGGGTACGTGTATTCCAGGGGTGCACTGGAAGTTCCACATGCGAATGTCCTGGCTACGTGTATTTCGGGGTGCGCGGGAAGTTTCACACGCAAAATCAGCAGGGTACGTGTATTTCAGGGGTGTGCGTAAAGTATCACACGCGTTTCCATCAGGGTACGTGTATTACAGGGATGCGCGGGAAGTTTCACACGCGATATCAGCAGGGTACGTGTATTCCAGGGGTGCGCTGGAAGTTCCACACGCGAATGTCCTGGCTACGTGTATCTTGGGGTACGCGGGAAGTTTCACACGCGATATCAGCAGGGTACATGTATATCAGGGGTGCGCGGGAAGTTCCACACGCGAATGTCCTGGCTACGTGTATTTCGGGGTGCGCGGGAAGTTTCACACGCGATATCAGCAGGGTACGTGTATTCCAGGGGTGCGCTGGAAGTTCCACACGCAAATGTCCTGGTTACGTGTATTTCGGGGTGCGCGGGAAATTTCACATGCAAAATCAGCAGGGTACGTGTATTTCAGGGGTGCGCAGGAAGTTTCACACGCGATATCAGCAGGGTACGTGTATATCAGGGGTGCGCGGGAAGTTCCACACGCGAATGTCCTGGCTACGTGTATTTCGGGGTGCGCAGGAAGTTTCACACGCGATATCAGCAGGGTACGTGTATTCCAGGGGTGCGCTGGAAGTTCCACACGCAAATGTCCTGGCTACGTGCATTTCGGGGTGCGCGGGAAGTTTCACACGCAAAATCAGCAGGGTACGTGTATTTCAGGGGTGCGCGGAAAGTATCTGTCATGATCACTGCTTCCAAGGAGCTAGGACCAGCCCAACATCCTTGGAAGTAGGCCCCTAACCTTCATCCTAGGCACCAGCCGGTCCCCACTGGGACCTTTTGGACCTTGTCCTGGCGCCAGTGGCACCAGGCTCATCAAAGTCACTGGTCCCGGCACTGGAAGCGCCGGGCTCATAATTTGTATGAAGATGCTTGGGTGGACTTACCTGCAGCAGACCATGCTGCTTACTTACCAGCCACATACAAATCCTCTGTGAGCTGGGACTACTTTCTTACCTGGGTGGGGCAAGCTCCGCTCCCTGGATACAACACTGGAACTCTTCTGGAACAGGAACTCTTTTCTTACCTAGGCGAGGCCGTGGAGGAAGACACCTCATCACTCCAAGGCTATTTAAACCACACCCGATTGATGAAACGTGCTTCGCGTTATTCTGCATCTGCAGCAGAATGCTCACCGTGTCTGTTCCAGTTTTCTTCTTTCCGATCCTGAACCTGCAAGAACAAACGCTTACCATTCCTGTATCCAGCCTTCAGTAGCACCTGCAAAGACAAGAAACAACAGGTTAGCACGGCAACCTTCACCCGCAGCGCTTTCCTCACCTGATCCATCGGCAGCTACCATCTCTTCACGCTGCTCCTCCGCCTGTGAAGACAAAAGCATAGTTATTCCTGTGTGGAATTACTTACCGGCACTCCGCGAATTTCGGTTTTCTTCAACGCTGCAATCCTGCACCTGAAAGACAAAAGAAGAGACATTAGACAGGTATTTTACTTACGCGCCATCGCGCCCGCCACAATAGGGCGCCTGCAAATACTCCGGCGTTTTCCAGCGTCTCTTCAACACCCGAACTCACAGCTGCAAGGGAAAAGAGACAGTTAGAGAGCTTTTGAAAAGCAGGCAACTGGCATTTACTTACGCATTTCCAAGCGCTTCATTCCAAGACTCTGGCTCGAACTTCGGCTTTCTTCACACCATCTTCTACCTCAAGAGCCCTGCAAGACAAATAGAAAAAGCATTATACAGAGCCCTGTTCCACATTAACGTGCCCACGCACCTAAAGACTGTAAGGACTTAAAAGGTGTCCGGAAATTCACCGTTCGTGCAGTTAACAACGGTAGCAATCCTCTGATGTCAAGAGGCCTACGTTTCACCCAGTGAAGGAACTGGCAACGGCACCCTGCACCAGACGCAGATGGAGAGTCCAGCATTCACCTATCTAAGGTGAGCACGTTGACCTTGGGGCTCCACGGAAAAGCGAGGAAGGGAAAGGGAGAGAGATACCCGACAACCCCAGATCATTAACCCCATATTCTTTCACCTGCAGATATCTCACTCTTCGAGTTAGACACACAGTGCGAAGAGGCTCAGCCCCGGAAGCCAATCGAGTCCTGCACTTCACTTTTCGAGTCACAGACACCATCCTGCCAAGACCGGTGCCTCCGTGGGAATCAGGTGAGCGTTACAGAACGCGAAGCCCACCGCAAAACTCCTACCCATGCGCAATGGAAACCTCGGATACTGATCAATTGGCCCAGTTGCTTGGGGAACTAAGAGCAGAAGTACATGCAGCTCGTCAGGAAACAATCGCTCTAAGAAGAGAGCTGATAATATCCAAGGAGCGAACAGAGGACCTCGCTAGGCAACTGCTACAAACGCAGGCAGGACAAACACCTTTGCCCGCTCCAGGAGGAAATTATCCTTCAGCATCCTCCTCAAATCCAGTGCAAATCAATGTACCCGGTAATGTGCCCTTGGCTCCGCCCGAACGCTTTTCTGGTGACCCAAAGAGATTTGCAGTGTTCATTAACCAGTGCCGCCTACACTTCTTATGTAGACCAGCTGCCTTCCCAACAGATCAGGCCAAGGTGGCTTTTGTGCTTTCTTATCTCAGTGGCAGTGCCGCAGATTGGTCGATCCCTTTAGTCACTCAGGATGATCCGATTCTTCATGATTTCCAGGCCTTCCAGTCCAGCATGGAGAAACTGTTTGCAAAACATGCACAAGGGCAGGCCTTGGACAATGAACTCCTTTCGTTATGACAGGGTAATCAAGACCTCTTGACTTACATTGCCTCATTCAACAGACTTATAGTAGAAACTCAATGGCCTGGGGATAAAAGAATAACGCTTTTCTACAGAGGCCTGCGTGGAGAGCTCAAGGATGTGTTAGCTCAAGTTGTGAATCCTCCACAAGAATGCTCAGACTATATTGACTTAGTTGTTCAATTGGACCACAGATTACAGATCAGGAAGGCTGATCATTCCAAATTTGATACCCGAGTGTTTTCTAAACCGCAGACCTCTACTAGGGGAGCTGACACCGTGGAACCCATGCAAATAGGGGGCATGAAAGGACCTTTAACCCAAAAAGAGCGAGAAAGGAGAAGACAGCTGCAATTATGCCTCTATTGCGGAAACTCGGGGTACTTTCTTCGAGACTGTCCAGTGAAACCAGCTAAGAAGGCTGTAGGAGCCGCAGATACCTGTACCACAAATTCTGAGCAGGGAAACGACCTAGCCCGACAAGTGTAGAGGTCCTCTTGCCGAGCGTTAAAATCTGTTCCGTGACCTCGCATTTCGTGGTGCCTATGGTCCTCATTAGCCCTGAACGTCCGGATCGTTTGCATGCAATTGAAGCTTACATCGACAGCGGAGCAATCAGTAATTATGTGGACCGTGAAATGGTATCAAGGATGAATCTACCTCTTGTCCCTAAGGCAGTAAAAGACGTCATTACTACAGTGGATGGCACGGAGATAGCCTCCGGACCAGTAACTCACACCACCCAAGAAGTGACGTTAGTGAGCCAAGATGGACACCGGGAGAAAATCGTGTTCGATGTGATCAAGGCCCCTCAGTTCCAGATCATTCTGGGAATTCCTTGGTTAGAGAAGCACAATCCTCAGATCGATTGGCGAGCAAAGACGGTTCAGTTTCCAGAATGTATCTCCACTTGTTATCCTCGGCCTGATGTTTCACTGGCGGCAATCTCTTCTGAGGTTCCCAAACTACCTCCCGAATACCAGGAATTCCAAGACGTCTTTCGGAAGGACCAAGCTAACACCCTGCCTCCTCATAGGTCCTACGACTGTCAAATAGATCTGATACCCGGAACAACTCCTCCTTGCAGTAGGATTTATGCCCTCACCGAGCCAGAGAATCTTCACCTCAGACAATATCTGGACCAATACCTAGCTAACGGATTTATCCATCCTTCAAAATCTCCAGCTTCCTCGGCTTTGTTCTTCGTTCCGAAAAAGGAAGGAGACCTTAGGACTTGTATAGATTACCACGCCCTGAATCAAATTACTGTTAAAAACAGATACCCGTTACCTTTGATCCCTGAACTCCTGGACCAAGTCAAAGACGCATGTATATATACAAAGTTGGATCTCAGAGGAGCCTACCACTTGGTACGAATAAAAGAGGGCGATGAATGGAAGACGGCCTTCCGCACCAAGTATGGGCTGTTTGAATATCAAGTTATGCCCTTTGGACTATGCAACGCTCCTGCCGCCTTCCAGTATTTTATGTATGATGTCCTTAGAGAACTCATAGATGTGTGTGTTGTTGTCTACATTGATGACATCCTCGTCTATTCATCATCTGAAGAGGAACATCAGAAACACGTTAAAGAGGTCCTCGAGAGATTACGTCAACATAACCTTTTTGCTAAGCTTGAAAAATGCGTTTTCAACGTAACTGAAGTTGAGTTCCTGGGATTCATATTGTCACCAAACGGAGTCCATATGGATTCAAAGAAAGTCGATGCAATCATCAAGTGGCCTTCACCAACCTCTGTAAAAGGAGTTCAAAGCATGTTAGGCTTCGCTAACTTTTACCGCAGGTTCATTCCTGAATTCTCTCGAATAGTCCAGCCCATCACCGCTCTGTTTAAGAAAAACAAACGTTTTGAGTGGTCTACCGAGGCGGAACAAGCTTTTCAGGACTTAAAAGCTAAATTCATCTATGCACCTGTTCTAAAACATCCTCGCTCAGAACTCCCCTACATCGTAGAAACAGATGCTTCTAGTCTTGCTATGGGGGCAGTTTTATCACAAAGAGATCCGGTCACACACCAATTACATCCTGTAGCCTTTTGGTCCCGCAAATTCTCGGCTCCCGAGATCAACTATTCAATTACAGACAAGGAACTTTTAGCTATCAGATCAGCCTTTAAAGCCTGGCGGCATTATCTTTTGGGAGCCAGACACACAGTCACCGTAATGACAGATCACCGCAACTTACAATATCTGAAGACGGCCAAAGCTCAGTCTTCCAGGCAGCTCCGCTGGGCTCTGTTTTTGGCTGAGTTTGACTTTATAATTACTTATCGACCAGGCAGTAAAAACGGAAAAGCAGATGCCCTCTCCCGGATGGGAATAGATGAACACTTGACCAATCCTGAACCAATACCCATAATCCCAGAACAAAGGATTTTGGGCTTGGTCAGCGCTCAATCCTTTGAAGACATCGAGACTACAGTCAAATCACTCCTAACTCCGGCAGAATTACAGGACTGGCAATTCAAGGGGAAGGATTTCTCAGTGGATCAAGACCTACCATATTTCCGAGGACGATTGTACTTGCCCTGTGAGAAAATACAAAAACAGGTAATCTCCTGTTATCACGACTCATTAATGGAGGGTCACCCTGGCATTACCAAAACCATGGAAAAGGTCAAAAGACATTTCTGGTGGCCATCATGGAAGAAGGATATTAGAGACTTTGTAATCTCCTGCGGTGTGTGTGCTCAGAATAAAAGTCAGAAGGAGAAACCAGCCGGCCTCTTACACCCACTGGACATCCCTCCCTGTCCATGGCATACCCTGTCCATGGATTTCATCACGGACTTACCTCCATGCTCAGGGTGTAATACCATTTTAGTAGTCGTGGATCTATTCTCCAAGATGGCTCACTTCATTCCCCTGAAGGGCCTACCTTCAGCTTCAGTATTAGCCCGAGAATTCTTAGAAAACATCGTTCGGTTACACGGTTTTCCCTCGGTTTTGGTCTCCGATAGGGGAAGTCAATTCATCTCCCACTTTTGGCGAAGTTGCTGTCGCTTAGCCCAAATTGATGTGAGACTTTCAACCAGTCACCGTCCCCAAACTGATGGACAAACCGAGAGGACAAATCAAACTCTGGAGCAATATTTACGTTGCATGCTCCAACAAACTGAAAACCCTTGGAAGGATATCCTTTGGATCGCTGAATACGCTTATAACAATTCGACCCATTCTGGAACCGGGAAGACTCCCTTCTTCCTATTATACGGAAACCATCCTAGGACCTCTAACCTGGATCCTCCCCAAGAATTCGAAACACCTGCTGTGGATCACTTGCACTCGGTTATCACTCGTACTTTTAAAGAAGCCACTGACCATCTGCAAAGAGCTAAAGCTCTATACAAGAAAGGAGCGGATCAACACCGTAAAGAGGCCCCTCACTACGCAGTGGGAGATCAGGTCTGGTTATCCACTAAGCACCTGCCTCTAAAAGGACCCCGCACCTTCATCCCGAGATACCTAGGACCCTATCTCATCTCTGCCATAATTAATCCGGTGGCTGTCAAATTGGAATTGCCTTCGCATATGAAAATACATCCAGTATTCCATGTCTCCTTACTAAAACCAGTACAACCAGAAACCCGATTGACCAAACTCCCAGAACCTGTTCTAGTGGATGGAGAACTTGAGTTCGAAGTAAAGAACATCCTAGACTCCAAAATCTCCAAATCTAAATTATATTACCTGGTTGATTGGAAAGGATACGGTCCCCAGGAAAGGTCTTGGGAACCCTCAGAACATGTCCACACACCTCGTTTGGTCAAGAAATTCCATCTGAATCACCCCGACAAGCCAAAACCCCCGGAGAAGACACGCTTGGGAGGGGCCTTGAGGGGGGGGTGCTGCATTATCACTGCTTCCAAGGAGCTAGGACCAGCCCAACGTCCTTGGAAGTAGGCCCCTAACCTTCATCCTAGGCACCAGCCTGTCCCCACTGGGACCTTTTGGACCTTGTCCTGGCGCCGGTGGCACCAGGCTCATCAAAGTCACTGGTCCCGGCACTGGAAGCGCCGGGCTCATAATTTGTATGAAGATGCTTGGGTGGACTTACCTGCAGCAGACCATGCTGCTTACTTACCAGCCACATACGAATCCTCTGTGAGCCGGGACTACTTTCTTACCTGGGTGGGGCAAGCTCCACTCCCTGGATACAACACTGGAACTCTTCTGGAACAGGAACTCTTTTCTTACCTAGGCGAGGCCGTGGAGGAAGACGCCTCATTACTCCAAGGCTATTTAAACCACACCCGATTGATGAAACGTGCTTCGCGTTATTCTGCATCTGCAGCAGAACGCTCACTGTGTCTGTTCCAGTTTTCTTCTTTCCGATCCTGAACCGGCAAGAACAAACGCTTACCATTCCTGTATCCAGCCTTCAGTAGCACCTGCAAAGACAAGAAACAACAGGTTAGCACGGCAACCTTCACTCGCAGCACTTTCCTCACCTGATCCATCGGCAGCTACCATCTCTTCACGCTGCTCCTCCGCCTGTGAAGACAAAAGCATAGTTATTCCTGTGTGGAATTACTTACCGGCACTCCGCGAATTTCGGTTTTCTTTAACGCTGCAATCCTGCACCTGAAAGACAAAAGAAGAGACATTAGACAGGTATTTTACTTACGCGCCATCGCGCCCGCCACAATAGGGCGCCTGCAAATACTCCGGCGTTTTCCAGCGTCTCTTCAACACCCGAACTCACAGCTGCAAGGGAAAAGAGACTGTTAGAGAGCTTTTGAAAAGCAGGCAACTGGCATTTACTTACGCATTTCCAAGCGCTTCATTCCAAGACTCTGGCTCAAACTTCGGCTTTCTTCACACCATCTTCTACCTCAAGAGCCCTGCAAGACAAATAGAAAAAGCATTATACAGAGCCCTGTTCCACATTAACGTGCCCACGCACCTAAAGACTGTAAGGACTTAAAAGGTGTCCGGAAACTCACTGTTCGTGCAGTTAACGACGGTAGCAAACTTTGATGTCAAGAGGCCTACGTTTCACCCAGTGAAGGAACTGCAACGGCACCCTGCACCAGACGCAGATGGAGAGTCCAGCATTCACCTATCTAAGGTGAGCACGTTGACCTTGGGGCTCCACGGAAAAGCGAGGAAGGGAAAGGGAGAGAGATACCCGACAACCCCAGATCATTAACCCCATATTCTTTCACCTGCAGATATCTCACTCTTCGAGTTAGACACACAGTGCGAAGAGTCTCAGCCCCGGAAGCCAATCGAGTCCTGCACTTCACTTTTCGAGTCACAGACACCATCCTGCCAAGACCGGCGCCTCCGTGGGAATCAGGTGAGCGTTACAGTATCACACGCGATTCCATCAGGGTACGTGTATTACAGGGGTGCGTGGGAAGTATCACAAGCGAAATCAGCAGGGTACGTGTATTTCAGGGGTGCGCGGAAAGTATCACACGCGATTCCATCAGGGTACGTGTATTACAGGGGTGCGCGGGGAGCACCACACGTGAATTGCACGTGTGGGTCCTCCCAGGTGTTCCCTCTACACCCACACCACAGGGGCCTACCCTGCACATGTCCTGCAGGCACCCCATCCACCATGGCCATGCCCCCCAGCATTCGCCCACATCTCACCTTGCACTACTGCCCACCAACGCATGTCCCCCTGCACCCCCAGCCACCAGGGGCAGCCTCCACCAGGCCCCCACTCATGTCTCCCACCACCCCCACCCCCCAGCAGTGCAGGGGCAGCCTCCAGCAGGCTCCCACCCATGTCTCCCACCACCCCCACCCCCCAGCAGTGCAGGGGCACCCTAAAGCAGGCCCCCACCCCTGTCTCCCACCACCCCCACCCCCCAGCCACCAGGGGCACCCTCCAGCAGGCCCCCACCCATGTCCCCTATCACCCCCACCCCCCAGCAGTGCAGGGGCAGCCTCCACCAGGCCCCCACTCATGTCCCCTATCACCCCCACCCCCCAGCAGTGCAGGGGCAGCCTCCACCAGGCCCCCACTCATGTCTCCCATCACCTCCACTCCCCAGCCACCAGGGACACTCTCCACCAGGTCCCCACCCATGTCCAACTCATGTTCCCCTGCACCCCCACCCCCAGCAGTGCAGGGGCGGCCTCCACCAGGCCCCCACTCATGTCCCCTATCACCCCCACCCCCCAGCCACCAGGGGCAGCCTCCACCAGGCCACCACCCATGTCTCTCACCACCCCCACCCCCCAGCAGTGCAGGGTTGCAGCCTCCACCAGGCCCCCACCCATGTCCCCCATCACCCCCACCCCCCAGCCACCAGGGGCAGCCTCCACCAGGCCCCCACCCATGTCTCCCACCACCCCCACCCCCCAGCAGTGCAGGGGCAGCCTCCACCAGGCCCCCACCCATGTCCCCTATCACCCCACCCCCCAGGCACCAAGGGCAGCCTCCACCAGGCCCTCACTCATGTCCCCTATCACCCCCACCCCCCAGCCACCAGGGGCAGCCTCCACCAGGCCCCCACCCATGTCTCCCACCACCCCCACCCCCCAGCAGTGCAGGGGCACCCTCCACCAGGCCCCCACTCATGTCCCCTAATACCCCCAGCCACCAGGGGCAGCCTCCACCAGGCCCCCACCCATGTCTCCCACCACCCCCACCCCCCAGCCACCAGGGGCACCCTCCAGCAGTCCCCCACCCATGTCTCCCACCACCCCCAGCCACCAGGGGCACCCTCCAGCAGGCCCCCACCCATGTCCCCTATCACCCCCACCCCCCAGCAGTGCAGGGCAGCCTCCACCAGGCCCCCACTCATGTCCCCTATCACCCCCACCCCCCAGCAGTGCAGGGGCAGCCTCCATCAGGCCCCCACTCATGTCTCCCATCACCCCCACCCCCAGCCACCAGGGGCACCCTCCACCAGGCCCCCACCCATGTCCAACTCATGTTCCCCTGCACCCCCACCCCCCAGCAGTGCAGGGGCAGCCTCCACCAGGCCCCCACTCATGTCTCCCACCACCCCCACCCCCAAGCAGTGCAGGGGAAGCCTCCACCAGGCCCCCACCCATCTCCCCTATCACCCCCACCCCCCAGCCACCAGGGGCAGCCTCCACCAGGCCCCCACTCATGTCCCATATCACCACCACCCCCCAGCCACCTGGAGCAGCCTCCACCAGGCCCCCACCCATGTCTCCCACACCCCCAGCCCCCAGCAGTGCAGGGGCAGCCTCCACCAGGCCCCCACTAATGTCCCCTATCACCCCCACCCCCCAGCCACCAGGGGCAGCCTCCACCAGGTCCCCACCCATGTCTCCCACCAGCCCCACCCCCCAGCAGTGCAGGGGCACCCTCCAGCAGGCCCCCACCCATGTCTCCTACCACCCCCACCCCCCAGCCACCAGGGGCAGCCTCCACCAGGCCCCCACCCATGTCTCCCAACACCCCCACCCCCCAGCAGTGCAGGGGCAGCCTCCACCAGGCCCCCACCCATGTCCCCTATCACCCCCACACCCCAGCCACCAGGGGCAGCCTCCACCAGGCCCCCACCCATGTCTCCCACCACCCCCACCCCCCAGCAGTGCAGGGGCAGCCTCCACCAGGCCCCCACCCATGTCTCCCACCACCCCACCCCCAGCAGTGCAGGGGCGGCCTCCACCAGGCCCCCACTCATGTCCCCTATCACCCCTACCCCCCAGCCACCAGGGGCACCCTCTAGCAGGCCCCCACCCATGTCTCCCACCACCCCCAGCCACCAGGGGCACCCTCCAGCAGGCCCCCACCCATGTCCCCTATCACCCCCACCCCCAGCAGTGCAGGGGAAGCCTCCACCAGGCCCCCACTCATGTCCCCTATCACCCCTACCCCCCAGCAGTGCAGGGGCAGCCTCCACCAGGCCCCCACTCATGTCTCCCATCACCCCCACCCACCCAGCCACCAGGGGCACCCTCCACCAGGCCCCCACCCATGTCCAACTCATGTTCTCCTGCACCCCCAACCCCCAGCAGTGCAGGGGCAGCCTCCACCAGGCCCCCACTCATGTCTCCCACCACCCCCACCCCCAGCAGTGCTTGGGCAGCCTCCACCAGGCCCCCACCCATGTCTCCCACCACCCCCCAGTAGTGCAGGGGCAGCCTCCACCAGGCCCCCACCCATGTCCAACTCATGTTCCCCTGCACCCCCACCCCCCAGCACTGTGGGGCACCTGCCAGCAGGCCCCCACTCATGTCAAACCCATGTTCCCCTGCACCCCCACCCCCCAGCACTGTGGGGCACCTGCCAGCAGGCCCCCACTCATGTCCAACTCATGTTCCCCTGCACCCCCACGCCCCAGCACTGTGGGGCACCTGCCAGCAGGCCCCCGCTCATGTCCAACTCATGTTCCCCTGCACCCCCACCCCCCAGCCACCAGGGGCAGCCTCCACCAGGCCCCCACCCATGTCTCCCACCACCCCCACCCCCCAGCAGTGCAGGGGCAGCCTCCACCAGGCCCCCACCCATGTCTCCCACCACCCCCACCCCCCAGCAGTGCAGGGGCAGCCTCCACCAGGCCTCCACTCATGTCTCCCACCACCCCCACCCCCAGCAGTGCAGGGGCAGCCTCCACCAGGCCCCCACCCATGTCCCCTATCACCCCCACCCCCCAGCCACCAGAGGCAGCCTCCACCAGGCCCCCACTCATATCCCCTATCACCCCCACCCCCCAGCCACCAGGGGCAGCCTCCACCAGGCCCCCACCCATGTCTCCCACCACCCCCACCCCCCAGCAGTGCAGGGGCAGCCTCCACCAGGCCCCACCCATGTCTCCCACCACCCCCACCCCCAGCAGTGCAGGGGCAGCCTCCACCAGGCCCCCACTCATGTCCCCTATCACCCCCACCCCCGAGCCACCAGGGGCAGCCTCCACCAGGCCCCCACCCATGTCTCCCACCACCCCCACCCCCCAGCCACCAGGGGCAGCCTCCACCAGGCCCCCACCCATGTCTCCCACCACCCCCACCCCCCAGCAGTGCAGGGGCAGCCTCCACCAGGCCCCCACTCATGTCTCCCACCAACCCCAGCCCCCAGCAGTGCAGGGGCAGCCTCCACCAGGCCCCCACCCATGTCCCCTATCACCCCCACCCCCGAGCCACCAGGGGCAGCCTCCACCAGGCCCCCACCCATGTCTCCCACCACCCCCACCCCCCAGCCACCAGGGGCAGCCTCCACCAGGCCCCCACCCATGTCTCCCACCACCCCCACCCCCCAGCAGTGCAGGGGCAGCCTCCACCAGGCCCCCACTCATGTCTCCCACCACCCCCACCCCCCAGCAGTGCAGGGGCAGCCTCCACCAGGCCCCCACCCATGTCCCCTATCACCCCCACCCCCCAGCCACCAGGGGCAGCCTCCACCAGGCCCCCACTCATGTCCCCTATCACCCCCACCCCCCAGCCACCAGGGGCAGCCTCCACCAGGCCCCCACCCATGTCTCCCACCACCCCCACCCCCCAGCAGTGCAGGGGCAGCCTCCACCAGGCCCCCACCCATGTCTCCCACCACCCCCACCCCCAGCAGTGCAGGGGCAGCCTCCACCAGGCCCCCACTCATGTCCCCTATCACCCCCACCCCCGAGCCACCAGGGGCAGCCTCCACCAGGCCCCCACCCATGTCTCCCACCACCCCCACCCCCCAGCCACCAGGCGCAGCCTCCACCAGGCCCCCACCCATGTCTCCCACCACCCCCACCCCCCAGCAGTGCAGGGGCAGCCTCCACCAGGCCCCCACTCATGTCTCCCACCACCCCCAGCAGTGCAGGGGCAGCCTCCACCAGGCCCCCACTCATGTCCCCTATCACCCCCACCCCGAGCCACCAGGGGCAGCCTCCACCAGGCCCCCACCCATGTCTCCCACCACCCCCCAGCCACCAGGGGCAGCCTCCACCAGGCCCCCACCCATGTCTCCCACCACCCCCACCCCCCAGCAGTGCAGGGGCAGCCTCCACCAGGCCCCCACCCATGTCTCCCACCACCCCCACCCCCAGCAGTGCAGGGGCAGCCTCCACCAGGCCCCCACTCATGTCCCCTATCACCCCCACCCCCGAGCCACCAGGGGCAGCCTCCACCAGGCCCCCACCCATGTCTCCCATAGATCCATGGTCCCTATGGTCAGCCTCCAAATGCAAAACACCCACCCGAGTATTGCATCCACCCACTTAGAAATGGCAATAACATGATAGAACACCAATTGCAAGTTTGGAAACGAACACATGTCCCTCACATACACCCAATGGGTGTCAGTGAATCTCAAAACCCATATCATTATATGCATGAAACCAATGAGATGATACTATACACTGAAGTTTGATCAAAAATATGTATTAAAGGAAACATAAATTGAATCAAAAATAAACAAACAGAAATGGGAATGTAAAAAAATGAAAAGAAGCATGTCCGTGAAAAAAAGCAAAACCAAAAATCATAATCCAAAGGAATGGTGTCCAAAGTCACAGTCCACAAAAGAAAATCCAATGGAAAATTATAATTGAAAGCCATTGCTCCATGGGTAAATTGTAAAAGAAAAAGAAAATCCAACAGTGAACTATGTACAGATAAACAAGCCAGGGTCCATTATCCCAACAAAAGAAATGAAACCTATCTAACAACACTAACTAATAAAAAAAAAACTATATACAAAAATGTGGCCCATTGTCCAAAAGATCCAAAAAAAATCAAAAACAAAGGAAACCTAACACTAACTACATAACTATGTACAAGGGCAGTGGGCTAGTCTGACAGCTCACTTTTGGATGTCCCGGGCCAGGGCATCATCAAACTCCTGCTCAATGTCCCGGAGGCGGTCCTCCTCCATGTCCCAAGGGTCCGCAGGGCCGTCGACGTGTCCACCTCCAACCCCCAGCGGATTGCCTCGAGGCACTCGGCCCGCCTCAGGGCCCTCTGCATGGAGTTCTCCGCCCTGACCATCGTGAGCCGTGCCTCTTCCGCCCGCTGCCGCTCTGCATCTACGGCGTGGCCCAACCGCTGCCACACGGAAGACACTTTCTGTCCTCGGTCCTCCTGCCCTCCGGCCGATGCCTGCCCCTCCGATGTTGAAGGCCCCGAGCCTTCATGGCTCCCACCACGTTGCTGCTGCTGCTGTGCCTCTGCCCGTGCACTGCCTCCTGCTGCCTGCACATCCTCCGCTGGCTGGGGTGCAGTCGTTGATGTGGCCACCCCTGCTGGATGTCCGACTCCCGGCTGTGGCAGGGATGCCTCCTCCACCAGCCTGGCCGCACCGTCAGAGGCAGCTCCACAGGGCACCCAGGTGACTGATGGGTGGGAAGATGGCACGGAGGACGACTGGCGCATAGGGGGTTCAGTTGAGGAGGGGGTCGCAGCAAGGCCCATCAAACGGAGGAATCCGGCCTGGGTGACCTGTCCCAGTAGGCCGACGCGGTCAATGAGCCATTCGAGATGACATGCAGTCTCCTCATGAAAAGACTGCAGGTCACCTTGCATGGCCCGTTGACGCAACGCCACACCAGTCAGGACAGGCTCAACCCGGACCCGGATAGCCACGTCCGCAGGCAGAGGAAGGCCAGTTGTCGTGAGCTCATCCCCTGCCTGAAAAAGGGTCTGGACGTAGGCATCCCTGCTGGTGCAAGATGATGCAGGGACAGGATCAGGGACAGGATTGCACACAGGCACCTCCGCGGCGGCCTGTGCTGCCTCCTGTCCCTGGTCCTGCACTGCACCACTAGCACCAGTGGGATCCCCACCTCCAGACCCCGTCTCTGTTGCTTGCACGGCCTCCTCCTCCACCAAACCCCCCACCAACCTGGATGACTCCGTGCCATCTTCCCCCGTTGGGCCCTGTGGGGTCCCAGCTGCCCCTTCTGCTGCCGAGGAGTCCAACTCCAACCTCCGCCTCTTGGACCTCCCCCCGGCAGCTGCGGCCTGGGACGCGGCACCGGACTCCTCACTCCCCGACGAGATCACAACATGGGAGGGGAGCGGGCCTTGCGTCTCCGGCTGGCGGTGGGATCCCTGCCGCTGTGCTCCACAGTACCTTCTCCGCCCTCTTCATCAGTTGACGCTACAGACAGGGAGAAATAAAACACAGGCATCAGGGCACTGTACAATGGACACATACACACATGACAGTTGTACATGAGTGGCATTGGCAAACCTCAGACATGCCATCACAATCCCCAACACACATGTCATTTCAACTCGCACACATGAGCCATACCACAGCCATATCGCAACTGCCAGCACCATCCATTCACATACAACAGCATGAGCAGGCAAAGCTGAGCCAGACATCACATGCAACACAGGAAGTGCACTACACATGTACACACACCACCACACTTGCATGCATGTGTACACCTCTGCCAAGTGTCGCAGTGTTCAGATGGGCATCCATGTCACATCTGCCAATCAGGCTTCCACATCCCGCTGTCACATGCATCCATGTTGCATCACTGTTGCACCCTTGTCAAATACACACAAATGCACATGTACACAGTGCTGATACATGCAGCTGAAAACAACATACATGCGTGACATCACGAACATGTCTACTTACATACACATTCATCCAAACATGTGTGCCCACACAACTGCATTTGGCATGCAAGCCTACACACACAAGCACCATCCATGTCTCACACATTACAGCCCTCGCATGTGTTATCCTCACGGCCCTGTACACCCCCACCCATACTCGACCCCATACAAACAGATGTGCAACCTGCACACTACTGAAACATCACCACACGCACAGCTCACAATCATGATGCATGTACACTTACCGCTCGACTCCAGACGGGTCTGCCTCTCAAGGACCTGGACGTGGAGCGCTGGGGATATGCGTTCCAGGACCCTCATCTGATCTTCCGACAAGTGGCCCCGGCACCCCTTAGCATCCGCTGCCTTCAAGAGGCGCCGGGCCTTGTTCAGGGTCTGGACCTGAAGTCCTCCCAGCGCTTCTTGACATGTTGTAAGTCGCGGACTGCCACCCCCTCCGCGTTGATGGCAGTCACGATGTCAGTCCAGATCCGAGTCCGTCCTTCCTTGTCGGCGCGGGAACTTCCGAAGAGGGCATCATACTGCCCCAGGACTTGCTCCACCAGGACACCAACTTCCCTGGCACTGAAGCTGGTGCCCCTCTGCCTCTCTGGCCGGGGGTTGTCAGTGGTGCCAGATGTTGCAGTGCCCGACATGACAACCCCAGAGGCAGGAGTGGGTGGGCAACTGGGTCCTGGGGCTGGGCTGTGGAGCGATGGAATCCCAGTCGGGAGTGTTCGGTTCCAGCAGGGGTGGTCACAGCAACAGCACCCCTGGCTGATGTGCAGGCAGCAAATGGCAGGGCACGTGGGCAGCAGGCAGTCAGGCAGCAGCAGATGGCAGGTGGGAGTGTGCTCGGGGCTCTGGGGGGCAGTAATTTGGCCTTCTGGGCAGGAGCGTGGTCTTCCGTGTGCTTACGCGTGGCCAGCTTGATACGGAGTGATTTGGCACGTGAAAATTCTGCACGTCAGCGTGTAATTCGAGGAAAGGCCCTTAGCGCGTAAGCACGTCTGCACGCATACGCAATTTCATTGGACAGAAGGCCCCTCAAGCACAAGCGCCCCTGTGACGTGACGCACACAGGCGTGCATGGGCATTTCAGCGCGCGTGAAAAACTGCACGTCTGCGTGTAATCCGAGGAAAGGGCCCATGCGCGTAAGTGACGTGACGCGTGTGGGCGTTTCCCTCAGCACAGGTTAAAGGTGAGCGGGCCCAGCAGTTCGCTGTACGTGCCTTTCGTGGAGACCGACGTGTGTTGCTGCTTCCTGTTGTTTCGCGCGCCATCACAACTTCACAGCTATCAAGGACGTATCTCTTCTTTTGGCAGGGGTATTGGCTACGCGTGTTTTTCTGCATCGCGCTAGTCAGACGGTGAGTCGCACACGCTCTTTTTCCCACTGCGGGTGCCCCTGTGTATCGCACCCATTTTCGATGTCATAGTAGCCTGCGTGTCCCACGCGTACGCGTTATTCGTGTTACTGGGTGCCACCGCGTACTGCGGGAGGTTGAATCCACGCACGTAGGCTGCAGGGTTGTGTGGACAGTTTTACTGCAGTTTTGGGGTGCCTGAGCGTTGCGTGACCCGTCACTACATCACCAGGGTCACATACAGCCTTTCAGGTGCAGGGGGGCTGTTAACATCTTGCTTCCCACCCCCTTCACCCCAATTGCCCAGGTCAATTGTGGTGTACACCTCCCATTGGCACCACTCCATCTGTGCCGGCACTACTACATCTGTGCCATGGTTGGGAGGCCACCAAAGGTGAGGGGCGCCTCAGCTGGGCGTCCTCCTTGTGGTTGGCGTGGTCGGGGACGTGGCCGTGGTGACCAGGGAGTAGGGGGACTCCAGGGTGTCCAGGGCGGCCACAGAGGGGGAAGAGGCAGGGGTGCGCCACTTGAGCACAATGTTGTGCCATGTGTCGGTGCAGTCATGCCACCACCCCCTGTGGTTCCGGGGGATGCAGCTTCTGCATCTGGCACTGGCGCCCGTGTGACCCGGCAGTCCGTTCCATCGACTGCCACGGGCCCAAGGGTAGTGGTAGCTGCAGGTGCAGCTGTGGACACCGCCACCCAGGCTCAGGGTCTGCCAGCACAGGCTGCGTTGGCACTTGAGGAACCCTTGGTAGATCTCCAACAGGCCAGGAGGGAAACCGTAGGGGCAGGCCGGACTGCTCAGACCAAGACACGTGTCCCTGGGGCAGTCATGTCATCTGCTGCCCCGAACAGCCGGGTGTTGGCAAGTGCGGGGGCAGATGCACCCAACAGCACCCCGGTTGTGAGTCTGCCAACCAGGACCGTTGCGGTCAATGACCCTGCCACAGCTGATGTTGCTGCGCAGGGTCCATTAGTGGGCACCCAGCTGCCACTGACACAAGTCAGGCCTTTGGTCATCCCTCCACCTGCCACTCCCTTGGCTCAATCCACCGAACCCACTGGCCATACTGGTCAGGGCGGCATTAGCCAGCCAGGGTCTGCGCCACAGTCCAAGAGGAGGAAGGTTGCACCTGCAGCACAGGCTGGGACCCCACACACAGCCACAACCTCCTGCACGCCGAGGAAGAAGCCTTTCTGCAAGCAGGAACTGGACTTCCTTGTGGACTACGTGCGGGGCCACAGCCGTGACATGCTAGTGGGTGCCAATAGTCAGACTACGGCTGCCCAACGTGACACCCACTGGAAGCATGTTGCGGAACATGTCAGTTCATTCGGCCATGAGGTGCGCACGGCGCAAGAGTGCAAAAAGCGTTGGAATGACATCAAACGCAGCACTAAGGCTAAGCGTGCCTCTAATTACAATTTGACTCTGGTGACTGGCGGTGGGCCTGCACCAGAGGAGGAAGAGCTCACTCCGCATGAGGCACTCGTTGCGGAGTTCACACCACCTGAATTGGTCGAAGGAGTGGGAGAGATGCTGGACTTTGATGCCCAGTCCAGTGAGTGTTGATGCGTGTTTGTTGAGGACGTATGTGTTTCACTTGTGGGATGTGTTGTGCATGATTGCCACTACATGTGACGTGTACATGGTTCTGATGTTTAAGTAATGCAATGCTTCCGTCATGCATGTCTCCTCTGCCTGCATGCGGGGACTCTATGTCGGCATGCTCCCTTGCCCCTCCTCTGCCACTCTGCACCCCAGTTCCACCTTTGCACTGGTGTTCTTCAATCTTGCCAATGTGTACTTTCTTGTTCATGCGTCCTGTGTAGATGCTAACTTCCAGCGTGGAATCTGCCAGACATATGCCGTGTGGTACAGCCTTAGTACTTGATGCAGGGTATCTCACTTGTACTGTGCATAGGTCAGATGTCCCGCAGGGACATGAGTGCCCATTCATGCTCCATGTGCATTGCACGCATGCCCCTATGTGTCCTTGAGTGGATGATCACTGTAATACAAGTCCTTGGTTACATACATTGCCTGCCATCTCATCAGCCTTCCCATGTCAACTGTGGCTCAGTCCTGCGTTGCACACATGTTTAGGGTCTGACAATCTGTGTGGCTCACAGGCCTCAGCCTGTTCAATGGCCAATTACTCTGTCCAACTGTTGTTGTGTCTTCTTTACACATGGGCGGAATCCAGAGTTTTCATCATGTGTCCTGCTTACTGTCCCAGCATCATTTGCAGTGTTGTCACTTGAATCACATTAAGCTGTTGATGCCAGTCAACACTGCCTGTCAATATACAGGTGTATGGTCAGCCTTTTGATACCATGCTAGGCATCCCTGCTTTGGTACTGGGGTGGAGGGGTGCTTGGCTTCTAGATATGGTACACATTGAATGCACAATGCACGTGATGTCTGAATTTGATATTGCACTGCCTTCACATTTCCTGGCACACACCATGGAGTCCTTGTACATGTAGGTAGTGAGTGGCGTACACATTTTCTGCACTGCATAGACCCACTTCCATGTAAACTGCCACCATTCAACAGGTCTGATCACAGAAGCAATTCAAAGTTGACCCAGCATGCATGCCAGGTTATATGTTGTGTGTCACATGTCTGCCTGATGCGTTTGCTGTCGGTGTGTGTGTGTTGTGTGCTTCTGACATGTGTAGTGACCTTTTTTCTCTATATTTTTCAGGTGATGACGCAATGGAGGCAGAGGATGGTGTTGTCATGCCAGACACAGGGTTGTTACCACTACATCAACCCGGCACTAGTGGGGGTCGTGGGGTGGTAGGCCACGAAAACCCCCAAGTGCTACAGTCCATCTTGTCTCTGGCTGCCTATGAGTCCAGCCTTGATGACGACTCTGACGTCCATGTTGAGTTGGATGAGCATCAAGTCCATGTGTCAGGGGTGAGTGATTCTGATGTGGACACTCCTCTGTCTGCTAGACCTGCACTGTGGGATCAGACAGTCTTGGTACCTCCGCCCGTGGTGGATCGGGACGCAGGGTCACCCTCCACACCAGTCACTGATGTGCCTGGGACATCACGTCGACGGGGGCATGTAGTCGTGCAGCCGCGGGCGGTGACAACACAGCGAGGACCCCCGGACCTTGGGTCCCGCAGGGGTCAAGCCCGGCAACACGGTCGCCGCGTGCAACCGCAGTATACTGAGTGGGAGCAAGACATGACTGCCAATTCAGAACGGCAGGGGGCAGCAATGGAGAACATCACTGAGAGCATGGAGCGTGTGGCCCGATCTGTGCTCCCCCCTGCTAGGCAGGTGCTTCTCCAGCAGCAGGCGGCACGGTCCACGGCCCGCTCACTCAGGCTGGGCATGGCGGCCTCAGACAGGGCACGCCAGGCTGAAATGTCGTCTCTGCGTCAAGCAATTGCTGCTCACGCAGAGGCGCACATGGATGCCCTGAGGGAGGAGTATGCTTCCTCAGATCCACTCTGGGTGTCCTTATGATGTCCCAGAGGCAGCAGGCAGAGGAGAGGTTGCACAGCTTGAGCGTACCATCTCGGCTGAGCTACAGGCTTGCTGGGAGGTGCAGTGGTTGTCCAGCCAGGCCTTGCAGGAGGAACTCCGTGTTACACGTGCTACCTTGCAAGAGGAAGCACGTGTATCACGTGAGGTTCTGCATGCAGACCTACGTCACATCGCCACACAGAACCAGGCTCACCCGTCCGGCAGACTTGCTGCCGACGAGGGGCAAGCTGCGGCTAGGCGTGGCCAGGCTACTGTGCCACGTCCTCCTTTACAGGATGAGCCAGACTTGGATGACCATCTATCTCCCACATAGGTCGGGCTGTGTAGGCTTTGAGCCCATGGAGGTTTTTTTTTTGGCTCAGCATCATCGCATGTGGATGTTGAGCAGCACCCTGTACCTCCCCCCTCCTGGGTGCCTCCCCTCCCACCCGGATCGTATGTGGCCATTTTTGATTTTTCTTTTAGTTTAGTTAGTTTAGTTTCTGTTTGATAGTTAGTTTAATTAGGTAATGTAGGTTTTCCATAGTTAGTGTAATTAGTTAATATAGTTTAAAATTGCTTGTCTATTGTGCTTTCATGTGACAGTGCAGTGCTTTGTGGCTTTTGAAGGCATCCACTGTCTGTTCCAGCTGGGCCCTTCAGGCTTGTCTTGTGTATGTGTTTGCTGCTTGGGGTCCTTGACTCACATATGCCACTCCTGCCTCCCTTATCCATGGGCTCGCAAGGATGGTTCGGTGTCACAAACTTTTACACAATGGCTTTGGACTGTCATATCTGTGGCATGTCTGGTGCTGTGTGACTTGTGTTTACACCCCTAGTGGGGATGATTTTGGTGTTATTGTCCACTCTTCAGCTTTTGCTAGATGGGGTGTTTCATGATTAATGTGTACATTCATTGCTATGCATTGTGTAGTATGTTTCTTATCTTTACTGTACACGTGCTTGTTGCAATTCATGCTGTAGATAGTGTTCCACACTTTGGATGTGAAAGACGGACTGATGGTGTGATTTATGATGTGACTCTCTGACATGGTCAAGTAATGAGATGCCTGAAGAGACACACACAGATGACTTTGAAGCATTAATCATGTGTTTCATGCCCTTTCTGCAGGGGGATGAGCCTCCAGAGCACCTTTGCCAGCAGACATGGCCCATTGGACGATGGAATTCTGGACACGTTTGTTGGTGCCCACATGCACATGTGTGCACAAGCAGAGGCACAGGGATTGCAGAACTACATCCTAGAACTGCTGATGTGTTCCAAGGAACTCCAGGCAAGGTGAGCAGCACAGGGGGGCCACAGCACAGCAAAGCTTGCACCAGGTGAGTTGCACATGCAGGCTTAGTCACAGCACTGAGGGTGAGCTTGGACGAATATTGGTGTTGAAGCACACAGTGCAGCTCAGATGTGTTGGTGGACTGATGGCTGTTGATTGTAAGGTTGTCTGGGACACCTGCAGGGGTAGTGGCACATACCCTGCGGTACACCAAGGTCCATCAAGGCACTTGTATCAACCATGTAGCCTTCCGAGACATGGAAAGGGGCAGCTCACAGGGACATACAGCAAGGGACATACTCGGGTGCAGTGCATTTCATTTCCATGTACATTATGATAAATGCACTGCCAACTTTGTTTCGGTCATGGTGGTACACAACTTGCTCTGAAGTCATGGCTTGCTATATGGTTATGTCTGCTTACCCAGGGAACATTGCATGTTGTGTGAATTGTGACACATTTGTGTTCCATTTGCCACGCACCCACCGGTGGCTGACTTACTGCATTGACTGTGTATGACCCATCACAGGGGTAATGTTATATATGGGTACGTAGCAGCTACACCAGTGTCTGTTTGTAGAGTAGTTTGTTGCTATGGGGCATGTTTGGTGGTGTGTTTTTGTGTGATTGGCACATTCAGGTTGTTGACTGTGGCTCTCTTTGCAGCATTGCAGTGCTCCTGTAACCGGACCGGAGAGTGCGCAGGCAGGAGGCCAGCACTCAAAACCAGAGCTAAGTGTCTTGTTGTTTTTCTTTCAAACTGCTCTTCATAGGCTTGCTGGGGGGTGCACTAATGCATGGATGTATGTGTAATTCAATTTTGTATGTTTTCTTCCCCCTAATCACCCGGAATCCTATGCAATTTTGAACCCTGTACCCTCTACCCGGTGTTCCTGCTTCCCGTACCTATCCAAGCAACATTCCCTAACCCTCTTTGCCCGCTGGGGTTGCGGATGCCTGTGTAAGCCCCAAACTTGCAGGCGCCAAAACCCTAGAGGGGTGGTTGGTTCGTGCCACTCCTAAGCCTGGACTACAGAAGGCCATGACAATGATGTCCAAGTTTGTTTGGATTGTGTATGTGTTCATGCAGGTAGTACATTTTCGTGCATTCCATACTTTCATGTGTCATTCCTCCTCCCCTCTCCTGCCACTCATTCCAGTTATCCAGTGTGCCAACACCTGTCCCGACTGCATATCCCTGAACCTCCTTCCCCACCAGGGTCTCAGGGGCCTGTGTGAGTTTGACCTTGCAGCCACCCAGGCCACGGTGGGGGTGGTTGGTTCCTGCCACTCCTGCGCCTGTACACGGGAGCTGTGACAGTACACATCCGTTCGTGGTACATCATTCTATGTTATGTACCACACATGGTTCACATCCTGTTGTGACATTGTTTTACTGTGCTACCTTGGTTGTTGCATCATTGTGGTAGTACTTGGCCTTTGTGAGGTACTGCTACGTCAAGTCATCTACTGGAGGGTGTTCTGGTTCATTTTTATGCCTTGGATTTTGTGATTTTGGAAATGAGTGTGGATTCTGAGGGTGCAGGCACCTTTTTACACACAAGGTGGGAGATGGTAACGAAGGGTAAAGGTGATCCTGTGGCCAGGTGGAATTGAGGGTTGAAGGCTCCATGACCCAGGTGCAGTTGTTCAGTGGGTCATGGTCATTTGTGAGGGAGGGGGGGTTGTTGTTGATAGTTGCCTTGCCCTGCAGTGTGATGGGAACCCTGACATTGTAATGGTGGTATCCTATGTACATGTTGTGTTCTGCTGATCAATGCCTTTTCATGTGTTGTGTTTACCTTTCAGGTGCGAGGGGATAGTTGTGGTTTGACATGCTGGGGTGTACACATGGTGAATGTTCACATGTGATGTGTAGAGAACACTGATGTTGAGTGCATGTCCGTGCTGATCCACACACTTGCACGCTGATGCACTACATGTACTACCACCCTTGCATATCCACGTGTACACTGTTTGCCTTCTGGTGCCCACTGTGTCCCTGCAGCACATGTTCTGTGACCAATTATGGATCCTGTACATGCCTAATTTGCTTTTTGATGTGGTCTGTCGCTTAGATGTGATGCTCAGGGTGTGCATCACACACAATGGCTGTTCACTGTGCTGTGCGCTGAGCAGTGTGTTGCAGGAGTAGGACACAGCACACAGAAGCTGCAGTGTTGATTTTGCAATGCACAATGTGCATGTAGACAGGCATTCATTGTTATGTTACGTCTACAACTCTTGTAATGCATTTGGAAATGACTTATTTTGGGTGGGAGGTTGTTGGTCAGTCATTTCATCTGATTCCAGGTCAGGCATCATTGTCTGATGACACTGTACATTTTGGACATGGCAATGTGTACCTTATTGTTACTGTGTTGGTGTATGGGTATTGCTTGCCATGTCATGTTGTGGCTTGGGAGGGTTTGAGTGACATAACATTGATGGCTATGGCCTGTTTTGCAGGTGTGTGTGATTCACACCTTGCATGTCAGGGTCATCCGCTTCTCAAAGCAACTAGCTGGGGGTAAATCTCTCTCTGCGGCAGGGCCCTCCCTCTGGAACAGCCTTCCTGCCTCACTGGAACTTGAGGAGAACCATCTCCCGTTCGGGAAGCACCTCAAGACCTTCCTCTTTGCTTCTGCTTTCTCTCTGCCTCTCCCTTGCAAAATTCTTCACTGGAACTGCACTGGATCTGCAACTGGGCCACTCTCACCGACCTCGGTCCCTGGCCCAGCCACTCTCCACTTGCACTGCCTCCTTGGCAACCCCTGCACTGCGGTACTGTCTCTCTATCCCTACAGCCCCCCCTTCCCAGCACTTGTCTGCACTTACCTTTGCAGTTGCCACCAGCTGGCCTATGTATTTGTTTTTGGGTCTACTTATCCTGTACTGCACCCCCCTCCCCTTCCCCTTGCACTTTTCCCATCCCCCTACCCCTGCACTTGCACAATCTAAAGGACACCTGCCCTAGTAGTACCGTTGTCTGTCTTCCCTTGTTCCCCCCTCCCTGCCTCATCGCACCTTGAAATACTTGTGTATAGGCCATATCATGTCATGTCATATTTGTGCCTTTTGGTCACACAGGATAGCTTGTGTTTAAGTAGCTAGGGATGCAGACAATGTGGCACTTCCATGGCAACTATCTCAGGGTGGTAGGGTTGTGACAGTTGACTGTCTCTTTGTCATCATCGATTGTCACCTGGTATGTGCCAGGCCTGTGTGCACTCCGCAGGGGTGGGAGTTTAAGTGAAAAATGAGGCCACAAGCTGGGTCCGTCTTCCTCGCCACGTGCCCTGTCCCCTCCCATGGGCAGCGCCGGTGCCTGTGGTTGGGGATGTGGGGGCACCACCATGTCCACCGGGACGCCCTGCCGTGTTGCAACATTGTGCAGGACACATGCTGCCACAATGATCCTGCACACTACTGGTGGTGCATAGAGTAGCTGCCCGCCAGAGCGGTCAAGGGAGCAGAAAGGTGACTTGAGCACTCCGAATGTGCGCTCCACTATGGCCCTGGTTGCAATATGGGCGGCGTTGTATCTTACCTGGGGTGGTGTGGTGGGGTTCCGGATTGGCGTCATCATGTGGTTGCTCAGAGGGTAGGCACTGTCCCCTGGGGAGGTGTAAATGGTTGTGATTATTGGGGTTTGTTTATTTGTGTGTGTGTGTGACATGCATGCATGTGCAAGGGCATTTGTACTCACCTAGGAGCCATGTGTCGCCATGCTGCCCAGCTTCCAGGGCCCGGCTCAGGGCGGACATTCTGTATATGAAACTGTCATGGGTGGAGCCAGGGTAGTTTGCATAGACAGAGGTGATGATTCCCTTTGCATCGCATACCACCTGTACATTGATGGAATGCCAGTGCTTGCGGTTTCGGTAGATGTGCTCAGTGGCCCTAGGCGGACGTAGGGCCACATGGGCGCAATCTATGGCACCGAGCACTTTGGGGAAGTGTGCCACCCTGAAAAAATCCAGGACAACGGCCTGCCTTTCTGCGGGTGTTCTGGGCATGTATATGTTCCTGCGGACTGAGGGGCGCGTTGTCATGATTGCCAGTACCTGGTGTAGGCAGCGTGACTGCGTGGCCTGTGAGACCCCCCCCACTATGGCAGTAGTTCGCTGAAATGACCCAGTGGCCAAAAAATGCAGGACATTGAGCAGCTTCTCCAAGGGACTCAATGCTTGGGAGCAAAGGGTGAGGGATGTAAGGTCATCTTCCCACTCCCTGACCAGGTCTAGGATGATGTGGGGTGGAAACCTATACCTGCCATAGACCTGGTCGTCAGGCATCCCAAAAAGGCTTGTCCGTGGTGCAAAAATGCGTGCCCTGGCTATTCTCCTCCTCCTGCGGTGTCCCACGATCAGTGCTGTGACAAATGGGGCATTCATCGTAGCTGTATATATGTGTTTGTTGTTTGCGTGCACTTTTATACTGTGTGCGGGGACGCTTCCGCCTGCCTTCGTGTGGCGGACGTGTTGACGCCTGTGTGCGTCTTTTGCCGTGCTCGGGTTTCCCGTATTCGGATCCATGAATACGGGTTGTTCGCGTGCGTGTGGGCGTTCTGTGTAGTTCCCTGCAGTACTTCCCCAGTTATGCCTTCTTTTTCACGCGTTATTCCCCATTCCGCGTGTTACGCCCACTGTTCCGCCCACTTTGGTTGTGTGCGCCGCGCTATGTGCGCTTTTGCTGTGCGCGTAGCGCACGTCGTGTATGCCTGCGTGTGCCATGGCTGGATTGGGCGCATGGACAGCGGAAAACACGCGCAGCATCTTCCTTGAATCGCACACGTGCGCGTGCACTGCGTTTCTCGCGCTTGCGCTACCTTGCGCCTGCTTGCGCATGGATTTTCGGCGCACGTTTGTTCCATGAATCGACCCCTAAGTGTCCTGGACTGGAGGACACTAAAACAGAATATAATGGTAAATTTGGAAAATAAATGTGTGTGAGTGCAGGCCTGTAAATCCTTTATTAGTTGGGCAGGACATTGATCTCCCTGGCAATTAGACGGTTTGAGCGATAGAATCATTTTTTCGGTCTCTATAATTGAGACTTTGTAGAATTTAATGCGGGGGCAGGGGCAAACTGTATCTATGGGGGGTGGTAGCGTTTATGGGGGGGTGTTTGTTGTTAGTGAATTTATTTTGGGCAATTTTAGTTTGGAGGGTCGAAACTTTATCGGCCAGTGCTGTATTTTAGAGCACCAAAGTTTGTCTTTAACATAATAGTCAGGAGCTGAGATGGGGGGCTTCTAATTCCTTCACGATAACAAAGAGTTCTTTTATACTTGAATTCGCTTGTGAATTAGCTTGTGCAATTCTGGAATTGTAGGTTTCGCGTTTAGCTGTGATTATGGAGAAAAGGGGAATTACCACCCCATTCCAAGGTTGGCGGGGAGGTAATTCCCCCTTTCTCCATGGCCCTTCCCCATTCCCATTTTTGCCGCATAGGGCATAATGGGAGTGGGGAAGGCTGTAATTACGGTACCGCAAATTGCGGTACCATAATTAGCACCAAGGTCCCTTTGCGGGTCCCAACTTTAACGGCTGGTCTACAACAGGTGTTATTTATTTATTTATTTATAACATTTATATAGCCCGCAGGCAGCCCAGGGGCATTGTGGCGCTGTTACTTGTAGGGGAACTTAGTTATAGGTACAGGAACAGGTTGTACCATGGGTTACAGTAAGGCAAGATCCCGTGTTAAGCGTTAAGGTCGGGTCCCGCAAAGGGACCTCGTAGTAAGGCGGTAATGGTTAACGGTCACTTGTACCCTTACCGGTGACTGTTAACCCTTACCGCCTTCCGTGTAATGAGGCCCTTAGTCTCCATGCTACCTCACATTGTCTTCTTTTGGCTCGTAATGTTTTCAGGTGTGGAGTAAACCAAGTGTTAAGGTGGGCTTGACTTGTTCACCCTCTATTCGTGTCCTGCTGTAAAAAAAACTATTTTGAAAATGACGTTTTATGCATTAAAATAATTGGGCAAAAAGCCAATTGTTTATTCTTCAATCAAGAGCAATGTTTCTCTTTTTGTAGGGTCAATTTTACGAGTGTATAGCAGCTCAGTCACTTTGATAAATTTCTCTGTATAGAGTCCGTACACTGTCATAATGGTTACCAAAACCATATATAGTTGCATGCTGCCATTGAGTGAAAGCACTGGGGAGAGTGCGGAGTGTGGTGTTCACTTTGTGCCACCATATACAGCGTTATTTGGTGCAGTTCTATCTCTCAATCAATATATAATATATGGAAGGGGAAGAAGGAGTTCAATGCAACATTATGTAAAGGACGTTGGTTAGGGTGCAAACATTTTTTGGGAGAATTTGTTTCCTGTGAAATAATCCAATTCATGAGTTTACTGGTTTTATCATTAAGGTTACATAACATGAGCCCAACCTTCATCATCGACCGTAGTCGCTTTCCCACACCGAAGAATTGAAAGCAGGGTAAAACATGTCCAAACCTTCATCATCGACCGTAGTCGCTTTCCCACACCGAAGAATTGAAAGCAGGGTAAAACATGTCCATGTGTTTTGAACACCTTTTGAAGAGGTGTATCATTAGCCAGCATATATACATTAACGTGACACAGGCTTTAGTTTGTGCACACTGATGCCTCCTTAGGGAACATGTGCAGGCCATCATCCACATCATGGGGCTTCATTCTGTGTGAAAACTCTATGGATTAAAGGGGTGAGTGGCTGTAGATTGTCAAGGGACGTTGTCATGGACTCTGTAGAGCAGAACAAAGAAAGGCAGAAAGTTGGGAAGCCAGGCAACCCAAAACCCGAAATGACCATTTAAAGGAAGGCAGCGAGTTGGAAACCAAGGATTCAAAACTCATAATGACCCTTTAAAAGCTATTCCCCGAGTCCCTGGACCTTCCCCAGGGTGTGTATGTTGTGGGGATGCGGGGTAGGGGTTGGGGAGGGGTGTAAAGTCCTGACACCAGCTGCGTGCATTCTGGCTGCTTGTTTGATTTAAAGCGTGGCTGTGCTGACCGGTCACTTTTTGAAATGTGATAGGTGCTCATGGACAGTGAAAGGAAGGGGTGAATGTGCAATGTGCAAGTCTAGGTATGTGAATCAAAGTTGCACATTTTGGAAAAAAAAGTCTTGAGTCTTGAATTCATGTGGTGGGAAAAGCACTTTAAAATAGTTAATCTGCTGCCATTCTTGGTTACTTGTTGGCACTAAGTCTAAAGATATGGCCTGGGTACCTGTTTCAGCATGTGGATGCCTTCTTCAGAGAGAGTTAAGCTATTCCAAGCAAAAAGGAATATTTTGGAGTACTCTTTTAGTTTGAAAAAACATAGTTTTGAGTAGAAGACATCAGGTCTGCTTCACACTGGTATCAGGCTTGTTCTATGAAATTGTGCTTTAAAAGAATTACCTCTTACAAGTTGAGTAATCATTGCTAAGAGTATGCTATTCTCAAATGTCTCAAATAATTAGTAGGTCCTAATAAGACCAAGCAATGGAACATTAGAACAATTGCCACTGGTTCAGATGTGTTCAAAGCTGTGCACCCATTACTTTTTGGTGTTCATAGAATGCCACTAGAACCTGATAATTGTCATCTGACTAAATCCCTTTTAGGAAATCTCTAGACAATTCTGCATTAACCCATCCAAACCAATTGTATTAATAAATGTTCTAGCTCTGGCTTAGTTAGTAATTCAAAAGAGCTTTACTTTTGTCAACCTAAAAACATATCCTTTGGCTGGGGTCTTTGTGGACCTTTGTGTTAGTGTCTTACTGAAAATGTTGTTATTGGGCTGTGAGGTAGGGGTTGTCACACAGTACCCTCCTGAAAACTAAGATGTGTTTATATCTATAACTTCTGGCAGCACTGTTGACGTGTTGCCCACTGCTGCCTGCTCCCATATATCTTTCTCCAGTGCTATTTTGGAATAGGCACTGCATAGTGTCCTGTGCTCTGAAAACCAGCTCATTCCCGGGTGCCTTAGGGCTTGTCCTCGTAGTTGACGTACCCAAAGTACAGCACGATGAGGATATCAGCAGGGCCAAACCGGATGGCTGCCCCAAAGACCCATCAACTTCTCTGCTGATGGCTTCCCAAATGAACACTCTCAAATTCTATGCCAACTAAGCCACCCAGACATGTTGGTTGAGCGCCACTTTGAAAATCGAACAATAAAATAAAAGGCCAGATGTATGTTTGTCCCTGTATGTTTGTCCGATGCAGTCATAGCTTCGCCTGTTGTCACCGCTAGAGGGAGCTGTTGCCTTAGGATATATAGAGACAGTGCCAGTTCGTATAGCTTCACCTGTTGTCACCACTAGAGGGAGCTGTTGCCTTATGATATATAGTGGTCCTACTGTGTTAATGAAAACCTGCACTTTAGCCCGTGGACACGTGCTTCTACACCAAAAGCGCTCAACCAAATGAGTTAGAATATGCTAGGTTATGTAATTAGGATGTGTAATGCGCACCACTACCGTGTGCATGGTCTGCAGGTGCTCTGGTGGATCTGAAAGAGGGTGAGTAGGTGTGGGTAGTTAATAAGTGGAGAGGGAAAAGTAAGATTGTGGTCTGTGTTGATGTCGCAGATCAGAAGTACCCTGAGGACTGCGTCCATGACAGCTTTCTAGGTGTGAAGTCTTATGAGCATCGAGGTCTTAGTATCCAGAGAATAAACCTTGTGCTTGCTGTGGGTGGGGGGGTTGAGGGGCGGTGTGTTGAAATAGATCTGGGTACATCAGTTGGTGCAAGAGGTATAGAGTTGTCTTGTTTGGACTCTGGGGAGAGGGACTTTTAAAAGTCATGTGTGGGTGGCTAGTTTGATTGTGCTTGGGGTGAGTAAAGTAAGTCGTGAAATGTAGGGTTATTCAATAGGAGCAGTGGTTAGTCCGCATGTTCTGTATTGGTTGAAGCTAATGGCATAACTATTTATTGTGTTGTGGTGAATGGTGCTGTTGTGGCTGCAGTGGGCTGATCTCCTGTCTTGCAATTTTTTCTATAAAAGAAAATAGGGAAGGCATTTCTTAAATAGTTTTAGCGGTGCATAAAGGTTTTGTCATATTCAAATAATTGGTATAACTCTCCATGTGCCATGAGCAGGTTTGGATTCTGACCATTGTGAGGAAATATGACATTCTTCTCGGGTGTGTGTGCGTGTGGTCATTGGCCGATTGAGAGGTGCTGATTCCAATATTTGTTAATTGTTGTTAAATGTCTGTTAATTATGAGTTGAAAAGCCATGTTCTTTGTCGTTCTTGAATTTCAAGTGGTACTGCAATGTGCAAATTTGCATTCCAAAGTTTGGCCGCATAGTGGAAAAGGCAGAGCCTGTGTGTCCTGGTTTCAATTAGCACATCATCCTTTGAACCTAGATCTCTTTTTGGTTGGTAATGGTATATTTTGCTTTGCATAGAGTCGACTCTTTGGGCCTCATTACGACCCTGGTGGTAGCCATGCTGGTAAAGATAGCACAGCTGCCTCCAGAGTCATTTCTTTTTCTGGCGCCTGGCAATGGGGAATTACCAAGGCATTACAGCCCCAGCGGTCCCCGGTAACTCCCCATAGCCAGGTGCTGTGAAAAATTACTCCCCATTCCCATTCGAGTCCCATAGGACTTAATCGGAATGGGGAGGACGGTAGCACCGGCACCATTCACAATGGTGCCGGTGCTACCGTCAATGTCTGCTAGCGGGTGCCTTTCCACTCCCCAGGTCAGACCTGGCGGACGGAAAGGCACCCGTATGTAGAACTCGGAGTGTGCCGGTCCAGTAACAATGGTGCTGGTAGCTTACCGGCCGGCATACTCATAGTGAGGCCCCTTGACCTTCAAGAGCTTAATGGGTGATGCAGAAAGCCTTGAAATGAATTGTATTTAACTGCTAGAGAGTAGTGGTATGTGTTTCCTCCAGCTGAGCCTGGGTAATAGATGAGTTGCAGGGATTTTGGAACCGTTGTAGTTTTCTGTGAGGTAGTTTGGTATATCTAGATAAAGCCTGATGGCCTATTTGATTCTTGAGAGAATGAGAGATATGATGGCCAACATTCTGCATAGGAAAATGAGGTAAGGCATTATTAAGTCTCATTGCGCCTTGACGCCAGCAACACTTTCTGACTGTCACATTAGTTTCTTTTGGTTTTATGTTACTGTTTGAAGCACGCATCTAGCCCCGACCAGCCGAGTACTGTACAGGGTGTGTGTAGCCAGTGTTTGGGCTGGCGTCTTCAAACAGTAGCGCAATACTGTGAGTCTTTGTTTATGCATCAGTCTGTGTGTCCATTGGTATTAGTCCTTGGTCAGTTGTTGAAAAAGTCACATTTTAAGAGGTTTGCAAAATTGGAGAATTATGGGAGTATTCCAAGCAATACCAAGATCGGGTTCCAATGGGTGGATGTGTGACAAGAGAGGGACTGTTGGCATGTCCTCTCCTTGCAGATGAGTTGTGATCTATTTGTTGCACGAGGAGTGTGTGTCACCAGATATGTGAATTTACCACAAGGTATGCTGGTGTGCTACTCGTGACGACTTTGTAGATGATACATGTAGTCTTGAACAGTATCCTGGCCTTTAGAGGAAGCCAATGTAGGTCGTGTAGGACAGGGGTGGTTCGATAACATTTCCGCACACCCATAATAAGATGTGCTGCAGTGTGGTGGACCTCCTTTAGGGAAGCCAAGTGAGCGGCTGGAGGCCCCGTCAGTGCGCATTTTCCTCAATGATGTGCAAGACCACAAGGGCCTGCACTATGATCCAGAAGTCCTGCAGCAGGATTAAGGGATTGATTTTGCAAACGGTGGACATTTGGAGCCAGTCCGTTTTGGCCTTCTTGGCAACGTGGTTCTGGAAGGACAGGGTGCTGTCAGTGGTGAAGCATAAGGATTTTGCTGAATCCAAGTGTTGCGGATCAAAGTCTTCAAGGCATATATCACTGAGCCGTTGTTGGACAAGCTGTTGTTTAGTGGTTGTGGGGGCGATAAGGACAAATTGATCTTGCATAGGTTAAGTTTGAGGTAGGCAGTCAACATCTAGGAATTAATGATGGCTCGGTAATCGCGGCAACAACTGATGGACTGTGAGCTTTTTACTCTCATATACAAGTGAGCATCATCCGCATACTGATGGATGGCTACATATTAGGGTCTTTGAGGGAGGTACCCTGAGGATCCAAGTAAAGATTAAAAAGTATCAGTGAGACGATGGAGCGCAGGAGGACGCGCAAGGAGGTTGGGATTTGGTTACAATGTACTTGTTAATATGGATGGCCTGGTGTGTTCGCAAGAGTTAGGAGGTAAACCAGTTCAGGACAGTGCCAGAGAATCCCATCTGTCTGTGAGTTGGAAGAGGAGGATGTGGTGGTCGATGTGTTGAATGCAGCCGGGAGATGAAGGAGTACAAGGAGGCATGAGTCATTCTTATCCATGAATTATCAGGCATCAACCACCACCTGGATAGTGGCTGTCTCAATGCTAGTCCTCGGGCAGAACCCTGATTGATAGTCGGTTAGGAGATGTAGTTGTTCGACTTTGGTGAGTGGTTGTGTAACGGCTACTTTTTCCAATGGAGGTACATAATGGGCTGGTAGTTAGCCTGGTCATCAGGGCCTAGGATCTGTTTTGTTCACAAGGGATCATATGAGACCAATCTTGTGGGATACCGGAAATTACCCTTCTGTGAGGTAGGAGTTCATAATGCTGAAGAGTGAGCTGAACGCCGGGACCATCCATTGTTTAATGATAGAGTCCAGAATGATATCTTCAATGTAGGAAGTAGGTTTGAGGGAGGTACTTGTTTTTAGGGTGTCTGGGTGAGAGAGGGGAGATAATTCAGTGTAGAGGGGCAGTGAGAATCCTGGAGTGCAGGTAGGGGGTGGGGTAATGCTGTTGGAGATTGATTTGGTGATCTGTAGATTTTGTCTATTTTTTTCATTCAAAAAGTTGTTGATTCTGTTACATTTTTCATGAGTTGCTGGCACTTTGGGGTCAGGTGAGGGTTTGGTACAATGCTTTACTTCTTCAAAGAAGGTTTTGCTCCTGCTGGAGGCTGCCGCAATGGTGGTGGAGTAGTACGCAGCGTTGGCCTTGGTAATCAGATCCAACATTTAGCACAGAGAGATTTGAGGTTGGTGAGATCTCCAGGGTTACGGGTTTAGCTCCACTGTTTCTCTAGGTCTCCGATTGAGCATTTGTTAGAGGGGAGCTCAGGAGTGTTCCAAGAGACAGATGATTTAGCCCAGCTGTTTATTGGCAGGCATCAGTGTCCACCGTTTTCATAGAGGAGTTGTTGAATAATTCTAGGATGACCGAAGCATTCCCTGTGCTGTGGAAGTCTGTGAAGTTTGCTTCTAGCTCAGTGACCGAGAGGTTTTTGTATGAGCGGCGCTGAGTGGTGGGGAGTTTAACCGGACCTTTGTGGGCCATGAGGGAGTGGGTGATTTATTTATTTATGTTTACATTTATAGCAGCGCACAAAGCACTGGGGGCATCTAGGCCGTAGTTACAGTAAGTGCAATAGCATAGTCCACATGGTGCAGGACCACGGAAAGGGTTACAAACATAAGGGTCAATTATGGAAACACTCTCGGTAAAACCCCACCTTGTGGTAGGGGGTGCTCCTTCAGTGATTTGAGCAAACATAAATGACAAAATAAGTATGAGTGCATACACTGGAAAAACCTTGCTTCATGGCACGGGGGTTACTTCAGGTATGTGAGCAAACATGAGTGACAAAATAAGTATGAGTGCAAAAACTGGCAATGCCTCTCCTCATGCTACAGTGGGCTACTTCAGGTATGTGAGCAAAGATTAGTGACAAAATAAGCAGGAGGGCACAAACTGGGAAAGCCTTGCCTCATTGTACAGGGGGCTACTTCAGGTATGTGAGCAAACATGAATGACACAATAAGTATGAGGGCACAAACTGGCAAAGCCTAGCCTCATGGCATGGGAGCTGCTTCAGGTATGTGAGCAAACATGAGTGACAAAATAAATATGAGTGCACAATCTGGCAAAGACTCACTCACGGCATATGGGGGTTGTTTCAGGTATGTGAGCAAACAT
This sequence comes from Ambystoma mexicanum, assembly GCF_040938575.1. Classification (NCBI taxonomy): domain Eukaryota; kingdom Metazoa; phylum Chordata; class Amphibia; order Caudata; family Ambystomatidae; genus Ambystoma; species Ambystoma mexicanum. The sequence continues at coordinate 1,386,569,885 of NC_090931.1, forward strand.
GGGTGACAAAATAAATATGAGTGCACAAACTGGGAAAGCCTTGCCTCATTGTACAGGGGCTACTTCAGGTATGTGAGCAAATATGAATGACAAAATAAGTATGAGGGCACAAACTGGGAAAGCCTTTCCTCATGGTATGGGGGGCTACTTCAGGTATGTGAGCAAACATGAATGACAAAATAAGTATGAGTGCACAAACTGGAAAAGCCTAGCCTCATGGAATGGGGGTTGCTTCAGGTATGTGAGCAAACATGAGTGACAAAATAAATATGAGTGCACAATCTGGCAAAGACTCACCTCACGGCATGGGGGTTGTTTCAGGTATGTGAGCAAACATTCTGTGACAAAATAAATATGAGTGCACAATCTGGCAAAGACTCACCTCATGCAATGGGGGTTGTTTCAGGTATGTGAGCAAACATGAATGACAAAATAAGCATGAGTGCACAATCGGGCAGAGCCCCACTTCATGGCACAGGAGGCTGCTCAGGTAGTGGGATGGCAGCATAGTCATACCAGCCGAGTAGAGTAAGCTCTGTGCAGGTGATGAGGGGGGGTTGATGTAAAGACTAAGTCTAGGGTGTGGCCTTGTCTGTGCATAGGGGAGAGCTTGGTTTGCTTGAGGTCGATGAATCTGAACAATGCCACAAGCGCGCCGTTACTGCCTAACCCCAGTTGAGTCACCATTTCCAAAGTATATGTCCACAATCATATGATATTAGAAAGAAATGACTGTTATTAATGTTGATCACGTATTCTATAAGAACATCATCTGAAGGCCTGTGCTTTGCAAGACCAAAGTGTATCCAGAAGTCACACTTGCAGTGGCGAGCTACATTTATAGTGCTTGGTACCAACGATGCAAATCTTTAAGCCAATGGTTTTGTGGTATTACGTCCATAGCTTGAATACCTGGCATGTTTTAATGATTATCTATATTGCCATGTTTTATTGATTATTTAATTTGTGGTGTTGTTTTATTGTATTTATTTGTTTTTATCTACCCGAAATATTGATTGGCCACTCCAAACAAAAACCTGCTACAAGAAGGAAAACAAGAAACGTGAAATGGTTTTATGATCAAGCAAAAGAAAGAGGTGATGGCTGCAAGGTTTAGAGCCAATCTTAAACCTCCGGCAATTGTGTTAGACAACCCTAGAGACCACCCTTCTTCTCCTGCCAAGCGACTGCAAGAAAAGGGAAAGACCATATGCAAATAAGGCTTGGTCCCACCCTCAAAGGGGCAGTCCAGCCTGAACTGCTAGGTCACATCCCTTCTGCACGAGCGAGACCACAAGCATCCCTTTCAGCCTCCTTGGGAATAATCAGTGAGGAGTAGCTTGGGTCTCCAGGCCCTGCAGGCACAGGACCCATGTCTGGGCATACCTGGCCCACTCGGGTGACTACAGCAAAACAACGAGGTGATGGTTGGAAGGTTTAGAATGAATCTTAACCACTGGCATTGCTCTGGGCAACCCTCCAGACCATCGTTCTTCTCCTGCCAAGCGATTGCAAGAAAGGGGAAATACTGTATGCAAATCAGGCTTGGTCCCACCCCCAAAGGTGGTTAAGATTAATTCTAAACTTTCCAGCCATCACCTACTTTGCTTTTCTTTATTTTCTTTGATGGCATTAAACCAATCCTCATTGGCATCTGCCCGAATGTAATTGGTAGTGCAGTATAAGTGTTATGTAATGTGACCAAATATATGCCAACATCATGCTGCCAGTGCGGACTGCACCACTCAAAGGAACACACACACATGCGCACAGACTCAGACACACTCACACATATTAACGCTCATTTAAACTCTCTCTCAAACACACATGCACAAATGGACGCTCAGAAATGTTTTGAGCTTACCCTAATTGCACACAGTAATGTTGCCAGGCAAACACTACTGAGTGGCACACAACACTTTTTAGATGTGCAACAGCTCTTGGATGAGCTAATGTAGATGTAAGCAACTCATGCAGCCCCTTGCATTATTATGAGAAATTAATAAATGAATGAATAAAACATGTTTATTTTGTTATTTTGGGCTAATGCTCACAAAATATTACACCTCTCACATCAACTTTTACACCATAATTTGCAATAACAAACCATTGCAACCATTTAAAATCAAAGAATAAAACCAACATGTGGTCCAGCCACAGATAAATTCATCTCTAAAATAGTAGAGTTGACAAAGTAAAATCTAGAAAAAAACTCCTCCAAAACATCTTTTCTTTTTATGTCAATATGTCAGAACTAGGGGCATGATTCATGGAATTCTTTGCACGGTTCAAAGTGACTTTGCACTGCTGAAAAGTTACTTTGCACTGCCGACACAAACCCTGATTCATGGAACTATGCAAAGTGTATTTTTGCAGCGCAAAGTCACATTGAACCGTGCAAGAAATTCCGTGAATCGGCCCCTTAATGTGATTCTCTTTTTAGCCCTAGTTTGGTTTAGGTAACCAGTTTTTTAAGGCCCACCAGGGTATCTAAAGCAAGCCATGTATTCTCTGCATTCCGCAAGCCTGTTGTATCCGCTGCGCGCAGTCATGGCATCAGCCATTTTATTCTGGGTGAGCTACACCACGGGCAAAAGAATAAAAAGACTGCTCTACTTTCCTTGCCATATAAACAGAGTACTCCATGTTATGTTTCTGGCTGTTGCATTTTTTAAAGTTAATCAGTTAAGATGCACTCTAGTAATCAACACTCTGTCAAACATTAGCATTATAAGACTGAGTATGCATTTGTTGATGGCCATATTAACATATTCGCCCACCGAACGTCTACTAAAATCTTCTAGACATGGTAGCCAATGCCTACATATTTCTTCCGGTTTCTTAGACCAAGCTTCTCTGTCTTCTGCTTCCAGCCTGGATTTCAAAATTGCAACCAGGGAATGTTATCTGAGGGGTGGTGTCCAGAGCTCTTTTATCGAGGTATCCGCCTAACCAAATCTTCACCCAGAATTTCAGAATTCTGAGCAAGAAGTTCCAGAGGATCTGAGCAATACCCTCTGGACCGGGAATGCACAGTTCTCAATGCACCATCAGATTGTTCGATGATTTGGCTATTCTGGGTATGCTTAAGACAAATGTTCTCACCATAATTAAGTCACCAATAGTAAAAGGCCCCAAACTTCCCAACCGTATGTGACCTTTGCATTTGCTTTGGCAGTGTACACAGTTAGTGGCGACTTCACAGAAGAGTGGCAGCGGATTCTATAAAATGAAGTAATACTTCATGTTGCTGTTGCATAGGTATGAGGGCACGTTTCTTTTGGGCTGCCCATTTTGTATTGTCACCAATTCACGAATTAAACGTTGCAATCTTGTGTATGATCCGAGCTAGTGTTGTATATTGCATTTGTATTGTATATCAGCTGGTGTATTATTAAAATATATTATATACTGCCTGCAACCGCAGTAAGAGACCTTCAAGGAAACTCGAGAGTGGTGTTGTGAGTTCTGGGTCAAATTCCAACCTTTAAAAGTAGTACAAACACAGTTTACCACAGCGCAGATTTGTAAAAAACCCTAACAGGTAAATAAACAAAAAAAATATATATATATATATTATATATTGTATGCATGTTTACTTATTTATTGTTATTCAGATTTGATTATGTGGAAAGTTCGTAAGAACTATATCACATTAATTAAATAATAAAAATGCTCCCCAAAATGATGCTATTACGATTTAGGGTCATAAAGGAGCTGTGCATCAAAGCGGTTCACTTTGAAAGAAACAACGGACATGATACGGGCTGGTCACAATGGGTAGCAAAGGCAACAGAGAGCATGTGGCACAGAGAGGCCCGTGGCATCATACAGGCCATGGAGGCCATATTTTCTTTTTTTTTTCATTGTGCATTTTTAGTTTAGTTTAAAAAACTTTAAGCACATGTAGAAAAATAAAGTTAATTAGAATAATATAGCGCATGCATATAAACATTCAGATATTAATCACGTAAATAACATTGCATAATTCATCAATGATAAACAGTCAACCTACAATTTATAGACAATAAAAGTAAAATAAAAACATTTCGATTTGAATCACATTCCCAATTTCTTTTCCATTTCTTTCCGTGTACCAAAATCAGCAATAGTGACCGCGACTGACTGTGCACCATATGGTGTTGACCAACACTGGTCATGCTGAACACTATCGATTTTCCTGACATAATGTGCATACCCTTTCATGTAGCATGCCACAAGTAAGGGCAGACTGTCAGCACATGTCGCGATGTTTCCACCTCACCATGACATAGTCTACATACATTGCCATATTCCCCAAGAGGTTTATTTCTCTGCCACATTCCTATACATTCATTTGTAGGGAGGAGATTACATCTCAGGTACAGGTTAAACCATTTCAATTCAATGTAACAAATCTTAGTCAGAAAGCTGCAAGGCTTATAATAAGCAAATCTCTGATAAAAAAAATTCCTTATATTGCTTTTTTGAATGCTTTCTATTAAAGGAATGGTTCACCCAAAAAATTTTATTTCAAAAATAGATAGGCAATATAAAAAAAAAGATTGCCATTTTTTTTCCCAAGTCCCAATGTAATATTTTGAGCCATTCAAGCTCAAAAATTGAAAAAGCAAGCACATGGGCGCATCCATTTTGTGAAATGTATGTCCGCCTGTGCTGGCTTTTGCTTTTGCGGCACTAATGAAGGAAAAGCCAGCCAGCTGTAGTAAACAAAAGCTACCACTGGGTGGCTTTTCCTTCATTGGTGCCGGGACTCTTAGGACGCGGACCGGAGACTACAGGCAGAAAAGCTGCAGCTGCATCTCGGTAAGTGCTATTTGTTTTTTTTTTTTAAATAAGCACTAGCTGCATTTTTTTTTTGAAGTTTTCCAGGCTAGCGGAGCCCGGAAAACTTAGAAATAAAACCGCAGCTTTAAAAACGTTGTATTTATGTTTGCAGTAGCTTTTGAAGCGACCGCAAACATAAATGCAACGTTATTGTGTTTGAAAACGCTGCGTTTTTTCTGTCTAAGTTTCTGAGGCTCCTCCGGCTCGGAGGAGCCTGAGAAACTCAGAAAGAAAAACTGCAGCGTTTTCAAACACAACCGTGTTGTGTTTCTGCCTAAATCTGCTTTATATATATCACACTTTATAATAAATTAATATCTGATAGTACACTTAGACATATGATGTTGATCAACAATGGGTAATCTGGCACTAGCACACTTCTTTACAATCAATGAGGAGTTAGTATAGGATGGATAAAGTAGCAAAAATACTTTTATGGTTTCAAGGGAAAAGCCATGAGGAATAAAATGCAGTACAGAAATACTTGATATGATTTTAGCAAAAGATAAGATAATCACTTTTTCTCTGGCAATTCACCCCCCTCCCCTATGCAATGTAAGAAATGGAAGGAGATGGAACGAGGAGCACACAGTTCTCAGGAATGCAACCAAATACAATACGAAATTCAGTTCCCCCCCAGCAAGCTTAGAGGAAACAGGTAGGAGTTTGAAACACAGGGCCAAAATGCTTTTAAATGTGATGGCAATGGATGGGAAAATGTGCCAACTGATTTTAATTCCCTCTAGAGATTCAGGGTGAGTGGGAGATGCGTGTTGGTATTAGTTCAGGCTCACTTTAGCAATGCTCTATGAGTTATTACCAAGTTGAAAACGGATTTTAACAAAAGAATGAATGGAGCTGCTATTTTGACAAGTGGAGAAATTGACCCAAAATCGCAAATCGCGGTAAATTTCGCGAGTGCGTGTCTCGCGATTACGGGAAAATCGTTCCTAGCCCAAACGGTTCCAGAGATACGGACGATTAAATAAAGGTAGTTTTTCAGATTTAAAGTAAACTCAAAATGACAGGTGACAGCTTGCAGCTGCAGAATTGACAGGTGATAGTTGTGCAGCTTTATAAATGACAGATGACATGATTTCTAGGAGGCAGTTCTACTTAGGTTAAAATAGTTTGGATTAGATTATTTTAACTAAGAGATTGGTTCTGCACAGTTCTGCTAAGTACTCACAATATAAATTTGAACTAGGCCTTGTCACGGATCTGGTCAACACGTCCGGCTGCGGTTCTGTCTGCTCGGCGGGTCAATCAGGCACCGGTTCTGCTCACAGCGATCTGGGTCAGCTCTGCTCTGCTGGTCTAGCCTCTCTGGATTCTGGATGTAACACTGCTTTCTGGGTACTGCTACAGGTTCTTGCAAAAATTCTCGGCAAAACTTCAAACAGCTTGCCCGGCTGTTGAATAGTTTGGTTAGTTTTGAGGCCTGCTGAAGAGGATTCAGCTGGTGGATTCAGGCCTCCTCTCTGCTACAAATTCTGGAGTTAATTTCTGCTACAGGTTCTGGAGATTGATGGATTTGAAGTCTGGATCTCTGGATGTGAAGTCGTCGGTCAGCATGCTCCGCAGCAAATGGAATTGAATGTCTCTACCTGTCCCAGCAGTCTCTTTTTATGTGTTTTGGAAAGTGGGTGTGTGAGTTGGTCATAGCTAAACCTGCCCCTCTCACTTATCATTGGCCAATTCCTCCTCTCTCCCTTGATTGGGGGAAGGAAATGTGAGTCAGAGTGATGCTGTAGGTTTTATGGTCAGAGGAACCTCCCCTTGTCAGATTGCACACAAATCTATTTCTGACCCAAATACATATTTATCTATGTACCATTTTTCTCATATTATGGGTCCAGTTTACATATTTTCTGTAGCACCAAACCATCCGATCCCTATCTTTGTACGATGTCGTGTCCACTGATGACAGAATCCTCCCCTTTTCATCCAGAGAACGACCGCTAAACCTTTCCAGATTTTACACAAATGTGCACCAGGGATATGGGTTACAGATGATAAAGTGTCAGATTTTTAACATGCATACATTTGGAGTGACAACCTTTTTTTCCGCTACTATCCCCAGGAACATACCCCAGGGTCCTAACACCTCTTAAAATGTTCACAGAAAAATCACAAAAATAATGATATTACTTATATAATTCTGACAAGTCCGCACTATGAGTTATCTATCTTTTTAAAATTATGCTCTGGTCAAAAAGGGGTGTGGCTTCCCACATCACATGGTGGAATAACTGGTTTATCCACTTCCCCCAAGGCAGCTTGTTCACAGAGGCCCAGCTGCCCCCAGTTTCTCCCAAGAGGAAGCTATTTTACGACGCCCACAATATAACATTTGCCTGAGTCAAGGGAGTTGCATTGTTCTGTCCCTTCCAGTTCCCAGGTGCTCCACCCCTAATCTAATCAGAGAGGTGTCAACTCCTTTTAGCAAGGGGAAGAGTGGCTGAGCAGGTTTCAACTCCTGTCGGGGGTAGTTGTCAGGCAGAATTCAGTTTCATTAAGCCAGGTTTCAGCTAAATGTCACTTTTTGTTCCCAGTTTTCTACATTCAAATCAAACTGACAATTTTTACCTATACATTAAATAATTACTTCCTTTAAGTCATTTCAGAATATAGTTTTACATTGTATCCACCTCTTAGCAAGTCTTTCCTTGGTCTGGTTTTGTTTCATTTGTTCAGTTTTACACAAAAGTCTGGTGGTTTTAAAAACGCCGGCTTTCTGATAGTGGTGAGTACCGGTATTGCAACCATTTTTGGGATTGAGAAAATGAATTCCTCGCAGTTCTGGGTTGCTTTTGGCAATCAGCATTGCCATTCCCAAAGGTTTCAGGCTACTGTGTGTGTAGCCCAATGGTGGTTTTAGGCAGTGCCCTCCTGTGCTCACAACATAGGCAAAAATGGATGGCAGCCTATTCTTCATGTTTTCCCTGTGCACTCTCTGGGGAGTTCTGGCCATCATGATGTTTTCCATGCCAGTACTGCACAGTTTTATGGTAGGGCTTGGATGCATGGGTAAAAGCATCCCACAACAGATAAGCCTTAACATCTCAATTCAAGTCTTATTGATTGACCGGGCGACTTCCCAAGGTCTAGCAAACTTTGTACATGCTTTCTCACAGCTGATTGGGGACTTGGCCCTGATTCATCCCAATCCAGTTCTGATGGGGGATCTTAATCCCCACCCTAATGATCCTACAGATTTACAAGCTAAACATTTGGTGACTAGCCTTGCTGACTCTTCTCTCAGCCTCTGTAACTATCTCCCCACACACCGTAGTGGAAGCACCCTGGATCTGGTATGTTCTGGAAAGAAACATACTGCCACGTTTGCTGCTCTCCCAGTGCTATGGTCGGCCCATGTTTTACTTCCGTTTACATTGTTGAATCAATTTGCCCCAATAGATATTCAAACTGTCACCAAACATGTTGGGTTTTGTGCAGGGTGGACCCTCTGATTCTGGCAGAACACCTGAAAGCCACTACGCACCATTGTGTGGTGTGTGATGGACAAGATCCGTGGACAGGATCTGTGTAATGCCCTTTGTAATGCTTTAAGAAACATCAGTGACTTTCTCGCACCTGTGGAGACACGGTTCGTGCACTCTAAACCATCCACGCCTTGGTTTGCCACCAATTTGCAAGTGTGCCTTCACATTGGGCACAGGTGGCGCACTAACTACAACCTGGAAGCCGCAACAGTTTACAGACAAGCTGTAACTCACTATCACTAGATGATTGGTGAGGAAAAATCTAGGTGGTTCTATGCTAATCACATTACTGAGGCAGCCTGCTTTGCAGGAACTCTTTAAAGTTTCTAATGAGCTATCCTCGCTTCCCCTGGTGAAAGAGAACACATCCGGTTCTCAGATGCAATGTGATGCTGTTAGCACCTTCTTCTGTAACAAGATCAGCCGCATCCGGCAAGCCATCACCAACAAGAGTCCGACTCCCACTAAGGCTGACCAGGAGACAGAGCCCCTTACTGGGCTGGTCAAGTCCATTCAACTGGGGCTATTCCAATTTGAGCTGATAGATGACACTCTTGTGTCCAGACCATAGGCCAGCTTAAATCAGCATCCCCAATGGGCCCCGTTTCATTATACATTCTTAAGCTTCTGCCCGTGAAAGCAATTCCTGTGTTTACCACTGCTCTTGTTATTCCTTTTCTTCGAGAGTAATTCCTGCCCAGTTGAAGCACGCAATGGTCATTCCTCTCCTTAAAAAGCCTCTCCTTGATACTTCCACATTTGATAATTACTGACCTATGTCTTTGTTGCGGTTCTAACTAAGCAATATGCCCGAGCGGCGGGGGCATTACTGAGTCCGGTAATGCCCTGGGGCCCATAGTTATGGACCCAAGCGAAGTTAGGGCCTTAGCGAAGGCCCTGGGGCATTACCGGACTCAGTAATGTCCCCGCCTCTCGAGGCATATTGCTATTAGTACCCCGGCCGAAACCGGGGTTCTAAAAGCTTTCTTTCTGTCCCAAAACGCTGCAGCAGAAGTGTTCCCATCGCGTTTGCTCCTGAAAGACGACGGAAAAGAAGGTAAGTGGGGTTAGGGGAGGGAGGATGGAGGCAAAAGAATTATAAAAAAAAAAAAAAGTACCTGAATCCCCGGTAGGGGACGATGGCAGCCCCCAGCCGTGTGGAGGCTCGCAGCGGGGATGGCCCCGCTTCAAGCCTCCTCATTGGCTGATGGGCTGCCATGCCCCCCGCCATGGACAAAACAACTGGAATCCCGGCCATGTAACGACCCGGCGAGAGCCAATCAGAATGTGTGTTACATTCTGCTTGACTCTCGCGGGTACTAATGAAGCTTATGGAGGCGGTTGTCACCCCAATAATTTCCTGTTTTTTGGAAAATAGCAATTGCTTACACCCCTATCAAACAGGGTTCAAGCCTCTGATGGGCACAGACTCTGTCATGATCTCCCTTCTGGACGATTTAGTCACGCTTCAGGAAAATGCAGGGGTCAGAGTGCTGAATCTCCTTGACCGTTCCACAGCCTTTGATACTGTGGAACACTGGCATTCTCTTAGGCCATCTGGAGCAGGTGGGGATCTCTGGTGTCCCGCTGGCATGGGTTGCCGTGTTCCTGGCAGAGCGTACTCAAACTGTCACTTTTGAGGCCTGTCAGGACTGTCATTTCTCTTCTTCCTCTCTCCCTTGTGGTGTTTAATCTTTATCTGCGCCCGCTGGCGGACCTCATCTCGAAGTTTGGAGTCCTTTTTTCCATGTATGCTGATGACTCCGAACTGGTGTTCTGCCTTGACTCCACAATTACTAAGCCTTCTCCCAAACTGAGAGACTGTCTGCTATAGGCAACTGGAAGTCTTCTAACTGGTTGAAACTAAATGTGGAAAAAACTGAAGTGCTCTTCTTTGGTCCCAGACGGCGAATAGTGCCTGAAGTTCCAAGTTCTGGACTAATTGTCTAGGATCGTGCCCCACCGCCAGTGTGTCTGTAAAGAGCTTAGGGGTGAGGCTCACCCTACCAGTTCCCGTGAGGCACATATATCGGCAGTCTGTAAAACTGGCTTTGTAAAACTGAAATTCTCCCTTTTCTTCCTGCTGACTGCCAAATTAAGGTAGTCACCTCAGCAATCATGGGATCGCTGGACTATTGTAATGGGGTCTACCTGGGACAGACTGAGTACCAGGTGCCGTGGCTGCAAGTGCTTCAAAACTCTGCTATCCAGCTGGCCCTGGGGGCACCCAGACTTACTCCTACTGCGGGTCTTTGAGTCAACTCCACTGGTTACCGGTGAAGGCCAGAGGCCAGAGTCAAGTTTTGTGTGTGTTTTGTGCCGGGCTCTTCATGAGATTGGGGCAACCTATTTGTTAAACAAACTGGAGTGCTATCACCCTAATAGGTGCCTTCGGTCATCCTCTAATGGCATTGAAAGTGCCATGCTATCAGGGAGTGCGGCTTGGGGGACGTTCCTTTTCGATCCTTGCCCCCTCTCTGTGGAATAAGCTCCCTTACCACCTTCGTGAAATCGGAGATCACCTCCAGTTTCGTAAGGCCCTGAAGACTGACCTTTTTTAACATTTCTCAAGGTGGGGCGCCGTCCCGGGTCTGTCTGCTTTAATTGCTCAGTGCCTAGATGCCATCCTTATATATTGGGTACATTACTGGATAGAGATCAGCTTTGACCTTCTTATGAAAGCTTTTTTTGCACCTCGGATCTCTACCACGGCATGAATTATCAGGACGCGTACGGCTGGTAAAGGGTCATGCAGCTCTGGTCTTTTGTGGCATTCCTGTCCTTGATTTTTAAGTCGGAATCTAACTTTGCCACAGGGTTGCAGCAGAAAAGCGGTGTGTTTGGGTTACATGTACACCATTATAGGAGTTTCTGAACAGTGATTAGTTGGAGTGTGCTGGGCGCTTGGCTTGTTTTATGGGAGGTGTCGTTTTTTGTGTATTTTTCTCACTCCTAGATTGGAAAGGCTGAGTCCCTATTACCTGCCTCTGTGCCATTTAGAGAATTCTGACTCTGTGTCTTAACTGCTAGGAATACGGAACCTACATACTGCTCAGCTTTTTGCTGGCTGTCTTTTCATGGTATGTGCTTTGTCCACTGTAACCAGGGAGTGATCTCCAAATTGTACACTCTTGGACAATGGGGATCAATGATGGATATGATAGGTTATTTATAACGCGCTTAATCTAAGAGAGGACCTGGGGATCGAACCTGTGGCGCTCTGCATCATCTTGCTTCCAAGGCGAGCACGTTGCCCTTGAGCTATCCTCCCGAGACTAAACTGGATGTTTATTGTTTATGAACAATTCCAATCTGGCTGCTAATGTCACGCAACGCCTCGGATACATTGTATATTCATCTTTGGTCTATTCATGTGTACATTATACATTTGCCTAATGTAAAGCATAGTCGCGTACTACAATCATATCCCAACTGCAGCCTTATATGCCTCAATAACATCTGTTAATGCCTCATATGATTGGTATAATCATTAAGTGTAAGGTGCATCCTCACATGTACAAGTGCTATGCGCTAGGGCTGCCCCCAACCATCCCAAGTCACTGACTCTAACCTCCACATTCCTATGCGCCATTCACAGGCACCTAGCGACATGGCCTCAACCCAGGTTGGAGGCTAAGTATGACAGGCCAGGATCTGGTCTCTGCTATTCCAATAGGAGGCGGGCAGCTTACTGTAGGGTTCTTTCACAGCCACTATCAGTAGAGCGGCCAGTCACATCATAATGAGTTGGGAAGTAGGAGGAAATGTCTGCAAAAATGTAATGAATGGGCGTGCCAGGCCAAAAAAAGGAAAAACAAGGGGAGCGATGGAGTCCTCGGGACAGATCATGTAATTAGGATCGCCATTAAACATGGAAAAAAACACAGAGAAGTGTCAACTACATCCACCCCCGTAGGCATCCATGAAAGGTAACAACCTACAATTCTGCAAAGCTCTTGACCAAAAAAGAGCCTAACAAGTCCTAACCTCACTTGAGACCAAAAACACATGCCACAACCCCACTGCTTCATACCTGGGTGAACTTACATACTCCAGGTGCCAGAGTGGCACAGTCATCATGCTGTTCCACACTCGCCCAGACACCACCGTGGCTATACATACCCAGATACCCAGTTGGTCCCAACACCCAGGCATGCCATCATCAACCAAGATTAGCGTTAAGGACCACATCCGATCCAGGCCCTTTATCGTGGTGGAATCCCCATCCATCGGCATTCCTCTTACCCAGCGCAGTCACCCCTATCCACCCGGAGGAAAGGGACTGAAGCAGTGGCTAGAGGCACAGGCAGCAGCAGGAAGGGGAAGGCCAACACTCAGAAGCATAGATGGTAGAAGCCCAAGGTCGCTAGCAGCAATATCCGGAAGAGACTGCAGTGTAAAGAAGAGTAGGACCAGGCCGTGCAGCTGCAAATGTACCTAATGGCTAAGTGGAGCAACGCGGACAGGGCCTTGCTGCTGGCATCTCCTGATGGGCGCCTCTACTCTTCCGACTTTCTTGTCGTCTGATACTAAGCCCTGTGGGCTGTTAAATGTGTTTCTAAATCTGAACAGACCGTCTGAAATTCAGTCGGCCATCTTAGCCCAGGGGCGCTTTCACACATGTCTACATATAAAAGGTGAGAAGCAGCTTTGAGTAAGTTCAACTTTTTTTTCTAATGTGAAAGTATGGTCCATGGGTACGACGTCCTTTCATCGCGGGCTGTTTTTTCGCTGGGGGGTTTTACCGTAATTTTTTTAACGAAAAAAATACTCATTGAATTTTTAGGTGGGGTTAGGCAAATATATATATGGGGTGTGGGTGTTTGAAAATAGCAAACAAATTAAAGGAGATAGGGGTTTGGGGGGAACCCCCTAAAAATTTTATAAAATACAAATGTGATGAGTTTTTTTGGTTAAAAAAATCCACAGTAAAAACCCACACGAAAAAACTTTCAACAATGAAATGACATAGAAACGGTCAATTTGGCTAGTTTGTGAACTTTTATAATGAAAACACACGTTAAATAATAAGTGAAGATCAGTGTTTTTTAAACAAGAAACAAGAAAGTGTTTTCTGTTCCTCAGTTTGTATGTGACACTAATCTATACAAATGCATTTTAACCCATTAATTTAGAATTATCGGTAGGATACCGGCAAATTCGTAATGAGACCCATAATCCTCGCCTCAAAGAGAGGCATATTGAATGCAATATATTACAACATTCCATATTCACCTGGTTAATCTTCATGTACCCACCAAATGACAATCCTCCAAATACATTACTTCTTAAAATCCGGGTTGTCCCTGGACCCCTTGCTACATAAGCTACCACAGGAGATTCTGGAACGACACAGGGCTCTAACTTTACCAAGACTTCTTTAGAGCCAAAGGGTCAGTTCGCCAACACGTAATTGCCACAGCCAAAAGACCTCAAGATGAAAGAAAGTCAAATATTCTCGCTAAAAGGCATCAGTGTGGCATGCAACGCCAGCACAAGCCCGCCCAGCACAACCGCCATTGCATCAACTGCCACACTGCTGCATCCTGCGCACGCCTGAAGCCCTCTTGTCATTTCTTTATTATTGCACACTATATGCTATTGTCTTAAATATGCCACAGAGGTTGGTGGTGTGACTAAAGTGTAGGATGTGTGACTAGTAAAGGATGGTAGTAGGATAGTGAGGGAGGATAGAGGAAGAGTGTGCGAGTAAAGGGGCAGAGGGAAGAGCATGAGGGGGTGGTTAGAGGTGTGGGACAGAGCAAGGGAGCAGGTGTAGGGCAATAGGGTAGAAGAATGTTAAGGTGGTGAGAGCAGGGTGAGTGGGCAGGGCAATGGGGTAGAAGAATATTAAGGTGGTGAGAGCAGGGTGAGTGGGCAGGGCAATAGGGTAGAAGAATATTAAGGTGGTGAGAGCAGGGTGAGTGGGCAGGGCAATAGGGTAGAAGAATATTAAGGTGGTGAGAGCAGGGTGAGTGGGCAGGGCAATAGGGTAGAAGATTATTAAGGTGGTGAGAGCAGGGTGAGTGGGCAGGGCAATAGGGTAGAAGATTATTAAGGTGGTGAGCGCAGGGTGAGTGGGCAGGGCAATAGGGTAGAAGAATATTAAGGTGGTGAGAGCAGGGTGAGTGGGCAGGGCAATAGGGTAGAAGAATATTAAGGTGGTGAGAGCAGGGTGAGTGGGCAGGGCAATAGGGTAGAAGATTATTAAGGTGGTGAGAGCAGGGTGAGTGGGCAGGGCAATAGGGTAGAAGAATATTAAGGTGGTGAGAGCAGGGTGAGTGAGCAGGGCAATAGGGTAGAAGATTATTAAGGTGGTGAGAGCAGGGTGAGTGGGCAGGGCAATAGGGTAGAAGATTATTAAGGTGGTGAGAGTAGGGTGAGTGGGCAGGGCAATAGGGTAGAAGAATATTAATGTGGTGAGAGCAGGGTGAGTGGGCAGGGCAATAGGGTAGAAGAATATTAAGGTGGTGAGAGCAGGGTGAGTGGGCAGGTCAATAGGGTAGAAGAATATTAAGGTGGTGAGAGCAGGGTGAGTGGGCAGGGCAATAGGGTAGAAGAATATTAAGGTGGTGATAGCAGGGTGAGTAGGCAGGGAAATAATGGCTGGGTGGGGAAGAGTAACAATTGGCAGTGGCAGGATCAGCGATGCTAGCTGCGTGTAAGGTGGGGGCCCACTGAGAAGTGCAGACCAGATTTAGGGTTTGAATCATAGTATTGTGGGTGATGTGGTCACAGAGGTGTAGGGGGTTAGAGCTGAG
The DNA here is from genome assembly GCF_040938575.1 of Ambystoma mexicanum. Classification (NCBI taxonomy): domain Eukaryota; kingdom Metazoa; phylum Chordata; class Amphibia; order Caudata; family Ambystomatidae; genus Ambystoma; species Ambystoma mexicanum. Next base: position 1,386,584,979 of record NC_090931.1, read on the forward strand.
ACCATGGATAAAGCTGTCGTCAGATTGTCTATGGAATCATGATTAATCAGTTGTCCATCTATGCATATGGTCATCCCTGTTCTGTCTCTGATTTTTGTCCATGAGATGTGTGTCCATGGTCTGTCCATGAATCATAGTCATTTTATGTTTTTTTTATTTGGTCTTCCAACTCAATGGGGGAAGTGTAAGTGTTATGACCCAGGACGCATAAGTGTCATGATTTGCAACTACGGTACGAAGAACAGGTCACAAGAGGGAAACGCGGGAATTATAGGGTGGCCACTAAATAAGGCACGTGTGAATAGGTCTCCTGAATGTATATAAATCATTAACTGGGGCGCAGATCAGGAGAAAGAGGGTTGCGTATCCTAGCTGCTTCCACGGATGCCGAATGGCCCAGTGCCCTAGAGCGATGAAAACAGTCGATCTTTATTGTATTCAGCAGATGGACTCTTAAAGGGTGTGTATATGTTTAATGTTTAATATACTGCAAGGCTTTGTGTGCCAAGGTTAAGAGCTTGAAAGAAACACCTTGCTTTCCCAGGTAGACAGTGCAGCTGTTTCACAACGGGTGTAATGTGAGCCTGCTCACTACTACACTACACTACTGGGGGTGTTGGTTACTACTCAGGTAGATGTATTTTGCAATATTTGATCAATGGATCAGTGACTCTGTGGCACCACCATATAAGGCATTACAATAGTCCGATTTGGCACCCACTATTGCTCTGGTAACTGCGGCACAATGTGGTGTTGATAGAAAGGGTTTAATTTGACCAAGGATCATTAAATGACAGCTGGTAGATCACAAGATCCGATGATTCTGTGGGGCCATCGATAGAGTGGGGTTGAGAGTAAAACCTGGTGTCTTTCTGAATAATCAATAGATAATTGATAGGGTGACCCGAAAGAGTACATGCAACCCAGTAGACCGCTTTGCTGAGGCTGGTGATCTGACTAAGAGCAACTCAGCATTTCCTTACTCGGGCCAAGCCAGGTAGCCGACATCCAGAACTGGGATCTGTGCTGGGTTTGAAGATAATCATCATCATCGTAGCCTTGAAATCCGACGTCCAGATTAAATAGGAGATCATGCAGAGGATTAATACATAAATGCTTAATGTACAAATGAAACAAAATATGGGGAGATGCTGTCTGCTTGTGGGACACCATACTGAACTTTTTGCAGAACAGAAACACAGTTCCCTATTTTAGTTTTTGCTACTCCGCTATGTAAAAAGGAGCTGAGCAAAGACACAGAGTTCTCGGAAGCTACAGCTGTCTCCCAAAGGCGATGAATGAGAATCGTGTGGTCCAGAGTATCAAAGGCCGCAGCTAAGTCTAACAAAATAAAAGAGGTGATGGCTGGAAGATTCAGAATTAATCAGAACCACTGGCATTGCTCTGGGCAACCCTCCAGACCATCGTTCTTTGCCTGTCAAGCCATTACAAAAGGGGAAAGACCATATGCAAACATTTTTTGGCTTTGTTGGGCCTCATCAGGAGTTGCTTGGGTCTGTGGGCTTTGTCACCCTGAGTGGGATGTGTATGCCCAGATGTGGGTCTAGTGCCTGCTGGGTCTAGAGACCCAAGATTCTCCTCACTGGTGATGCCCAATGAGGCCAAATCATGTTTGGGGATACTTGTGGTCTCGTGCAGAAGGGATGTGACCTAGCTGTTGCGGCTCGACTGCTCCTTTTGGGGTGGCAGCAAGCCTGATTTGCATATGGTCTTTCCCCTTACTGTAATGGCTTGGCAAGTGAAGAACAATAGTCTTTGGGGATGCACTGAGCAATTGCCAGAGGTTTAAGATTAATTCTTAACCTTCCAGACATCACCTCTTTGTTTTGCAGCTAACTCTAACAGCAGTACAAGCCCAGGATGACCTAAGTGTAAAATGTGAATAATAGTCAGTGACATTGAAAAATACCCAGCTCTGTCCCTCTCCCAGGTCAAATCTGGATTGTCTGTCTCCTAATAGGTTATGAACTCCTAAATGAGCTCATAGCTCGATAGAAGCAGCTTCATCAAATACTTTCAGAATAAATGTGACAATTGTACTAGGCCGGTAACTAGCACAGTTGTCAGGATCAATGGTAGTTTTCTAAAGTAAAGATCTGACCCAGGCTTGTTTGATAGCATCAGAGACTGACCCTTCACGGAAAGAGGCATTAACAAATTTGGAACTCAATGGAGTGAATGAGTCTACACATATTTTACTGAAGGAGGAGGGGCAAATTGCCCTTGCAGTTAGTTGGTTTCAAGTCATATGGGCCTCATTATAAGGGTGGTGCTCCCATAATGAAGGGGGCCGGTACGGGACTGGCCCCCTTCATTACGGGAGTGCTGATTACGAGCTTCCCTTTTGCGGGACCCAGATCAGATGCCTGGTAAAACCAGGCGTCCATTCCGGGTCCCGCGAGGGGAAGAGGAGGTAATAACGGGCCAGATGTGATCTGCCTGTTATTACCTCCCTCCCCATTCCCTATGGGGGCTCCAATGGGAAAGGGGAATGGTTCCTGTAAGGAGGAATTACCGGGTCCTCCTATGTCGGAATGACCCGGTTATTCCTCATAGCAGGAACCTGGTAAAGGAGCCCGGTTTCGAGGCAGCCATGGAGCTAATAGCTCCATGGCTACCTCCAAACTCGTAATGAGGCCCATAGCTTTGGTATCAGTCAATGAGAGTGGCTTCGACTCAAATAATTCCGAGTGGGATGGAAGAGAAGGAACAATCTCTACAGAATCTTCCAAATAGCATACATATGTGGACGAGTTTGGGCACGCTTGTTTATTAATGTGAGATCGCTTACTCATCATTTTAATGTGAAAGAGAGTTTCTAGTTTATTACACCAGGCTACTGATGGGGTGAGGTGAGTGGACGTGGAACGTGGACTGCGTAGACCTTCCAAGATACTGAACAATGGACGAGTTGAGTTGCAAGAAGAGACAATAGCCTTTTTTTAATTATTTTTGTCTTTCTAGTTTTAGGTGAAGACCATTGTCCACGTTTGGGGAGCTTTTCCATGTACATTCTGCTCTGCATAGGTTCTTCCTTTGGATTAAAAGATTAGTGGTAAACCATCTATATTCAGGAGGGTTGGCTTGCACCTTCATTGTCCAAACAGAGACTTGAGAATCTAGAGTGTGAGATAAAAGGGGGTTATATCTCTACAATGAAGTATGATGGCAAACGTCTGTTATCACTGTATTACGAAATGAGATGGAAGAACAAACACAAATTGCCACGGCTGGAATATTTAGGAAAGGCGGACCACGTTCAAAATGTTTTAAAACACAACTTAACTAGAAATGTATAATGAATGAATAACTGGGGTGTGTTTTGTGGTAAAAATATTCTTTAACACCATCGTATTCTGAAAAATATCTATTTATGAATGTACAATATAAAAAACATCGGAAATCTATAGTCCTTGTACGTCTATCATACACATTTCATCAATAATACAAGACAAATATATCATCATCTCAACCACCATCCTATTTAAACAGTGTACTTTACAAGCAGCATGTTCTGGCTCCGGTGGGAGCAAACACCACTGCTAACTGATCGAGTGAAAAATGTCGACACAATGAGTTTCGACCAGACTCGAGTAGATTCATCGAACTCTCTCTAAGGATGGCCTTCACCAGGATGGCTGTATTCAAACAAACCAATGAAGAGATACACCGATGTGGTCAAGTCAGCTCTGGCGTTCTAGTGCAGTTCAATTTCATGCCGATCTAAAACTTGGAGAACATAATAATTAATGGTCTTTGTCCATGAATCAGGGTGATAACATCCATCTTCTCTGTCCATATAGCAGTGGTATACAATGACAGGAAACCATTGTCATACGTGGCCTGCCTTGATTTGTTCACTGTTCACTGTTTTTTAATATCGTGGACATGCACCTTTGATTGTTCAGTTATTTATTTAGGATTAAGGGTGTTAAAGTTTGGAAGGAGTATTTGTATTTGTGTTAACAATAAATGTATTAGTGACCATTTTTCAGCAACCCCTCAAAGGAACTCTTATTCTAAACCCCCCATTTCCTAAAATTCAAATGAATTTCAGACCGACACTAACAAGTACCCTTGCACCTGCACCTTCTAAACCTAGTGCTAATATAAATAATTGTATTAACCAATTGTTTGTGAAATATGAGGAGGTTGCATATATTTTAAGTAATGGCAGACCAGGGCCCTCCACTACCAGGATTGAGATCGGCATGCTCTGTTCTCCAAGGCAGAGCCTATTTGCATACCCACAATGCTTTGCACAATCACTGTGAGATATTTTTTAATTCAAAAGTTTCCAACATAAATACATGTCATGTTGATCTTATTAGGGTCCTTCCAAGGAGTGTACCTACGTTTCATAGCCTGTTGTTATTAAACAGGAAAACCTAATCATTTTATATGGAGTTTCCTTTGCCCGGGGTGGGACGGGGGGGGGGGGGGGGGTTGTCCGGATGGAACACTCTGGCATTGCGGAAAGACAAATGTCATCAGGAGATCCATGTTTCTACCAGCAATAAGTCCTGGAACTGTGGTATTTTGGGTGACTATTGCTAAGCTTGGTCATCCATTGTTATAATGTTAAACCACGCATTACATCACGGACAACCATAGTTCAAAAATGGGGTAGTGGCAGAGAGAGAAAGAGAGGATAGGGGCAAGGATCATTTAGAAGCATAGATGGAGAGCAGAAGAGTGAATTGTTTGCAGACAGAGTGAAAGCACGATTGCCAGAGTGAGGGGACTAGGCTCAGATTATGGAAGCAACGGGCACAGTGATGGGAGGCCAGGTAATATGAGGAGAGCGGGGCACAGTGAGGTTTTCCAGCACAGTGAGGTCTCCAGCAGGTGTTGACAGGAGTGACTCATTGTTCTCTACATTGACGCCTTGTGGAACTAACCATCTTCTTGCACCTACCCAGGCACGCGCAACTCATGGAAGATGGTTGAGTACCTCTTCCCTTTCTCTTGACAGTCTTCCCCGGGTGTTGCTCTGCACCGCAGACTTGACCGGCCTTCCCTGCTACTGCATCTGGGACCAATGGCTGACCGGATGGGCCCTGGTGCCATTATGCAGGCTTTAGATATGCTTGGATTGCAATCTTAGTACTAGGTGGTAGAGCATCTCAGATCATTCACCCTCCACATGTGTGATCCTGTTCGTATTATTTAGTCGCGCAAAATTCATTAATCGAGTGTTGGGAATGTTCGTCAGATTTTCAAATTGTCACTATTGATTTAACATCACAATGCAGGACAATAAACTGCTCAGACAGACTTTGGGCACTTTAACAAGAAAGACAGTAAATTGGTCCTCATTAACAAAACCCCATTAAATGACTTCTTCGGTAAGCTGCGATCAGACACCATGAATCTGTAAAGGCTTGCAGCCAGTCAACACTACGCAGGTTCAAAATTAATTGAACCAATTATTCTTCTGCTATCGGCACAGAGAAGGAAAGGTTATGGAAAATGGAAACAAGCCAGATAGATCCCTCCATATTTCATCCAGTCATTGACATAGTGCCATGCCAGTAATGTATTCTGCTAAACATTGAACAAGTGACTACTTCTAAGGTTTCATTCCTGAGAATGTTGTCACTAATTGTTTTTTAATGTTGGGGTTTTTGTTGTAGTTAACTAAGGGTTTAATTGAGGGATGCTCGAATGGGCTGAGCAGATCTTTCCCTGTAAGGGCTGCTAAAGCATGGAATGACCTTCCGGTAGCTATTAGAGTAGAAGGTAACGGCAGTGCCTTCCGTAAGGTCCTGAAGACCACAATTTTTATATAAGCAGGTAGTCTCGAGCAGGAGTTCTACTTTCTGTGTTCATCTTAGTCTCGTTAATACTTAATGTTTTGTCTGCTATCTATATGTTGCACCCTGATGCCGACGGGCTTCAGCGCATTACAAATAAACAAATAAATGCTGACTCAATCCCCGTCCCACTTGGAATACCCCAAGGCTACTGCCTCTCGCCCATTCTCTATAACCTTTACACAAAACCCCCCTTTCCCAACCTCGACCACCTTGGTATCCCTTACACCAATTACGCTGATGACACCCAAATCCTTCTACCCTTCACAGACAATCACACTGCTGATTCTGACACCATCAATCACTTCTACAGCTTTATTCAAGTCTGGATGGCCTCCCACAACCCCTGCCTCAATGATGACAAAACCGAGATGCCCACTGTGGGCTCACCCTCTCGCCTCAAGAACCTAGACCTGGCATATTCAACCTTCATCATTACAGCCCCACCATCAAGGTCTTAAAGCTCGTTAAGACACCAGGTGTTCTCCTTGACACAGAACACACCAGGTACAAACATGTCAATGCCCTGGCATAATCTACAGCCTTCAGAAAGCTTGTCAAAACCTGGCTGTTTGACAAATCCGACTAACTCACATGCCACCCTATGCATGAGCAATGACCATAACCATAGTCAACTGTGTACTCTTCGTGTCACCATCCTTGAGGCACTTTTTACTCTTCATCCCTGACTGTGTCTCTCCCCTGAAGATGACTGTACAAACGCTGTGATACCTAAGGGTCTGGGCGTTACATAAATGCAATACATACATGTATAAATCAATATGTTGGTCAAAACTCTAAGTGCAAAAAGATACTAAGGGCCTGATTCACAGAAGGCTTTCCTATGGGATTGCCCCATTATAATACACTTCTGTGAATCAGGTCTTAAGGATCCAAGTAGGAGACAAAGGTCTCTAATAGGGCCCGTTTGTCTTTTTTCTATAGGTTACCAACTGAGCATGACAACAAATCTGTGTGTAACATAAACAACATATATTGCAATGTGGACTGCAAACAGAACACAATGAAAGAATGCTATCACCAACTGTGAACTGAACCACCCCTTCTACCAAAAGTCCCAATACTTTTACACAGATCTGAAACTAGACTGAGTAAGATCTGTGATTTACAGATTGTGTGATTCTGACTTAGTGACTGCAAGTTTGGGTATGCTTTTGGGTGGAATACGTGTGATTGCCATTTGAAATCTCAGTCAACAGAAAAAAAGGTAAAAGGTACGAAGATATATGGGGAAGGTTTTTGGATTCTAATGTACAGACTTCTTGGCTACTATACTCAGACAGATGAAGAGGGGGAATGGACCCCAGAAACAGGCCATTGTTAATTATTTGGCTTTGGCTGTGTAGTTTGTTAACTAAGTAAAAATTGAAAAATTTGAAAATGTATAAAAAAAAATCTCAATGAAGAGATAATATGTGTTCTTTAATGGGACACATCTTTGCCTTCCACCCTCTAATATGATCTTTAATTAGCCCTCTTTGTTGACTGTCCAACCAAAGTCCTGCCTGGGTTTCTCTAATGCACTCATACATTGTGTCACTTCTCTATCTAATCCATTCTTCACCCTCAAAACTTCTTTTTATCCCTTGCATCCAAAGCAATTAATTTATAACATCTCTTGGCACTTAGGGTCGAAAAACGTTAACCCCCTTAATTAAGCTGATTTTGTTAATAATTATCAAGAGATGACAGCCAATCATAATATTCTAATTAAGACTTTTGAGATCTGCTCATAGATTCATACTCAACTGATATCTCCTTTCCAGTCGTGGCAACTGTGACAAGCCACGCCCTCTGGCACTAGGGAGGTGAGCCTGCTACACTTGACACCCCCTTATGGGACAGAGTAACTGGAGCCCTCTGGAGGTCACCCCCCCTCGGAGGACAGGATAACCCCAGGGGGGGTATAAGTCAATGTTTCTCCCCAGACACTCACACCTTTATGGAGTATGACGACACTACAGTACATGAAACTGCTATACACCCTTTAATATTGGCTGACTCAGCATCTGGCCCTTGCTCTGCCCAATTTCCATTAAAAACAGCAGCAACGTGAAAAAAACAGCCGCCTATAGTAACATCATTGAAGGAACCAATCAAGAGAGGGCTTCCATGAACCCTGTAGAGTTTAACTACGCTCACACATCGACAGGAAGTGAGGCTAGCAAAGGAGAGAGAACACCAGACACGGCACCCCAGCCTGCGGTGCACATTTAGGAAGTGCAGCCAGGCATAGGAGTAGCCAAAAGCGCCCCAGGCTGCAAGGAAAACAAGAACAAAGTACCTCGAAGAGCCAAGGGAAAGCCCCAATGAGAGGCTAGCAGTCCACCCCCACACAGAGCGAGTGGCGGCGAGGAACCGCCGCCGGTCAGGCACAGAGTCCAGGTGACAAGTCACGTAAGTAGCTTTGCAGTAAGAGGAGGACTGAGCAGACTTGAGATCCTTTCTGAGGAGCGCTGCTCAATCCAATCAGGTATGCAGTGGGTCCAGATGATTGGGTGGTGGGTGGCAAAGCGAGAAAGGAAGAGAAAAGCCCCAGAGCAGGGAAGGAAGAACGAAACCCCAGAGTGGGGAGCATAAAGGCGACAGACCCAGGAGTGAGGAGAGAGCAAAGAAGTTCCAGAGTGGAGTGGGGTGAGAGGAAGAGACAAACATTGAGGAGGTGAGAGGCAAACCCCAGAGTGGGGTGAAAGAGGAGAAGCCTCCAAGTGAGGAGAGGGAAAGAGACCCACCCTGAAGCAGGGGAAGAATGGAGAAAGCACAGATAGTGGAAAGAGAAAGAGACAAACCTTGCACTGGGGAAAGACCAATACAGCCCCAGAGTGAGTGGAGAGAGAAAGAGACGAATCCTGGACTGAAGCGAGACCAAGACAGCCCCACAGTGGACAGAGAGAAAAATACACAATCCCAAAGAGGGGAGAGAACAGAGAAGCCCCAGAGTGGAAAGAGACAGAGATAAACCCCAGAGTGGGGAGTGTATGGAAAAACCTCAAATAGGGCACAAGAAAGAGGGGAACACTAGAGTGAGGAAAGGTGGAGTGGGGGATTAAGAAAGAGCAGAGCCCCAGAGTGTGTAAGAGATTGAGAGAATGGCTCTCACAATGAGGAGTCAGGGGAGTCCAAAATTGGGGAAGAGACTGAAAGAACAGAAAAGACAAATGTTTCCCTGAAGAGGAAAGACAGAGAAAGAAATTGATTTGGAAGCAGAGACTTGGCTGGAATCCCGGAATGGCACTCTGGTATTACACATACTTTTGCCCAGGAACTGTATACAGAAGCGAGGGCCTATGATAAAGAAAGAGATATAGGGTTGGGGGTTAGAAGACAGATTACAACCTTTCCCATGGTCAGTTATCAAAGTCCTCTTTTTGTTTTGTTGTTTTCTTTTTAGAGCTAGGGAAAGAGACTAGATAAGAACATGATTTCGGGCCGAGGACTTTCTTTTTGTTTAGACATCCTGACATCACAATGAGCACCTTTTTGACTTTCTTTTGTAGAATAGGGCTGGAGCTTATAGGTTTAGGGAAATCGTAGTTCTTTTGGTTCTGAAATAAACAAACGTAAAAAGCATACCTTTGTGTCAGAGTCCTGCTTCTGCCCTTGTCACCCAACCCATTTAGAATTTTAAACCTACTGTATAATTCCATCTCTCACTCTTTGACTTAGCAGGTTATTAAAGTTGTAAATACAACGTGAACTCTCCAGAGTTATGTGAGCGTGACATACCATTGTCTTGTAATGGAAGCGTGTGTTTCATTGGATAGGAAGCAGGAAGGCTGAGGACGTTTTCTTTTGATTTCTCAGGCAGTTGAAAACTGGATGAAAAGCACCACATGCTACAGTTTATTAACTATGCCCCCACACCCTTTGAACAGAAGGTCTGTTGGCAGTGTGGTGTGCTGAGAGTGTTCAGCAGAGATGCCGCACCCCACTGGCTACAGATGAGACTGATTACTGAGCAAGAGACATACAGGAATAGGTGACGGTGGACTGCTTCTTTTGGACAGTACGGAACGCAGTGAAGCACCGACAGTCAAAATGGAACTGGTGCAGATGTGCAGTATCTTGATCTGCTGTGGAGGGGGAGCTTGGGTCGAGAGTTGCCTGCCCTCCAGATGATAGTTGAAAGGGCTGCTGCTCAGAGTTCCTAAATGTGGACCAGGTCCCTCTACTCAGGCCAGTCTGCATGCAACTGCATTGCTAATGCCATGCATTGAGGTGTGTGTAGGGTAGGGTGGCCAACTGTCCTGTATTTTGCGGGATTGTCCCGTAATTGGGGACTCTGTTCCGCAGTTTGCAGAGTGGTTGTGCGGGACGCAGGTTGTCCTGACTTGCTTTGTTCCCTGGAGTGTGGCTCTTGGGAGACAGCAAGTCCGGACAACCTGCTTCCAGCCCAGCCACTCTGCAAACTGAAGTGGCTGTCTGCCTCGGAAACAAGACTGGCCTGGTTATTCGAAACTGGGATGGGAAATACCCAAACAATGCAGGAATCCCCCAAACTGATTAACAGCTAGAATGCTGGGAATGGCCCGCACACCACGCGACAGCAGGCCAGTACTTCAACATATCCACACTGTCAATCCTAGTACAACAAATTCTGCAAGAGGAGAGGATGACCAGGGCGCTACCCCAAGGGTGAACCCCACTGCCTCCCTGAAAAGTCATTAGAAGCGGTAGTGCCAATCACTGTGGCTCTTTCCCAAATATACCAATACAGAAAGCATCCAGTTTGTCGGGCTAACCTGTACGTTTCCATGTAGGCCCAGGCTGCAGGTCGAGCTCCTAACGCTCTGACACCTGTCTTCATTCCAATGCTAATGCTTTGTTCCTGGGGTCGTAATGGTCATGTTTGCAGTTAAAAAAACCTAACCATCACCTGCCAAGGACCAACCATTTGCATTGCAATTAAGCCAGGTGTTAAGAGCCATTACCACATTGTTTAAATTACAAATGGGTCAGGCCAAATGTGAATGGCACTATGATGTCATCACCACCTTGTGGGCAAGTGTCCCGCAAAAGAACATCAAAAAGTTGGCCACCCTAGTGTACTGGCATACCAATAGTAAGACCGTGTTCCCAGAGAGCCTTATGCCTCTGCTATTGAACTTCAGATGAAGGGCCCCATGTTGAACAAGGGCAAGGGTTGGGTAATTCACGAGCAACTAGACCGACTGGGGCATTGTAGCTAGACAGTATGGGGTGACCAAGGGCTTGAACAGTGTTTTTGCTTTGTGCTAAATGTTTGCATGGGGTGCTTGTACTTGACTGCAGAAATGAGGTAATGTTTGGTTGGAGGTGTGGTACGGACTATCATCTTCGTGAAAGTGTATAGATAGTGCTATGATAAGACACAACCTACAGAGAAAGGAAGGTAACAAAGACAACGTTTGACCAAACAGTCCTCAAGGCATTTTCAAAATAAAGTCAAAGTTCATGATATGAAAGCTATTGATGAATGCCAAAATAGTAACACATCCCTTCTCTTTGCAAAGGGAAGAGCATGGAACACCAACATCTTCACATCCGCACTGCACCCTCTATCACCACTTTCAGAAAGAGCCCAAAAACACAGCTGTTGCCCCACACATATACCTGCCCTCCTCCACTGCTACCACTTTTTAAAATTCAATTTCACCTACAAATTTTTCAACCTTTGTACCATGTATGGTGCCCGAGAGCCATAGTTAAGAAAAATAAGGGGGAAATAACAAAAATATCTGCATTATCAAACTTATAAACCAGGACTTTTGCCTTCCACACTTGTCTAAATGTATACATTTATGTTCAAGAATACTGGTGTTGGTTGTTTGTACATAGGGTAATAACCCGCCCCAAGGTTCCCACTCTTACCACTAATTTAGATTTGTGTGGGGGCACCAAACATATGATATTGTTTGTGAATATTCAGTTATAGCAGCAGGTGTTAGGGAATGTTAAGGATTTCAATCGGGCGACACACCTTGGTCTTAGCCTAGGATGTAGCACACAATAGGAATGCTTTCTATTTATTTTCTACAAATTCAATTTCAGATGGCACACAACCCATCTCACACCCCCTTTTACAAATACCCCGGGTCACAATGGACCATGAACCAGGCCGGTAGGTGGGAATGCAATATTTATTTATTCTAAAATTCAAAGAAATGACACAAATGTTAATATTGGCCAGCAATCACCAATGGGGTTATAATTACAATGAAAACCACTGAAATACACGTGGTTAACCTTCTAGAAGAACATATCCAAAGCACAAATGAATAGGAGTACTTTTTCGATGAGGATAGATAGCAACCGAGTTAAGGTTTCCCCTGCAAAGTTCCCTCAACTCACAATTAATCGAGTTCTGAGTGGATAGAAAGAAGCGGCAGGTAGTCAGGGATATGAGACAGAATCAAAATCCGACCTTCCCTCACAAAACAGGAGGCAAACCCTTTGCAATGGCCTCGGAAATTGAAAAATAAATAATGAATGTGCGTTTAAATCTATGAGGCAAACATGATTTCTCACAATAGCAGTAATGTCTAAACCCTAGCAATCACATGGCAAGGTATCAACAAAGGCATACAGTTCAAAAGCAAGTTGAAAGTAAAAACACGATGCAGTCGAAATCCCACGTGGAAAATTTGCATTTACACTTTTTTCAGTTTTAAATGTCAAAACGTTTTAACTGGTGAAATATACAAAATCGGAATGTGGTTTTTGGGTAAGGTGATAGATGCACATCACAGGGAAAATATGAAAGTGAAAGAGTGAGTATATCTGAAGAACTGGATGAGATTTACAAGGTGAAGGGAGGTTCAGTTTTGGTAAAATGAAGCAATTAAGAAGAGCAAATCAGTTTGGAAAGAAAGGAAACGTTTTAGTTAAACTAGATTATTAAGACTAGATTATTAAAGAAAAACACGGTATGATCCCAGGTTAATTTGCAACTTAACCCTTTCACCCCACGTTCAGATCTATGTGGGAATTAATTTAAATTATTCCAAATATTGCTAAGGAGTTACAAGATGAGGTGAATGAAAGAATTGCGCTAACACTAGAAAAACAAGGACAGGGTGCACAGAGAATTCTAACAGTTTTGGACAAGTTACCAGGTTATGAATAGGATTACTTAGAGAGTAGAACAAAGAAAAAGTATCAAGATGGGGTAGGCTATGGATTGCTATGGAAGGAGAAATACTCACAATACGCTCTTGGATTTGGGATTAGGAACAGCCAACTGGGTTCTGGACTCGAAGGCTTGGGTCACCAGTTAGAGGGCTCTCCTGGCAAAAAACAGCTCGGCAAAGGTCTGGTCATGGCACAGGGACGCCTCAGCGGGATGTAGCGAGTAAGCAGGGCAAGCAGGCGGCACTGGAGAGTCCCAAAGCGGGCTCAGCCACCTTTCCCCTTTCTCCCTGAAGTTAGTGGGATTTTGTTATAGGGTTTTAGTGGGATTTCTGTATCAAGGCCTTGCTGGATAGGATCAGCTATGATTTGGCCTTGCAGTAGAGTCTGGAATCTTGCAAAGGTGGATCTGGAATGTCAGGATACGCAGGCGCTGGAAATTCAGGAGAGAGTGTGTTCAGAGTTCTGTCAGCCACCCTTATTTATAAGGCATGGTGACATCATAGAATTATATGATTCTTTACATGATTGCTGCATTTAGCCTATGGTGCCCATTATTTGATTGTTGCATTTAGCCTATGGTGCCCATTTCTTGATTGTTGCATTTAGCCTATGGTGCCCATTATCTGATTGCTGCATTTAGCCTTATTTTGCTCACTATCTGACTGACATACTCAGCCCCAGGCTAATCCACGTGCTGCACTCAGCAGTATGCTGTAGCCCGACTTGCACACCTCGCTCCTTGCGCTATTTGCCCAAACACTATGTACCTCCATCGGCCAATACGAGTCTATCCGGCCGCAATCATCAACCTGACTGTTCTACTTATCACCACTGCTTATATCACTATGTCCTCTACACTGCCCCGAGAGAATGTAGGAGCCCATTCGATGCATCCCACTCTCAAATCCCCATGCAACATAGTACTGAGAAATTTCAGACTCAGAGCACGATTACCCAAAATATTCGAACCTCTTAAGAAATACAATGTTAACATAGATCACCTTCGATCTAAATCACATCACCCCATAGAATTGGAATTCACCCCACCTCCAAGCCCCAAACCTTGCTCCAAAAGAAACAAGACCACCGCCAACATACATGCCTTTCCTAACCCTCAACTTATGCCACAGTCAGAACCCGACCTCAAATGTGCATTAATTAATGCTAGATCTTTAGTCGCCCATGCCACAGACATAGCAGAGACCATTTTGAAAAGTGACCTTGACTTCATCGCCATCACGGAATCCTGGCTCCATGAGGCAGCAGGCCCTGCATCAACGCTAGCAGTCCCAGAAAATTACACCATCCTTAGAGCTGACAGACTTGATTCACGAGGTGGAGGATTAGCGATTATCGCTAGAACTAATCTCTCTATGATAATCACCTCAACACCTAACCTAAAATCTTGCGAATCTCTATCCATCAAACTACCCACCGCCAACTCCCAAACATTAAATATCCATCTTCTTCATAGACCCCCGGGCCTGAGTAGCACCTTTAATGAAGACATTACCACTATTATCTCAGAGAAGTTAAAAAACTCACAAACCATGATGATACCAACGATCACCATCCTTACAGAATTGGGTTTCATTCAGAAAGTGAATACCTCCACGCACACTAAAGGGGGAACTATTGACTGGATTGCCAGCCACAACTGCAACCTCTCCATCACCTCCATTTCCCCCCAAATATGGACTGACCATCACCTAATTGCCTTCACTCTAAATACTAAAAGACCCACTGCACCTATTCCTCCGCCCACCATACCGACCTTAATTAGAAATAAGAAAAACATCACAGCTGACAATATCCTTCCACACATCGTCCCTAATCACAACTCCCTACCAGACCATACAGACACAGGTCTACTTGTGGAAGAATACAACAAAGTTATGACTACCGTTCTTGATAGCATTGCCCCGCTAAAACATAGGATTAGCAAACCTAAAAAGCACCTCAACTCGTGGTTTACACCCCACCTAAAAAACCTAAGACTACAGAAAAGAAAATGTGAAACACCCTGGAACCTACATCCTACCATAGAAAATAAAACTAAGCTAATATGTATCTCATTGCAATACAAAAGGATATCATTTTAGCCAAACAAGAAATGTATAACAACAGGATTACACAAGCCAACTCTAGCAAGAAGGAGCTCTTCTCTATTCTAAAAGAATTGGAAACCCCAATCTTAGTGCAGGATGACTCTATTAAAGACAAAGCCTGGTGTACTGACATCCAGCTGGCACTCACTAACAAAGTGGCCATGCTCCAAAACAAAATAGCTTTAAAGAAAGCCTCACTATCAGCTCAAACTCAAGCTCCTCCCTACTCAACACAGAAATCCAAACCCATAGAATTTACCAAATTCAACTTTTCTAAGGTCTCAGTTATTGAGGTAGAGAAAGCGATTCTTGCACTTAAACCATCCAATTGCAAAGGTGACCAATGCCCAGCACAATTGATCAAGGATGCTGCTAGAGAGCTAGCTCCCTTCATCACAAAACTCATCCACGCTTCCTTCAGGACCGGCATCATTCCGCGCAACCTAAAGGAATCTTGGGTACTTCCTCTTCTGAAAAAACAAACATTAGACCCGAATATACCCACTAACTACAGGCCTAAAAATCCTAGATAAGGTAGCATACACCCAAATTCAGAACTTCCTCGAGGCGAATCTACTCTTAGGCGCACGCCAATCTGGTTTCCGACCACAACATGGCACCAAAACAGACCTTATCGATTTAAAGGCCCAAATAGACGCACTAAGAGACAAGGGAAAACTAGCACTTATCCTGCTACTAGACCTCTCAGCTGCCTTTGACTTGGTGGACCACAAAGTCCTGTGCAGCAACTTGGACTCAGCGGCCCACTTCTCAAAGGAAGCCATAGTCTGGATACAGTCCTTCCTTAGTGATAGGACTATGAGAGTCTTCTCACCATCGGCCGCAGCAGACCCGATTCCCATTACTTGTGGGGGTGCCCCAGGGATCTTGTGTCTCGCCAACACTCTATAATATCTTCACCAAGCCACTCTTTGCCAATCTTGACAATCTGGGTATCACTTATACCAACTACACAGACGATACCCAGATTCTCCTACCACTCACGGGGGATTACAAAGAAGATCTGGCTTTGGTGAATAGAGTCTATAGCATCGTTCAGGCATGTATGGCTGACCGTGGCCTGTGTCTGAACGATGACAAAACATAGCTCATCATCCTGGGTACCGCAGCTCGCATCTCAAAACTCAACTGTAATTACTCAGCATTCATTATTGATGGGAACACCATTAAGGTGACCCGAGAAGTAAAAACCCTAGGATTTTACCTCAACTCAACCCTATCCTTCATCAAACAGGTAAATTCACTGGCTTCTTCTACAGCCTATAATTGCAAACTAATAAGAGCAGGGAAACAATTCCTATCAGTTGACAGTGGCTTAATCCTTTCCAGAGCCCTCATCCCTCATCCTATCAAAACTGGATTATCGTAATGCTCTCTACATAGGGGCAAACAAACCAATTATCAACAGAATTCAAGTACTACAAAATAATGCTCTCAGGGCTGCCCTAAGCATCCCTAGAAGAGCACACATCTCCGAAACAAGAAGGAAACATAAATGGCTCTCCACCCAAGAAAAAATCAACCTTAAATCGGTTTCCCTCATCCACAAATGCCTAAATGATAAAGCCCCTTGCTACCTAACTGAACGATTCATTAAAAATAACTTCATCAGACCCCCAAGAATAGCCAACCCAAACTGTCAGGTCCGCTTCACAGTTAGGGCAAAACAACTTTGGAACTCCCTGCCACACACACTCAGATCTGACCAAACGTTTACCAAATTCAGAAAGAGCATAATTATATGGCTCATAGAGAAAGACATGTAACCTACTCCTCCCTACCGCACTAATTTAGCCTTCCCTCCGATATCTTTATTTAGTTTTGTTAAATATGTAAATATCTGTAAATTATGCTACTATACTTGTTCTATGTTGACTACCCTCATCCTGTAACCTTGAGGTAACCTGTCTTTACCACTGTTCTCCTAATTCCTGTAACTAAGCTGTAAATTCTCTTTTTTTTACCTGCGCCCTGATACCTCTGGGTCCGGCGCACACAACAAATAAACAAACAAACAAACAAACAAAACAAACTCTAAACCACTGGATTGGTCAGGGGTGATTGTTAACGCCTTGCTGACAGCTGGTTGGATTCTTAAGGACATGACATCAGCTTTATGATGTGGGTTTACTATGTCCAGAACCTCCAACAGTTAATTTTGCCACAACCCAGTTTTGACATAAATGGCACATTTTTACAGTTGTGGCATTTGAACAAATTACATAGGCAGCTTACATATTTTACGCAGAGCATGTCAGTCCAATTCTCATGGTTGTAGGACTTTGTTTTGCCCGACTAACAGTTTTTCGGGATTTTCAGTGATAAATATTCGACCTAAAATCCTATAACTTTATACATGTGTAGAGTTATAACTTTATACATGTGTATTTGGGCCACCTACTGAGTTGGTATGGCAATGCTGCCTATGTATTCAAAATACGCAAGAGGGATTAGCATTGTCCGGGTTTATGTGCAACCTTCAATTGGATCATTCTAGATAAACTGTTTTGTGATGTATACACATAAGTCATTTCTGTTATTAGTTGCCCGCTTTGCTCTTCTGCCGGTGCTCCTTTCTCTGTTGTTTTATTGATCTGCCTAAAACAAGCCCTTATCCTATCTCTACATGACAATTGCTATATGGCTGATATCTACCTCGTTCTGCTGTACATTGTTATTGTGTATGAAATATGTGTATGTACCGTTAACATTTCTATTTTCTTTTGTACTTTTTGTAAAAGTTTAATAAAACCATATACAGTAAAAAAATAAATACATGTTTAGAGATTATCATAAGGCATGTAAGTATTGAATTTCACAGTGGCATCATGTACACTTTTCTCAACATGTTCAATTCTCTGCCATTTCTGTTCCCGATATGGCAGTGAAGGCTACCACGTCTTGTTTGAAAACCAGAAAAATTACATTTAAACTGTTATATTTTTACATTCCTGCGAAGTCCTGTTGCAAAGATAAAAGTCTTAAAAGTTTATTAATAAAATAGTCTTTTGAAACAAATGGTCTGCCTTTGTCCTCCAAACATGGTCATGTACTTGCAGGCTACTCTTGAGTTGTCTTTGAAGCTCCCAGTAGAAGTCGCAGGGACATGTGATTTCCTTTTTCACATGTCTGTGCCCCAGAATCCCTGTTGTATGAGGCATCAGCCCAGACAAAAGTCTGATGAGCCTAGGCTGTTGAGTGCTTTTAGTCCATTCAAAGTTTTCCAAGGTAGCAATTAGCACTCATGTGTCCTAGAATCCATTGTGGCTCCTTCTTTCAGCGGTTAGGCCACTCCTTTGGTCAGCCAAACGTCCCTTGAGCCATGACAGAAACCTGTTTGGGCTGATTTCCCAGTACAGCTAAAAACATGTATTTCTTTATTTTAGTTTATTTTGTTTTGAATCAGAAGCAAACCTGTTGAATAAAACATCCCATATATGTTTCCCCGCATCCCATATATGTTTCCTCACCAAACACCTTTACATTGCTATGCCAGGACAGGTTTTTATTGAACATTGTATTTTTAAAACAGGCATTTACATTTTTTTTTGTTTACAAAAGCCCCTTTTGACACATAGTCCAGTCTGCCTCCAGTCCTTGCTGTGTTGTGCTACATTGAGGAGCTGCACTAAGTGTTCAGTCCTCTTTCTTTCTTCACTGGGCTAACTGTTTAAAAACCCCTCCAGCGCGCGGAGCGCGGCGCGGAGTCCAGTGCAGAGTCCAGTCTGCCTCCAGTCCTTGCTGTGTTGTGCTACATTGAGGAGCTGCACTACGTGTTCAGTCCTCTTTCTTTCTTCACTGGGCTAACTGTTTAAAAACCCCTCCAGCGCGCGGAGCGCGGCGCGGAGCGCGGCGCGGAGCGCGGCGCGGAGTCCGGTGCGGAGTCCAGTCTGCCTCCAGTCCGCCTACATCGCTGAGGACGCGCCGAGTTACAATTCGAGACTGCCAACCACCGGTAAGAGATACCATGGTAACTGACATTCGTCCGCAGACGCGGCAATCAACTTTAAATGCTCAGAATCGTGGTGAGTTTTCTCACTCAACCGAACCTGTGCTGCCAGCTGTTGGTGCTGGTGTTTCTACAAACGTGACCGTCCCTCTCCCTTTCCCTCCCTCCTCCTTACCCACCCCGTCTTCCTCTTCCCTCCCCCTCGTTACAGCTCGTGCTCCTCTTCCACCCCCCTCCCCTCCCCCTTACCTAGATCAAGCTGTGGTTGAAAGCCTTCCCCACAGTTCCACACAACTTCACGCTGACAGCACTAGCGACCTTGAAGCAAATCTTGAAACAAAAATATCCCTCGTCTCCGTCAAGCAAGCTGCAGTGTCAGCGGTCGATGTGAAAGTCGTACATACTCACATAGGGCAATCTCAATCTACCTTCACGTCCAACGACAAGACCTTAATTCTTGAAAGCGCCGCTGCAAACACAGCGAGTACGCGGACTGAGAATACTGCGGCACTTGTTGTTGTTTCCGACATTGAAACTCACCTGCCGCCTGTAGCATACGGTGATGAAACTAATAAAATCAAACAAGTCGTGTTGGCTGACAACTCGACACAAGTTCTTCACTCTAATGAGCTAGTCAACGTGTGCCATAACACCCTGATACCGAACCTGACTCACTTGCAGTGTCAAACATGGTAAATGAGCATCATCCTCCTGAGTCAAATGTGATGATTGAAATCGATACTGCTTCCTTTCTTTCGCAGTTTGACGTAACGGACACAGAACTACTGGCCCTGAAGATACCAAATGGGCCCGAAATTCAAACAAACTTTTCTTTCATTCCGCCTCTAAATAATGATATCTCATGTGACTCTATAGTCAGTAGAACTGTCGCTGTGTCCACGGCTCCTGCATTCGAATCGGATTTACAGACGTGAAATCTTACGTCCATCAGAAACCACAGTACCTCGACCCCTTTTACCTCCCCTGCTTATGTCTACTCATAAAAAAAGTCAAGGAGTGGACTTTGCGGGACGAGAAGCGCGGCTGACAGCGGACTATCAAGCCGTAAAAAACAAACTAATTCATAGCTTCTCGATGGCTCCGCAAATCATATCAACAACTAAAGTAAAGCTGCCAATTAACAGTGAGAAAGACGCGAAGATCGCTCAAAAGTCAAATGTCATGTTTAAATCCTGCACAAACACACCTCAGCAAAAAGATGCACTAAGCATCCACACATAGGCATCCCTATGACAAGAAAATCACAACCATGTTCCTCAAAGCACCCGATGGAAAACCTGCGTTTTCACCACAGTACCAAAGCAGCCTCTCATTCTCCAAGAAATGAATGGAGCTCTAGCAAAAATGATGAACCTTCAATTTCTGAATCTGAGTCAATTCCTTGCAACAAAGAAAATCTATCGGTCGCAGCCGGGATCCAGATACACAATAATGTTCTGGCGGCCTCATCTTTAGCCTTGATTCCATTTATCAAACTCTTTGAAACATTAAACGAGTCTGTAAAAGATCAAAATGCTTTACTGCATAATCTATTAAACAAAGTCTCATCATTGGAAGAAAATAACATTCATCTAATGACTAGAGTGGAACGTGAAGCGGAGATTTCCTTTCAATGGCAAAACCGACTAGGAGACCTCGCAATGAAGGACCACACAGATAAAAATTACCAAATGGATGCGATCCTAGAAATAATGAAGTGGTGTCGGCACTCTCGCCCCCTGAACAATATGGAATTTGAAGGTCCATTGAAAGAGAGACTTCCTCATCGAGCAGAGAGATCAAACACCAACTCAAGAAGAAATGAAAATCAAGGCGGACCAAATAACATTCCTAATTCCAGTACCGCCTTGGATAAGAGTCCTGGCTCACCGCAACTCGACAACGCGAACACCGAATTTGTTGTGTCGTTGGATCCACAAGTGGCACCCCCTTTGGTTGATCAGCCTGACCGTATTCATTTGAATAAAGTACAATCGAGTACAGACGCATTACCACAAAACTCCAACCTGTCTGCGGATGTTGTGGAAGAAGTCCAAACTACACAAAACCCTCCTGCACCACTCTCAAAAGGACCTGTAAACACCTTTGACATTTTCACTGGAGCCGCAAAACTCTTTGTTCCTTCGATTCCATCCAAACCTTGTGCAATATCCACAAAAACCGCTGCCAACAAACTGACAGTAAATAAGCGGCAAACTAAAACGAGCAATGCTCGAACAAAAACGAAACAGTTTGTGAGAAATCTTTCGACACCACAAAAGCTGGGACTTTTCTCTCGCAATCCATCAAATGTCCATCACGGTGAGCGAGATGGTGTTCTTTCAAGAAATTTTGTGTCGAAAGAAATCTCTAAAATAAATGCAGCTGAACCACCAAATCCAAATAAAAGACGAAGATGTGAATCTGATTCTGGTTCAAAGAATTCCGATCTAAGTGTCACTGACTTATGCGATCTTTCGATATACTCAGACGAATCGGTCGAATTGATGCAATCAGAACAGGCAGTCGAAACCTCTCGCCCTGTTCTAATTCCTCCCCAAGGTCCGAGAAAAATTCATCAGGCGCTCAGACCCAAAAATGGTGAAACAAAGAAGACCCCCACGCGTGCAAATGCCAACACCTCTGGTGCAGCCTCACAATCCCAAAATCGAGAACACGAAAAGGTTGTTGCACAACATCAAAAAAAATTATCCACTACAAAGCTGAATCCCAGGATGACAACTGAACAATGGGAAAAGCAAAAGCAACGTCATCCAATAGTAACTGCACCTGTGAAATCTGTACAGGAACAAAATCTCTGGAGATTAAGACTGGAGAATATTTTCTCAGACTCAAACGAGGTCAACCTAAACCGTAGAAATGTGATGCGATTACTACATAATTTTCCATCTTTAAGAACGATAACGTCCAATGATAAAACCATTGTGGAATACATCAATGAGGACTCTCTGGATATGGTCTATCTGCATATCACCTCTCAGGCAGTTGAAAATGCCTTGCTTGCAGCAAAAGACGAGCTACTGTCGTATGGCTTCGATTTGACATTAGAAGCCAACCCACAAAGACAAAGAAGAGGCAATGATGTGCCTCACGATCGAGAGCAAACTCACGAACAACGCCGTGAAGTTTTACAACAACAATTTAATATCAGACAGAGATCAGTCGGACATCAAAATGCCGTCTTCAATCGTGCCTCACAGAACCATTCGAACAGGACTTAGCTATGGCAAAACATTAAGGACGATGTGAATGTCCTATCATGGAACACCAGAGGCTTTCGGCATTTGTTCGAAAATTTTGAACCATCTTTGGAAAAATGTTTTGCAATATGCCTCCAGGAAACATGGTTGAGGGAGTCGCCGCACAGAGACGGGTATTCCATCGTCCTAAATCCAGCTGGGAAAAACCAGTTTGGTCGACCATTCTCTGGGCTCCTGACCATGATAAATAACGCCTCCGGATGGGAGATTTAGCATTCTTTTTCTCCAAATTTGTTCGTCCAGGGAACAATTCTTCAAAACAGCTGTAGACCAAGCGTAACACTCAAGCATCTTTTGCTCATTAACATCTATTGGAACACAGCGATGATTTCCTCATGTCATTTTATTCAATCGATAACAAAACTGATTGATGATTCCATGGAATTGCTGTCCGATCTACAAGTACTAGTATGCGGTGACTTGAACTTTTCGTGGTTTGAAGATGCCCTGAAAACGATTAAATTTAAGCAGCAACCACAAACCTCGTGTAGAGGTTATCAATTTCAGTCAGCAATGAATGCTAGGAATTGTTATATGCTCAATGGTCATACAAAAGGAGATTGTCCCCCAAACATTACATGGCAGCGTGATGGAAATGAAACCATTATTGACTATGTTTGGGCATCAAACACCATGTCTCATGACATCGTCCAGCTGAAGGTCTTGAAGTCAAAATTGAGCGATCACTATCCGCTCGAATTAACTCTAAAGACGTTTTCGCCACGAAATGAAGAGCTTTTCATTCAGCCAATTGAGGTAAATCAAAGAGGAAATCGACTAAAAATAAACACTAAGCAATTGAGAAATCTAAATGAAATGATGTCTTCTGAAGAAATAGTTCCACATGACAAATTAAATTACACTGCTTTGTTGGTAGACTACCAAATAAAATGTAATCATTCAAACAGTTGTTCATATTTAAAAAAATATGAATTTAGTCCATTGGTGTCTCTCAAAAAAAAACAGCTGCAACGTGAATTGAGGAAATTAAAGAAAAACTTAGATCCCAATACCATGGTGCAAATGAAACATCTAAAGGTGAAGTACCGAAATTGGTTGAAATGTTTCAAAACAATGAAAGATCAAGAACGAGGAGAACGTATCCTGAAGATCATCATTTGTCATCAGACAAAGGACCTATGGAACATCATAAACCACAAAGCAACATTCCATCAAGCAAAGACGCATCATGGTATTTCCAAGGCCAGTTGGGAAATATATTTTGCCAAGGTCTTTGGAACTGCGGTAAATCGGCCCATAGACGAAAGGTGTGAAGTGGTCCAGTCTTGGGATGTAATCGAAACAAGAGAGGACATATCATCTGCAATTAAAAGGTAAAAAAACTCTCGAGCGGCTGGCCCTGATGGCCTTTCCAATGTCACTCTAAAAGCCAACAATGAGCATTGGACAACCTTTATTTACCATCTATTCCAAGCGATAGCTATCACAAAGCTAATCCCTGAAACTTGGAACTCGGCCATCATAGTTCCTATTTTTAAAAAGGGTTGCCGAGACGATCCGGCGAACTATCGCCCAATTGCTCTTTTAGACATCTTGGGTAAGATATTTGCGTCCTTCTTACAACAGAAGCTGGCAAATTGGGCTATCAGCTCAGGACACTCTGATATAAGACAGTCAGGTTTTACAAAGGGCGTGGGAACTGAGGTAAATCTAACCATACTGAACCTATTGAAATTAGAAGCACTTCAACAAGGCAAAAACCTGTATATTGCATTCATTGACATGAAACAAGCGTTCGATTCTCTGGACTGCACAAAATTGTGGAAAAAACTGATTACCTGGTCGTGTCCGCTTGATTTATTGTACCCCATTATGGCCCTCCATAATGAAACCTCAATCCGAGTGCGAATTAACGAGGCTGGTGAACTCACTGAGAGAATAAGTACGAACAAGGGAGTAAAACAGGGATGCCTCCTTGCTGCCTTACTATTTAAACTATTCATAGCTGATATATCTGAAGCATTCTCTCAGACACAATGCTTCCCCCCAAACATCGACAGCAACAGTATCAGTTGGACAATTTACGCAGACGATATTGTCCTAATGGACGCAACCCCAATTGGTCTTCAGAGACTCTTATTAGCCCTTGAAAAATATCTGAGTGACAACTCGCTACAAATTAATGTGGAGAAAACCAAGATCATGGCGATTGGAAATTCCTCCAAAAGACAAATTAAGAACTTCAGATGGAAACTCGACACATTACAGCTACAACTCGTACCATCTGTTCGGTATCTAGGCATCACTTTTAACACCTCAATCAGAGAACATGATTGGATGTCTGATCTCAAACAACGTATGTTGACCTTCGCGCTACAAGGGGCTAAGCTTCATGCTGAATATGGAAAATTTACCCTAAAACCAGTACTAACCTTCTATATTCAAAAGGTGATCCCTTCAATCACCTTTGGAGCCGAGGCCGGCTGGAATCTTGACTATCATCTGTGGCCGACACTTGAAGGCCTATTTTGGAGACGCATTCTTAAGCTTCCAAAGGGCACCTCAATGATTTCTATAAGACATGAACTTGGAAT
This sequence comes from Ambystoma mexicanum, assembly GCF_040938575.1. Classification (NCBI taxonomy): domain Eukaryota; kingdom Metazoa; phylum Chordata; class Amphibia; order Caudata; family Ambystomatidae; genus Ambystoma; species Ambystoma mexicanum. Next base: position 1,386,609,861 of record NC_090931.1, read on the forward strand.
TGAATCAATGTACAACATAGTTGTCTGGAAATCGCTGGCCTTGTTACGGAAAATGTCAATGACAGATCAGGCTCCGGCTTATCAAATCTTTGCAACCAAACAGCAATCTTGCGGTATTATGCTATCGTGGTGCAGCGGTTTAAAAATGATTCTAGACTCAGATATAAAGTGGGAAACACTAATAGCAACCCCCCAACTCGCGAAACAGAAACTAAGAAAGTGGAACTGGATCCAAAACTTAGAACATAGAAATCTTCTGTCTTCATCGATCGACTTAGGGCCACTAATAAACCGTCTAGATCAATTACCTAGATATCTCCAAAAATTTCCTTCAAGAAAACATTGCAATCAATTTATGAGACTACGGTTGAACGTTATTACAACTAAGGAGATCCAATTACTACTAATATCGAGAATAACCTCTGTAGGTTCTGTGGAAACTCAGTTGAATCAGTAAAACACCTGATCATTGAGTGCTCCAACATATCACAGCAACAAACTCGTTACCTTGGGCCTTTTGCCCCAGCTGATGAAGATATGGACAGATGGTGGTTTTGGATCCTATCTGGATCAAATGTTTCACTCACATGTGCATTATGTGAGTTTGTGGAAAACATTTTGACTGAGGATACGCTCTAACCGGAAATATGTTGGCAATATTCATTTATTCATTTATTAATTTACTCATCTATTCTCCTATTCCTGCGAATTCATAGAATGTGCTGTTCCGTTTTGGTTGTATGGTTGTTTTTTTTTTTCTTGTTTTGTTGTATATTTATGTGAAAATTGGATTTCTTATTGTAATTGAAGTTTATTTATAAACTAATTGTTACAATTAAAATAAAAAAAATAAAAAAACATAGTGAATGCTGCTGGGATTTCTCTTTTAAAAGGTTTGCTCTTCCATCTGACTCCCCAATATTGTTTCTTTTATCAAGCAATTTCTTTAAAATACCGATCCACTGAAATTGACATAGGCCCACAGAACCAGGGCCTCTTTGAAGCATTGATTTTTGACATCTTGTAGCCCAAAAGTCAAGCGTTTTCCGTGTAGCTGACAGTAAAGCTTCTTTTGATTTCTCAGATTTGGCTGACACAGCCTGTCATTCAGGAATAATGCTCTTTTCTGAGGGAGCACAATGTGAATATGGATGGGCATGGTAGGGCCTCATTGATGAAACCAGTGTGAGGTTCAACAGATGGAACTAGCATCAGGGCGCCATCTTTATAAAGGCCAAATATTTCCTTTTTCAGCGGGAATGTGGATCAAGCAGCGAAGCAGTGCTGCTTCTCAATTTTCTTCTTGGTGCATGTTAGCAACACACTGACAGGTTTTCTTAGTGTGCCCCCTTGTTCCATCCTGCCCAATAGGTGCTTGGCAAGATGGTGCAGCCATCATTTTGTATCTGCAAAACGCAGTTTTGAGGCAAGGCACTGGTGCTCAAAGGAGCCAGCGCAGTTATTTTGCTGGTTCTGCTGAAGTGCAGCTTGGTGATGTGGGCAAGTACCGCTGAATGGGTAAATATACCCCTCAGGAATGATGCACCACAGATTTGGGTCTGCAGTCACAACATGCTCCCAGTCTCCTGTGCAGGAGAACCAGGGAGTTAAGCAATTATTGCACTGGATTTGTAGATGGCTGAGCTTACGTTTCTTCAGTTTACTGCCGCATTTCCTTCAAGGCTATCTCCCAGCCAGGTACCATTAAGCGTGGTGGACGTACTGATTGGCTGCTGCCCTCCTCCAAATATTGTAAAAAGAACCAAACTTTGAGGTGTGACCAAGAGGGTGGTGATGCCTACATGTGTGCTGGATGTGCAGGTTAAAAGAAAGGGGAAAGGTAGATTGACTGAAGTACTGATTGGTATGTATGATTTGCAACCAGGGAAGGGTACTCAGAAAAGCAGAAGGTTGGAATTGAGGGTGAGAACTACCTGTGTCCTGTCCGTGTTCCACCAGCCAACTGAGCCACTTCCTCTGTGCCACCCTTATTTTTGTGGTGCTGGGTACCTTGGCCCCCGGTCCCTCAGTCGGCCCCATGCCCTGTCCCCTGCCTACATATAATTCCTCATTCCCACACCCCATCCCAATTACATGCTGTCCTGGTGCTCCCAGCACTGGCGCTTGTGCTCCTTTTCCCTCAGACCACATAGTAATAGAAAAGGGACCTGGTCACTTTTCTATTCATTATGGCTGTGGCCTTCTTGCTTTTTACCACAGATTAGGCTTGCTCACATATTTTCGGGTGATGCAAACCCCAATAAAGCTCCCTAGAGTTGTGAGGATTGTTGAGGTGATGTCTTTCAACAGAGCGGGTGCACCCAGGATATCACAGGTTTTTAACCGCTGAACCCACAAAGGAACAAATATAGGTTTCAAGAAGGAAGGAACATGTGCTGCACATTTTATAGTGCCTCCAGCTGTCATGGTTTCGGGAGGTGACAGGTGCCTAGTTTCCTTCCTTGAATCATACATCACGCATCCATTGACTCCATTGCACACAACATCAATAAGGGGAGAGTGGTTGTTACCTCAACCTGCAATGTTTATTTCATTTTTACATACTTGAATATAAACACTGGAGGGATCACATAATAAAGAGTGTTATAACAAACTATTTACAGGCATCCAGAATCAACTTTCATCTTGTTCTCTTCATTAGTCAATTCTCTCACAGAGACACTTTTCGGTTTACAAATTAATAGAATATATAAATCAGGAAAAGAATACCATGCCAGATACAATGGCTTTCCGACACATTGCTTTCCATAGTAGCCTCTCTGCCAGGCTACTGGAAGAAAAACACAGCCTGTACTAAACCTCTGGGGGCTTTAGCATTTGGAAACTAGGCACAACACTACTATCCCTCTCTCCAATGCAACACAACCCTTATAAGAGACTCCTAGTCCTCCACTGGCACATTCCTCCTTTAGTGCAACTATTACCATGTCCAGAGTATCCCCCTGTGAGATGCACTACCCCATCATTTCACCTGAACACCAGATATGGCACTGAGATTGCACATAAACTGGCCTTTGCAAATTAGCGAACAGCAAGGTCAGACCAGGATCATCCCCCAAACTACATGATCCTTGAAGTGAGCATCAATCAATGAGAGAGTTGTCAGGAACCTCGTGGAATTACCTTACATTATTGCTGTACCTTAGTTCCCCCACCTTCTGGGTTCTATGTCTAAATGCTGCCTGTTGCATGATGCACACCAAAAAGGCTGTGTTTAGTAGGCCGATTTGGGGCGGACTTCAGTGGGCTGGAAAATGGCACTCATAACCACCTACAACCCCAGCATTGGCGGAATTTACTTTTAATTGAGGGATTCAACCCCATGAAATCCCCTTTCGAGCCCCATCCCTCACAGACCTCACACCACACATATGCACATCCACACATACACACAAAACACACATTTACCTTTTCTCTGTGCAGGCATCATCTCTCTATTGTATAATATTGCATTGCAGTTGTAATTTATATAGCACCTTTTACCATTATTATAGTCTCAATGGGCTGGTGGTGGGAACGCCCCTGGGGACCGAAGTCCAGAGTGTTGGCGGTCACGGAGTAAGATTAGAATGTGTGTGTTCATTTGGCCAAAATAAGGCTTAGCAGGGCTGGCCAGGCTCCAGTAGAGAGCAACTCATGAGGTCAGACATGTAGATGGGTGCTGAGAGGAGCCAGGAGATGGCATGAGTGCTAGAGACTCGCTATGTGGTCAGCGTGCCTGAATTTGTCATAGGTCTTCGACTGCTACTGATGTCAGAGATGTTGATGCGTAGTCTGGTGTAAGTATGCAGAGAATTATGTGACCAGCATGACCGAATTCGTCACAGTCCTTGCTAAATTCTGATGTGTGCAGGTAGCCATGCCTGCGGCCAGTGTCCACTGGAGTGGTGCGTTATACGTACTTAGCAGATTCTGTGGTGATTTGTTGTATGTGTACCCGATCCGGTATTTGCTTCTCCTGTCAATTCTTGTGGCTGCGATAAAATGGTTATGACAGCGACAGTCTATGATTAAGCTAGTTTAAACTAGAGGATCATGGGCTATAATTAATGTCTCTTCTAGGTGGATAGCATGACAAATCTACCCAGATATCGTGCGCTCACTGAACCTTCCCAATTGTTACCTTTATCATGCATGGGCCATTTTAGTTCATCCGTGCACGATACCCACCCATCCCTCAAGTCCTTCCAGCGGAATTCCGGGGCTAGTTCTTGATTGCCTTGCAAGAGTAATGCACAAGAAACCCCCACTTGGACTTTTGGCGCAAGCAGGACTATGGCACAATACCTCCCATGACAATTCCCCACAGTGTATCCCAATCTATCCAAGTGGTGGTGATTCTATCACAACTACTTTGCGTCTGATTTGCCTGTTTTCCTGTACATGCCCCGTGCAGTGACTCATCTATCCTGTGAAATTTCATATTATGAAAAATGGTATGTGCTTCAGCTGGTGGTGCTTGTGGAAAACCAGGGTCATGATTGGTGTTTGATAGTGTGTGTGGTCTGAGCCGTCACAATAATGACTGGTGCCGCTCTTTGCAGCGAGATCGGGCTGCCATGAAAAGGGCCTGCGCTACCTGGTGCTGAGTATGCTTGGTTTGGGAGTTAGAAGGTTAGGGATGGGTTTCAGAATAATGGGCCAAATAGGAAGATATTGAGGACTTTTTTGAAGTAAAGGTAGTTCTCAGTGCAGCGGATGTGCAGAGGAAGAGTGTTCCAAATTGTGGGTGCAAGGCTAGAGAAGGCCGAGCAGCCAACTCTGGTGGAGTGGTAAGGGGGGATAGCGAGGAGGAGAGCTGAGCCAGATCTGAGATTTCTGGTGCGTTGGTAGTGGATGATTTTATTTTGTAGGAACTCTGGTCCTGTATTATGGAGTGCTCAGTGGGATGCACATGGCTTTGAAGGTCGCTCTCAGGCTAATAGGACTCCACTGTAATACTAGGACGGGGATCATATGTTCTCTGGACAAGAGGGCAAGGAGCAGTATGGCTGCTGAGTTTTGGATCCATTGGAGTTTCCTGCTCTGGCGTGCTGGCCCATCGAGACAGAGGGAGTTGGCGTAGTCTAGGCCATTCAGAGATCGAGCATGTAAGCCCCTTTGTGCACTCGCATTGGAGAGCGGCTTGGCATCAGAGCTCCTCAGTCTACCCTTTACAATTTTCTGTGCTGGCAATCATTGGACCGCGTGCAACAGACCATGAACACATTCTTTTACCTGTAATACTTCATCACTAGGTCAGTACTATGAGTCAGTCACAGACGCACATTCCCCAGTTCCCAAAGCTCTCCAGGCACCATGCTACACCTAGTGCAGAAACACTCCACCTCTTGAAGAGCTACTGCGCAATCAGGAAGCCATACCAGTGTGAAGTTAACACCCCATTGTTTATTATTTTAGAGCTCCCCTCCCATGGGGAGCGAGCCCCTGGAGTTTAGCAATAAAAACGCATATTGCAGGCAGATGTGTGTAGTGCTCCTTATCAAGCAATGTCTCTCTCTCAGCCTTCTACTCTCTTCTCCTCACAAAATTACCCCCCATCTGCAACCAAAATTTGCGAAAGGTCACTGCACATGTCTGTCAGCGTGTACCCTCCCAGATTTGCTGAAAGAATTGGAAGAATTCCACAACACAGTTAGCATAGATTACTATAATAAGACTAAACACTGGGAATTATGTCACTGTATTAGGAGGAAATGGAAACGTGTTTCCCTCTGCCTGTCAGGCAGCAGCCTCAAAGTAAATACACCCACCAATGACAGGCAACCTCTACCTGCCAGCCAGCAGCCTCAAAGTAAAAACACCCACCAATGACAGGCAACCTCTACCTGCCAGCCAGCAGCCTCAAAGTAAATACACCCACCAATGACAGGCAACCTCTACCTGCCAGCCAGCAGCCTCAAAGTAAAAACACCCACCAATGACAGGCAACCTCTACCTGCCAGCCAGCAGCCTCAAAGTAAAAACACCCACCAATGACAGGCAACCTCTACCTGCCAGCCAGCAGCCTCAAAGTAAATACACCCACCAATGACAGGCAACCTCTACCTGCCAGCCAGCAGCCTCAAAGTAAAAACACCCACCAATGACAGGCAACCTCTACTTGCCAGCCAGCAGCCTCAAAGTAAATACACCCACCAATGACAGGCAACCTCTACCTGCCAGCCAGCAGCCTCAAAGTAAAAACACCCACCAATGACAGGCAACCTCTACCTGCCAGCCAGCAGCCTCAAAGTAAATACACCCACCAATGACAGGCAACTTTTAACACTGTTCCTAGCCCAAACCTAGACAGGGGGCTAGATTAGCCCAGTCTTCACATTTGATAGAGTGGGAGACCCATATTAAAGCTGTCTCCCAGGCAGAGGGTGACTTTTGCACCAACTACTGTGGTGTAATTCCCCCATGGAATAAATGAGAGGATTTTGCTAAGGAGCACTGGATAGTAGGTTGAGTTTTCTGCTTCCTTGATAACCTGCTACTCTATATGTTTGTTAGCACTCCAAGTGATGCACCGACCTTGCTAATTCGTTCCCGATACAATCTGTAATAATAGGTTCAGAGATCAATTTTTCAGATACTAAGAATTGTTTCTAAATTGATTTTAAAATGCATTCAGTACTTTTTGATTTGAAATTGCCATTTTGCACACTCTTTCTTCATTTGGGTATTCCACTAAAAGGGGGAGAAACAGGAGGTTGCTAGCACTACATCTTTTTTTGAATATATTTTTTATTGTGATATTGGTTGCTTATGCCCAACCTTACACAAATCAATACAAAACTTATACCACAGTCTGGGGGATGAGTTTTGTGCCAACTGTAAAACTTTCCATGCGTCTGTTTTTTCTTACAATTCAAAAAATTTTGCAGTGATTGTGGAGCAGAAAAAAGGGGGAACTTTGGACCCCAACCCCTTGAGAAAACAGTTTTTACTGTAACAATACAAAAGTTACATAGACCTACAGGCCCTCATTTGCACATAATTGGTCACGCCAGCAGGGCTCAAAAGACAACTTAGCAGTGCCTGCCCCAGGTCTGCCAGTGCCCTGTGTGAAAATTTGCAGTGTGCCTCCTCCTCCATCCTCCCCAACATTCTGAAAGCATTTCAGCCAACCCACCACTAATGCAGGACAGCAGGCGGCCCAGTTCTGTAGAACAAGTATCAGCCGAACAGCAGAACCGAGCCCCCTGCTGTTCTTGTAAGTGTGTTTAAGGACCAGCTCAGTGTCATGTAAACTTAAATATCGGTCTGGCCCAGCACCCAGGCCGTGTGATTCTTTAATGGCCGCTGGGCCAGACCAATATGTAAGTTTACATGTCACTAAGCTGGAGGGAAGGTGCCCTTTATTTGCTGGCCTGGGGGGGTGGGATGCCCTTGTGCTGGCGCACCTTCTGAGCGCACCTTGAGCCGGCGCTGCTGCTTAGGTCTTTTCAGACAATTTCTGGGTGGTTGGGTGTGAGATGCCGTCGCCCAGCTGAATGGATGGAAGTTGTTCCAGCTGAGCGGTTTATTGGTGTCCCATTTCTGCTTTGCTCGGTAAGCGGCGTGATGGAAGCATATAGCTTGTGATACTAGCGAGGCAACACATGCTTTGAATTTGGGGCTTGGCTCGCTAACTCTGCAAGCTCTTTATAAACTTTGTCTACACAACATCTCCACAGGTCCTATGAAGCGTAAAGAACATCATCTAGTTAACTATAGCCCAGGCCTTTTGGACCAGATGAACATCACATGTGCCCTTATTAATACTTGGATCGATGCTGAACAAATTGGAGGTCATCGCTGAGATAATAAGTGATCACAAATTGGACATCTTATTTATTACCAAAACATGGATGTCAAAGGCTGCTCAAGGCAGTCTGAGTCTCATAGTCTCTAATAACTACACTGTCAAATGGGTTAATAGACAGTCCTGTATTTGTTAGTGGCATTGTGCTTCTCTTCTGGGCTGGGATCACAGTTACATATTTCACTGAATATTCATGATGAAGTCTCGCAAATCTGTGTCTTGTCGATGCTTTTGACCCTTCTGACTCGAGGCACTGCTTATCAGTTTCTATCGGGTTCTGATTAATGTTTAGCTTCTGCTGCTTTGAACTATACCAAATTATTGATTTTAAGTGATTTCAATATTTGGCATGAGCGTACACTATCGCCCGATTCCATTCAATTGAGAAATCTACTACATTGTCATGCCCTTATGTCTATTGTTACAACTCCTTCGCAGACGGCTGCCCACTGTCTCAACCTCATGATCCATAGACAATCACTATTACGAATGTCTTTTCAACTCCAGTGTCTTGGAGTGATTATTTAGTAAGGTATTCTGAACTTACAATCATGGCGAAGTCGAAAAAGTCGAAAGAGCACTGCTGGCTTAAAGCCAGATCCAAAAGGGCTCTACTTAGTATTTTGTTTATAATCACTTGAGGCTGCCTGAACCACTCCGGAGCCTGAGCACATGCTGAGCAATATCTAGACCAATGTCTCTCAGAACTTCAATCGATAGCCAATCAATTTGCTCCATTTAACAATGTTATGCACCGGGGTAAGTCAAGACCTGGATATTCCTCTAACTTAAAGGCTCTAAAAAATAATCAGAAATGAAGACAAACAGTGTTGCAAGACCAGAGGCTTGGTTTCCCTCTTGCTGACTCAAGATGCTTGTACAGCCTATAAGAAAGCTATTATTGAACATGCCAAATATGATTACCTCCATAACTGGATACTATTAGCTGTCAAAAGGCCTAAATAAGTTCTCTTTTATCAGTATTAAAACCTTTCCATCTGCAGATTGTTTGATGCAACAACCCCCCTCCCCCAAGCCATGTCTGCAGCTGGCTAACAACTTTAATACGTTTTTCAACTCTACTCTAAAGTGTCAGCTATTCAGGAAAAGCCACAAATGGAACAAGCATTATTAAGTCTGGCTACTATGACTCAGATGATCCCACTAGAGTTAATCTTCGAATTTCAAACTGTAACTGCAGCTGTTGTTCTGCTCGCCTTTACAGGCATTGAGGCCTACTCAATTTTTTCTGGATGTCCTTCCTGCCATTACTGCTGACTACTTTGGCCCAAGCTTAACCAACTTTCTATCCAAGCTAGATTACCTCTATTTTAGCCAAATGTTCTTGCCTCGAACTCTCAAATGAGTGGTAATATCCAACTGTTAAAAAATCCTAACTCAATTCCTCTTTGAGTAATAGTTTTCAACCTATAGAATGGCCACCTTCCTGTAACAATTGTTTATGCTTCAACTCCAAGAATTAATTGAGCAAAAAAGTATCTTGGATGCATGCCAATCGGGTTTCCGCTGTGGAAATGGCACTAAATCAGCGTTAGTCATTGTGTGGGACTAAATCTTGGGCTTTAGTGGAAACTGGACAATCTTCTCTATTGGTCATTCTTGACCTCTTGGCAGCATTTGATACTGTGGATCATGCTATGCTTTTATACCACTTACAGAGCTTAACAGGGATGACAAATTCGATGTTGTCTTTGTGGAGAAGCTTCCCTACATAGAGATACCAATTGGTAAAGACAGCACCTGTAGGGGTGGACCTCCGATCACCTTACTCAAAATCAGCCCACCTCTTAAGAAGTGAGTGCAGGTTTGCCTGTAAAGCAGGTTTATTGTATACAAACAGCTGGGATGAGCTAGACGACTGCTTAGAGACATAACTAACCTGATTCTCCTTGAGCCACACAAAAATTACACTTTACATAAATTGTTGCTACATTTAACACACTCCCACATATTTTGTTACAAAGTCATCCTCCCAAACATGATTGGCTAACCCTGTACAAGGAAGTCTAACCCTGTACAAGGAAGTCTAATCCCACGTTCTCACTGGAAACATCCACTTAATCACCATCCTCTTCAATACACATTTGCATAAGCTTATATTTACAATACAATCCCTTCTTGGGGTCCTTCTATAGTCAGTCTTGACATCATCACATGATTACATATTCACCTACAACAATCCTAATTTATTGTAAGTTCCATCTGGTCAGGGACCTCTTAAACCTGGGCATGATTTGCATGGCTTTTAAAAGAACATTTCATCAATATGAGAAGGGAGAATAATAAACAGATTTCCTTTGAACCAGTGACAAACATCTTATCCACCCAGACTTGCTGACGTCCATGGTATTTCTTGTTTCAAGCTAATCTATTATGACTACATTTTCATACTCATATGGCCTCTGGCCACATCCTGGTCATATCCCTTTGAACCTAATTGAAACCCATAAACCATTTGCCACCTCTGCCCTTAAGCATTTCTTGCACAGGGTTTAATACCTGACCACAAGTCAAACCTGGCATGTGGCCAGACATCCCTGATCAGTGAATAAATAACTCCTATGTTCTCAGGAGAATTCCATCTCTTATCCACAACAACACCAATTCTTAAATCTATGAACCACTAGCACTACATTTCGTCCTGGCCACAACAGACCATATATTATTGCAGCTGGCTGAATTCAGTTAGCCGTCTTCACCCATCCTTCCACCACAGTCAACTAACTTTCCAGGTTGCACAGAGTTTATCTTGCCAACTCAGGTTTCTGCGGCCTACACAAGCCCCAGCTATGAGGGACCTGTGGTATACAACATTCCCATGTATTCACCATGTGCCCCCTGTTCCCCAAGTGCCCCAACCACATTTCCCTGAAAACCCCATGTATATATGTCTGTGCACGTGTGTTCAAGTGTACTGCATCCCTTCACAGTGGTTTCCCCATCTGCGATTCTTTTCTCTCCCAGTGGCATATAAAATTCCTTGCTTCCCATCATTAGACACTACACACCACACAACTATGTTGTGTTTACACTGTATCTGCAGACTTGTCATCATGTTTCTACGTGTGTGCAAATCTATCACATAATAACACTAATAGCAGTCATCCCATTCTCATTAACTATACTAGATACATACCAGAATGCAACATCGCGCTAACATCGCGTCTACCCCAGTCACCAATATGGTGTGTGCAACATAGACCCGTCTTTCCCATTGAAAACATTATCGACTATCCCATCAGACCATATGTGTTTAGGTCCCCCCATCTTCTCAGTTATTAATATCTACTTGCAACTGATCATGACTATCCTCCTCACTTTTCATCTAACGTTCCACTCATATTCAGATGACGCTGATAAAGACGCCGGTCCCTCTGAGAACATCTTTGCACGTGATGAATGTCTTGAAGGGATCTGGCAATGGATGCCCTTTAATAGCCCCCAATTGCACATGTCTAAAGCATTGGTTATGTTACAGGATCCGACTTATTTGCTTTAAGACCCAACCCATGCCCCGCTGCCACCAATTTATTTTTCACCTACCCACATCCTATGCAAGCAAAGTGAGGAACTTGTAGTGTTTCTGGGATGCAGATCTCACAGCACAAATCAAAACGCTATCTAGAGTCTGCTTACAAGAGCCCTCAATGTATCCTGAAAGAGCTTTTCCCTTTTGTGGTGGGTGCACCTATAAACTACACTTGGAAAATCCCATTTGGATTATGCCAATGCCATCTATGCTGATATATATCACAACCTCGTACACAAATTACAAATAATCAAAAATGCTGCTGTTCATCTGACTATTGATCTGCTTCTTGTGTGTCCATGTGTCTGAGACAGCTCCAGATCACTTCACTCCAAGATAAGAAGCCAGCTGGTGGTTCCCTTGTCGTGCTTCTGCTTGCGTGGTGACACTTTTTGGGGTTAGCCTCCAAATTGTGGATCCAGATCCCACAGTGCAATGGGGACTCAGATGCTTTTTGGTTATAGCAGAAAAAGTAAAAAAAAACATTTTCTTTTCATTAATTGCTCCACTTAAGTTTATCTACGCCCAGATGCAGATGCCTGTGAGATTCCTTTCTTGTTTTTGATATGCCCATTACACATGAACAACAATACAACACAATACAATCTCTGCCCAAAGAAGTTCAAGGCATTGCCTAGTTTATCGATTTTATTAAGGTTGTGTTTGAGGCTGTTGTTGTTCATCCACATTTCAGATACAACTTGCACCATCCACATGGTGACAAACTGATCCTCTTTGCCGGAGACTAACCAATACATCTGTTTGTCCTCATGGTAAGAGTTGCCGTGTGGATCGCATTCTCTGAACTGGTGCAACATGGTTTCACACAATTCTCACATTTCTAAGGCAGTCCTTGGGGCTGCCACTTTGCACTGCACTAGGCTAGAAAGTAATGTGTGCCCAACTCACACCGTGCTCCTGCCTCAAAAGAATTATGTGAACCATTCCAGGGCCTTTTTGGACATGCAGCTACTAACTGCAAAAAAGATGCCCCCGGTCCATGTTTTCTCTAACTCAGGCAACCCATGAGCATGCTTTTATTATTAGAATGTAAAATCATGTATAACAACCCTGTGGAGGCTTGCCCTCTGCCACAGGAGCCCAATCAATATGATTGATTTAAAAACATCTTTTTAATGTCTTGATCTCACTTTTCTATTTCTATGGTGGTTTGGCCTGATGCTTCAAAACGTTTTCTTTTGTTCTACTTGATCCTCCTGAACCACCGAAGAAATAGAAAGGGTCTTCTAAAGCTTCCTGAGAGGTCTTGATTTAAAAGAAAAAAATAAAGATCAATGTCAGGCTTGCTCAGTCAACACGACATACTATTATTTTGGAAAGTTACTCACATGTTTTTAAGGACCTATCTAGATTCCGTGTAAACAAAATCACATGAATACTATCTTTAAACAAGCATCGTCAAAGCGAATATTTTTGGTTTTTGAATGGTCGCTGTATAAGTCTGTCCGATTTCACCATCTTATGCTCAGCTACCTTTTGGCAGCCATTAGCCACACATGTGCATGCACTTGCACCATCAACAGGGATTTACCTCAAATGTGCACTTGTCTAAAATGCCCATATACACGCAGCATTGTTGGTGTGTGTGTGTATTGTGGGCATGTGTGGACAGTGCGTGCATGTGTGGGCAGTTTTTGTGTGTCGAGGGTGTGTAAGGGGCAGTGTGGAGGAGCGTTGTATTTGTGTGTAAGGGTAGTAAATGTGAGAGGGCAGCATGTGGGGAGCAGTGTTTGGGGTGTGCAGGCTGCAGGTGGGGCAGTGTCATTGTGGGTAGACATGTCAATGGGGGATCACTGAGCTTGGTGTGGGAGCAGTGTATGTGTGTGTATGTGGAGGGGGGTGGGCAGGTTATGTGAGTAAGTGGACAGTGTGTGCCGGCAGGAGATAGTGTGTGTGTAAGTAGGCAGTGCGTTTGGGACAATGTGCGTTTGTGGGCAGTAAGTGTGGAAAGTGAGTTTAGGCACTTAGTGTGCAAAATATGTGTGGGCAGTGAATATTGTGTATGTGAACAGTGAGTGTGTTGCCAGCGGGCGTGGGAGTTCAATGGGTGTGGGGACAATGAGTGTGGTGTCATTGGGAGTTGGGGAGAGTGACTGTGTGCAGTCATTGTGTGTGTAGATACAGTGCGTCTGAGTGAGGGGGCAGTGTGCATGAGGGGAGCAGTGTGAGGAATTGCCATGTGGTAAGGGTGTGAAGCCATGTTTTTTAAATTTGTATTAGTACATAAAATGATGTGGGTGACTGCTTCTTCAAATGGGTAATATGCTAACCAGATCCCCCTTTGTCGCAAATCCATGCCAAAAGTATAGTGCAATTGTGCCATGCTACAGTAGCCTGATCCACAGCACCCACTCTGCTTGTGGTGCATAGCAGGTTCAAAGGTCACAAGATTCCCACTTGACCACCACAGCAACAGCAAAGTCACTGCAGCACAAGGGCGACATTTAGGATATGCCTCCTGTACCCAAACTAAAATGATCATGAACACGCCATGCTGGTGGCAGGGTAATCTGTAATAATAAGCTATGGCTGGGTTTAGGCATAGTGCATGGAAATACTTATGATCATGTCTGCCACATCCCAATTGATATTGGGATGTGCCTAAAACGTCACACATGCCACCCAAGTCCCCCACACAGCCACCGCTATATGTTAATGCCAAACATAGGTAGCCTACTGACATTGTACTATGTGTGGATGTAGATGTATGTCTCTAGTCATTTCCCAGTACAGCCAAAAACATTTATTTCTTTATTTTAGTTTATTTTGTTTTGAATCAGAAGCAAACCGGTTGAATAAAACATCCCATATATGTGTCCCCGCATCCCATATATGTTTCCTCACCAAACACCTTTACATCGCTATGCCAGGATAGGTTTTTATTAAACATTGTACTTTTAAAACAGGCATTTACATTTTTTTGTTTACAAAAGCCCCTTTTGACACATGGTGAATGCTGCTGGGATTTCTCTTTTAAAAGGTTTGCTCTTCCATCTGACTTCCCAATATTGTTTCTTTTATCAAGCCATTTCTTTAAAATACCGATCCACTGAAATTGACATAGGCCCAGAGAGCCAGGGCCTCTTTGAAGCATTTATTTTTGACCTATTGTAGCCCAAAAGTCAAGCGTCTTCCGTGTAGCTGACAGTAAAGCTTCTTTTGATTTCTCAGATTTGGCTGACACAGCCTGTCATTCAGGAATAATGCTCTTTTCTGAGGGAGCACAATGTGAATATGGATGGGCATGGTAGGGCCTCATTGATGAAACCAATGTGAGGTTCAACAGATGGAACTAGCATCAGGGCGCCATCTTTATAAAGCCCAAATATTTCCTTTTTCAGCGGGAATGTGGATCAAGCAGCGCTGCTTCTCAATTTTCTTCTTGGTGCATGTTAGCAACACACTGACAGGCTTTCTCAGTGTGCCCCCTTGTTCCATCCTGCCCAATAGGTGCTTGGCAAGATGGTGCAACCATCATTTGTATCTGCAAAACACAGTTTTGAGGCAAGGCACTGGTGCTCAAAGGAGCCAGCGCAGTTATTTTGCTGGTTCTGCTGAAGTGCAGCTCGGTGATGTGGGCAAGTACCGCTGAGTGGGTAAATATATCCCTCAGGAATGATGCACCACAGATTTGGGTCTGCAGTCACAGCATGCTCCCAGTCTCCTGTGCAGGAGAACCAGGGTGTTAAGCAATTATTGCACTGGATTTGTAGATGGCTGAGCTTACGTTTCTTTAGTTTACTGCCGCATTTCCTTCAAGGCTATCTCCCAGCCAGGTACCATTAAGCCTGGTGGACGTACTGATTGGCTGTTGCCCTCCTCCAAATATTGTAAAAAGAACCAAACTTTGAGGTGTGACCAAGAGGGTGGTGATGCCTACAATTGTGCTGTGTAGGTTAAAAGAAAGGGGAAAGGTAGATTGACTGAAGTACTGATTGGTATGTATGATTTGCAACCAGGGAAGGGCACTCAGAAAAGCAGAAGGTTGGAATTGAGGGTGAGAACTACCTGTGTCCTGTCCGTGTTCCACCAGCCAACTGAGTCCCTTCCTCTGTGCCACCCTTATTTTTGTGGTGCTGGGCACCTTGGCCACTGGCCCCTCAGTCGGCCCCATGCCCTGTCCCCTGCCCACATATAATTCCTCATTCCCACACCCCATCCCAATTACATGCTGTCCTGGTGCTCCCAGCTCTGGCTCTTGTGCTCCTTTTCCCTCGGACCACATAGTAATAGAAAAGGGACCTGGTCACTTTTCTATTCATTATGGCTGTGGCCTTCTTGCTTTTTACCACAGATTAGGCTTGCTCACATATTTTTGGGTGATGCAAACCCCAATAAAGCTCCCTAGAGTTGTGAGGATTGTTGAGGTGATGTCTTTCAACAAAGCGGGTGCACCCAGGATATCACAGGTTTTTAACCGCTGAAACCACAAAGGAACAATTATAGGTTTCAAGAAGGAAGGAACATGTGCTGCACATTTTATAGTGCCTCCAGCTGTCATGGTTTCGGGAGGTGACGGGTGCCTAGTTTCCTTCCTTGAATCATACATCACGCATCCATTGACTCCATTGCACACAACATCAATAAGGGGAGAGTGGTTGTTACCTCAACCTGCAACGTTTATTTCATTTTTACATACTTGAACATAAACACTGCAGGGATCACATAATAAAGTGTGTTATAACAAACTATTTACAGGCATCCAGAATCAACTTCATTTTGTTCTCTTCATTAGTCAATTCTCTCACAGAGACACTTTTCGGTTTACAAATTAATAGAATAAATAAATCAGGAAAAGAATACCATGCCAGATACAATGGCTTTCCGACACATTGCTTTCCATAGTAGCCTCTCTGCCAGGCTACTGGTTGAAAAACACAACCTGTACTAAACCTCTGGAGACTGTAGCATTTGGAAACTAGGCACAACACTACTATCCCTCTCTCCAATGCAACACAACCCTTATAAGAGACTCCTAGTCCTCCACTGGCACATTCCTCCTTTAGTGCAACTATTATCATGTCCAGAGTATCCCCCTGTGAGATGCACTACCCCATCATTTCACCGGAACACCAGATATGGCACTGAGATTGCACATAAACTGGCCTTTGCAAATTAGCGAACAGCAAGGTCAGACCAGGATCATCCCCCAAACTATATGATCCTTGAAGTGAGCATTAATCAATGAGAGAGTTGTCAGGAACCTCATGGAATTACCTTACATTATGGTTGTACCTTAGTTCCCCCACCTTCTGGGTTCTATGTCTAAATGCTGCCTGTTGCATGATGCACACCAAAAAGGCTGTGTTTAGTAGGCCGATTTGGGGCGGACTTCAGTGGGCTGGAAAATGGCACTCATAACCACCTACAACCCCAGCATTGGCGGAATTTACTTTTAATTGAGGGATTCAACCCCATGAAATCCCCTTTCGAGCCCCATCCCTCACAGACCTCACACCACAGATATGAACATCCACACATACATACATACACACAAAAACACACATTTACCTTTTCTCTGTGCAGGCATCATCTCTCTATTGTATAATATTGCATTGCAGTTGTAATTTATATAGCACCTTTTATCATTATTATAGTCTCAATGAGCTGGTGGTGGGAACGCCCCGGGGGACCGAAGTCCAGAGTGTTGGCGGTCACAGAGTAAGATTAGAATCCGTGTGTACATTTGGCCAAAATAAGGCTTAGCAGGGCTGGCCAGGCTCCGGTAGAGAGCAGCTCATGAGGTCAGACATGTAGATGGGTGCCGAGAGGAGTCAGGAGATGGCATGAGTGCTAGAGACTCGCTATGTGGTCAGCGTGCCTGAATTTGTCATAGGTCTTCGACTGCTACTGATGTCAGAGATGTTGATGCGTAGTCTGGTGTAAGTATGCAGAGAATTATGTGACCAGCATGACCAAATTTGTCACAGTCCTTGCTAAATTCTGATGTGTGCAGGTAGCCATGCCTTCAGCCAGTGTCCACTGGAGTGGTGCGTTATACGTACTTAGCAGATTCTGTGGTGATTTGGTGTATGTGTACCCGATCCGGTATTTGCTTCTCCTGTCAATTCTTGTGGCTGCGATAAAATGGTTATGACAGCGACAGTCTATGCTTAAGCTAGCTTAAACTAGAGGATCATGGGCTATAATTACCGGCTCTTCTAGGTGGATAGCATGGCAAATCTACCCAGATATCGTGCACTCACTGAACCTTCTCAATTGTTACCCTTATCTTGCATGGGCCATTTTAGTTCATCCGTGCACGATACCCACCCATCCCTCGAGTCCTTCCAGCGGAATTCCGGGGCTAGTTCTTGATTGCCTTGCAAGAGTAATGCACAAGAAACCCCCACTTGGACTTTTGGCGCAAGCAGGACTATGGCACAATACCTCCCATGACAATTTCCCACAGTGTATCCCAATCTATCCAAGTGGTGGTGATTCTATCACAACTACTTTGCGTCTGATTTGCCTGTTTTCCTGTACATGCCATGTGCAGTGACTTATCTATCCTGTGAAATTTCATAGTATGAAAAATGGTATGTGCTTCAGCTGGTGGTGCTTGTGGAAAACCAGGGTCATGATTGGTGTTTGATAGTGTGTGTGGTCTGAGCCGTCACAATAACGACTGGTGCCGCTCTTTGCAGCGAGATCGGGCTGCCATGAAAAGGGCCTGCGCTACCTGGTGCTGAGTATGCTCGGTTTGGGAGTTAGAAGGTTAGGGATGGGTTTCAGAATAATGTGCCAAATAGGAAGGTATTGAGGACTTTTTTGAAGGAAAGGTAGTTCTCAGTGCAGTGGATGTGCAGAGGAAGAGTGTTCCAAATTGTGGGTGCAAGGCTAGAGAAGGCCGAGCAGCCAACTCTGGTGGAGTGGTAAGGGGGGATAGTGAGGAGGAGAGCTGAGCCAGATCTGAGATTTCTGGTGCGTTGGTAGTGGATGATTTTATTTTGTAGGAACTCTGGTCCTGTATTATGGAGTGCTCAGTGTGATGCACATGGCTTTGAAGGTCACTCTCAGGCTAATAGGACTCCACTGTAGTACTAGGGCGGGGGTGATATTTTCTCTGGACAAGAGGGCAAGGAGCAGTATGGCTGCTGAGTTTTGGATCCATTGGAGTTTCCTGCTCTGGCGTGCTGGCCCATCGAGAGAGAGGGAGTTGGCGTAGTCTAGGCCATTCAGAGATCAAGCATGTAAGCCCCTGTGTGCACTCGCATTGGAGAGCGGCTTGGCATCAGAGCTCCGCAGTCTACCCTTTACAGTTTTCTGTCCTGGCAATCATTGGACCGCGTGCAAGAGACCATGAACACATTCTTTTACCTTTAATACTTCATCACTAGGTCAGTACTATGAGTCAGTCACAGACGCACATTCCCCAGTTCCCAAAGCTCTCCAGGCACCATGCTACACCTAGTGCAGAAACACTCCACCTCTTGAAGAGCTACTGCGCAATCAGGAAGCCATACCAGTGTGAAGTTAACACCCCATTGTTTATTATTTTAGAGCTCCCCCTCCCATGGGGAGCGAGCTTCTGGAGTTTAGCAATAAAAACGCATATTGCAGGCAGATGTGTGTAGTGCTCCTTATCAAGCAATGTCTCTCTCTCAGCCTTCTACTCTCTTCTCCTCACAAAATTACCCCCCATCTGCAACCAAAATTTGCGAAAGGTCACTGCACATGTCTGTCAGCGTGTACCCTCCCAGATTTGCTGAAAGAATGGGAAGAATGCCACAACAGAGTTAGCATAGATTATTATAATAAGACTAAACACTGGGAATTATGTCACTGTATTAGGAGGAAATGGAAACGTGTTTCCCTCTGCCTGTCAAGGCAGCAGCCTCCAAGTAAATACACCCACCAATGACAGGCAACCTCTACCTGCCAGCCAGCAGCCTCAAAGTAAATACACCCACCAATGACAGGCAACCTCTGCCTGTCAGGCAGCAGCCTCAAAGTAAATACACCCACCAATGACAGGCAACCTCTACCTGCCAGCCAGCAGCCTCAAAGTAAATACACCCACCAATGACAGGCAACCTCTGCCTGTCAGGCAGCAGCCTCAAAGTAAATACACCCACCAATGACGGGCAACCTCTGCCTGTCAGGCAGCAGCCTCAAAGTAAATACACCCACCAATGACAGACAACTTTTAACACTGTTTCTTGCCCAAACCTAGACAGGGGGCTAGATTAGCCCAGTCTTCACATTTGATAGAGTGGGAGGCCCATATTAAAGCTGTCGCCCAGGCAGAGGGTGACTTTTGCACCAACTACCGTGCTGTAATTCCCCCATGGAATAAATGAGATGATTTTGCTAAGGAGCACTGGATAGTAGGTTGAGTTTTCTGCTACCTTGATAACCTGCTACTCTATATGTTTGTTAGCACTCCAAGTGATGCACCAGCCTTGCTAATTCCTTCCCGATACGATCTGTAATAATAGGTTCAGAGATCAATTTTTCCGAAATCTAAGAATGGTTTCTAAATTGATTTTAAAATGCATTCAGTACTTTTTGATTTGAAATTGCCATTTTGCACACTCTTTCTTCATTTGGGTATTCCACTAAAAGGGGGAGAAACAGGAGGTTGCTAGCACTACATCTTTTTTGAATATATTTTTTATTGTGATATTGGTTGCTTATGCCCAACCTTACACAAATCAATACAAATGTTATACCACAGTTTGGGGGATGAGTTTTGTGCCAACTGTAAAACTTTCCATGCGGCTGGTTTTTCTTACAATTCAAAAAATGTTGCAGTGATTGTGGGGCAGAAAAAAGGGGGAACTTTGGACCCCAACCCCTTGAGAAAACAGTTACAGTATTGCTCCACACTTTAGAAGACTGCGCCACACTTGATGATGCTAGTAAGGTAAAGTATCTTTAATGTATTCGCCCTTCATGGATAACACGTGTTTCGACACACCAGTGTCTTTTTCAAATCAGGGCTGATAACGTAGCTAAGTCAAAAATAAGTATATCGTTCATGTGGTTGAGTTCACAGAATAGGCATATGTTAACCATTAATAATGTAAACATAAATCATATACAAGTACAAAGCATGATGAATACAAATGAAATAAAATAATCATCACGTAATGAGTTCACAGAAAAGTAGGAGGGGGGAAAAGGGAGGAGGTTGAAGGTAAGTACAAAAAACCAAAACCACATTAGTAGATATTAGAAAAAACAAACATTAAAAATTATATATGACGATCATACTGCCAAAGTACAGGTGATGGGCCTTACCTATATTCCAAGTCTAATTTTTGTAATTAATGGAAACAGGAACAGTCACGGGTTGAATCCCCCTGTGGAAAATAGTGCCAACAAAGCCCTGAATTGGGGATCAGTGAAGTTCCATGTAGTTTGAATCCTAATATCTTATATTTAGGTTAGGCAAACAATGATATCACTCTTGGTTCCATGACTAATAAAGTTGATGACTAAAAGCCCCGAATTGGGGATCAGTGAAGTTCCATGTAGTTTGAATCCTAGTATCTTATATTTGCTCCATTTAACAATGTTATGCACCGGGGTAAGTCTAGACCTGGATATTCCTCTAACTTAAAGGCTCTAAAAAATAATTAGAAATGAAGACAAACAGTGTTGCAAGACAAGAGGCTTGGTTTCCCTCTTGCTGACTCAAGATGCTTGTGCAGCCTATAAGAAAGCTATTATTGAACATGCCAAATATGATTACCTCCATAACTGGATACTATTAGCTGTCAAAAGGCCTAAATAAGTTCTCTTTTATCAGTATTAAAACCTTTCCATCTGCAGATTGTTTGATGCAACAGCCCCCCTCCCCCAAGCCATGTCTGCAGCTGGCTAACAACTTTAATACGTTTTTCAACTCTACTCTAAAGTGTCAGCTATTCAGGAAAAGCCACAAATGGAACAAGCATTATTAAGTCTGGCTACTATGACTCCGATGATCCCACTAGAGTTAATCTTCGAATTTCAAACTGTAACTGCAGCTGTTGTTCTGCGCGCCTTTACAGGCATTGAGGCCTACTCAATTTTTTCTGGATGTCCTTCCTGCCATTACTGCTGACTACTTTGGCCCAAGCTTAACCAACTTTCTATCCAAGCTAGATTACCTCTATTTTAGCCAAATGTTCTTGCCTCGAACTCTCAAATGAGTGGTAATATCCAACTGTTAAAAAATCCTAACTCAATTCCTCTTTGAGTAATAGTTTTCAACCTATAGAATGGCCACCTTCCTGGAACAATTGTTTATGCTTCAACTCCAAGAATTAATTGAGCAAAAAAGTATCTTGGATGCATGCCAATCGGGTTTCCGCTGTGGAAATGGCACTAAATCAGCGTTAGTCATTGTGTGGGACTAAATCTTGGGCTTTAGTGGAAACTGGACAATCTTCTCTATTGGTCATTCTTGACCTCTTGGAAGCATTTGATACTGTGGATCATGCTATGCTTTTATACCACTTACAGAGCTTAACAGGGATGACAAATTCGATGTTGTCTTTGTTGAGAAGCTTCCCTACATAGAGATACCAATTGGTAAAGACAGGACCTGTAGGGGTGGACCTCCGATCACCTTACTCAAAATCAGCCCACCTCTTAAGAAGTGAGTGCAGGTTTGCCTGTAAAGCAGGTTTATTGTATACAAACAGCTGGGATGAGCTAGACGACTGCTTAGAGACATAACTAACCTGATTCTCCTTGAGCCACACAAAAATTACACTTTACATAAATTGTTGCTACATTTAACACACTCCCACATATTTTGTTACAAAGTCATCCTCCCAAACATGATTGGCTAACCCTGTACAAGGAAGTCTAACCCTGTACAAGGAAGTCTAATCCCACGTTCTCACTGGACACATCCACTTAATCACCATCCTCTTCAATACACATTTGCATAAGCTTATATTTACAATACAATCCCTTCTTGGGGTCCTTCTATAGTCAGTCTTGACATCATCACATGATTACATATTCACCTACAACAATCCTAATTTATTGTAAGTTCCATCTGGTCAGGGACCTCTTAAACCTGGGCATGATTTGCATGGCTTTTAAAAGAACATATCATCAATATGAGAAGGGAGAATAATAAACAGATTTCCATTGAACCAGTGACAAACATCTTATCCACCCAGACTTGCTGACGTCCATGGTATTTCTTGTTTCAAGCTAATCTATTATGACTACATTTTCATACTCATATGGCCTCTGGCCACATCCTGGTCATATCCTTTTGAACCTAATTGAAACCCATAAACCATTTGCCACCTCTGCCCTTAAGCATTTCTTGCACAGGGTTTAATACCTGACCACAAGTCAAACCTGGCATGTGGCCAGACTTCCCTGATCAGTGAATAAATAACTCCTATGTTCTCAGGAGAATTCCATCTCTTATCCACAACAACACCAAGTCTTAAATCTACGAACCACTAGCACTACATTTCGTCCTGGCCACAACAGACCATATATTAGCCGCCTTCACCCATCCTTCCACCACAGTCAACTAACTTTCCAGGTTGCACAGAGTTTATCTTGCCAACTCAGGTTTCTGCGGCCTACACAAGCCCCAGCTATGAGGGACCTGTGGTATACAACATTCCCATGTATTCACCATGTGCCCCCTGTTCCCCAAGTGCCCCAACCACATTTCCCTGAAAACCCCCATGTATATATGTCTGTGCACGTGTGTTCAAGTGTACTGCATCCCTTCACAGTGGTTTCCCCATCTGCGATTCTTTTCTCTCCCAGTGGCATATAAAATTCCTTGCTTCCCATCGTTAGACACTACACACCACACAACTATGTTGTGTTTACACTGTATCTGCAGACTTGTCATCATGTTTCTACGTGTGTGCAAATCTATCACAAAATAACACTAATAGCAGTCATCCCATTCTCATTAACTATACTAGATACATACCAGAATGCAACATCGCGCTAACATCGCGTCTACCCCAGTCACCAATATGGTGTGTGCAACATAGACCCGTCTTTCCCATTGAAACCATTATCGACTATCCCATCAGACCATGACTATCCTCCTCACTTTTCATCTAACGTTCCACTCATATTCAGATGACGCTGATAAAGACGCCGGTCCCTCTGAGAACATCTTTGCACGTGATGAATGTCTTGAAGGGATCTGGCAATGGATGCCCTTTAATAGCCCCCAATTGCACATGTCTAAAGCATTGGTTATGTTATAGGATCCGACTTATTTGCTTTAAGACCCAACCCATGCCCCGCTGCCACCAATTTATTTTTCACCTACCCACATCCTATGCAAGCAAAGTGAGGAACTTGTAGTGTTTCTGGGATGCAGATCTCACAGCACAAGTCAAAACGCTATCTAGAGTCTGCTTACAAGAGCCCTCAATGTATCCTGAAAGAGCTTTTCTCTTTTGTGGTGGGTGCACCTATAAACTACACTTGGAAATTCCCATTTGGATTATGCCAATGCCATCTATGCTGATATATATCACAACCTCGTACACAAATTACAAATATCAAAAATGCTGCTGTTCATCTGACTATTGATCTGCTTCTTGTGTGTCCATGTGTCTGAGACAGCTCCAGATCACTTCACTCCAAGATAAGAAGCCAGCTGGTGGTTCCCTTGTCGTGCTTCTGCT
This sequence comes from Ambystoma mexicanum, assembly GCF_040938575.1. NCBI lineage: Eukaryota > Metazoa > Chordata > Amphibia > Caudata > Ambystomatidae > Ambystoma > Ambystoma mexicanum. The sequence goes on from NC_090931.1 coordinate 1,386,633,868, forward strand.
TGCGTGGTGACACTTTTTGGGGTTAGCCTCCGAATTGTGGATCCAGATCCCACAGTGCAATGGGGACTCAGATGCTCTTTGGTTATAGCAGAAAAAGTTAAAAAAACATTTTTTTTCATTAATTGCTCCACTTAAGTTTATCTACGCCCAGATGCAGATGCCTGTGAGATTCCTTTCCTGTTTTTGATATGCCCATTACACATGAACAACAATACAACACAATACAATCTCTGCCCAAAGAAGGTCAAGGCATTGCCTAGTTTATCGATTTTATTAAGGTTGTGTTTGAGGCTGTTGTTCATCCACATTTCAGATACAACTTGCACCATCCACATGGTGACAAACTGATCCTCTTTGCCGGAGACTAACAAATACATCTGTTTGTCCTCATGGTAAGAGTTGCCGTGTGGATCGCATTCTCTGAACTGGTGCAACATGGTTTCACACAATTCTCACATTTCGAAGGCAGTCCTTGAGGCTGCCACATTGCACTGCTCTAGGATAGAAAGTAATGTGTCCCCAACTCACACGGTTCTCCTGCCTCAAAAGAATTATGTGAACCATTGCAGGGCCTTTTTGGACATGCAGCTACTAACTGGAAAAAGGATGCCCCCGGTCCTTGTTTTCTCTAACTCAGGCAAGCCATGAGCATGCTTTTATTATTAGAAAGTAAAATCATGTATAACAACCCTGTGGAGGCTTGCCCTCTGCCACAGGAGCCCAATCAATATGATTGATTTAAAAACATCTTTTTAATGTCTTGATCTCACTTTTCTATTTCTATGGTGGTTTGGCAAAAGTTTTTTGTTCTACTTGATCCTCCTGAACCACCAAAGAAATAGAAAGGGTCTTCTAAAGCTTCCTGAGAGGTCTTGATTTAAAAAATACAAAAAAAAGATCAATGTCAGGCTTGCTCAGTCAACACGACACACTATTATTTTGGAAAGTTACTCACATGTTTTTAAGGACCTATCTAGATTCCGTGTAAACAAAATCACATGAATACTATCTTTAAACAAGCATCCTCAAAGCGAATATTTTTGGTTTTTGAATGGTCACTGTACAAGTCTGTCCGATTTCACCATCTTATGCTCAGCTACCTTTTGGCAGCCATTAGCCACACATGTGCATGCACTTGCACCATCAACAGGGATTTTCCTCAAATGTGCACAAACCATTTGCATGCATGTGTCTGAAATGCCCATATACACGCAACATTGTTGGTGTGTGTGTGTATTGTGGGCATGTGTGGACAGTGCGTGCATGTGTGGGCAGTTTGTGTGTCGAGGGTGTGTAAGAGGCAGTGTGGAGGAGCGTTGTATTTGTGTGTAAGGGTAGTAAATGTGAGAGGGCAGCATGTGGGGAGCAGTGTTTGGGGTGTGCAAGATGCATGTGTGGCAGTGTCATTGTGGGTAGAAATGTCAATGGGGGATCACTGAGCCTGGTGTGGGAGCAGTATATCTGTGTGTGTGTGGAGGGGGGTGAGCAGGATATGTGAGTAAGTGGACAGTGTGTGCCGGCAGGAGATAGTGTGTGTGTAAGTAGGCAGTGCGTTTGGGACAATGTGCGTTTGTGGGCAGTAAGTGTGGAAAGTGAGTTTAGGCACTTACAGGCCGATTCATGGAAATACAGTCAAAAGTATCGCACGCGGCTGGCGCAGAGTGTTCCCGTGCGAATGTCTGCGCCAGCCGCGTGCGATAAAATCCATTTCAGCGCACATCGTATTCATGGATTAATCCTCCAAAACAAGCCGTGGCGCAGAGTGGCGCAGCGACCCTGCAGCAGCGCCAGTTACGCCCCCAAGAACGCCCTCGCACAAGGAAAAGCCATCAAAATCGCTAAAACATCGCAAAGGGCTGCGCCAAACCTTGACAAGTTTACCGGACTGCCAAAGCGGGGAAAGTGTATTACGGGTTTCGCGGAAACACGCGATTGGCATGGGTGCGTGGATTTCAGGGGTGCGCGAGAAGAATCACACGCGTTTGGGCTGGGTGCGTGTATTTCAGGGGTGCGCAAGAAGTATAACACGCGATGGGGCCTGGGGGAGCGGGTGCGTGTATTCCAGGGGTGCGCGAGAAGTATAACACGCGATGGGGCCTGGGGGAGCGGGGTGCGTGTATACCAGGGGCCTGCGGGTGGTTTCACACGCGATGGGGCCTGGGGGAGCGGGTGCGTGTATTACAGGGGTGCGCAAGAAATATAACACGCGATGGGGCCTGGGGGAGCGGGGTGCGTGTATACCAGGGGCCTGCGGGTGGTTTCACACGCGATGGGGCCTGGGGGAGCGGGTGCGTGTATTACAGGGGTGCGCGAGAAGTATAACACGCGATGGGGCCTGGGGGAGCGGGGTGCGTGTATTCCAGGGGTGCGCGAGAAGTATTACACGCGTTAGGGCTGGGTGCGTGTATTTCAGGGGTGCGCGAGAAATACTACACGCGAATGGGCTGGGTGCGTGTATTTCAGGGGTGCGCGAGAAGTTCGACACGCATTAGGGCTGGGTGCGTGTATACCAGGGGTGCGCGAGAAATACTACACGCGAATGGGCTGGGTGCGTGTATTTCAGGGGTGCGCGAGAAGTTCCACACGCATTAGGGCTGGGTGCGTGCATTTCAGGGGTGCGCGAGAAGTTCCACACGCGATTGGCCTGGGCGCGTGTATTTCAGGGGCTCGCGGGTGGTTTCACACGCGATCGGGCTGCGTGCGGGTATTTCAGGGGTGCGCGGGTGGTTTCACACGCGATCGGGCTGCGTGCGGGTATTTCAGGGGTGCGCGGGAAGTATTACACGCACGCCTACAACACGTAATCATGTAAACGAATGTGGCCAATCCGGAAACACGTACGCCAGCAGGAAGCAGGCGTACGTTGACCCGCACAGCATAAAAGTGCGCGCAAACAACAAACAAGCCCAGACGCCAGGATGAATATACCGTTCCTAGCAGCAGTGGCCGTGGGATATCGCAGGAGGAGGAGGATAGTCCGGCCCAGAATCTTTTCACCCAGAACCAGCCTTTTTGGGATGCCTGATGACCAGGTATATGGGAGGTACAGGTTTCCACCTCACATTATACTGGACCTGGTCAGTGAGTGGAAGGATGACCTCACATCACCCACCCTTTGCTCCCAAGCCCTCAGCCCCCTGGAGAAGGTCCTTAATGTACTGCACTTCTTGGCCACTGGATCATTCCAGCGGACAAGTGCCATAGTGGGGGGGGTGTCACAGGCCACCCAGTCACGCTGCCTACACCAGGTCTTGGCCATCATCACTGCACGCCCATCAGTCCGCAGGCACATATACCTGCCCAGAACACCTGCAGAAAGGCAGGCTGTCGCACAGTAATACTACAGGGTGGCACAATTCCCCAAAGTGCTAGGCGCCATTGATTGCACCCATGTGGCCCTACGTCCCCCCAGGGCAACTGAGCACATCTATAGAAACCGCAAGCACTGGCATTCCATCAACGTCCAGGTAGTATGTGATGCCAAGGGAATCATCACCTCAGTATATGCAAACTATCCAGGCTCCACCCACGACAGCTTCATCTACAGAATGTCTACCCTAAACCGGGACATAGAGGCTGGGCGGCATGGCGATACATGGCTGCTCGGTGAGTATAAATGCCACTGCGCGTGCATGCATGTCAGATACTGAGTAATGCCACAACCCCACTAATTATACCCATCACCACCTCCCCAGGGGACAGTGCCTACCCTCTCAGCACCCACATGATGACGCCAATTCGGAACCCCACCACGCCACCCCAGGTAAGATACAACACAGCCCACATTGCAACCCGGGGCATAGTGGAGCGCACATTCGGAGTGCTCAAGTCACGCTTTCGCTCCCTTGACCGTTCTGGCGGGCAGCTGCTATACGCTCCCCCAGTAGTGTGCAGGATCATAGTGGCAGCATGTGTCCTGCACAACGTTGCAACACGCCGGGGCCTGGCCGTGGACATGGTGGTGCCCCCACACCCCCAACCACATGCACGGCCGCTGCGCATGGGAGGGGAAAGGGCACGGGGGAGGCAGCTCGTACGCAGCTGGTGGCTAATTACTTCACATAAAATCACACCCCTGTGGAGTGGGCACAGCCCTGGCACATACCAGCTGACAATCAATGATGACTCATTCTGACAAAGATGATGCCTCAATGGAGAGTCACCTGTCACAACCATACCAGCCTGAGACTGTACATCTGGAAGTGTACCATTGTGTGCCACCCTACCTACACAAACACCACCAATGCTGTGTCATCAAAAGACACACATCAATGATGCCAATATCACTACCACCATCCAAGATACTACATGACAACAGTGCCATGTCACCCAACACCTCCCCCCCAGGCCCCCATCCATTTCCCCTGCACCCCCACCCCCCAGCAGTGAGGGGCACCTGCCAGCAGGCCCACACTCATCTCCACCATGGCATGTCATGCAATGTGAGAGCAAACAAATTCATACCCCAAACATTACGAAGTACAGTGTCCCGAATGGAAACTGGCCACACACAATATGCCCACATATATGTAGAAATAACAACAAACAAGACCAAATACTAAAGGATACGTTGACCTACAACCTGATAATGCCAGCACATCGACCACCTCTTACTGTACAGTGTTGGTGCCAGCCACATCTGTGAGTGCACTGCTTACAACATGAACTCCATCTCCAAAGTAGACGGGCGTGTGAAGACATGAGGACTGACCCTGCAAATTAGGAGGGAGACATGGAAGCACAAGCACACATCAATACACCATGCAGTGTACAATACTTCTACAATATGCAATAGGAATGTATACACAGTATTGACTACAGACTGGCCACATAGCTCATGGGAGTCCAACGTCACTGTGTAAGTCACTGTCACTTGGGCACACCCTTTGCAAGCCCATGGAAACGGGAAGCAGGAGGGGTGTGTGTCTCACAAACCCAAGCATCTAACCCAAACTCAGGACAAGCCTGCATGTGCCCAACGGAATACAGTGGATGCCCACGGGAGCCACACAAGGCAACACACTGCACCTCAAAAATCAAAAATCAAAAATGGCCATGTGGGGGCCAGGGGGGGTTGGGGAGGCCACCCAGGAGGTCCGAGGACAGGATGCTCACCAACAGCCACCTGGGTGAATGTTGCGAAAATAAAACACCTCCATGGGCTCATGGCCTGCACGGCTACTAAATTGTGGGAGAATCACTGCTGGATTCGCTCTCCTCAACCTCTGCTGCTGCCACAGGAGGTGGTGGTGCTATGGGAGGCAGCCCACGCAAAGCCCTGGTCTGGTCCTCCATTGCAGCAAGCATGCAGGTCTGGAAGGCCTCGTTCTGGAGGGATATGATGCGGAGATCCCCATGCAACACCCGACGTGTTGCCCGGACCTCCGCCCGAGTTGCCTGCATCTCTGCTGAGAGCGTACGGGTGAGGCGCTCCAGCAGCTGTTCTGTCCTGGTGACAGTGGAAGCCTCAAGGTCCAGTAGAGTCTGCCTGAGATGCTGGACCTCTCCCCTCAGGGCTTCCCTCTGTCCCTGGGCATCTAGAGAAATAGATTCCCTCAGATTGTCCAGGGCCGCCTGTCTGTCCCTGTTGGACGCCAACATGTCCTCCCTAACTGATTGGCAAATGGAGGCTGTTGCCTGCTCCAGTAGCTCCCTCTGCCTTTCTGGGGGGACAATGGAAGTGGCCACCCTGTCCATGGCTTGAGCAATCATTTCAGATGATGCTGCCTGTTGGTTGGCCATACCATATATGGATTGCTCCCATACGGTATTGCCAGGTGGCGGACGGCCACCGCGTTGGCGGGCACCACACCTGTCTGGGGCAAGGCGAACTGCGCCTCGCTGTGTCGGCACTGCCTGAGGTTGCAGGACTGCATTTCCCCTCTGATCTGCTGGCCCAGGAACAGGATCAGATGTAGCGGAGTGTGGCCCTGCATCCGTAACCACCACAGGCGCACCTACCAACACTGACATCCCCATAGTGGGCTCTACCCCTGGTGCAGGTGGGTCGGACAGAACAGTATCCCTTCCATGATCACATACCTGCGAATCCACATGGGTCTCATCCGAATCAACACTTGTGAAGAGTTCTGGGGAGGTGCACCCATATACAGCCCTGGAGAGAATGCCCTGCAGCATGAGTGGGTTCTCACCCACCAACACACCACGTCCCCCACTCGTGCTCGGACGTGTCAGGGATCCCTCCTGGGTGAGCACCATCTCCTCACCTTCAACAGCATCAAGTGCATCATCCTCTGAAAAGACATGAAAGACAGAAAATGGAAACAAGCATTAGCACCATGGCACACAATTAGGCCAGTCAAGCTACAGAAACAGTACATGAAAGACACATGTCCCACATGACTATGACCCTCCCATGCATGCACAGTCACTGAGTTGGAAGGGGAGGTAAATGTCAGACACTGATGGCACCAATATGGAAGGGCAACACATCAGATGCATGTTGGCTAGCAGTGCCATCCCACAGTTGGCATGTACCATAGGTATGTCATATTTGTGGGAATAGGGCAGAGTGATGTGCAATAGAACTGGGGGTATTTCAACAATCAGCCGGAACGTGCACAGCAAAATACGGTACAATGTTGTTGCATGTTGCCACTTCAAGGTCAACTGGCGCAATATAGTGGCAAATGCCTGCTGTGGCCAGAAGGGACACTGCAACACCCAAATCCCGGGGGGCTAAATGCATTGGATGAAGCACATGGGTGACCCAAAAAACTCAGGCACACACACCCTGACCTGGCACCCACCCTGGACCCCTCCCACATGCAACGTACACATGGATCACACACACATGCATGTGCACTCACCGGACAATGCCTCGTAATCTGGAAGTTCTCCCACACCTTGGATCTGCTCCTCTGTGACGTAGGTCCCAGCAACATTCTCATGTAGAGTGAGCTCAATGTCCTCCACTGGAGACCCACCTCCAGTCACCAGAGTTGCGGCATGACTTGAGGCCAGCTTACTCTTTGCCCTGCGCTTTAGGTCATTCCATCGCTTGTAGCACTCAGTAGCTGTGCGCCTCGTAAACCCAAGGGAACTTATGCTGTCCGCGACGGCCTGCCAGTGTGCATGACGCCGAGCAGGTGTGATCCTAGACCCTGAGTGCTCAACATTTCGGCGTCATGATCGGACACATACTGCACAAGTTGATTCAGTTCGGCATCATTGAAGCTAGGCTTCCTCGGCATGCCGGACTGTGTAGCCGTGTCTGGGGCATCAGCCTGTAGTGCACGAGCACTCTTCCTCTTCCTCTTGTGAGGTGGTGGGGACTGTGAGTGGCATATGCCGCTCTGGCCACTCGGGGCAGGAGCACCGGTGGACTGTGTCGTAGTGTGCAATGGCACACTGACCATCTGACTACCTGCAGGCATTAGCTCGAGTGTGATAGTGGCAGGGGGAACCTCAGACTGACGGACTGGGACCAACACTGTCCTGGCTGGGAGAGACAGAGCTGGGGTGGACGGAGCTGCAGCTGCCCCTGCAGCCTTCCCACCCCGCCTACTTGGGGCAGCTGATGACATGGCTGCCCCTGATACACGTGCCCTGGTGACACTGACTGGCACGGCCACCCGTGGCCTAGACTTGGGGACCTGGAAATCAGCCTCGGAGTCAGCCTGTGCCAGGTCAGGTGCCACGATGGACGGGTCCAACAAGGGCTGAGCATCGATGGTGTCAGCCACGTTTTCCTCAACCATGGGGGGGGGGCATGGGTCTCCCTGACTGGTCCTCCACACGTGGGGTGCTAGGGGTAGCGTGCAAATCCCGGCCACGTCCCCTACCGCGCCCGCCACGCCCACCTCTTGAGGGTCGGCCACCTTTGCCACCCTTACCTCTTGCTCGCCTCCCAGACATGGCACTGATGTAGCTGTGCGTATGGGAGTAGCAGGGAAGTATTGTCCTGGGCAATTGGGGGTCAAAGGGGTAGGGTACTAGATGGTATTCGTACCCTAGTGCACTTGCAAGGCTGAATGGGACCCCTGGGGAAAGATGACGGGTCACGCAAAGCACAGGCACCCCAATAACAGAAAATGACGTGCAAGCGACTCCTCGTAGACCACGTGCGTGGAAACAAAAACACGCACTACGCTGTGGCACCCAGAAACACAATAATGAACGTATGCGTGTCACACGCAGCCTACAATGACCTCTGAAGGGGTACGCAACAAACGGGGCAAGCACTGTTTGAAAATAGGTGCGCAACTCACCGTCTGCCAGGAAAAAGTGCGTGTAGTGGACGCGCGTGCGCGCCCACGCGTTGGCAACACCCCCGCCAAAAGAAGATTCGTACGCTGTCTGAGGAGACAGGACTACAGGAGAAGTGAACACTGTCTGAGGAAACAGGTCCAGAGAAAAAGAGGAAAAGAAAAACTGACAGAGGTAACAGGGAGTACGGACTCGAAACGCTGTGAAGTAATTTGCGTGTGAACCGACAAGAAGTACAGATTTCACCCACTCGCTCTCCACGAAAAGCACGTACAAGGAAATGACGTCCTACACGTACCTTTCAAACCGGATCACACGTCCAACGTCACTTCCGCGTATACGTGCTAAGGTCCTATTACAAGAGCTGTGACTAGGACGTGCAGTTCACGTCACAGACGTGCCTGCGCTGTAAGGGCCTTTGGTCCGATGGATTCGCGTACCCAGCCAAAACGCGTGTGAAACCACCCGCAGGCCCCTGAAATACACGCACCCCGCTCCCACAGGCCCCATCGCGTGTGAAACCACACGCAGGCCCCTGAAATACACGCACCCCGCTCCCACAGGCCCCATCGCGTGTGAAACCACCCGCAGGCCCCTGAAATACACGCACCCCGCTCCCCCAGGCCCCATCGCGTGTGAAACCACCCGCAGGCCCCTGAAATACACGCACCCCGCTCCCACAGGCCCCATCGCGTCTGAAACCACCCGCAGGCCCCTGAAATACACGCACCCCGCTCCCACAGGCCCCATCGCGTGTGAAACCACACGCAGGCCCCTGAAATACACGCACCCCGCTCCCACAGGCCCCATCGCGTGTGAAACCACCCGCAGGCCCCTGAAATACACGCACCCCGCTCCCCCAGGCCCCATCGCGTGTGAAACCACCCGCAGGCCCCTGAAATACACGCACCCCGCTCCCCCAGGCCCCATTGCGTGTGAAACCACCCGCAGGCCCCTGAAAAACACGCACCCCGCTCCCACAGGCCCCATCGCGTGTGAAACCACCCGCAGGCCCCTGAAATACACGCACCCCGCTCCCACAGGCCCCATCGCGTGTGAAACCACACGCAGGCCCCTGAAATACACGCACCCCGCTCCCACAGGCCCCATCGCGTGTGAAACCACACGCAGGCCCCTGAAATACAAGCACCCAGCCCATTCCCGTGTGGAATTTCTCGCGCACCCCTGTAATACACGCACCCAGCCCATTCGCGTGTGGAATTTCTCGCGCACCCCTGTAATACACGCACCCAGCCCATTTGCGTGTGGAATTTCTTGCGCACCCCTGAAATGCACGCACACGCTCCCCCAGGCACAATCGCTGAGCTGTGTATACGGTATTTTTTAAGCGCACATTTTGGCGCACATGTATTGGGACGCTACCGCCTGCTTTCTGTGGCGTACGGGTATGGGCCTGTGCGCGTCTTTGGCCCTGCGATGTTTTACCCGATTCGATTCCATGAATGCCTGTTGTAGGCGAGCGTCTGGGCGTTCCGCGCACTTGCCTCCTGGACCTCCCCTGTGACGCCCACATTTTCACGAGTTGTTCCCCATTCCGAGATTCACGCCCCGGTTTCCGCCTACTTTTGGGATGTGCGCCACGTGATGTGCGAATTCGCTGTGGCTTTATCGCACAGCGTTAGATGACCTGTGCGCTAGCATGCGGCACGCACTTTTTTGGCGCACATCCCACTTTTTGCTCGTGCCCGTGCTTCCATGAATGGATGGGCGCTGTTTTCTGTGCGATTTTCTGCGATTTTTTCTGTGGCACTGCGAATCGCACGTTTTCGCACGCGTGCGCCGGTTTTTCCGCGCACATTATTTCCATGAATCGGCCTGTTAGTGTGCAAAATATGTGTGGGCAGTGAATATTGTGTGTGTGAACAGTGAGTGTGTGTGGCCAGCGGGCGTGGGAGTTCAATGGGTGTGGGGACAATGAGTGTGGTGTCATTGGGAGTTGGGGAGAATGTCTGTGTGCAGTCATTGTGTTTGTAGATACGGTGTGTCTGAGTGAGGGGGCAGTGTGCATGAGGGGAGCAGTGTGAGGAATTGCCATGTGGCAAGGGTGTGAAGCCATGTTTTTTAACTTTGTATTAGTACATAAAATGATGCCGGTGACTGCTTCTTCAAAGGGGTAATATGCTAACCAGATCCCCCTTTGTCACAAATCCATGCCAAAAGTATAGTGCAATTGTGCCATGCTACATCAGTAGCCTGATCCACAGCACCCACTCTGCTTGTGGTGCATAGCAGGTTCAAAGGTCACAAGATTCCCACTCGACCACCACAGCAACAGCAAAGTCACTGCAGCACAGGGGCGACATTTAGGATATGCCTCCTGTACCCAAACTAAAATGATCATGAACACGCCATGCTGGTGGCAGGGTAATCTGTAATAATAAGCTATGGCTGGGTTTAGGCATAATGCATGGAAATACTTATGATCATGTCTACCACATCCCAATTGATATTGGGATGTGCCTAAAATGTCACACACGCCACCCAAGTCCCCCACACAGCCACCGCTATATGTTAATGCCAAACATAGGTAGCCTACTGACATTGTACTATGTGTGGATGTAGATGTATGTCTCTAGTCAACAACTTTAGCTAAACTCAGTTAGGGGCTAATGTAACCCAGCCACCTACCTAAGTAATTTAACTAAGCCATTTAAGTTTGTGGGCTAATGTAACCCAGTTGTCCGGTAACTAAGACGTTATCTTGTAACAGCGCCTCAATGCACTTGGGCTGTGTGCGAGCTATATAAATGCAAATAAATTAATAAAATAAATAAATTGCATTTGTGTCAGCTCATGTGAGTCAGCCCTGCTGTGGCAGGGAATGTGTATTTGGGTCAGACGTGCCAATACTTCCACACGGCAAGAGAGAAACCCAGAGGACCCAGCCTCTCTTTGATTCTCTTTAGGAGGGCTGCTAACCCTCTTCCCCAGAGACATCCAACCAGCAGGCTGCTGTCCTGGGCCCAGGTATGAAAGGAGCACACCCATTCAGGAGGAGTAGCCTCACACCAGGCAGCTGCATATCCAAAGGTCCTTGTTCAGGAAAGAAGGAAGTGGGGGTAGGATATGCAGGGGTGCTCTGGACACTGGGAGAAGCCATCCACCATGTTGTTTCTCACTGTCTCTCTTTCACTTTCCTGTCTCCTCCACCTCCTCTGGAGCAGAGCATTTTGGGTGCATGATTAACAGGGCAAAATCCACTCCAGCCAGGAGCAGGGATTGGTCCCCTAAACCAGGCTAGCTTTAGACCAATCACCGGAGGACTTGTATCTGTAAAAAAACAAGTCTGTGCACCCCTTTGGCAGAATTTCCTTAGTTCCACAAGGATCCTTTAAGGCCAAAGAGATGTTCTGAACATTCTCCCCTGGACTTCCATTAGGACACTTGCACTGTCCAAAGCCCTTAGCCAGAGGTGAAGAAGGAGCCGTCCAAGACATAAGGGAGATCTGTCCTCTAACCACTCCCAGGGAACATCGGGAGTGATCAGCGATGTGGACCAGGACCAAACCATTCTGCAACGCAACTTCTGTGCCCAAGGAGCCAACCCTGAACAGGAGTATCCTGTCCTCGAGCGCTTTGCAAAGGCCTCACAGCAACAAGAGGGCCAGACCAGCTGAATATCCCTGTTCTATCACACACCAAACCGGTTGTACTGTGTTCCCCCCATCCTGAACAATAGAGAAGGTGCTGGGGCTGGTGTCTGTGATCCTCAAACCAGCCGAAATATTGGGCTGCATTGTGTCCTAGCAAATATCTGGAGGATCACTTGCCAACTCAAACCAGGGTTTACAACCATGACTCGACCCAGCCAGCCCAACAAATGCAGCCTCATTGACTTCACATCAAAGCCACCCTCGATCACCATTTCAACGATCGTCGCCTGCAGACGTGAACCGCTGGATCTTCACTCGCCGACCTCTCCCAGCAGCCAAAGCCCAACTTGGCGCAGCCAAATGTGGAGTGTTCGTAGGACTGCCCTGACCTGCATCATTGAACCGCCACCATTCGACCTCACAGAGCACCTGCATTCGACCCTACTCGACACCACTTGAACCCACAGCCTCCATGATGCTACATGCTCGACTGTGCCCGATCAGCTTGCATCATCATTTGAACCCGGGTCTGATGCGTCAGCCCTCCATTGACTGAATCCAGGTACTGCTCCTAGGGTCCACTTGTGGACTATAGACTGGTTAGGTCAAAATCGCTCCTGTTTTCAAAACAATACCCTATTTATGGTAGTCCCTTACCTACCACCCCTGGAACTACACTCAAGAGTGCTACCTTCTCCAGTCTGTCACATCTTCTCTGGTATTTCCTCTGGGGTGGCGGACAGTTTGTATAGGGATCTCTTTTCATTTGACTTGCAGATGGTGTGTTCTTAGTAAAGTGTTTATATTTGTATAGACCCTTGACTGAACATTCCCTTTATTTTGGAATGTGATACTGTGTTGATTGGGTCACTACTCGTACACCTTCACACCCCTCTTTAGAGTATAGCCTTCTATTGGCGAGCGTTACCTCAAAAGGCAAAGGATGTATATTGCTTGATTGCCAGTGTTTTACCTTTATGATTGTGTTGTGTTTTGGTTTGTAGAAGTCTGAGGGCTGAGTGGGCCATTTTACCTATACTCATTCTTGTACTCCTGTGAGGCAGAATCCAATTTGTCACTGGCATCGTGGGCATAGGGCTATATTTGTGGTGGGAGTGTAGCGGCAGAGTTACTTTGTAGGGTCTGTTTGTCTGCGTGATAGGGTTGTGTTTGTGGTGGTAGTGCAGGGCAGAGTTAGTTTGTAGGGTCAGTGTGTACAGGGTCAGTGTTGGTGCGGAGCAGTGTGTTGGGGCATTGTGTGTGGGGGCAGGCTTAATGTGTGGGAAATGTGGTGTGCATGTGTGTGATGCTGGCCAATGTGTGTGAAGGGAAGTCTGCATGGGGGCTCTGTGTGGGGAGGTCTGTTTTGGGGAAGAGCTAGTGTGTGGGCTCTGGGAGTGCATTGGGGGTGTTTGAGGAAAGTCTGTGTGGGGAAAGTGTGAAATCAGTGTGTAGGAGTATTTGTGAGTGTGTGAGGGACATGAGAGGGACAGTGTATGTACATGTGGACATTGCCTAGGCAGGGCTATGTGTGGGGGCATTGTGTTTGGTGACAGTGTGCATGGGGCAAGGTGAACATGTGTGGTGGTGCAATGTAGGAGGCAGTGTGTGGGGTCAGCATGTTTGGGCCAGGGTGTAGGGGAGCAGTGTGTCTGTGTGGGGGGGCAATGTGTATTATATGAGCCATTGTCTGGATGGGTGTGTGTGGACAGAGGGTGTGTGAAGGCAATAGTAGTGTGGATTGCAGTGTATGTGTGTGTGTGTGGCAACAGTCTGTATGTGGGCGTTGGTGAGTGTGTGTTGGCAGGCACATTGTTTATGGCATAGTGGGCACATGATGTTGCTGTGTAAGCAGTGTGTGTGTTTTGGGGAAGTGTGTGGGGGCAGTGTGTTTGGGGCACTTTATGAGGGGGCAGTGTGTGTGTAGAGGCAGTGTGTGACACGGTCATATGTGGGAGCATTAAATGGGGTAGTTTACAGTGTATGTGTGTGTGTGTGTGTGTGTGTGTGTGTGTGTGCCGGTGGGCAATGTATGTGGGGAAGTATGGACATTAGTGTGTGGGTGGCAGTGTGAGTGGTATCAGTGTATGAGTATGGGAGGTCAGTTTGTGGGGTAGAGCATGTGACGGATGCCTGTGTGCGGACTTTTGTGAGCAGTTTGCTGGTGCAATGTATTTGTGTGGGGGTTAAAATGGTCAGTGTTTGGAAGGCCGTGTGTGTTTGCAGATGTGTGTGGTGCAGTCTAAATGGGGGGGGATTATGTTTAGGGGCAGTCAGTTTTAGCATGTGTGGGCAGTGGGTATGGAAAGTGTGTGTGGGCAAAATGTGGTTGACAGTGTGTGTGGGGGGCTGTGTGTGTAGATGATATGATATGATATGTTATTTATGGGTGGCAGGGCTGTGTATGTGTGGGATGTGTGTATCAGAGGGAGTGGCAATGTGTGTTTGGGGCAGTGTGTGGGGCAGAGTTAATTTTGGCATTGTGTGCCAGTGTGTGGGGGGCAGTGTGTTTGTGTGTGGGTGATGTGTGCACTATATGTTGAGGCAGTTAGTGTTGGGGCAATGTGTAAGGGTGCAGTGTGTGTCTGGTGAATTGGCTGTGTGGATGGGCACTATGTGCATGTTTGTATGTGTGAGTGTGTGTCTGGGCAGTGCATGGTGGGGCAGTGTGCCCGAGGGAGGGAAAGAATGTGGCATGATTGACAGTGTTTGTGGAGGATGTGGCAGTGGCTGTGTGGCAGTGTGTGTTTATAGGGTTAGTTAGCGTGTTTTTGCAGGCAGGCAGGGTGTTTGCAAGGTGTGTGTGTGTCTGTGTGTGATGGCACTGTGTAGGCAGTGTATGTGTTGAGAGGAAGCGTATGAGAGGAGGTGGGTGTGTGTGTGAGAATGTGTGCGTTTGTGTGTGTGGATGGGGTAATGTGTCAGGATAGTGTGTGGGAGAAGTACATGCATGGGGTCGTTTACAAGGTGCATGTGTGAGCAATATATGTGGGGGCAGTATGGGGGAGTCAGTGTGTGTAGGCTGCAGTGTGAGTGTGGTCAGTGTTTGTGTTGACATTTTGTGTGTGGGAAATGCATGTGTGGTATCATTGTTAAGGGGGTTGTGTGTGGGCGTGTGGACGTAGTGTGTAGGTGAAATGTGTGTGTGTGTGGAAAGGTTTGCTCTTGGGAGGGCAGCGTCTGAGCTTGTGGTCCAGTATTCATGTGGAGGAAGAGTGTGTGTGAGTGGGCAGTGTGGTTGAGGGCAGTTTTAGTGTGTGGGCAGTGGGTGCTGAGCACGAGTGCAGGCAATATGTGATGAGCAGTCTCTGTGGGTTGGTCAGCTTGTGTGGGGGTGGCTGTGTGTGGGAGGAGTGGCAGTGTTTGCTGTGAGCATTGTGTGTGGGGCATTGTTGATGGTGGCAATGTCTGCCAATGTGTGTGAGTGACAGTGTGTGCATGTGAAAGCAGTGCGCTGGGGCAGTCAGTCTGTGTGTGGGGCAGTGGCTTTGATGTGTGGGCAATGTGTGTGTGTATGCGCACTGTGTGTAGGTATGTGATTGAAATCCCACCAGCTCAAGGTTTCCTGTATCTTCTTTATGTTCTACACAGTGCCGGAACATTGTGGCTTGCTTTTGTATAGTCATGGGGATTGCATTTGCCAGGCACTGTCGTAGTGGTACTAACTGGCCATCAATCGTAGCAGATGCACTATGGTGCATGTACGTGGGCATAAATTGACAGTACCTAGCAAATACCTAATACTCAAATCAAAACTGTTAGCTTTCCCAATGCTTGTTTTTAACAGGACTTCAATGAAGAACACACATAGTGCTTATAAGTAGAGTGGCTGATGGTAGACCTGGTTAAGACATCTTTATTACACCAGCAGCCAGAGGCGTAGAAAGGGTAGGGCTTGAGCAGACAAGGCCCGCCCAATATCTGCAAAGGCCCACTCAGCAGCACTATGTGGGCATTTACATATGTTAATGCCACTGTGGTGGGACCAACTATGTTAGCTTAAGGCCCCACTTGTTAGACATTCCTGGCTATGCCTCTGCCAGTAGTGTGTTTACAGCTCCATTGAAGTCATTAACTCTCAGAATACTGCTTAGTAAAAACCCAGGCTGGCACTTTGAGCACAATGCTTCATGGTAAGGCATGATAAAGCTAGCGCATAGAGGACACAGGAGGATGTGTTTTGGGTTGGAAGGTGCAGGAAGTAGGTCGGAATGGTCATAGGGATTAGCATGGCCATTGTCAGTCAATGGGCGGGTAAATAACCAAACACCTACACACTTTGTATCCCCTGTCATATGCCATTTCTCCCTAGCTGTACTCTAATGCAATAGTTTTGGCTTATAAGGGGTGCTAAAGCACCACATACTAGGCAAAACTAAAAAGACCTCTATTAGTTAGGGAGAAAAAAAAGCCTAACCCAGCACAACAAAACGAAATAAAACATGAAGGAATAAATGGATGGGACTTCACCTGCAGGTTTCCAGGGATGAAGAGTGATGTGCAAGAACTTCACAAAGTGAAGTCATTGGCTGACTCCCCTGTGAGTTTCCTGTTTCCCCTTAAGTACATCAGTTGAGCATGATGAGCAGAGGCGTTGCTAGGGGGGGGGGGGGCAAGCGGGCTATAGCCCCTGGTCTTTTGGTTGTAGCCCCGGATAGAATCCCAGGAGCTACAATCAAAGGGCTAGCTAGCCCCCAGTCTCAACAGTTCCAACATCAGAGTAGCCTCGGGCAGGGCTGGACTGCCCCACCGGGACACCGGGACATCCCCCGGTAGGCCTCTGGCCCATAGGGCCTCTTTGGAGCGCACACACATTGCCAGCGCAGGTCAGCAGGGCAGGCTGCAGCAGCCAGCCGGGCCGGGATCATTGTGGACTGGAAGATAAGAAAACAGACACTTGATTAAACAAAGAGATACAAAGGAACTTTTCATTTGAACTGTGTGTGTCACTCACTGATCGTAGCTATAATAGGACTGGACTTTCACCATTTGAACGCTGCTGTTCAAGCATTTGGCCTCTCTGGCTATACACAGCATGTGTGTATGTTACACAGCGCTGTTAACCCCTTAGTGCCCTTGTCGACCCTCTTTTAATCAATTGACCCGCCAAACATCTCTATATGGCATGCTGTTTTATTCACATGGTGAGACCAGCCTCTAATAGCCTTCTGTGTATGCACCCAACGAGGTGCCGCCACCATGAATGAAATAAATTCTGCAAAGTGGGCCTCGGAAAAGGAACCCTCACAGACCTTACACTCTCTGCTTTTCATCATTCATCCAATCATCCCAAGTAAGCATACATGACTTCTCACCATACAACCTCTCTCTGGCCAGAAACACCACCAAGTGTCAAACCTCTGGAAAGTAACCCTCACACATCTTACACTCTCCGCATTTCATCATTCATCCAATCATCCCAAGCAAGCATACATGACATCTCACATACAACCTCTCGCTGGCCAGCAACACCACCAGCTGTCAACCTTTGAGCATGGAACCCTGACAGACCTCACACACGCACCAGATATTCTGCATTCCACATTCCAAGTGAGCGTGAGACGTCACCACACATCTTCTCTGCAACGAAAACAGTACACCCCAACACAGGAACATGGCATATCACAACAGGCTGTGTAGTGAGCAATGTGACCATGGCTTACAAGGATCATGAAAGTTTTTCACCAAGTCTGCTGTGTCAGCCACTCAGCAAGCTCAGATTGCTGGCTTTATCGACTTATAGAAACCCTGATTTTTGCCCGCAGCCATGCGTGCCCCCATTGCCCACCCACTCCTCTATGTTTAAAAGAAAAGAAACATGCCTACAGCCACTTTCCTCTTGGTCCTGCCTAGGCCGGCACCTCTTTAAGATGAAACTAGAAAGAGGACCTTATGCATTTTGAAGGAGCTCTCTTCACTTATTCCAATGGTGCCTTTGGTTCCTTTTTTTGAAGAACCCTTTCTGCCCCGTTTGTCTGCTCGGAGCACAAATAGTCTTTGGAGAAATGGGGCACCCCGTCGCTATTAGCAGCCCAAACGTTTGAGCAAGGGGCGGACTGTGTACCAAAAGAGGCCCTGGATATCATTTTCAAAGTGCTCTTATATTACACGTTTTCAGCGAGCCCAATCCTTTTCCTAAGGAAATAAAATAGGTAAAAACAAAAAAAACAGCTCAGGGTGCAGAGGCCTACCAGGAAATCTCTAGAGATCCCTATAGGCCAGTCCACCCCTGGCCAGGGTGCAGAGGCTTACTAGGAAATCTCTAAAGATCCCTATAGGCCAGTCCACCCATGCCCCTAGTGCAGCGGCCTATCAGGAAACCGCCAGAGTTCTGAATTCCATATAGGCCAGTCCACCCCTGCCCAGTGTGCAGAGGCCTAACAGGAAATCTCCAGAGTTGCCTATAGGCCAGTCCAACACTGGCCAGGGTGCAGAGGCCTACCAGGAAATCTCTAGAGATCCCTATAGGCCAGTCCACCCCTGGCCAGGGTGCAGAGGCTTACTAGGAAATCTCTAAAGATCCCTATAGGCCAGTCCACCCATGCCCCTAGTGCAGCGGCCTATCAGGAAACCGCCAGAGTTCTGAATTCCATATAGGCCAGTCCACCCCTGCCCAGTGTGCAGAGGCCTACCAGGAAATCTCCAGAGTTGCCTATAGGCCAGTCCACCACTGGCCAGGGTGCAGAGGCCTACCAGGAAATCTCTAGAGATCCCTATAGGCCAGTCCACCCTGCCCCTGGTGCAGAGGCCTATCAGGACATTGCCAGAGTTCTGTATTCTGTATAGGCCATTCCACCCCTGCCCAGTGTGCAGAGGCCTACCAGGAAATCTCCAGAGTTAGCTATAGGCCAGTCCACCCATGCGCAGGGTGCAGAGGCCTGAAGTGGCTCTACGGTGACATGTATGCATGCCACCAAAACCGAGTACGAAATAAATTATCCAAAGAAGCCCCTTTTCTTTAGTCTTTGTGCCATTAGAGATACATGAGGACAATAACTGCCTCCCTCGAGCTAGATGGGTGGTGTTTCTGATATTTCTAGTTTTTTGCAATCATTTAACTGAATAGTGGTCTTTGGAGTCCAAGGATCACAGTCATCAGATATTACTTAAATCAACCGCAATGAAAGTCAGCCCTTTACAGGATTCTATGGGTATTTAAAGCGGAGCTACGTTATGCCCCCATCCTCACATAATGGCAGTTTACTCATACATGATGCAATCCCCAATCCAAAATGTGCCTTCTATGACATTCCTAGTGTATGCAGCTCGATTCCAGGTGCTGGAAAATCGAGTGAGATAGGTACTGGTTTCTCTTCTGAGTTGCGACGTGAAATCGTATATTTTTGGACAATGGGCCCCCCCTTCACATGATTGTTCGGCAGGCAATTTCTCAAGGTTTTGCTCTGAAGAAAGCAAGTTTCCTCGGGGCGAAGGCATGAACAATATATTTTTACCTGGGGCTTTTATTTGGCATGTATCATTTCTGAAGCCTTTGACTTAAGAGTTGTTACCTCAAGGGTTGAACGTACATTTAACCAGGGTCTTGCCAAAATAAACGATTATTGACAATGCCAACAGGTTGGGCTTTTGTATAGGCATGGGAAAGGCATTTAGCTGGGCATCTAAAAGCAGTGCCTGTCAAAAGACTAATACTTATATACACAAGCTGAAACTGTTGGCTTTACCAATGCTTGTTTTTAACAGGTCTTCAGTGGAGGATAGTGCTTATAAATCGAGTGGCTAAAGGCAGACCTGGGTAAGATGTTATTACACCAGTAGTGGGTTTACATATCTAATTAAGTCATTAACTCTCAGAAGACTGCTTTGAAAAAACACTGGCAGGGACTTCAAATGCAAAGTTTGATGGTAAGGCTTGATTAAAGCAAGCTCGAGGAGTTCCTGTGAGGAGATGTTTTGGGCTGGGAGAGGCAGAAACTGGGTTGGACAGGCCATACAGATTAGCATGGCCATGGGCAGTCAATGGGTGGGCACATAACCAAACAACACCTACAGGCTGTGAGTTCCTCCCCTTATACCATGTTTCTCTATCTGTACTCGTATGCAATAGTTTCGGCTTAGTGTGGTGCAAGTACACAGGGTGTTTCCCTTCTGGTCCAAAAGCTGAATGTGCTGACTTTGTGTGGGATACGGATGTTACCATGTGTGATCATGATCTGTGTCTGTATCGGAGAGCAAGGGCTGCCGTGTGTAGAACCTGATATGGCCATTGTCACAGCGTGAATACAACAAAACATTTGTGGCACAAGTATGTATTATTTATATATGAAGCAGGGTAGGTAAAGCTCCTTCAAGGCTATGGGGAAACTCCCTAAAACATTAAGGGGCGGAGGCCCTATAGTAACAGTATTAGGATGGAGAAATCTGGTGCAAGAGTGTAATCTAAGTGGACCTAATGTCATAGTCAAGTATCCAATGTCCTGTTGTAAGCAATAAGGGAGCCTCATTTTCAAAGTCCCAGTAATTGCACAGATGGGGCATTTATGCTTGATGTGCAAACAAGTCCCCTCTGTGCACTTTAGTCATTTGCAATACAAAGTGCAAAACAAAGTTGTAAATGTGTGAGTAATCGACTGTGCACCTTTGTTTTTGCACATCACAGTGCAAATAAGCACTGCCTGATGTTTATGCATGGCAGGCAGCATCTAAAATGGATTCAAAAGGAATCTGCCTGTTTTTTGCTGGTTTAAAAACCATTCAGATTGTATGGGAATGTACATCCTTTACACCAGCATGAATATGTCATGCCGGCGTAAATGCTGTGGCATATGGATGGCGGACAGAATGGGGAGACGGAATCCGATATTAGGTTCCATGACCCCTTTCTGCCATATGCATGAAAGAAAATTAGGCATGACATCAAATGGATGTGTACAATTTTACACGTACATTGTACGCATGCACTGTATGCTACAAACTGCTCAACATGAATCCAAAGTTGCCTGGCCCTTAATGTTTTCTTCAGTGCACTCACTATCTCAGGGGTTTAAAGTGGCTAATAGTGAACTCTTAGAGATTTCCTGGTAGGCCTGTGCACCCTGGGCCCCTTTTATGTGGTATTTACACATTTTCCTATAAGAAAATGTCTGAGCTCGCTAAAAATGTCCAATATGGGGCCTCTTTGAAAATTAATTCCAGGGCCTTTTTTCGTTCCCAGTCCACCCCTGGCCTCAGGTCTTTTCCGGACCTAGCAACACCCCTGATGATGTGCCTGTTGGGAATGCAGCGGATTGACAATATGGTACAAGAGTATGCAATGGGCGTGGTTTTGCAGAAGAGATTGCACAGATGGGGAGGGGAGTCACAGAGGCTTTAGCATGACCATGGGCAGTGATGGAAAAGAAAAATAACCAAATAACATGTTCAGATTGTGTTCATCACACGCCCCCTATTAGCTTCTATCCCCGTGTCAATAGTTTCGGCTTCATAGGTGGCTAGCGCCACCTTATAGCCAAACCTAAAAAAACATCTGAAGCCGCTGGTAACAGAATAAACATGTATGGGTAAACCCTGAGGAGAGGATGCCATGGCAGTCTATATAAAATGTTGCTAAGAAAAAAGTTGGAGCACCATTGTGCTGTGGATAATGGAGCGCTGATACATTGCTGTGGGAAGACTACATTGCTTTTACAGAAAAAATGCACCTACACCACTGCTTTAAGTGGGCCAGGGCTAGCCGAGCAGAGCCCGGGCAGGCTCAGACAATTGTGTCTGAGACTGCACCTTGCTAGAGCTCCCTAAAGTCCCCAGCTAACCTCAGCCCACTAGATGCCAAACCTTTTTTTTTTGCCCGAAGCTCTCACGTATAAGCGAGCACTTCACGTTTCAGAAAAAAGCCTTGCCTGCCTATTCATTGTGTCGCCAACCCCCTGCCAGACACCCCTTTCATTGACATGCAGGGATCATCAGCTTCGTGCCCCATGTGCGAGTGTGATGATCGATGCAAAGTGGTGCCTGGCAAGTAGTCAATGCCTCAACTAAGCAGCAACACTTACCTGATCAGAATGCCGCCTGTATGCCAAGGCACTTTTGCAAAATCGAGCCGGGGCTCTTAAGGGGGCATGGCCTAACAGGCGGCATTCATGATCCCCCGCGATCCACTATGACGGCTGGCGCTCTTGGGAGTCAGCCATGCATTGCCATTGAGCTAAACAGGCTTCAGACCCCCCCCCCTCCACCCCCCTTCCGCGAAATGTGAGCTGAGTGGTGGGTCTTCCACACATAGAGTTTTGCTAGTCAGAGAGGTGGGAGAAGCCTTTCCTGAAACCGGCAGCTTTAAAGTGTTACTGTGTTCGTGTCACAAACGCCGCAAAGCTTTAAAGCTGCTAGTTTCAAGAAAGGCTTCCCTCACCTCTCGGCCTAATAAAAATCAAATGCACACATCAGCCCCGTCCCCACGGATGCGAGCGAGCGAACATATAACAGTGTTCTCTGTTCTTTCGCATCCAAGGGGAGGGGGCTACTCTGCACACTTGATTTGTGTTAGGCAGAGCCGAGGGAATCCTTTTTTGAAAATAGCATTGTTGTATGGGTGTTGCATGTTAGCTCATTATGTATGTATGCATGTGTACAAGGAGTGTGTATTAAATGTACGTGTGAATGAGCGCCTGATGTATGAGGGCTGAACGTGCATGTACATGAGCAAGTGTATGGTGAATGGGGGGTTTAAGTGAGTGAGTGGCTGTGTAATTGTGTGTGTGTGTGCGCGCGCGCGCACGCATGCGCTTTGGTGTAATGCTGGGCTGCTATCATTTGATACTTGAGCCCCACACAACCCTTGGGGTAGAACAGAGGTAGGGGTGGAGCCTCCAAGTTTACCCCGCCCACTTTCCGAGAGGGCCCCTCTCATCACCAGTTATTCCCAACACCCCAAAATGTAGGTTACTTTGTGCCCCTGTTGGGAGTTGTGCTTGAAAACATCTGCAGACTCGTGATTTGGGGCCCTAGAGGTAAACACCATTGAATATGTACTTTATAAAATGTGTAAAGAGGGAACGTATGTCGCCACAGGCACATTCAAGTGGCAACAGGTAATGCACTCTGGCATAAAAAACAAACACATTTCGGAGGGCTCTTTTAACACTGGAAGATGGGGCGTTTGTTTCTGCTGCCTAGTCAGCGCTCTCTAATGAAAGCTACAGATAGCCGAGTAATGGCAGCACGTGCGCGCGGAATGAGCAAATAACCACAACTCCCATACCCCGAACTCCCATTCCCCGGCTCGTACAAGCCCGGCAATCTCCAGACTCCAAGAGGCCCAGCCTGATTTTGTCACTTCAATAAATGTGTATTTTCTCTCAAATGAATTTTGGCGCTAGCAGTCCGTTGTTATGAAATATAACTTCCGTCTCCCTGCACCTGCAAATTAATATTTACCGGAAATGTACGATGTTCAGAAGGCCTGGGCCATTATGCAGAGAACAATCCGGTGGTCAGGTCATGTTCTTGCTGATAAAAGTCAGCAGTTCCATTATCTCCCGTTTATACGCATATTATCTGTATTGCATTTTTATTGTTAATTTAGGGCTGAAGTAAAAGCGCCACACACATAACACGCCCGCTGTGAATCTACAGAAGGGGAGGAGGTTGGACCATGGCAGTTAAGCAACATCTGCTGCCTCTGATGTGCCTCACACTGGATGGGAAGGGCAATTCTATGTCAAGACAGGAGGCTTCATATTATGCATAACAATCTTTACTCCTGAACCACAGCAGCAAAGAAAACATTTTTATAACAAAAAAGTTTCAACCATAAATTTATAACACGGTTCCAAACAGTGTAAGGGGAACGCCCCAGTCCAACATGGAGGCACGTTCATGCCCTCGAAGTAACCAATGGGCTGAGAGCCAACCCCATAAATTCCATTACTTTAGCACCAACTCCTCTTTCTTTGCTGCTGACGCCACAGCTAAGTCATACCTTCTAGTTGTTTCCTTTAGGAATATTAGTCAGTGTTAGTTGTGTTACTTTGTTGCAAGTGTTTCATTATACAGTTCTGTTTAGCCAGTGGCGTGGTCGCTTTGCTCTGCGTTTCACTTTGGAACGTTGTTTTCTTTGAAGTTCTGTTCTTTGCTACTTTGTGACGTGGTCCGTCTTACTTTCATTTTGTTTATAGCTGGCGGCCTCTTCATGCCGCCTCCGCCTATTGACAGGTCACTTTCCTTTGCATGTCCGGTACGCGCACCCCTTTGAAGCTGGACTTCAGGCCTAAGAAGAGCAGGCATTTTGTTCCTGTCAGGGGTTAATTGCTTCGTCGCACGCGAGCCCGAGGCTGGGCCGGCATGCGTTCACAGTTGCTCACAGTTGCTCCCTGTTGTTTTGTGATGTGTGAGGCCCTTGTAGGATGCTTCTTGCTTCAGGCCTGACGCACGTCACAACTGTTCACGCCTCATTTCTTTTGCATAATTATACGCTGCTCGCGTACTTAGCCTGCTAGGGTTCAGGCACTGCCTGACAGTTGGGACAAGGTTCACATCCTCATATTGCTGCTACTTTCCACACCCTGTTTGGGTGCACAGCTGCAATATAAGCCTGCTCAGCTGTTTTTGCCCTCCAGTGAAGCATTAAGGCTGCCCTTTGTTGGTTGGACACTGTTTAGTACCGTTTTCAATCATACAAATACATTGTTATTGCATTTTCTTGGTTTTTCACTGGTAATGGGGAGGTTTGTGATGTCATGGAACATAGAGGTTTGGAAGCCCCCACTTCTGCAGATGCCAGCACTCAGGTGCCCCCTTCTAAAAAAAATGAAAGGTTGGGAGAGTGTCTGGGAGACCAGTCCCATCATAGCCATTCCCATCATAGCCAGCCGTCGGTGGCTCAGGCAATTCAGTCATCCTTGGACATGGCCTTATCAGACCTCAATTGTAATCTTGCCTCGGCTTTTGAGCGACTTGTTAATAGAATTGCTGATTTTCACCCTTCCCAGGAGGTTGCCCTTCCGTTAATGCCCCTAAGAAATGGACTAGTAAGACCAAGCACATTCAAGGACAACTCAGGCCATCCCCTGTCCCGTCTCAGATTTCTTCCCAGGGGAGGGATCAGAAACGCAGGTTGGAGGAATCCCAACAATCCGTTTCTGCTACCCCTTGGCCAGCCTTCTCACAACTTCCCGCTGCTGCTCCTACAATTCCTATTTCATCCTCGGATAGTTCTGAGGATTCCGATTCTCCTCCAAAGGCGCTTCGAAGGCGCAAAGGAAGGTAGCCCCTGTCCCTCCAGAAAATGGGCCGGTCCTGGACGTTAATGGGGTCCCGTTTTTTGATACTGCCCTCATCCAACACCCCAGGGCTGCCGAGTGGCATCTTTCGGAGGAGGTTTTCTCTTTCTTGAAATATTGGGTAAGGGCTCCTTGCCTAAAGAAGACAGAAATAAATTGCAACCGGAATGTCCTAGTCTGGTGTTTCCCGACAAGGTGGCCCTCACACCTGAAATTGACCAGTCCAGTCCATGGCCTCTTTACTATCCCAGAAAGGGAAGGACCCTAAGAAAGGGGTTGACAAAGCTTGGCGCAGCTGCCAAGACAAGTTATTGGATGTGTTGGGTTCGGTAACACACATTTTTGAATTGGCCGAAGAGGCTGCGACCTCTAACACACCTGTGCACGTGCACATCTTAAGAGGGTGAATTCAACAAACAGTTTGCCTGCTCGGCAATGCAAATGGTTCCATCTCTAAGGAGAGACGTAAATCCCTGCTCATGAGATTGGATCCTAAGCTGGCTGAGATGTCAGAGAGGGAAGGGGGTCCTTCGGCCCAGGGCATTTTGTTTGGAGATAGGTTTTTGAAGGATCTCTCAGCCTATGTGCACATGTTCACTGCTCTGGACAAAGCCCAAGCTAACATCAAGAAAGTATTTTCCCCTAAGTTTTTCACCAAGGCTGGAATAGGTAGAACCCGCTCCTCTGGGCGTTTTTCTCAAGGCTCTTCCCATCCCCACCAATACGCGTCTAGAGGCGCGCCCCTATTCTCCTCTGCTTGGGGAGTGACTGCCCAGTTTTACCCTCAACGAAATTCAAATTGGAAAGGACGTGCCGGCAGAGGTGCTGGTCGATCAAGAGGAACATCAGGTAATGTCTCATGTGTTAAAAGTTTCTTCCCACAGAAATTTAGGGGGCAGGCTAGCCAGATTTCATCCTCAGTGGGAGGCCGTCACCTCAGACCCTTGGGTATTTCAGACAGTAAAGGGGTTTCAAATAGAGTTTTATTCTCCCCCTTGCCAGTTCTCCTATCCCCTTCCCTTGGTGTTCAACGAGGTCAAGCAGAATCTGATAGATGTGGAGATCAGGGACCTCATTTCCAAAGGTGTGGTTGTCCCAACCTCCTACACAGCCTCTCAATTTCTGAGTACCATTTTCCTGGTTCCGAAGCCCAAAGAGGGTTTTCACCGAGTCATAAGCCTGTGGGCCCTCAACTCTTTTGTAGTATACCATCATTTCAAAATGGAAGGGATCCATCTGCTCAGGGATAACCTTGATCCGCCGGACTGGATGGTCAAATTAGACCTCAAGCACGCGTACTTAATGGTCCCCGTTTTCCCTCCCCACCAAGAGTTTCTTCAGTTCCAGTGGGGTGATCGTATAAGGCAGTTTGCCTCCCTTCTGTTTGGCCTGTCATCAGCCCCATGGTGTTTCACCAAGTTAATGAAACCAGTGATGGCTCTCCTCAGATCCAAGGGGATTCGGATCATAATATACCTGGACGATATGCTCATTTTAGCTCAGAACTCTCAGACTATTCGCGCTCTTCTGGAATGTACAGTGTCCCTTCTCCAGGGGTTAGGTTTTGTCATAAATGTCAAGAAGTCCATATTGAAGCCTACACAATGTATCTAGTTGTTGGGCTTCAATAGAGATTCAAAGCTATGCATTCTTCCTCTCCCGGACAGCAGGCTCTCTAAAATAAGGAAGGACATTTGCCTACTTCTGAGGAAGGGTAGGGTCTCCCTCAGGCAGTTGGCCAGGGTAGTGGGGATGTTGTCAGTGTCCACCCAGGCTATCTTTCCAGCCCCCCTTCATTACAAAGTGTTGCAACGTCTCAAAGCCAAGCATCTGTGCAGGAGTTTGTCTTATTCGCAGTTAGTAGTGTTGTCTCCAGAGACCAGGCTAGAACTCCTTTGGTGGCTCAGGTACATGGATGCCTGGAATGGCAAAGCAATTTTTGGTCCCTCTCGGATGACATTCTGGAGTCAGATGCCAGCAGAGCTGGCTGGGTCAGGTCTCCACAGGAGGGAAGTGGTCCGATTCAGAGAAAGAACTGCATATCAACTCTCTGGAGTTTTTGGTGGGATCTATTTGCAGTCAGGAGCCTTCTCAAGGATCAGGGGAATTGCTGTGTCCTCCTCCCCATGGACAATGTCTCGGCGGTGCAATACATCAATCACATGGGGGGCACCAGGTTCAACGCCCTAGCGGATCTAGCGAGGGAGTTTTGGCATTTTTGCGTGAATTGAGATTGTGTTGAAAGCAGAGTATCTTCCAGGGGTCAGCAACAAGGTTGCGGATTGGAACTCCAGGCATCTGCAATACAGAAGCGACTGGATGTTGAACAGGGTGCTCTTTGCCAAGATAACATCTCTCTGGGGTCCGTTCGCAGTGGATCTGTTTGCCTCGAGGCTAAACTGTCAAATCCCCAGGTTGGGCCTTCTGGCATATGCCTTCCATCACTTTGCATGATAGCCAGGGTGCTGGGTTCAAGTACGCAGGCAGGTGGCAACTCTGGTGTTGATTGCCCCCTTTTGGCCTTCCCAAGTGTGGTTCCCAGCCCTTTTAGAGCTGGCGGTGGACATTCCTCGTCTTCTTCCTCTCTATCCCCAGCTGCTGTCAGATACGGTGGGTTCTCCCTCACAAGCTGGTCCTTCAGGGGCATCTCTCCCTTATGGCTTGGAAGATTTCAGCTCTTCCTGGTGCTTCTAAGGACTTTCGCAAGACTCTATGTCGGTCATCAAGGACTCCTGGGCGGTCTCTGCGTGGAACCGCTGGGTTAGCTGGTGTGTGGCTAGACATCTCGATCTCTTTTCTGCCCCTCCAGTAGAGGTTGTTAATTTTCTGATGGAGTTATTTAAATAAGGTAAAGCTTACAGGACTATGAATGGGTTCAGGTCTGCTATTTCAGCGGGACACCTTTTGGTTAAGGGGGAGCCGGTTGGTAGACATTTTTTGGTTCGAAGGGCCCTAAAATCCATTTGCATTAAGGACCCACCGAAGGTGAGATATTCTGTTCTCTGGGATGTTAACATGGTGTTGGATCTTTTCTGAGCCTGGCCTCATAATGAAGACTTGTCTTTGCAGCAACATTTTTCCAAGCTGGCAATGTTGTTATGTCTGGTGTCTATTAAGAGGGTGTCTGATATCAGAGTGTTGGATGTGGATAATAAGATGTTCACCCCTGAAGGGGTCAGCATCTTTGTTTCTAGAAGAACTAAATGTTTGCTTTCCTTTAAAATGTTTTGAGTTGAGGATGGAGGGTCTTAGACCTCCAAATACCTCTCAGCTGCTGATTTCAAAATAGGAAACTGCATAAGCCGGTATCCCCTTCCACTTTGGCTAGATGGATTAGGTGGGTCATGTGGGAGGCGGGAGCTGACACATCCTCCTTTGGTCAGGCGGGAGCTGACACATCCTCCTTTGGTCCCCATTCGGTTCGGGGCTCTGTGGCCTCTAAAGCCACTTTCCTTGGGGGTAGTTTAGAACAAATGCTGAAAGCAGCTGATTGGTCAAGATAATCACCTTTCAAAACGTTTGATCATAAGCGTATTGCTCATGTTGCAACTGATGTAACGCAAGGGCTTTGAAATTGCATAATATAAAGCCTCCTGTCTTGACATAGAATGACTAATCCCCTCACTAACGTGAGAAGGAAGTTTAGATTCTATTAAAGACAAGGAGGGGAGTATTATCCCTCCCGCCCACCCTTATCTGTTTGTTATTCTTTCAACTTTCAGGTGAAGAGGTCTTGTTCAGAGGAGCTTTGTTGCAGTTTCAGGTTGCGGAGAGTTTGAGACTCCGCCAGTTTTTCGTGGGATCCTTGCTCTTCGCGCTACGCAGTTGGATTGTGTAATGGGCGTCTGATGCAAGACACCTGGGAGTTGGTGCTAGAGTAATGGACCTTTATGGGGTTGGCTCTCAGCCCATTGGTTACCTCCAGGTGACCTGCCCTCCGTGTTGGACTGGGGTGTTCCCCTTACACTGTTTGGAACCGTATTATAAGTTTACGTTTGAAACTTTTTTGTTATAAAAGTTTTTTCTTTGCTGCTGTGGTTCAGGAGTAAAGATTGTTATGCATAATACTCGCCTCCTTGTCTTTAATAGAATCTAAACCCCCTTCTCACGTTAGTGAGGGGATTGGTCATTGTCATGCTCGCACAGTATTTGCATTCATTGCAATTCAATTGTGTCGTGGTTTTCGCATGGTTTTCTGATTAACAATGCTATCATTCAGAAGCCTGCAATGTTTGTGTTAACGATTTTCTGCCTCCTGTTTAGTGGTGATATCACTACTCAACTGTAATGAAAAAAATGACATCACTACACATCGTGCCTGATGGGTGTGGTCGGTCTAAGACTTGATGGGCGTGGCCTAAAGAAGAACATGTAAAAATGCACACGGGTGGTCTGGCCTACATGACTAAGTGCATATCACAACACCATCTGCTTGGTACAACCAGAGTGTGCGTTCCTGGGCAAATCATTTAATTGAATTGTGTTTTATTTGCAGCTGTGTAAGTGATTCTGATTCACTTCATAGCATATGATGATAGCATTTTTCCTACTCCCCTCACCTTCGTGCCTGCGGCACCGTTCTCAAGGTCCCCTTTGGCTCCTGCCGCGTCTTCTGTGAAGCTATCTCCTATGTGAGCCCCTCAGCCCAGCCTACAGCCCAAGGTTGCCGCATCGTATACTTTTGTACTACCAGCCTCAGTGCTGCCTCAAGGCACACGGCCCCTCCGCCCAGCACCCTTCTTTCCCTGGTCAACCCAAAGCATTCCTTGTGCGTCACTTCGTGCACCTTCTCAGTTTCATGCACAATCAATGTTGCAGTCCTGCTCTATTCACCTTCTTTGCATTTGCCGCTCTGTGCCGCTTGTCTACCCTAGGCGGTATCCTACTGCCGACCTCAATTGCCTCCTTCCTACTTTACCAATCTGGCAACGCGCTACTGACACTGAGGCCAACAACTAACTTCACACTGTATGCACCGGCACTGCTGGCACCTGCCTGCTTTATGTAAGTATTGGCTTTTTTCCTCCTTGTAAAGTCCATTATGGGTTGTCCAGAATATGTAATGGTGTTAAATGCTTTTGCCTTACACCCTTATTTTTGAAAGTCGATTTTATGTGCTTCACCCTGTTTCTGAATGTCAAAACGAGGTGATCTGTGCTTAAGTGCTGTTTTTCACCCTCATTCTTGAAATTCAAATCTAGGTGTGCTTACTTAAATAACATGTGCTTCAATCTGATTCCTCAAGTCAAATCTAGGTCATCTGTGCTTGAGTGCTTTTGTTTTGCACTCCATTCATGAAATTCAAATCTAGGTGTGCTGCCCTCATTCATGAAATTCAAATCTAGGTCTGCTGCACTTAAGTTATATGTTTTTAACCCTAATTCCTGAAAGTCAAAACTGATGATTTATACTTTGTTTTGCCATCTCCCTTTGAAAGCCCAACCTTGGCCTGCAACTGCTTGATTGCCCAATTGTTATGCCTTTTACTCTAACTTTGAAACCCAAAATCTCTGTAGCCTCTTAATATTAATATTGTGGCTCTGCTTATTAGCTAGTCCTGTACACCTTTTCTGAATGCTTATCTGTCTGTTTTGAATTCCATGCGTTGTGCATTCTCAATTGCTCTCACCCTTGTATCGTGCTCTGCTGTTAGGCTTCTACTCTGGTGTCCGATTTGTATCGGAGCTCTACTATAAAATACTGCCATTTAAATTGCTAGGCTTTCTCTACCTGACTTTCAATCTGAATGCTCACTTTACTGGCCACGCCTCCTAATTTCTGAATCAGTTCTTACTCCCACTGCCTTTGTAACCTAGGCCCTATCCCTCATTTTCTTGACTTATATTTCCACTGTTGCCTCTGACTCCTTTTCAACTGATTTGCTGCTGGCTGTCTGGTGAGTTCCTCGTGCATTGTGCAGCACCTCCATCTGCTCTCCACCCCCCTCCCTGCAACTATGGTGCTCTCTATCTATCCTATCTACTCGAATTGCTACTCTATCATCTTTTCTACCCTTCTTTCAAAGTCGGAAAGGAAAACATTTTAGAAAGCACTCCTGGTCTCCAACCCAGGATTGCCTGTTGCTGACACCTACGTCAATGCGTCCTCCAGGCAGACTTCTTTACTGTCCCCTCTCCTGACCTATGGTCTCCACATATGGTCTCTATCCTCTCCCCCTTTTCTTCCTCGCCCATTAATGGTGGAACCAGAAGGGAAGTTCTCTTGGCACGCTTCCTATCATCTAGATGCATCATTAATGTCCACCAGAATGGCACTATCATGGTCCAGGGCTCTCAGCCCAACCTCCTCCATCTTTACGGGCATCTCCCATCAACATTATCCCTTCTCTTGCCAGTCCTCCGGCTGCCACCCCTCTGGCCTCTTCGCCCTCACCGACAGATGCATCTCAACCCTGTACCCTGCCTCAGAAGACCTTTAAAGGTGGTAACCAGCTTCACCTAGCTATCCTCAATTCTTGCTCTGCTGTCAAGCACTCCTCTGACATCAGTCACCTCTTTGAAGACTTTGACCTTGATGTCCTCGCTCTCACTTTATTTATTTATTTATTTATTTATATTTATATAGCGCGCAAGCAACCCAGGGGCATTGAGGCGCTGTTACTTGCAATAACTTAGTTACATGGTACAGGCATGATAGCGATTGTTAACACATTATGAATACTACAAGATATCATATTGTTGTTACAGATATTGCATTGGGACGTATATTACAACATATATGATAAGTATTCGTGCTGGTGTGTCAGGCCTTATGTGAAGAGGGTAGTTTTCAGAGTTTTGCGGAAGGTGGTGAGGACGTGGTTCAATGCCAACTCTGTCGCTGCTTTTGAAGGGTGCACTCAGCCCTGAGTGCAAAGGGCTGAGGATACCGCTGTTTGCTGTTTGGCGAGCGGCGTAAGGAGTAAGGAACAGACTGTTGCATTGGGAAGTCATGGACCCATCTAACTTAAAGTCGTCATTTCAGATTTCCAGAACTAGAGCCCAAGTGAAAAGGGCCGCTAACTCTGATGTAATGCATGAAAAACGATCGAGAACCAAACAGCAGAGTCAATATTTTTCCTGTGGATCAGCTCATGACCAAACAGAGTCATCAGAATTTATAGCTGTAGATTTAACTACAGAGCTGATGGGAGAGGTGTTTGAACCCTCAGGTCACGAGGAGGAGAGCCAGGCTCCAAAGGCTCCAAAGCATACTGATTCAACGCCTTCACCCTCGCCCACACATTTAAAATTAATCCCTACCGCCACAGTGTCCCCCCCTGACTCCCTAATTGATCAACAGGAGGAGGAGGGCTTGTTGATCACATCGGACAAGTCCCATAGAGAGGTCGATAAAGTGTTCGTCCCTGCTTGCAACAGGGAAATGAACTTACCGAGTTGGGGGAATGCGGTGCAGTGGGCCCTATGTAGGGATGAGAGGTTGGTTGGATCGGAACCTGTGGCGGGGGACGTTGTTGCTGAGCAGCCGACAGAGGACGTAGGAGGGCTTGGTCGGGGGGGGAGAGGCCAGCGACGTTGCATAGCCCGGCGCCGCTGTGGAGGCCTCACGCGGAGAGGGCTTCGCGCTGCGCCAGGATGTCCCGCTGGATGTGAGTGTGAGCGTTGGTGCGGCTGCGCACCTCGGGTCCGCCCTTGACTCAACCAGCCCGTTGTGTGAGTCGGGCGTTGCCGGAGCGGTCCTGGTACTTGAAGTAAGTGATACTGACATGTCGCCCAGTTTATTGGATAATGTGATAAATGCTACTGTGAGCAAATCTTCTGCCTTTATTCCATATGCTGCTAGCCACACCCCCAAGCCGTCCCTTTCAGACAATCTGCAAAAAGACTCTCTTTCAAATAGAATAGGGCAGAGGGAAAGTGTTCAGAAAGAGACAGACAAGTGTTCTTCCTCTGAATAAATCTAGAAGTTCTGATCGATTGGTTGTTTCTACTCCAATAAATGAAACTCCACATAAAGCCGCCCAGAAAAGGCCCTGTACCCATGTCACAGATACCAATCGAGATATTTGGGGATAGGATAATTATAAAAGACACAAACCATGAGAGACCGTGTCTCCTGCCAGCTCAGTACAGTCACAAGAGGGAATTGTGGCTGACTCCCAGAAAAGGGTGCCTACCCATTATCAAGCTAGACCATCTACAAGGAAAAAGAGTCAACTTAATAGAAGTATAAGTTCCCACCGCGAAGACTCATCAGATGAGTCAGAAACAACAGAATCTTCGATTGCTGAACGTCCATTTCCAAAGATTAGGAGAGAAGGGGTACGTTCCAGACAAAACACTGGAGAGGCACTTGGGAAAAAGGAAAGTAAGTATCCAGCTTTGTGTGTCCACGTCCCCTCTAACGATCTACTAATGGCGCTAACATCTGCAATGGCAATTTCCCTTACTCCATTCACTAAGCTGTATGAAACATTAAACGACAATTTGAAGGATGTCACAACGTTGTTAGCAATGATGAACTCAAAACTGGTCCACTTAGAGGCAAAACAGGGGACGGATGGACTTAAACAAAATGAAGTGAACCACAAATATTGTCAGGTATACAAGCAGTGAATGAAGCCAGACAAAATGACATGATTGACAAAAAACTATTCGCAGAAGTGGCGAAGGAACCATTGGCTTTATTTCATCAGTCACATGTAGTGCAAAAATGTGAAGAGTTGAAGGTTGATGGAAAACAAAAAGACATAGGAAGTAAAGCGGCAATTTCAAACTTTGTTGCCGTAGTAAACTCTTCAAAGAGGCCCAGGAAACCTGTTTCCCAAATACAGTTGGATCAACCGTACAATTCTACTCTCCAACCTAACATCTCAACTGAAACTTCGCAGACTGAAGTGCCTGAATTGGTTAATGAGGGAGCTAAGGTGGCTGCTTTATTGACGGAGCCTGAGGTGGGAAAGCTGATGACGGCTAATAAGTCATGTGAGAAACATGACAATCAAACGAACCTGCTCGAAATTTCGTTCAATTCTGCTTTATTACAGGCTCAAAATGTACTGAATCCATCATTGGTGGATTTTCAAATGGCCTCCAGTTCATCCTCTGGTCAGGAAATAGTAGACTTGGTTGACGGCCCACAAAATGAGCTGCTTGCGTCATCAAAGCTAGCAGGACTATTTCCCATTTTTGGAAATTCAGACGTAGAAGCTCAATCTACTCGGATGGCGGGTGTAAAATCCTCCACAAACCAAAAAACTAAAGAATATGCCTGCTCGGAAAAAATCGCAACAAAAAGGAGCCCGAAAATGTTTGCGGAATCTAAACATGTTTCAATTAGTTGACAAAGCTATTTCCACAAGCTTAAAATTAGCTGATACAATTAAAGAGACCAAAATCGTTCACCTCGATCAAGAGGATTTAAACACAAAGGTTAAGGAGAGTTCGCTTAACGAAGAGGACTTGGCAATACAGGCGGACTTAATGTAATTATCAGTCTACGAAGACAAGGCTGAGGATGAAGTCGAACTGATGAAAGTTCCTGTGGAAATAAGTGACATTCAAAGAGCTGATGGAGTATCGGTGGACCCAAAATCTAATAATCAAATTCAGATATCGAGTGTCGCACAGAAGCGGCAGGTGCTCCTAAACAACACAACACGAGAAATTAAAAATAGAGTGTGTGAGATAATTCCTCCTGTTATTGAGTCTAAGGATGAAAACAACGAACCTAGGAGTCCGGAGTTTATCACACTACAAGAAAAAAGAGAAAGACAAAGGACCCAAAATCAGGTGAAAACTGTGACTGTTGATGGGTCATGTCAGGGTTCGTCGAATGTGACAACTTTGGAGAGGAGAATTGAATCAGGGGAGTGTGCTAATCTAAACAGTAAAGCACCCAAGCCTCAGAATCTAGACTTCCACCAGTCGGAATTTCATGCACAAAACCAGAAAAATAGGAGCCAGTGGCCTCCGGCAAGGTCGGTGGAGTCGTCGTCTCTGATTAAATTGATGTTAGAGCGACTGGAGGGAACCGACAAACTTATTCTAAATCGAACAAATGTGCTAAGGTTGTTACATCATGTTCCGCGACTCCGTTCTGTCGAGTCGAAAGACTTGAAAATCATTGAATTCCCAGATGACTTGTCCACTGACAAGGTGATCATACACCTAAACTCTAATCTAATTGCAAACATAATCCTGGACGCAGATGAAGAATTGTTGTCACTAGGTTATGATTCCTACAAAGTGATGGACCCTGAATGATGTGGCAAAAAAGAAGAAGAAAAATTCTATCAAGGGGAGCCATTGTTTTCTTGTAAGAGTGATTCCGCGCCTGTGGAGGCCTTGAGAAAGAGTGATCAAACGGCCCAAAAATGGCAGCCGCAATTCGGAAAGAGCAAACTAATTTGTAAGGTCAATCAAACCACTTCCCTTCTGCAAAGTTCGGCGGCGGTAATACAGGACACAAACATCAGAACAAGTCCAATGAAGAAAATCAAAATCACCATAGACAACGGGAGATTATCTGATAAATCCTCTTTTCCACAACTCAGCAACCAAACTGCACACACTTCAGGGGAAGACTGGAATTGGATGGCCTCTGCGTTATTGGATGGTCTCTGCGTTAAATATGAATTCGAACAGTTAATGCCCAAAGTCTAATGTATCTCAGGAATTCACTTTTGCTTCATGGAATACACGTGGTTTTGCACATCTTTTTAACAACAACTGGTCCAATGAGTTACAATTGATCTGCCTCCAGGAAACCTGGATGTGTGAATTACCAACTATCACAGACTTTGAATGTGCACTGAACCCTGCTGTTAAGGCCGAGAAAGGCCGCCCGTTAGCTGGTCTTTTGACAATGATTAATCGGTCTTCTGGATACCGGTTGTTGAAAGCAGTGAACCACACGCCTTATATTCAAGTATGCGGGATAAGAAAATCCGCCGCTACTTCTCAGGCTTGCGATGTGATTCATATCATTAACGAATCACCAACGAATTGGGACACAACCCTTTATTGATCAGGTTACCACAATTCTTGATAATTTGTTCGAATCCAGCACTGGAAGTGACTTGATTGTCTGTGGAGACCTGAATATCGATTTTTTTAATCCACAGAGCTCCCTTAAAGGTAATTTAGCAAAATCATGGTTAGACGAAATGGAAGTAAGGGGCCTCTTAATGCTAAATGGCTGTACGCAAGGTGATATTCCAGCAATGCCGACGTGGCAGCGAGAAGGCCAAAGTTCCATCATTGATTATATCTTCGTTTCTGACACCATGCATGGAAAAATCAAGTCAATGAAAATCCGGTCGATGAACAACAGTGACCATGTAATGCTGGAACTAAAATTCCAAGAATTAAGAGGCGCGCAGAGTGAAAAATGGTGTGCAAAAATCTCAGTGAAACCAAATCGCCTCCGCTTAAAGTTGGATGAAAAGGAGGTAATCACAATTTGCAATCAATTTAAGTCAACAGGGAAGGAGATTGATTATGTGCCAATACTGTCGCAGTTCAAAACAAAGAATATCGGTATGAAAAATTGGTCTTTTCAGAAAAAGCATAGTTTTGACATTATGATAAAACAACGAAAAAGAATGATGAGAGCTGAAATTTGAAAAAATAAGCAAGTTCCATTGGGAGAAATATCAGCAAAAAATAAAGCAGCGAGACAATCCTATAAAAACTGGATTAAAAGCCATCGAGCAATACTACATCAGAATGACGCTGAAGCAATGATGAAGATTCTAATGAACAAAAACAGCGGGGACTTTTGGCGAATAATCAATGGCATGGAAGCCCCACAAGTCGCTTTGCAAGCTTGCCCGGTTCCAGAAAAAGAGTGGGTGAATCACTTCACAGCCTTATATCATAAAGATCTCGCTCCAAATAAGTCAATTTCCAATATAACATCATGGAATCTACAGTTCCCAAAAGATGAAATCCGTGAGACAATCGTGAGAGCAAAAAACTCTCGGGCACCTGGACCTGATGGGTTGTCGAACTGTATGATTAAACAGTCTCCTGACTTATGGGCCGATCTGTGTGGTGATCTATTTGCAAGAATTAACTTGCAAAAACAAATACCTGCCTCATGGAAGACTGGGATAATAGTACCCATATTCAAGAAAGGTAACAGATTATCACCAAAAAACTATCGACCGGTGGTCTTACTTGATGCTCTGGGCAAGATTTTTTCATCTCTGTTGCAAAAAAAACTGATTGCATGGGCAAAAACATCAAATAGAGTGGATGAAAGACAGGCGGGTTTTGTGAAATCTGTTGGCTGCTCTTTGAACCTGCTTGTACTAAATCTGCTGAAAATAGAAGCCCTTAGAACAAAGACGAGAGTGTATCTTGCCTTTGTCGACTTTTCCATGGCATTTGACATGATCGATCGTGAAATGTTGTGGCAAAAGTTAGAATTGTGGGGCTGTCCAGCTGGATTGCTTGCAGCAATTAAAGAACTTCACAATGACACTTCAATTTTCATTCGGCTCGATCAATCTGGGACCTTATCAGCTCAAATCAGGACGTATAAAGGTGTCAAGCAGTGGTGCCCGTTAGCAGCTGCAATTTTCAGCCTCTTTATCTCTGACATTGGTGCCACGATTCAATCTGTGAGATCCTTTCCGCCAAAACTTAATTCATTGAAGGTAGGCTGGCTATTATATGCTGATGATTTGGTAATCCTAGACCTGACACCAATTGGGCTTCAACGTAAACTGGTAGCAGTTCAAAAATACGTGTGTCAGAACAATTTAAAGATCAATACTGCAAAAACTGAAATACTGGTCTTTGAGAACCTAAAAATAAGCCGGCTACAAAAAGCATCAAGACAGGTGTGGTCTTTAAATCAAGAGAAACTGCAAATTTCAAAAAGCGTTAAATATCTTGGGATGATTTTGAATTCCAGTATTTGCGATGAACCTTGGGTAGCAGACTCAAAGCGAAAGTGTGGCCAGCTGGCTTGTCAGGGCCTAGTGTTGCATAGAAAATATGGGCCCTTCTCAATGCAACCACTTCGCAACTTCTATGAACAAAAAGTGGTGCTGATCCTGGCCTACGGTGCGGAAAATGCTTTTGGCTGCCCGTCAACTCACTGGGCCTCACTAGAAAACATGTTCTGGACTAAGTCCTTAAGCTTACCGCCCGGAATTTCATCAGCGTGTATAAGATATGAATTAGCTCTAATCTCATTGCACGCCAGGATATGCTGGAATCAGCTCATATTGTTTCGGAAAACAAGAGCAGAGGAAGGAATACTCCAATTCCAGATTTTCCATCATGCTTCATCTAAAGGACCAGATATCCTTTCGCAATGGGTAAAACGATGTGAAGATCTTTTAGCAACGAATAACATCAACTTGAAAACTCTTCACACAAATCCAACGGCAGCCAAAGTGACATTATGGCGTGCTGATTGGATAAATACATGTACTGAACGTATTGACGCACACGCGATGAAAGATTCTCCCGCTGAAGCAAGAGGGTATGGTATCCTTCAAAAATATCTGACTCGCTCTCCGAACGCTAGAAGATCATTTATGCTATTCAGGCTAAATGCAATGAAAACCAAAGATAGAATCTGTCACTGGGCGTGCAATGCAGGTCTAAATCCCATTTGTCGGTTGTGCAAAAAGGAGCCGGAGTCCCTTAGACATTTAGTTCTTTCTTGTGCAGCGTTGAAAGATGTAAGATCAATTCACTTGGGACGATGGCACGACGACCATCAGTCGGCATGCGCTGATGAGTGGTGGCAGTGTATGTGGAACGGCTTGGATATGAAACTAATTATACCATTGACCTCCTTCCTGGCCGTCATAGAAGAGAGACTAAAAGACACTAATGAGTAATTAAGAGACGGCTAGCCCTAATGTTGTATGTTCTATACACAACAAAAAATGATTGAGTAATGTTTAGATTTGGGGACAAAAGGGAGGAGGTTAATTTGGGGAGAAATGACAAAGTTCAATGTGTTATTTTTTATTTTGTGATGTAAAATATTTTAAAGGTTTGAATTTAAACCAATAAAATAAAAAAAGAAACTCTCCTTCCTGAGGGCTACAAAATCCTCTCCAATCCCAGGTCTAACCCGTCTGGAGGCAGAGTGGCCCTTATGTTCCCTGGTTGGGTCCCTTCTTCCATCACACCCACTCAATACTGCTCTTCCTTTGAATGCCTTGTCTGCAAGCTTTCCATCTCTCCTACCCTCTCGCTCACTCTCGCCACCATCTAAAGGACTCCTGGACCGATCTCCCCCTTCTTTTCAGAGTGGCCAGACCTTGCCCTTCTCTTTTGACCTCTACCTCTAAGCTTCTCCTCCTCAGAGACTTCAATATTACTCTGAATTCTCCTGATGCAACCTCTACTCTTCCGCAACCCCGATGACTCTCTTTCCCTCACCATTCTCCCCTCTGGCTCAACCCACTCAGCTGGGCACTCCTTGGATGCACTCATCTCAGCTGAACTCTCCTTCTCTAACCCTCTCACGACTCCTTTCTCCTGGTCTGAGCACACTCTCCTCTCCTCCCATCTGGAGCTCCTGGGATCTCCGGCTAAGCCTCTGCCCGCAAAGCCAGTCTCCTTCTCCGTAATTCGACCGATGAAGCAAGTGTCAGTAGCTGCTTTTGCTGCCTCCTTACCTCCCCTCCCCCATTTACACTATTCAATC
The DNA here is from genome assembly GCF_040938575.1 of Ambystoma mexicanum. Taxonomy (NCBI): domain Eukaryota; kingdom Metazoa; phylum Chordata; class Amphibia; order Caudata; family Ambystomatidae; genus Ambystoma; species Ambystoma mexicanum. The sequence goes on from NC_090931.1 coordinate 1,386,673,592, forward strand.
TCACACTGAAACAGCTCTTACTAAACTTCACCTCTCCATCTCCAACACCCTTGACACCCTTGCCCCTGCCATGAGATGTGCCTGATGTCTGCTTCCAAGTACAATACTTGGTGTGATTCTGACCTAGGCTCGCTGAAAAATAAGTGCAAAGTTGCAGAGCGGAAGTTGTTGGCTTCTAGCACATCCTCTGACAAACTGGCATGTTGACTGTTCTAAAGGCAATGCAGATTCTCCATCCGCTCCAAGAAACAGGTTTGTATCCAACATTTCTGAACATTTCAAAATCTGCAAGGAACTTGCCAATCCTACTGCAGTCTCCACTTTGCCTCTTCCTTAGCAGGCCTTCTGCGCAGTGTTGGCCTCCCATTTCACAACCAAAACTCAGGACATCCTGTCCACTCTCTCCTCTATGCCCCTCCTTCCCTCGCAAGCAGGCAGGCATCCCCTTGTCCCACTGCGATCCCCCTATCTCCTCCTTCTCACCAATAGCAAGACTGTCTGCTCTATGAAAGTCCCTCCAAACAGGTGCTTCCCTGCTTCTCTAGAACTATCAAGGACACCATTTCCTCTCTTGCTCCCTCCTTGGCTGAGTTCTATAACCACTCTTTTGCCAATGACTCCTTCCCTGCACCCCTCAAGCACTTCCTTGTGCACCACCCCTAAAAAAGATGTCTGATGACCCTTCCTGCCCGGCTAACTATCGCCCTATCTCTACTACCCCCTTCTTGGGAAAACTCTTAGAAAAGCTGGTCATCTCCCAACTAATTCAACAAACTGAATCGGTTGGTTGCCTCCACAACCATCAGTCTGGCTTCAGAGCAGTCAGAGGCACGGAAACTGTTCTCTTGAACACCCGTGATGACCTGCTCTCAAACCTCGACTCCAACTCTCCTTCCGCCCTTATCCTCCTTGATCTGTCCTCTGCCTTTGATATGGTCAACCACTCCATCCTCATAAATCATCTCTGTGATGCCTTGGGCACCACAGACCAGGCACTGGATTGGCTGACCTCTTTCCTCTCGTATCGGCCCACCCAAGAGCAACTGGGCTCTTTTGTCTCCTCTACCTCACTCTCGACTTGTGGCGTCTCTCAGGGCTCTATCCTCTTGCTGTGGCTTTTCAACATTTACCTTGCCCCTCTTGCCCACTTGATCTCCACTTTCTCTCCTAATTTCCAGTGGTATGCTGATGACACACAGCTCTTCTTTAAGCTTCCCAGCTCTACCACCTCTCCTTCCTCTCTCATTCCCGACTGTCTGATTGCTATTCAGGCATGTTGTGCTGCTAATGATCTCTGCCTTAATGCCAGTAAGACTGAGATCCTTCTTATTGGGACTCCTTTTCCCTCCATCCCTCCTACACTCTGCAGGCCCTCCTTGGGTCCCCTCCTCTCACCCTTGTGTGAGGCACAAAATGTGGTTGTCATCTTTGACTCCTCTCTCTCCTTCTCACCTCATAGCGCTGGTGCTGCCAGGAAGGCCCGCAATCAGGTGCACCTCATGAGCGGCATTCTCCCTTTCCTCACCTTCACCCAGTAACTCAATGTTTCCAGAGCTCTGGCTGTCTCCAAGCTGGATTACTGCAACAGCCTCTTCCTTAATCTGCCTCTTTCCTCCCTCCGCCATCTTCAACAAAACCAGAACAGGACTGCAAGACGTATACTTGACCTCAAGCTCAGGGACTGCATCTCTCCAGCCCTAAAATCTCTCCACTGACTCCTGTTGATTGCAAGGATCAAATTCAAGACCCTCTGCATCATCCACAAGGCTTTCTGAGGCCTGGGACCTCGCTATATCCAACTCTCTCTTCCTAAATACCTCTGACCTAGAGTCCTTCGGTCCTCTAGCTCTAACTCTCTGTAGATCAGACGTTTCTCCAAGCAGGGAGTGGGGGTAGATCTCTTTCTTCGGCAGGAGCCTCCCTCTGGAACGTCCTCCCTGACCCTCTCTGACTTGAGCCAGATCTCCTTAAGTTCCAGAATTCCTCAAGAACTTCCTCTTCTCATCCTCCTTCCATCTCCCCCTCCCCTGCTAGTCTCCCCCTGCCTCTGTGACTGCTTTGCCTGTGTCCCTTATGAGTCTTACTGGGATCAGGCCCTCCATGACCTGTCTTCCACCGCACCCCTTCCTTCCAGCATTTGCCCTCGGGCACCCTTCCCTGACCAGCCTTCTGAGACTGGTCATCCCCTGTCCTTACACTAGTTATCCCCTTCCCCTGCTTCCACCTGGCACTTGCCCTCTTGTACTCTTGTTAGCACTTGCCCAACCTTTGGGCCCCCTCCTGCCTGCACTTCTCCCTCCTCACTCTTTCCCTATTCCATCCCTTCACCCTGACTTCCCAACTCTCCCTGCACTTCTTGATACTGCACTTGAATGATTCGAACATCACAAGGCCAAATAGGACCATAATTGTTGTTTTTCCCCTCTACCCCTCCAGCCCCTCTTTTGTGTTGTGGCACCTGGGAACACTTTTTGTTTTATAGGCGCCATACAAATGTTCAATAAATAAAATGTTAATATATCATGCTATTTTAAAAACTAATAACTATAGAGTTGCTCCATATATAATAAAAGTGCAATTTATGTATTTTGCGCCACAAAATTATTTACCACTTGGCTTACGTATGCCAATGTATTCTAAAGTCAATTCTTTCGTGCCGCCAAGTACCAAATACTCATGATGGGGATCCAGGGATTGTCAGAGTGTTTGGAAGAAAAAGGGAGAGTGGGGTGGGGGTGGAGGCAGTGTAGGGGGAGTATAGATGGAAAGGAAGAGAGCCGAGAAGGTAAAGGAGGGTGAAATTGGAGGAAAAGGAAGGAGGAAGAATAATGACAGGCTGCAAAGGATGCAAGCAAACGGAAGGAAAGAGAACCGAAGAGAAGGGGAAACACAGAAAGGGGAGGAAGAGAGAAGGGGAAAGGAGAGAAGGGAAATAGAATTGTGAAAGAAGAGATGAGACAAGAGGAAGAAAGAGAAGCTAGAAAGGAAGCCAAGGAGAGGAGGGGGCCTGATGATAAAGGGTAATGATTCAGTGAAAGGAGAGTATGTTTTTTCCTTTTCTTTGCCCATTTATCAGTAACTTACTAATAAATGTGCAAAGAAAAGGATTTTTTTGTAATTTACCTGCTCGTGGCATATCTCGTCACAGCATGGGATCCTCTTTTCTCCTCTTGTCATTTCCAGGAGCAGCAGGCAAGGCCAGGACAAAAAGGCGCCCCAGGCTTGGGGCTGCCACTTCCTCTCGTGAGGAGGGGTCACGAGAGGAAGTTGCAGTAACTGGTGCTTTCACAATGCTGTTGGCTGCCACTGCTGTGACTGACAGCAGTACCAGACACAGCGTCGTGCAAACTGGAACTTCCTCTCGCGGGATATGACAGGAAGTTCCAGTTTGCACGATGCTGTCGCTGATACCGCTGTCAGTCACAGCGTTTTGCAACGCAAGAAAAAGTCCCACTGCATCGTTGTGGGACCGTGAGGGCCCCCGGCTGAGCCCCATTTTTGGGAGACTGCCGGGTTTCGGCCCCGGCTGGCCGCCTCGGCCCACTTAAAGGCCTGATTGTTATTGTTACAGCTGGTCTATGAGCCACAGTGCCTGCTGCTAGAGCCAGCCTGCAGTGTGAAGGGCAGCTCTCGAGCAGAATTACAGCTGCCACTAAGACACTTATTTTAAAGGAGGTAATAGCTTTTCAGATTCCTTTCTTCTGAACTCATTTTTGTGAGCATTTACAGTCATTAGTTGATTAGGACAAAGTTTATTGTGCATTGTTAATTAATCCCTGCTGCAGGGATTGCTTAAACATGGCCAAATCCACAATTAAAGAGAGTGGGGTCGCTGCATTGCCATCCACATCCTCGTGTACCCATCAGGCGAGTGTAACCCCTTGTTAAACGCAGGAGTCACCAAATATTCATCAGCGTTTCTAAGGCAATATTTATCATAGAAGCTACTACTCTGAATCGAAACGACTAGGTGAACATATTTTCTATTGCTATTTCTCACTGAAGCTAATGATTCTGTTAAGGCCTATTTGGAGGAAATGTTTTCTGGTGAGGGGAGACTTGAGAGACAAATACTGAGAAAGAGATTAATCATACCGATTTTAAGGCTCACTTACTTGAGACAGTGCCGACCTGTTTTTAGTTTCCTTCTTTCCGCCAATGTCAGGATTGTCCCATTAGCCCTCATAAGCTTTTTGAAAGGTGCCATTGTAACCAGATTCTACCCGGGACGGAACCAACCAGGGTGCATATTATAAAAATTCACAGCTAGCTAGTGCTGTAAAACACCTGCGGTGATGCACGCTGATTATATGATTTGATGAAGCTATGGTCATTTCATAATACAACATCTTGGTAAAAAAATCCATTGAAATAATGTTTTTTAAAGTTTTGAATTTTTATCTTTTAACTGTAACAACTGTTTATGCACTTTGTACTTTTATGGATTGAATTCATCTGAATAAAGTATTGGATGATGGCTAGAGCGACACATGACTCTTGTGAAGAGCAATACAGGATAGGCTGGTAGGAGACATGTGATTAGACAAGGACTGCTTAAAGCCAATTACTTAAACTAATATTCAGAGGAGCGAGGACATGATCTGGGACATTTAAAGAGCAGGAATGCATCAATTGGGAGAGTTGCAATGGATGAGGCCAGAAGTCCAGATGGCCACCAGCTGACCAGATGACAGCAGCCGGCCAGATGAGCCACAGAGCTGCATTTCTTCTTCAAAGTGGCGCTGAACTTATAGAATGAATGCACTTTGCATTGGGATCTTGAATTGGACTTTTAAAAGCACATTCCTAATGTTATCATTTTCCATTGTCTTGGATACAGTTTGGAGTGACTGTGTGCTTTGCCAGGGAAGTCTTTTAATGGAGCTTTGGGCATAGGGCACAGCAAAGCCTGTGCTTCCTCTTCTACCCCTGCTAGGTAGTACAGAAGACTCCTATTCATTGTGTGGATAGGAGAGAGGAACCCAGAAGGTGGATGGCTATTCTTTTTAATGTGTCCCATTTTCTCTGCCCTTATATTGCCTTTTATTTTTAACTTTTTTAGTAGCTATGGATTTTGACAGGTGTTAGCTGCACCTTTTGGATAGGTTCACAGTTGTTAGAGTAACACCATATGCCTACTGGCTCACCTTTCGAAACACCACTGACGTAAGCATCAGTTTTAGTTTTAGTGTGCCATATTATAGATGGCTACGCACATTGATGGTTTAGTGAGAAGCCTTTGAATTTTAGTAAATAGGATAAGAGTGTGATGCTGATACTATATTCAATTAGTACCCGTTGAGAGCAAAGCTGAATGCAACACGCATTCTGATTGGCTCTCGCCGGGTCATGTGCCGGCCGAGAATCCCTCGATTCTCGGCCGGGATTCCAGCCTCCTTGTCCACGGCAGGGGGCGTGGCAGCCCTTCAGCTAATGAGGAAGCTCTAAGCGGGGCCATCCCGGCTTCGAGCCTCCCACGGCTGAGAGGCTACCTTCGCCCCCCGCCGTGGACTCAGGTAATGTTATTTTTTTTGTTTTCCCTCCCCTTTCCTCCCTCCTCCCTGCCCTCCCCACCCCACTTACCTTCTTGCCCCTTTATCCCCAGTGGGGGATGATGGCAGCCTCCAGGCGTGTGGAGACTTGGAGCAGGGCCATCCCCGCTCTGCGCCTCCACATGGCTGGGGCTTCCATCGTCCCCCGCTGGGGAAGCAGGTACGTTTTTTTTTTCTTTAGTTTCTTCCCTTTCACCCTCCAAACCCCACTTACCTTCTCCTTTTTCTTTGGGAGTGGAGGCGGTGGAAACACTTCTGTTCCCAGCGCGTCCGTTCCCAATGGCCGCCATGCAAAGGGAAAACGGACTCTGTTTTCCCTTTCCCAGCGGGCATTTTCTTGGTCGTTTTTTTCTTCAGAATAAAATGCTTTTAGTGCCCCGGTCATGCAGATATTGCGAGCCAGACACTCGCGGCAGGGGCATTACAGACTCAGGTAATGCCCCAGGGCCTGAGTCAGTAATGCCCCCGACACTCGGGTCTTATTGCTTTAGTATAAAATTGCCTATAATGCAGATTTCTTATTGTTTGACTGTATTACGTGTAATGCTCACTCATTAGCCTTTAATGAGAATAAACACGCACAAATCCAAAATAGAAGTGTGAGAGATTGTTTTATGTGTTCTTATGTTTATATGTTCTATATTACAAATATACGATGGGCCTAATTACTAGTACGGCGTTAAGGCAACAACGGCGCCGGTATTGCTACTGGCACCATTGCTACCGTACCGCCATACTCAGGGTTTTGCTCGCGGGTGCCCCCGAAGTCACCAGGTCTGACCTGCACCCACTAGCAGAACCTGATGGTAGCAATGGTACCGTTATTGATGGTACCGTTGCTACCACCATCCCCATTCCCATTGAGCCCTATGCAGGCTCAAATGGGAATGGGGATGTACCGGGCCCGGCACCCGCACAAGGGGAATTACCGGGTCTGCCGAGGTCGGAATGACCCGGTCATTCCCGTTTCACGGGTGCCGGACCCAGATGCAAGTTTAACCGGCAAGGCTACCTCCAACCTCGTAATGAGGCTCTTTGTGTTTAATTGTTTATATGACAACCAATCTCCTCCTTGAATGGCACGGAACCACCACAGACTATAGGCAGGTTTTGCATTAGGATGCACAGATCCACACAGCTGGACCACATGTCTGTAGTCTTTGAAGAGGATCTTTTTAACCTGTTCTTCAACAATCTACGTGTTTTTCAACAGTAGTTCATTTTTTTAGTTTGCACTTTTTTTCAGTTTCCAAGAAGAAGTAAAAGTGTCTTATAGCCCCACCAGCCAACTAACCCATACTAGCACTGCAATACATTCAGTTAACGTCAATGAACATTTCACACATTAAGAGACACTAAAAGTTAATGAGGTTCATTCCGAGTTTGGTGGTAATTTGGCATTAAATCCACTGAATTACTGCCAAAATCACTTACTGTTACAGCCATTTGGTCCTGAGGCCTTACCATGGAATTTCCAGGGGGTGGTACGGGGTGATAGTCCCCATTTGTGTATACCATAGGACTCCATGTTGATTTGGGCAGATTTACAGTCAGTGGTAATTCTGCTGCAGTAAATCCACCAATTATTGGTGATAAGTGGATGATTTACCACATAGTTTGGCTCTGCAGTAAAAACTGCGATAATTCTGATACTGCCAAAAAACGGCCACTAATGGAGTTACTGGCACTTTTATACTGCAACACCAAACTACACCCCAATGTCCCAAACTTCCACCACAAACAAGATCTGACATACCTATAGGGCTGTGCTCCTCCTAGTACTTTCCCCCGTATATAAATGAAACCTACCATGGATATATCACTGCAAATTTCCATTGTTCATGCACACTTAGTTCAGATGTTTCTTAACTGCTTGTGGTCGAACTTCTCAACCTCAGACATATCAGGCTTGCCAGCCATTTTGGCTCCAGTACACATTCCGCACCAGCAAGCAAGTACACCGTAGAGGATCCCAAGGGCAGCTGAGAGGCTGAGAAGTTCGACCACAAGCAGTTCAGAAATATATGGTGTGATAGAAATCTGCACTGCTATATCCACGGTAGGTTTCATTTATACGAATGTTTAGTAAGTTCTGGGTATACTTACTGTGGTTGTGGTGTTTCTCCCGGGTTCCTCTTTCAGTACTAGAGTGCTTTACACCTCACCTACTCTAAACTCACCTTATTCTTAGGCCGGAAAGACATTCTCAATGAACCATCCAGTCAATGCTGTGGGAACAGTGACAATTGACAAAAGAGCACAGACAAATATTTTGATACCCTGACCAGAAAGACCCCTTCCACAACCAGAGAAATATTCCCCTTTACTTTGCCTCATCGTTGTACTCCTTTCGTACCCAAAAAAAACCTAGGTCTCTCCCCCTTCCTAACAACAATACATATATACCAGGGCCTAGTTTATCCTTAAATTCTGAGCATGGAGTGAGGCTAGGCATTTTGGCCTTGTGGAGGGCCATCTGACTGTTGTTGCGAGGCTTAAGAAGAGGAGGTGATACAGTGAAGATGGCGGTATTGTTCCACCTCAAAATATGACCATCTGTGACTGCCATATCTCCTGTCGGGGGTGCAGCCGAGTATGTGATGCATTCCAACAAATGCCATTCCTTGTGGCAAAGGCATAGTTTAAAAATAAGGAAAGTTGTGGGGTTGTAAAAAATAAAAGCAAATGTTATAAAAAGAAAACTGGGGAAGGGGCTAGTTGAAGACTTGGAATGTTCATTATATACGGGTAACAAGAGTAGGTTCACAGGCAAGCCAGGTCTTTTATACTGTCTCAGCAGTCGATTTTGTGCATGTGTGCACACATGCGGTTTTGTATGTATATGCTTGAGTGCATATTTATGTGCGTGTGTATGTGTGAGTGTGTTTGTGTATGCTGGGTACAGACACAGGCATCAAGAACTTGTTGTTTAAAAATGGGATTCTTGTCATATGTTGGGCACTGGATGCATTTTCAGGGACATTCTGGCATATATTGTGCTCTGAAAGCAAGGCGATGCTAGCATATTTTGGGTGCTGCCACTATGAAAGAAATATTTTTACAGTGGCATTCTAGTATGTACTGAGCACACCCAGCAAAGGTGTATTTTCATTGTCGAGTTGAACTTGTATTTATTGGGCATAATCAGCATAACACAGTATTGACAGTGTAAATACTGACCTGTATTGGGCCCATTCCAGCATGTAAAAGTGTTTTGACACTGTCATGCTGGTATATAAATAGAAGAGCAAGCACTAAAATGTTTTTTACAGTGGCATGCTGGCATATATTCGGTACAACCAGCATGCAATGTGTGTTTATATTGTAATGACACCATGAAAATGTCTTACAATAGCAATATTGGTATATATTGTTTGAACAGCAAACATTCCTCCTATCAAAAGGAATTTATAATAAAAATATCTTTATTGATATGGCTTCAAAAATGTTAATACAAACTAGATAAAATGACAACATTAAACATATCATATAACAACCAATAGCATATACAGCCATCCAGTACTCAATCATTCATGCTTGACCATAACTTAATTCAGTCTTTTTTAATTATACCATGCAAATTCATTATAGCTAAATCATATCAACTAATTCATGTTAACTGATACCTTTTGATCCTCTGATAAAATCACTTTAAATAATCTAATAGTTGCAAAAATTATTGTTATATGCTGTCCAATCAAAATCATTGCTCATGCCCTCTCCTCTGATAAATTCTTATAACTCTCAGAAAACTTAGTTAATAATGTTGGGTAGGCTACCAGCAAATGCCTTAAGGTCTCTAAATCGTATAAAAGCCATCTGATATACATTGGATGGAAATATTTTTAGGTAGTTCAAGGAGGAATTTAAAGGCTTTATTTCATTTTGAAATTCCTTAAATACTTGATATCGTTTACATTGATAATTGGCCCTAATCCAATCGAACCACCATGGTTTCTTTTTGGCTCTATCCGAGGTCAACAACAAGGAGTCCAAAGACATAGCCGCTCTGATTAGCAACTCCAGACAATCCTCTTTCCACTTCTGGAGGGAGTGATCGCTCTGAACCTCTAACAGGTTGCCAAAAAGAGGGATAATTGAGGATGTATGGCCTAAAAGACACTTTCTCAATAGGGCTAGAGCTCTACCCATTGCCATAATCTCCAAGGAGAGCAAACCCAATTCAAAATGGATAATCTGAATTGGGAAACTCTTGGGAAGGGCTAGTATGTTTTCCCAAAAAACACCCTCTTTCCTATTCTATTCCAATTCCCTATGAAGAAGTTTAAATTCTGCCCCATAAATCAGCATTGGAACAACCTTCTGTTTATAATAAATCACCACTGGGAGGCAAGAGTACCTTCCAATTTTTTTGTGGATGATCATCCCTTGATGTGCGTCAGTTCTAGATTTTTGTGCTATTTCCAGTCTATATGGGGCCTCTGTAACATTGTAATTCTGACAGACTCCTAGTTATTTACAATAAAATACAATTGTTAAAGAAGCCTTATACAAATACCAACTCAGTGATGATTTTTTCCTCCTTGTCTTTGAAGTTAGGATCATCACATTCGATTTCTAAACATCAATTGTGAGAGGATTCATTTGCATAAGCTTCTAACATAGTCAGGAGCCTGTGAAGCCCCACCGGTGTTTGGTCTAATAAGACCAAATCATCCTGATAAAGGAGCCATGAAATCGGAAGTTTGCATAATTTCGGGAGAAAAGAGTCCACCGTAGACAGGTGCACCCCCAAATCTGCTATAAAAGGTTAAATAATGTAAGGGCTAAAATGCAGCCCTGCTTTAACCCTTTAAAATTGGGAATCATGTTCGATAATAGGCCCTGTCGGTTCAATCTAACCAACATAAAGGTCTGATAGTAGAGCTCTTGAATTATAGAAGATGAACCGACATCCCCAATCGTGCAACTCATAAAACAAAATGTCTCGGTCGACACTATCAAAAGCTAACTTAACATCTCAATAATTTTACCTTGACTAAGGGCCAGAAAATTAATCGAGTTGCCCAGTCCAGAGACAAATCCTAATTGGGCAGGATCAAAACAAATAGCCTTTTTAACCCATTCTATTAAATCCCTTAATAATAAACGGGCAAATATCTTACCAGTGACATCCAGGAGACCTATGGAGGGTAATTCTGAGGAACGTCATGATCTACTTTCTTAAAGATCGCAATCGCTAATGATTTTTTCCAGGATGTTGGAATAATTTTAGTTGTCAGTATTTGTTTAAACAAAAGATGCACAATTGTAGACCACAGCACTGGGTCTTTCTTAAACATCAGGTTGGATAAACCGTCAGGAGCCAGTGCCCTTTAGTTACAAGCCTTTTTAAAAAATAAAACTCAAGGTTTCATCTCGGTTGAAAGATATCTTCCATGCTTGATTCCACAGAGGCTCTCTTTTAGCGCCTAGAGGTGATGGCGAAGCAAATAAAACAGTAAAATGATTCACCCAGGATTCTTCTGCAATAGGGTTAACCTGAAGAGCCAACTTGTGATCACGATCATACAATTTTAACAGGGACCAGATTTCCGAACTGGAATTCGAGGACAGTGCTGGCAACATACACTCAGCACCACATTGAGTCAATAAAGATTGACGGCCTCAGAGCCAATTCCTGCGCCTCTCCTTCAAACGTTTTACTTCAGCTGCTTTCCTCCCCCAGTCCAGATCACACACATCACACATTTTCCACCTCAAATGTTGCTTCATGAGGAGGATCTCTTCCTTAGAAACATGCTTATCTACAAATGACCCTCTTTTGTGTGATGTGGATTTTTGAACAAATGTTGATGTATAATCCTGGCTCCTCCATTTCGCAATTTTAATAAATGTTCATGGAAACTTGATAAATAACAATCATTCAACTTAATTCTATTTCGACCAACAGACAATTGCACCTTTAGCCTGAAAAATCCTTCTTATCGATTGGGGGAGCAAATTTCCACTTGACTATCAACAGATCATGATCACTACTGATATGTGGAGTTACTACTGATTCTTCGATTCCCATGAGAAGATCTAGTGAAACAAAAAGATAAGCAATAGTAGCCCAATGGCTATCTCTATACCAAGTAGGTCGAGGAGGGATATCCCCCTTTAGGGAGCCATTCAACGTACAAAAACCCCTATCGTCCACCAATGCCATCCACCTTTTCACTCTCTGGGTTAGGCCTGTGATTGTAAACACGTAATATTTAAGTTCCCTGCAATTAAAACAGCCAGAGTTTTAGAGTCAGCCACAATAATGTTCTACAGATTCGCTACCCCCTCCAAAAACAATCCTTATGATTTCCCCTCGAGTTCCAATAAAGGTTAAAGCAAAGTGACCTTTTCTCGCCCCTTCATTACTTGCCCAGTGCAGGTTTGCCAATTGTGAGAAAGGGTCAGGGACACCCAAGCTTCAAGGGTAAAACCCATCCCATTGCGACAAGCAGTTAACAAGCCTGAAGTCAGTCTTCTCATAGGGCCCTTCATGGCCTCCAACAGGGTAAGCGAGTAGGCATCCAAGCATGGGGGAATCCTGAGCCTAGTTTCCTAAAGGAACACAATATTGAGGTTGGGTAAAGGATTATCTTTTTTGCTTAACAAATGTTTAAACCCTCTACGGTTCCACGACCCCATCACCTGTTGAGTGGGGATTTATCTCTGTGTAGTTAATGATTTAGAGCATCAGGAATTAGGGCAGACAGCACCCAAAACCAATCCACAAATTGTTTCTTCTGCTGGACCGATTTAACAAATTCATTTTCAAGACACCCTTTGGGGGTTAGCCTGAGAACATGTTCCCCTCAAAGGGAAATAAGGTGACTTCACTTTAGAAACGGGAATTGGTCTGGGGTGTATTGCCAAGTGCAGAGGTTGAAATCTGTTCATCTACCCAATCGCATAACCCATAGCTCGAAACTGGTTTCTAGCCGACATTAACACTTCTAAAATGAATTGAGATGGAAGATGCAGAAACACTCTATGAAGATCATAATCATCAACAAATTCAATTTCAGAAATATCATTTGAATGGAACACCCTTAAGCATGGAATGGCTGCAAAGACACATACAACATTTGATCTGTTTAAAGTTAAACAATCAGCTGCTTCCTCCACCCTTCCCAAAAGCAGACAACGCAAAGGTATCAATGTTGACGTTTCCAGGCTTTGGATTTCCACCATGGAAGAGAAACTATGAAGATGGATTTTCTTTCTTCCCATGGAATCTAGAACAATAGCAGTCTCACCCCACTCAAGTCCAGCTGTCATGAAAGTACCATCCTCTTAGTGTATTCTCTCTCAGACGGCGGATAATATGACAGATGCTTTACATCTGCATAAACTGTAAAACAAGGTTTTGGTTTATTATTATTATTTTCTGCTCTACTGTTCGATTCTCCACCATGGACAGGCATCCAAATTTGATTTGTCGACAGGGGAATGATCAAACACAAAATACCCCACAGGTTGCAACTATCTTTGGGAGGCAGATAAATCAATTCCAGTGGTTGAATCTGTAACAGATTGAGTAGTTAGGTTAAGCAAGTCAGAGTCGATTGGGAGAGGGGAGATGTGCCACTCCCTGAGACGGTTTGACCAACCTCATTTCCTGGGAGACCAGACTCCCGATAATAACAGATTTCAAGCTACCCCCTGTTGTTTCTTCAGATTCTTCTTTTGCTTACCCTTATTTTCCAAATCTTCTGTAGGTGGTGTCAAAAGGGCATGCATACATTTTCTTGAGCATGAAGTAGACGGTCTACACACCAACATTTGATTTTTAGTTGTTTTCCTTTTATGTAAGAATTTTCCTCAACACTTCCCTTTAGAGAATATAGTGAAAACGTGCTGCGAAGATACAGCTTCTGCCGAGGGGTGCAACAAAGGAAGGGACTCTATTCTCCCATGTACCCGGATTCTGCAATCATTTCTGAGGTACAAACCTCCCCCAATTGAGAGGCATACGGACAAACGAGGATCAAGGGCTTATCTAAATCTCCCGGAATCAGATGAAAAATAGAAGATGAATCTCCAGGTCATTCATGTGGATGTTTCTGTGTAAAAAGCTGCACAATATCAGTTAAACGTACCAAAGATGCTAAACGGCTCTCAATGTAGGATGCCTTAGTATTCAGCAACATTAACAAATTTACTTGGTCCAAAATGCTTTTGTTTCAAGACTCGTACAGCTTAGCCATAGACAATTTTGTGGTATTCATCACCATTAAAATTATCTCCTAAGAAGGAGCCGTTGCATGTATTAAACCAAAAGACCTTCTTGTTGGCTGAAATCGAAGAACTCGAAATGGAGTCCAGTGATCCCGACAAGTTCAGTTCCTTGAGTTCTTTGAATCGTCTTCTTTGTGTCTTGAATCGTCTCCCTCTCCACCATTAGTGGAGATAAACCCAAATATTGACACTCGAAATCAGCCATCTTCTCTCTTGTTCTGCAATTACCTTTGGGTAGGATCCCTTCATTTATCCTGAGCTGTATATACCACTGAGGCACAAAAATGGAGTCCTTCTTTCACTGGATAAAGGGGTGAATATTCACTTTCCCAAAATTAACCTGGCCCAACGTTGTAGTTATAGTCATGGGGTGGAATGAGTCCAAGCTCCCCTTGTTCTATTGCCTCCAAGCCCCCCCTTCAGTTACTCAGTCGATTCCAGTACTTACTTGGTCAGGAGTCACCTGAATGAGGCCCCGCCTCCTTCTACCTGCGTGGCACGTTCCAAAAATCGCAGAATCTGGAATTTCATCAAAAACTATTATTAAATTATTAATGGCTCCAATGATTCTTCCCATACATGAGGTTGCAGTTTCAACGATATAGTAAGGAGTGTTGATTTATTCTTCTTTAACAGGAGATCCTGGGAAGGATATTTTAAATAATCCTGAATTTCCGCAGATAAACAGGGGATTTGTTCCTGAGTGACCCCCGTTTTTAAAATTACTGAAGTAGGCTTGTCCGAATAGGGGATGCGGGATCTTTCACTGAGCAAACCCGACCCTTGGTGCATTGACTTCAGCATCTTGTTTTTTAAGGTATAGACATAAGACATCATTAAGGGGGACGTGCAGATAGACAATGAACAATAGATCTTCTTTTCCCCTTAAAATGACATTAGAAGACCACCATACCTTAAACAATTACTTCCAGCAGATGGTGCACCGCCACTCCAAGTGTGCGCGCGTGTGTGTGCGCGCCACCCAGCAATTTTATAGGCACAGGTGGTGGAAGGTGTCAGCTTTCCGTGATAAGCAATTAGCAACAGTTCGGTCCGTTTTATTCAAAACCAAGTTTGTAGATGAAAGTTCAGCACACAGGACAAAGGTTATAACTTCCAATGAGAAATGCAGCAATTAGTAAAGCAACTTCGTAACTTCACAGCCTTGGGAAAAAGCAGTAGAATGGACAGCAGTTCAGCAGAACAGCACTCACTGTGCACTTCACGTATAATACATTTAAATTCTACTCAATATATGAATCTAGCAGTGTTACCTTTCTCCATAAGCAACAGAAAAGAAATAACATATAGGTCTTACAAGTCTTACATACAAGTCAACAAAATACAGCGCTATGGACCGTTCCCGCTGATGATTTCTGCGCCACAGTCCAAGCACTAGTTAGGTACAAACTGGACTCTCCAAAAGCAACTTTTCCTGCCTTTAAGTCATACAGAATGGAGCAGTGAAACTCATCGTGCACCGACCCAAACATTCACACATCATTCCAGGTCTCTCCCATCTCCACTGATTCCCCCTGCTGCCCAGAATAGTTTTTTTATGCAAGCCCATCCACCTCACAACCCCAGCCTACCTTCACAACAAACTAAACCCCATCACCCACACAAACATGAGACAAGTTAGAAAAAAATCACCAAACAAATGTCATTCTGCAAGCTAACCTACACACAAAGACAAGCATTCACCATGTGTACACTGCGAGCTTGGATCACCTACCAGTCCACATTTGCACTGCATTATCCATCCCCATTCCCCCCAAAAGCTCAAAACATATCTCTTTCCCTACACCTAATCCACCACCCCACCTCCAGTAACATCGCCTGTCTATTCTATCTTCCTGTACTGTCTTGACATTTTTGTCATTTCTGTTTCATCCTTGTAAGGTGCTCCAAGACCATCTGGGTAAGGCCAGTATTAGACACAAATTAATATACAATGAATTGAAAATAAGCAACAACATACAGATGTTGCCATTTGAGATCATGCCCTCAACCTGCACTGAAGATCAAGGGCTGCAGATGCAAGAACCATACATGGCTGTAAGTTTGAATGGTGTCTGGTTTCAACCTTGAATCCACAGATGGAATAAAGCCTGGAAAGAAACCTAAAATCTCAGTGTGACAGCCCGCAGTGATTGGACGGCCACCAAAGTTTCAATGCTTGGATGCATCGCGATGATTGGGAATTTACATTTCGCCGCCAAGTTTCAAATTCAACTGATGATCTGCATCCTTACCTTGTCAAACTTGTGGATGAGTTCTAAGAAACAGAAGACCAAGCCGACCAGGAGGTGCCCATGATACTCCCTTCCATGAGATGCCCAGGTGCTATCCCTGCAGGTTGAGCAAAATGTGTGATGACACCAGACAGGCAAGAGCATTGACAACTAGCATCATCTACAACCTGTGGATCTGGAAGAGGTTGTATCTTTCAATCTTTGCTGTTTCAGTGTTGACACCTTTGTAGCCGTCCAGGGTGTCCAGCCAAAGGATCGAAAATAAAGGATCGAATGCCTTTTTGTTCGAATACAAAAGGACCGAGAAAAAAAAGGGTCAACTGTTTATTTATTTATTTATTTATATCTTTTTTAAGTTTAGTATGCATAAAAATATTTTTATAAAAAGAAAACGGGGGGGTTGGCTGGAAACCCCCCCATTAAAAAAAAAAGATCGACCCTTTTTTTCAGTCCTTTTGGTGTAGAAAAAAAGGTATTCGAGCCTTTTGTTTTCGATCCTTTGACCTACAACCGGCATCCAGCACCTGGAGACTCTATCGATGGCTTCACAGGGAGCGCCAGAATCACTTTGAATACTTCTCCAATAACTCTTTGCTACCACAGTAACAAGAATTGTCTAGATGGGCGAATGTGAATGTGACTGGAATCAACAAAGAAAGCACAACAGCTGGGGTCAGAGGTGTAGGGTTGGTCTCTTTCTAATGAATGGGCCCACCGGTAGAAGTGCAGTGCCAGCCATTCATCAGAATGGCAACTTCAACATGTGGAACTTGCATCAAAAGCACAGTCAGAAACCTCAGGGAAAACTTGGCTGTGAGCCACAGAATTGTTACTCTGGGCCATTTGTATGGAATATGCCCACCAGGCGAACTATAACTTTAAGAAAAGATTCAGCAAAAGACTGTTCACTCCACACAGCAAAGGAGACCCGACCATGAAATTCTAAATTATAACAATTGGGAAGCCTCATCAAAGATCTTGTCCCTACAATTGAATACTTGTGAATACATAGATTTAAGAGAACAACACAGCTTGAGAAACTGAATTTAGCTTTGATCTAACGCCTCCCTGGCCCTGCTTGAAAGATTGTGTTTGAGAATTGTAGTTTTCTACAGAAAGCGCTGAAGACTGTGTTTGCACCCAACCCTTTTAAAGCTGGAAAGAACTAGAAACTGCCCCAGTCATCCTTTTAGTGAAGGCACTTATTTTAATGACTGCTGCTTTTTCGTACTTACCAATAAAGAAGAAAAGTAAAATTTTTGAGAACCTTGATAGCTATGTGGACATTCTGTTTATACAAATTGATGTTGTGTCATAGAGTTTTCTTACACGCCATTTTCCCTGCTGAGAGTTGTATCTTGGCTGTTCCGCGACTTCTACTCTAGGACTAAGGGAACCTAAAGCATGCTTACATGGGTAAGAAACCTCAATGGGCACCGAACACAGTCTCTGGAGAGATTGATCCCAACATTTTCTCACTAAAAAATATGTCATTCTCTGTGATTTCATGTATAATCACAAAAAAATCCTTTGCTACAATCACAACTCTGCTACTTTCTGCTCCCTTATGTTAAAATCAGGTGTTGCTCTCTTTGATTCTCTTTCTCCTCACAACATTTTCACTTTTTACTCTTAAATGTCTGCTTCCTCATGAAAGAAATCAAGTGTCACTCTTTGATGTTCTACCTTAACATGAAAGAAATTGTATTGCTCTGTAATTTTCTGTTCCTCACAGGAACGTCACCTTCCTCCATCCATGATTTTTTGTTCCCTCACAAAAACATTACTTGTCATTCATCGAGTTTCTGTTTTATCTCAGAATCAACAGTTGTCACCCTGTCATGTTTGTCTACTGACACATGAGAGACTTTCCACTCTGTAAAATGCATGCTCCTTCATAGTAACATCAGGTGTCATGCTTTGCGACTTTCTGCATATCTTCAACAGTAAAACACTTGTTAATGTGTAGTTTTCTTCTTCCTCATAGAAGAACATGTCAAGATATATGCTTCTCTTCTGCTTGACAGAAAACCCACTTGTCACTCTCTCTGAGTTATTTGTTCCATTATCAAAAAAATCACCTGTATCACCGACAAAACAACAACCACCAAGATGCTTGCCTACGTTGTGCACAAATCTAACACCTCTTTTGGTGCACCCTCATCTAGTAGACACACCATTGCTAAACTGGAAACTAAAATAGCCTGAAGGGAAAAGGCCAGGAAACAGATCCTCTCCTGCTATGCCCCCAGAATAGTGCAACACCAGCACAGTGCCAAACAGAACCTTGCAAACATTCCTGCAGTTCAGGAACGAACTTCATGCATGCTCTTCAGGGAATTTCTAGGCACACATTCGATAACGTGTCCCTTTGCTACCACCCCTCGGGAGCCACTGTAAACTGCCCTTCAGTTACTTGAACTCTTGAACATTGCTGTTGCTCTCAAGCTACGTTGGTGCTATATAAACCACAAATGCAGATGTACACACCACACAGACACAAATTAGGTTGTAGTCTGTTATTTTCCACTAAGAAATTATCCGGAAGCAGGAGCATTTGCATTTATAAAGGCATGAGGAGAAACTTGGTGAAATTTCCTTTATACAAATTGAGACGTATGACGTGCTTAAACTCGCTAAAATACAAGAGAATAGAGTTTTCCTTGTATCAGATACCACACTGTGGGTCTCATTATGAGTTGGGTGGTATTCCAGCCGTAAATTTGCTGCAGCGATAAATTCTGAAGCTCTGCCATATTTAAGGTGAGGCCTAGTCTGCTGCGGGCCATGATGAAAGTGGCAGCATAGCATGGTTATACATTCTGAATCACTTCCCCATCCCCATCCCAAGTCCCAGCAGGGAAACCAAACGTAGAGACCTTCAGGCCTGACAGATAAAATAGGATTGTCTCCTGTTTCAGGCCTGCGAAACCAGAAAGGAATGCAGCATGGGCAGGAGCTTCCAAAAGGGCCAGCCGAGAAGAGGGGATGAAGGAGGGAAACATCCTTTGATTTTTACCACAAGGAGCAAGACGTGAGGCCAACAAATTTAGCCCTGCAATGTATGTCTGGGCTCAAGAGAAGCTCCTATTTATTCTGAAGGGCCAACTATCCACTGGGCTCATGTCAACGACCAGGTGCACGCCATGTGACTATGCCCATGGGAAGGGTTACATATCTCGTAACCCGGCAATCAGGTAGTGGGGAAACAAGGCGATGGAGTAGAAGACCACATGTTAGCGGGCCGGGGTAGATGAAGATGTGGCTAATTGGTCAAGGGAGCATAAGAGACTGGTAATATGTACTTAAGTGGTAGCCAACGAGGGTGGTGAGATAACACTGTATACTGTTTGCATCACCAGTGACGATGATTTGCTCTTTAACTGCTTGCATGAATTGAACCAACCTAGAGTGAGCTCCATGGCAGTTGGGTTCTATGATACACTCTGTCTCCTTTTTTCCTTTTTGTATACAAAATACATCTTTTTCCTTGCAAAGAGGTGCACCAAGATTTTTTTGTAGTAGGATTGTTTTTTCTCTGGTTGAGTATCTGGAGGTTTGCCTTAAAAATTGGTGAACCTGACGTGATCCCAGCCTCTCCGGAGTACTGGGGATCCCACCAGCAACGACCCATCCCCTGTGCACAAATTGGAGAGGCTTACAGGAGCCGTGTTGCCTTAATTCCTGTCTGCTCTTTGGAGTGGGGCGCTACTCCCAGATTGTGCAGGCCATTTATGGGACCCCGTCACAGACAAACTCGTGAGAACTCGTAGATGCAAGTGCACTTTTGCTGGAGAAAACAAAATGGGTGTGGGAAGAGCGAGTGTTGGAGAGTGTGGAGTGGAGTGTTGGCATGGTGATAGTGGGGCAAGTGTGGAATGGAATGGCCTCGTAGCATCTTGTATTTTTTTATTTTTTTAATTATTATATGCAGTAAAGGGGAATGGCATCCTTACTAATTGGGGGAAGAAGACAGCACTGTGTTATTTAAGAGGAATAAAGTTAGAGGCCCATGTGTTGAGTGCACCTGGGATCTCTCCACCAAGTATAAAGAGGGCATGAGAAGGAAAAAGTAGTATTTTGTTGTTTTTGCTTGGTGTTTTTATTGTGGCTGTGTGGAACTTGGAGGGGTCTGGTTTTGTTGTGTGTAAATCTTGAAGTGGAGTGAAGTAAGGGTGTGGAGATATGTGTGAGAGAGTATGGGATGTAGTGGTATGAGATCAGAGTGAGGCCTGCCTGTGTGCAGGGGGTATGGTGAAGGCGAATGGTGGGGGATTGCTAATGGAAATGGGTGGGGTAACAGGACGGCAAATTACTTCTGGATTGGAGCTTGAAGTAAAGTAAGGGAGCGTATAATCTTTGAATGGGGGTGACTAAAATGGAGCTGGCAAATGAATTGGAATACATGTGTACGGCTCTCCCCTTGTATAGGGAGAAGATTAGGAAGTATCATAGGGAATTGGTGGGCGAGACGAGTGGGGGCATGTTTAAACCACAGCCAGAACAGGGAACAAATAATAAAGAACTCCAGCTGATGGAAGGAACCCATGTCCTCAAATGTGGGCATCTCCCCCTGTGGCCCAGTATCAGAGTGCTCTTGCGGGGCACTGTTATCACTACAGGCCGCCCCCTCTGCAGTGCTACAGCCTTCTGTGTTGGATTGGGTGGCCATGATGGGTTCCCGTGGCACCTGTCTTGCCTCAGGCAGTGTGGAGACGGTGGGGATGTCGGTGGTGGTGGGCGGCATATCTGTTGCAGTTGGTTATGTGGGCAGAGGTGCCGAACTGCCGGCAGCATCCTCTTGTGTGGTGGCGGTGGCTTGGGCACTTGCCGGTGCAGATTGCCTGGCCTGTTGTGCAGTGTCACTGTCACTTGATACGGCTGTGGGGACACAAAGGACATGCAATTAGTGTTGTGGTGGTGGCTGATGGGTGCATCACATGCATCATACAGGTTGGACATTGAATAGTGTTAGTTACATGCATCTGATTGCTGGGGGTATGCATTTTTCTGATGTTAGTTGCCATACGGATCATGTGTCCTATGGGCCAGTCATGCACTGCTGGTGGGTGGGGGGGTTGTTGATGGGTCCTATGGGCCAGTCATGCACTGCTGGGGGGGGGGGGGGGGGTTTGTTGATGGGTCCTATGGGCCAGTCATGCACTGCTGCGGGGGGGGGGGTTGTTAATGGGTCCTATGGGCCAGTCATGCACTGCTGGGGGGGGGTTGTTGATGGGTCCTATGGGCCAGTCATGCACTGCTGGGGGGGGGGGGGTTGTTAATGGGTCCAATGGGCCAGTACTGCCATCTACATATTCTCATATGGCATTCAGGTTTCACCACTTACCAGCATCTGCAGGTGGGCTCACTCCTGCCTCAGCCTCCCCGATCCCATGGATGCCCTCAAGGTGGAGGACACTGCTGCAACGCTCCTCCCATGCTTGCAGCCTCAGTGGGGAAGGGGGTCCTCCGCTTGTACCAGTGCTGCGTTGGCGGTATGTGGATATCAGGTTGCGTACCCTCAGCCTGAGGTCGTCCCACCGCTTGTGGCAGTCCTTGACGCTCCGCAATGTCCCGCCCACAGCGGTGCACTTGTGTGCTGCTTTCGCCCACACTTCCTTCCTCCGCTGCTGTGTGGCACGCCGTTGATCGGCGCTGAACAGCATCTCTGCATTCTCCACAATGTGCTCCACCAGGACAGTTAGCTCCGCCTCACTGAAGCGCTGTTTGCGCTGCCTCTGAACTGGAATCCTGGCAGACATGCTGGTGGTTCCTTTTGCCTTCTCACAGTATGGATTGTGCTTGTGCTGACTCTGGATGGCAATGGATTGTGCTTTTTTATGATGGCCGCCTCTCTGTTTCCTGTTTTGGCGATCATGGTATTTCCGGTTCCGTGTACGTGGCGACGTTGGCGGACACAGGTTTTGCGCCACTTGTGGCAGCGCTATGTCCATTACCGTGACTTTTTCCGTGATGGCGGTAACAACGTTTCCGCGTCCGTGGGGTGCGCGCGACTGACAACATGTAATCGGACGGTCTTTCCGCAACCTTGCAGACACAGAAACGTTTTTACCGCCGTCACGGATTTACCGCGGTCCGGCCCTGGCAGGTTGTAATGAGGCCCATTGTCTCTTGTTGATCACACTTACTCAACTATTTTAGTAAATAACTTCACTACAACTGACTCTCCTATTTTATTACATACCTTTTCTACCTCATCTCCTTCGGAGCAAGTGTCAATTTATTAAATAATGTGCATTCTTTTTCCTATATTATTCATCCATTGTCATCAAGCTATCATTGCTGCATTGAGCAATATGAAGAATTATATGAAGATTTATATGAATACTGTATTTTTAGCCAGTTCTTGTTGCCGCCTGCAGATGTCTCATCACAAGCATTGTGTAATTATAGTACTGCTGTGCATATCTGGTGTTTTTCTTTTAGGTTTGTGTATATACTTACTCGACCGGGGTATATGGTTGGGGCATATAAAGGGAAGGTGTAGTAAAGGTGGGTGTATAAAATATGATATCTTTGATTTTTCTAAGTATGGTACTGTTCGTAATTATTTTTTTTCAAGAAGTCTGTGGTACTGTTCATAAGTATTTTTTTCAAGAAAACTGTTAAATATTAAACAAACAGGTGGTGGATGCAATCACATGGCAATGGATGCCTCGAGGGAAAGGAGAGGAGGAGGAGGAGACCAAGTATGACCAGTATAAAGGGGTTGTTCCTGATACTATGACTGATGTGCACCATCCACAATTCAGTCATCTATGGTATAGTCATACGTGCTCAGGTAGGAAGCAGAGGTCAAATGGGAGCTGCTACGTCTGCTCTCCTATACCCCATGCGTCAGCGGCGCCCAGAATGTTAGCACCCCAGGAGAGGCCACCTCTAGAAGCCCAGAGTTTTCATTAATTTGGCACTTTGTCGTGTTCAAAGCAAGTTCCAGGGGCACAGAGTACAAGTTGTACTGATGTATAAAGATGGAGAAAAATGTGCAAAGGATCAAAAAGACCCATGGTGCAAAACGTACCCACTAATAAAAATGAATGGACTGTTGTTCAGGTCGAGCAGATGGGAGGAGGCAATAGTGAGCTGCACGACAGGGGGGTTTACAAATTTCAATGAAGAAGTCGTATGGACCATCCATAAGAACAGTCTTCCTATATGGTTCACATATGTCTTGAAACTAACATGGATTGAAACAAAAGAATTTCCAGTGTAAGTACAAGCGATGGATGAATATGAGTTTTGTTTTCGAGAGAATGTAACTGTTCGGGTGGAAACCAACAGCAAGTGCAATAA
Organism: Ambystoma mexicanum; assembly: GCF_040938575.1. Classification (NCBI taxonomy): domain Eukaryota; kingdom Metazoa; phylum Chordata; class Amphibia; order Caudata; family Ambystomatidae; genus Ambystoma; species Ambystoma mexicanum. The sequence goes on from NC_090931.1 coordinate 1,386,696,954, forward strand.
GACAATATTAATTCCTGATCTCAGCAAGGGAACAGCAGCCTTTATTGACATCTTCTGGGTGTGTAGTCAGCGGGCATACATACAGCTCTCACCATCATGAAGAGGCACATGTTCGCTAATGACCTTGCATTCAGCTATCCTCGTGGTTCCTGAGGCCCACCTAACTATAGCGCCCAGGTCTGTCACAGCACAGTCAAGGCCACCCCCATCCCAACCCCACAAGTGAGGAGAAAGAGGGCTCACTGAGAAGATGGCAGAAGCAATCATATTATTTATGCGAAGATTCCTCCAAATTGCAGAAATTTTTCTTAGACAAATACTGTTTGTTCAACAAAACTGAGGTGTTCTTTGCCTCCCGTCTGCTGTCAGGGATTCAGGCCAGAGCCAATGCTGAGTGGCTTCAGATTGTAGGGTGGGAAATTATCCAGTTGGTGAACGATACGGAGCAAGGGCTGAATTTGTCAACAGTGAGATGCACACGATCCGGTTGATGACTCTCCATAACTGGTACATCCTGGATCTGTTGACGGCCATGGTAGGGGCATGTGCAAGAGAATTGGACTGTCATATTGCACATACTACCCCAAACGATACAGAAAAGGGGTCTCTGTCACACATTATAGGGGCCCTGCATAAGTTGAAGAAAGGTATGGAAACTGAAGCAGGAGTGGAAGCTGAAGATTGGTTTAATACAATGTTTTCATGGGCACCAAAATGGCTCGGATCAGTGGTGGAGATATTGGTCCCTATCATGGTGCTCCTGCTGGTTATGTTTTGCATGGGCCAAATGATACTCCTGTTCTGCGCAAAGACACTCCCGAACAGTGCCATAATGATAGTCTCGATAGGAGCAGGTACAGCTCCTACTAGTGCAAATGATGGGCATGCTCAAACAGATGATTAAAAAAGCAGTAGATGATCAGACTAGAATGGTTTTAGATCCCCTTGGCACCTTGGCCTCACCCCCGCTGAATCCAGAGAATTATATAGAGCTCTGGGTCGATGTAACTGGTGATGGGGATTGCATCTACCTCTTGTGTACCCCAGAGAAGTATGCCCAGGACAGGGGGAGTTTACATCACGGTTGCAGGGTGTGTGTACCCAGGGATGATGGTTACAGAGCACTGGAAGCAGCGGATTAGTTAATGGCAGATTAACTAAAGGGGGGGGCATGTTGGGATACATATTCAGATGTCCAGCCAATCGATTTAGATTGAGAAAAATATAATAGTGTGCAAGGAGATGCATGTGCGCCACTGTAGGGGGGGAGCACGCAATGTGGAAGTTACAAATGCAGTGGTTTCCAATAGTCATGTAAGTGCAGGTAGGCCCCAGTTTTGGGAATAAGTGGTATTAAAGTAAGATAGGTGAAATATAGTTTATAACAATGTAAACGTAGGCCCTGGTCCCCACCGCAAGAAATACTGAAGCCACGCCATATTTAAAGTGAGGCTTAGTCTGCCATGGGCTACGATCAAAATAGTAGCATAGCATGGTAATAAGGTCTGAATCACTTCCCCATCCTAAGCACCAGCAGGGAAAATTAACGTAGAGTACTTCAAGCCTGATAGATACAAGACGATTGTCTCATGTTGCAGACCTGCGATACCAGAAAGGAATTTGAAAGGTTGAGCACGGGCAGGGCTGTGCCCATTCCGGAAGAACAAACCCATAGGAGCCAGGGCAGAGGTTCCAAGCTGCCAAAAGCCTGCTCTAGATTTAGGGCACTAGTGCCCCCCAGAATAATGACCCCCCAGAATAATGACCATCCCTCTCTAACTGTCAGATGCCCAAAAGCAAGACACAATGTGGCTGATTAGTGTGTTCACAATGTGGCTGATTGGTGTGGTCTCCAAGAGGCCCAAGAGGAGCTCTCTGAAGGGGCAGCTGATAAGGGTGGAGCCAGGAGTGGTACATTCTGTGATTTGTATTATGAGGAGCAAGAGTTGAGGCCAACAAGTTGAGCCATGTGACGGGGAGGATTGATGGGGGTGCCTGTATATGTTTGGGATCAAGATCTCTTACTTATTCTGAAGGGCCGATTTGACCTCGAAAGTATCCGCTGAAATCATGTCAAAGACCAGGTGTACGCCATGTGATTATGCCCATGGGGAGGGTAACATATCACGTAACCCGCCAGTCAGATAGCGGGGAACCAAGGCGACAGAGTAGAGACCATGTGTTAGTAGATGAAGATGTGGGTCAAGGGACTATAGGAGACTGGTAGTATGTATGTAGGTGGTAGCCAATGAGGATGGTGGGATTACATTGTATACTGTTTGCATCACGTGTGACAACAGTTTTCTATTTCACTACTTGCATTTGTTGAACTAACTCAGAGTGAGCCTTGTGACAGTTGGGTACGGGACCCTCTGCCACCTTTTTCCTTTTTGTATAAAAAAAGTATCTTGTTTTCCTTGCAAAGAGGTGCACCAAGCTTTTTTCCATAGAGGACTGTTTTTTCTCTGGTTAGTTTTCTGCAGGTTTGCCTTACAACTGCATTTGTGAATTATCATGGGCTACAGGTTAATGGATGTAAATCTGTTTTCCTTGTTTGACACTTGGGTAGACGCTGCATTAAGATTAAACCAATGAAAAGTTATAACAATATTATACCTCCTGTTTCTGATGTTGACCATTAAGGCATACTTTTTTGTCAGATTTATCAGGTGTTCCCCATATCTAAAAGCAAGAGATGAGGATGAAACAATCTCTGGGGGACGTCTTTCATTTTATGAAGATGTGTAAGTCCCATTCGTTGAACATGATTTTGGAGGTCCACAGTAGTAAATTCAAGGAGGTTGCTATATATGGGACATCCCTTTGGGGTTTTTCAAAATGTACACCCCTACAAAATGTGGAAAGTGACTTCCTAAGAAAACATTCCTGTTCTCTCATGGTCTGCAGCAATTTTGTATTTCACTTAGAGCTGGAACTTCACTTCTGAGAAGACACATTTTCTATTGAATTGGCCAATCACTGGCTACGTAATTGGAATAACGAAAAGGCCAAATGAACTCATCATATCTTCAAAGCAATACTGTGTAAATGGAAAAAATATAATCCAAAATGGATTTGGCACGTTAAAAAACCTCTGTAAAATAAATGCAGGAAACCACGTTTCACTTCCTACAGACTTAGACCAGCCATCTTTAAGATATTTGAAAGAACAACTAGTGCCTTACATACAGGGTCTCTGCGAGTCGAATGAAATAGTTAATGTATGAGTTCATCTTCAAATGCTATCCAACAGTATCTAACATGGACTATTTATCAACAAGAGCAAGGTTTAATTGTATTCCCCTTAGATCTGCCACAACTACATGGTGAGGTTTGGTAACAGATAAGAATTGCCAAATATGTGCAGCACTATTTGAGGCTCTCTTGTACTTCTCTTGTACTTTATTTGTTTTGCCTGGCCTGCTCTCATATGAGGTCGAAAATACTTCCTCCTTTATTAAGAAAAGCAGGTTTTAGCCAGTGTCGTCCCGCTTTATGCTATTTGTTAAGGGCTGACTGTCCATTGATTGTGTGGTGAAATAAATGACCACTCACGATTTGGGTGGATTGGTAAACAATGTATTAATAAAAACAGCAACAGAACAAGAAAAGACCAACGGTGCAAGTGAGAACCCCCTCCTTCTGTGCACAGCTCTCTTATACCCAAAAGAACACATGCATTTCAATGGAAGGGGTGGCCCAGACAGGGCAATAAATCATACTTAAATAATGTTGCAAGCAGGGCACAAAGCCCCACTATCCCAGCCTTTGATGCCAGTCTATCAGTAAATGTTTTCAAATCCCTAGCAGTAGCAAAGTCTTTGGCTGGCCCATTGGGACACACTTTAAGCAAAGTAAATGTATCTGTGGTGGGCAGTACTGCTCGCAACAACTGATTCAAATCTACACAAGTAAGGTGATCACAATCTATGATGACCTGGAGTTCCTTCTGGAACTTAACAGGATCTTCTTGGATTTTTGGAAACCTATGGACAATAGCAAACAAATCAATAGTGCTCCAGTCGGACATGTACAGTAACTAAAGTAATGCCACCTCCCGGGAGTTGCCTAAGCAGGAATGCACCAGTACTGGTATTGGCTGTCAAATTTGGGAACCCGCCAGACTTGCCTGAGAACGGCGAAAAAAAGTCTAGACATCTGAGCTCGAATTTCAGGAGTAAACGGGACAACCATAGAGTTTGTTGGAGTGAACTGATGATAAATTGGTGGTTGGTTAGAATGTGACCGAGCCAGTTGCTGGTCAGGTGTAACACTTAAAATGGCAGGGTTATAAGTGTTTAAATTATCTTTGGGACTTTCCTTTAACGGGGGCTCCCCTTGGATTACAGGGCATCATTGTATGATGCCATCTTTATGAGCCGGTATCTGCAGGTTAGACTACTTGTTTTCCAGGGACTTAACTTGCTCCAAGAGCTTTCCCTGGGTGTATGTCAGTGCTCGGGTCTTGTATTCAGTTTGTCTCTTAATGGCTTCAGTATACCAATCTAGATAACTGTCCCATTTGCTTTGCTTTACACGTGAGCCTTTCCTCTATAATACCTTACGTAAATTCATGATCCTGTCTAAGTCAAATGTACCTTCCTAAGGGATGTGTTTTGGTGCCATTTATCCAGGTATTACATGCTTTGGCCGAATAGTGAATGATCATAAAGTGTGTTGGACTTCCTTTAGGAGGAAGTGGAACTTCTCTAGACTGCCCTGAACTCATTCTTACGGGGATAAGACAAGGTATGGCTTATTTCTAAGGCTTCCAGGTTTCTGTTTTTACTGATTTTTACACATAAATACAGACAAAATTAATCTGCGCTCTCACTGTATTTAGCTATAAAAATGGGTCTCTATGGTGTCACTCGTACAACTGTAAGAGGATTCAATCCCGCACTACAGCTAAGTCAATGCCTAGTCTGGGATACTGAATGGAAACCCTTATTGATATATACGTGGAGAAACTTGCAAATCGCGGCAAACTTCGCGGGTGCGCCGGGCGCGATTACAGAGGAACTACAAGGGCTAGCAATATCGTTTTGGGGTCCTAGGACAGCCTAGGATCTCAGCTTCCAGATGAAAGTTACGGCAAGTCTCTAAGACAAACGGTCACGGAGATATGAGCGATTTTGTGAAGGTTGTTTTAGGGATTTGCAATTTTAAAGTTCAAAGTGACAAGTGACAGTTTTGCAAAATGACAAGGTACAACTTCTAGGAGACAGTTCTGGTTAGATTAAAATAGATTGAATTATATTATTTTAACTAAGAGGTTGGTTCTGCGCAGTTCTACTAGGTACTCACAATATATTTTAAAATATGCCTCGCCACGGATCTGGTCAGGTTTTGGACTGGACTCCGGTTCAGCTCTCTGGTTCTGCTAACAGCGGTCTGGGTCAGCTCTGGTCCGCTGGTCTGGTCTGGGTCTCTGAAGGTGGATAGATTGAAGTCTCTATGTTGGCTTTCTGGAGGTTGATGGAGGTAGTGTATGGATTTTTCCGGCAGAGCGTCCCGCAGCAGATGGAAATGAATGTCCCTATCTGTCCTGTCTGTCTGCTTTTATCTGTTTTTAAAATGGGTGTGTGTGCAGCATCACTAGACCCTACCCCTCTCCACTTGCCATTGGCCACTTCCTCCTCTTCCTCTTGATTGGGGGAGGAACTGTGAGTCAGAGCAATGTCATTTTATGGCTTGCAGAGAGGACACTCCCCTGTCAAATTGCTCACAATCTATATTTGATAAAAAAAAGACATATTTGCACAGGTACACATTTGTTTAAAATTACATGCACCCATCACATATCACAGGAGGTATACCCTGTCCAAATCTGCTCTTCCTGGGGGCTTGCATTCAGAAATGGCAACATTTGCACTTTTTAACTGATTTTGCAATTTCGGACATTAACCCAAATTTACACACATGTGCGCAAGGAGTATGGACATTAATTGATGAAGTGTCCGATTTTTAACATGCATACATTTAGAGTAATATCCTCTTTTCCGCTAAAACCCCCCTGAACATACCACCGGGTCCTAACACGTCTATGAATGATCCATCTTTTTAGAGTTATGTTCTGGCCCCAAAGGGGTGTGGTTTCCCCCAAGCACAAGGTTGAATTTCTGGTTTTTCCAGTTCTGCCAAGCCAGCTTGCTCTCACAGGCAGTGCCCCTCCCCTTTCCTTCCAGGAGGAATCTCCATTTACGACTCCCGCCATAAACCATCTGCCTGGGTGAAGGGGGTTGCATTGTTCAGAGCTCCTGTATTCTGTGGGGGCTCCCCTTAATTCAATTATCAGAGAGATGGCATATCCTTAGTGTGGCCAGCAGCAAAAGCCAGGCCTGGGAAGTTTACTGTGAATCAAGTTTCACTCCTGCTGGGGGTAGTTGCCAGGCAGAATTCAGTTCCTTAAGCCAGTTTTTTAGATAAAATGTCACTTTTTGTTCCCCAGTTTAGGTCAAGACAATTTTCTACATATGCAGCTAGAATGCTGATTCTAAGTTCAAAACTATGACATATAAACAATTGCAACCTATGTGACACTCAAAAGTAGGTCACTCATTTCTTTTAAACATTTAGATTTTTAGTGTCTTTCAGTCCACATTTACTTAAACTGCTGAAATCCACAGCTCAGCCAGTCTTGTTATAAACATTGTTTTGGGCTCTTCATCTTCCCAGATTTAGTATGCACACATACTTCATTCTGCCAGATGTCCGCTGGTGTTCAGTGAGATTTTTGGATGTGTTGCAATGTTTGAAAGTAGGCATTTTGAGCTGGCATTCAGAGAAACAAAAGGTGATTTTTAAAGTGCTTTCTAGCGAACAGGCACTGCTGTTCTTCTCTTTGGCACCCCATTTCACTCATGGCTCTTCTGACCCAGCACACCCGCACCTGGGGTGGCAAGTCAGGCGACCATTTTGGTGTGCGCACAAGCTGCGCGGTTTTCGTGGATTCTGGCGCACATGTGGGCTTTTTCGGCCATCTTGGATTTCCTAAGCCCACAGCACCAAATGTTGTAGCATGATAGCACAAACGTGGGTCAGGACACCCAACACATCCCCCCACGTGACTGCCCCTTGAATTTGAGTCGATGGGGAGTCGGGTGCACAAGGGTTTTGACCCACGCACCGGTCTGTCCGCATAATCTTCTTCCAATTCTGCCAATGGCACAGTTCAGCATCTTTTCCTCCATCCGGTATTGATCGATCGGTTCTCCTCGCCGGTCCTGATGGGAATATTGGGCGGTACACGGGGCCCCTTGCGTCTCTGCTCCCGGTCTCCGGATCGTCCTCCTTGGCCCGTCCCCAGCTTTTCTTTCTCCTAGGACGACAAAGGAAGAGCGGCAATACCTACTCATAGACGTTTTTCCACCACTGTTGAGATAGTGGGGCAGCATATGCATTTCATCATAACGAAACATTACATTCTTATTTTTTTTTAAAAACAGTATAACTAAGAGACAGTTTCATGCAAATCACAATATGTTAGAGACTAGATGTGGTATGTTTTATGATTGGAACTGAATTAGTCTGAGACAGTACCCGCTAGGATTCCAGAGGATTCCTCCAGTTGTTGCAGAGCGTGCCTGGGATGGCAACATTTCAACTGGTTTATGTGGACCCACTTGTCTTCCCCCTCTGCCGAACCGCCTTTGGGGATGCGGATCTTGTAGGCCACAGGGGAGATTTTGTCTATGATCTCAAAGGGTCCTTTCCATGTAGGCAAACATTTTCGTTGTTTTGCCTGGTTTCTTTGGAAGTTGTATAAATAGACCCGGTCTCCCACCTGATATTCCTTCCTGGAAGTTTTCAGGTCATAATGGGTCTTCATGCTATCAGCCGATCTTTCTAGATTCCGCTGAGCGTAAGCAAAAGCATGTTGGAGATGTTTCCTTAAATTCTCCACATACTCATGAGTAGTGGAGGCATTTATCAGTGTCTGCTCTTGGGTCCTATAGAGCAAATGCTGAGGAAGCACCATCTTGCGTCCGGTCATCAACTCAAATGGTGACATTTTGGTTGCAGATGAAGGGGTAGATCTGAGGGCCATTAGGACCAGAGGTAATCGGATATCCCAACTTGGCCCAGAATCTGCCACAAACTTCTTTAATATGCTCACAATGGTTCGGTTATATCTCTCTACTGCCCCAGAAGAAGCTGGCCGGTAAGCAATATGCAACTTCCTTTTGACCCCCAGTATCTCGCACATCTTTGTCATTACTTCACTGGTGAAGTGGCTACCCCTGTCTGACTCAATCCTTTGAGGTAGACCAAAACGGGAAAAGATGTGGTTAATCATCAAGGCAGCTGCCGTTTCTGCCTTGCAGTTCGGGGCTGGGAGACATTCCACCCACTTGGTAAACAAGCATGTCACAGTCAACATGTACTTATTCCCCCTAGCAGAGCGAATCACAGGGCCTACAAAGTCGATTTGTAAATCTGACCATGGCAGTGTTATCCCCCTCTTTTGGAGAGGCGCACGGTGCGTGAGGGATGATGGCTGAAATTGTGCACACACAAGACACCCCTTCAAGTATTGGTCGAGGTCCTGCCCCATGTGTGGCCAGTATGCAACCTCTCTTAAGATTTCCAATGTTGTGTGAAATCCCCTATGACCGGCGGTGGCCGCATCATGGGCGTGACTTAACATCAGGCTTCGGAATGAGGTAGGAACCACCCACTGATCGTGGCCAGCTTTGGATTTCCTTACCAGCAAACCGTATTGGATTCGGAACATTTTTGGACATTTCATCAACACTCTTAGGTCCTCTTTCCCAATATAATCGGTATCCGTCAGGGGAAAGTTCTCAGGGTCCTCAAGGTGCTGGTAAAATTTACCAATTATTGGATCCCCCTTCTGAGCGGTAATCAAATCAGCATCAGGGGTCTCCTTACTCCATTGTGCAATTGAAAGGTCGTTGTGAGCATTTGTCTGGGACCTAGTGATAGCAGTGACCTGGATTTCCCCCAACAGGGACTCAATCTCAATTAGATCCCCTTGGATGGCCCCGGTTTTGGCCAGCTGATCAGCTAAGTCATTTCCAGTTTTGTCTGGTCCCTCTACTTTGGAATGACCCTTGATCTTCTTCCAATAGATGGTCATTCCTTTCGAGGTGACCAGATCATCAATGTTTTGGATCAACTTCCCATGTTTCAAGGGTTTGTTGTTAGCACATAACATGCCTCTGGTTTTCCAATTAACCAGGTGCTCCACGAACCCGTTCCGTACATAATCCGAATCTGTGATTATGACCAGTTCGTGGAGTTGATGCTGGACAGCAGTGAGGATGGCCTGATGCACAGCCATCAATTCTGCCACCTGACTACTTCAGGGACCAATTTTGTATCCAGCGGAGGGTTCTGGGGACTCATTCACCCATGCATTCCCTACGCCAGCCACCAGTTCTTTCTCCCCGTTGTTGTCAACATGGTAAGAGCATCCATCCACATACACAGTGGGCATTCCCTCACACTTGTCTTCTTCAAAGACTTTGTGGGGGGAATTAAGGTATGCCTCCATGTTGTCCTTGATTTTCAGACTTTCGTCCTCGAGACAGTTTTCTCTGGCACAATCATGCAAGTCAGCCAGACCTTGCGCGAGGGGACTCTTCTTGTTTTGGCCATATCTGACCTCCACAGGAAATCCTTGCATTGACAAAATCCAGGAAGTAATTCGGGAATTACTCACATTTCCAGCCCAGATTCTGTCACTTTGGAGATATTGCAGAGGCTGGTGTGGAGTCTCCACTATGATGTGTTCCCCCTGGATGAACGGGCGGTAATTCTTCAATGCCCACACCGTTGCCAGGAGTGCCTTCTCACAATCGTTGAATTTTTCCTCCACAGAGGATAATGTTTTGCTCGCATAGGAGATTACTTTATTGACCTTGTCATGCTTTTGGTATAATACTGCCGTCAAGCACGTATTAGAGAACCCCGTCTCCAGGAAGAACTCCTTGTTTCTGACAGGGTAAGCTAGGCAAGGCGCTTGTGAGAGGCTTCTTTTGAGTTGTTTTACCGCCTCGGCTAGTTCTGGACCCCATTCCCACTTGACCCCCCCCTTCAGGAGATGAATCAGGGGTCTGGTGATCTCTGCGTAGCCCTCAATGAACTTTCTGCTGTAATTAGTCAGTCCAAGGAGGCTCCTTAGTTCCCGCAGAGTTGTGGGGTCTTTCAGTTTCTGAAGTGCTAACACTTTCTTTTCCTGGGGACAGAGACCCTGAGGAGTAATCTCATGCCCCAAGAAATTAACACGGGTTCTGCACCACTGTGCTTTTTGAAAGGAAAGTTTTTCTCCGGCGGCCCTCAACTGGGTCAGAACATAACAGATCTCCGCTATGTGTTCCTCCACAGATGAACTTTTGATGAGGACATCATCTACATAAGCCAGGTTACCCCTCGCACCCAGGTCGGGCATGGCCTTATGTAGGAAAATGTTGAATTCATTGCCGGAGTTGAGGTATCCGAAGGGAGTCCGGGTCCATGTATACTGCTGGCCCCCAAAGGTAAAAGCCAGTTTGTATTGGTCCTCCCTGCTGACAGGCACGGTCCAGTATCCATTGGTCAGGTCTATTGCAGTGAATACCTGTGACCCCTGAATCTGGGCCAGCCCTTGGTCAATGTAGGGAAGAGGCCATCGGGAAGTAAGGACCCGTTTGTTGAGCTCCCTGAGGTCGGCACAGAGTCTCCACTGGCCGTTTGGCTTCAATATTCCCAGCACCGGATTATTGAAGGTGCTGTGGACTGGGCGGATTATTCCCCGGGACTCAATGTTCTTAATTATTTCAGTAAGGGACTCCATTGATGCGAGAGGCAAGTGATATTGCTTCACAAACACAGGAGTCATGCCAGGGTCCGTGGGGATTGTTGTTGTGTGGATGTCAGTGCGACCACAGTCATATGAGTCTACCGCAAAGAGATCTTGGAAATCCAAGAAAACTTGTTTCAACTTTTGCTTTTGTTCCAGAGTGACACAGGCATCAGCTAGGTTGACTCTCTCTTCCACTATCTGCCTGAAGCCTGGAAAGACTTCTGGTTTGGCTATCTCCGCTGCCTCCTCCAGCTGGGTGGAGAAGTCCCTGGTCAGAGTGCTGATTTGGACCGGAGGCTTCAGGTGGGAAAGGCAGCCCTCATGGACCTGCAAAATCACCTCATCCCTCCTGAAGTCACAAGTCACATCTTCCTTACCATAGGGGCAGGAAGTGTACACCAGGAAGTTCCCCCCATGCCGGGTAAAAATCCTGTCTGGTGTTGTATTGTCCTCACTGTCACTGTCAAAACAGTCCTTGGGGATTGGTCGTAAAAGTTCATTTCCAAGATCAATGGAGAAATGTCGGTCATCAACCGCCATTCCAATAATGGTGCCTGCGGCTAGAGTAATACTCTTTAAGTCGCTGTTATCCATCTCTATTAGAATGGTGTCATGTTCTATGTTGACTAATGGTGTTGGGTTTACCCCTAACCCTTGCTGTTGGAGAGAAGCATTTAGATGTATGTAAGCATCAGGGTTTTTCAAATATTGTCCTCTTTTAACTTTCACTTCCAGGGAGAATTGTCGTGTCCTTTCTGGGATGTTGACTTCCTCTTTTGTCTGAATTTCAACTGCATAAGGTAGCCATTGAGCTGACCTAAATGCTTTTTCTGGATCAACAAAGCCCATGGGATTATCCGCTAATCAGGACCAAGCTTTGAAGTTTATTAGGTCCAAACTAATGGCAAAGCGATTGAGAATGTCACTGCCTAAGTAAAAGGCGGCAGGGACGTCTCGCACGACCCAACAATTGTGGACTATGCTCTTGTTGCCAATGGAGATTTTGAGCATACACCTGCTTGGCAGGAGATGTTTGGAATCAGGTGCTTCCAGGTCCATTTCCCCTTTGTCTATCAGTTTGAAGGTGGGAATGGCTGGATCTTTTGGGAGTTGGCGAAACATGGCTTCGCTGATGAAGCTCTTACCGTTGTTCACACACACTCGAGCGAGAACAGAGTCCTTCCCATCATTTAACTGAACAGGGATGAACAACTGCTCTCCAATTTGCTGTATCTCAGCCAGGCTCTGAGCTGATTTCACATCTTTCTGGACTATAGGAGTGGGAGTTTCTGATTGTGGATTAGTAAAGAATTTCAGGGTGTTTCCTTCCAGTGTGGAATACCACCTTAAACTGGAAGGAAGGTTGATTTTCAGAAATAGAGAGGACCCCCCATCACCAGTCTGTTGTCCTACTGCTATTACTGTCACGTCTGGAATTTGGTTGTTCTGGAAGTGAAATTCTACTTGGTCAGATTTTTGTTCAACCATGTGGCAGGTGCCGTTTAAACTAACATGGTTAACACTCTGTTTTAATTTTATTGGTCGGCTAGTCTGGGTCCAGAGGACCTTGTTTACGCAATCTATTAGGGGTGACAACCATCTCAGGAGGTCATTCCCTAGTAAACTAAACAAGGGGTGCCCTCTGGGGTCACAATTATGACCGGGTGTTTCAACTTGTGTCGCCCAATTTTAATGTCCAAATCTGCCGTCCCCTCGACGGGAATTTCCTTCCCGTCAAAGTTCTGGAGTTGTCCAGGAAGTGAGGTGAGAGGAATTTGGTAATTCCCTCCCCTTCCTGCATTCAGTTCATCAAAGGCCCTTCTGGACAGAAGGGTAGCTTGAGATCCAGTGTCCACCAGCGCTGAGATTGTACCCTGTCCCTGTACTTGTACCGGGGCATAATATCTTCCCTCCTTCTCCTCAAGGGGGCACAGATAATGTACATTTTTGGACAACTGGTGGGCTAATTTTCTGGTTTTGGACATGGCGAGAGAAGAGATTTGGGCAGAATTCTGTGGAGAGTCTTGGGAATCTGAAAGAAAAAGTTGGCAACTGGAGATCAGAGCCATTGTGGGTTCCCGTGGCTCTGGTTCTGGGCCGCCCCCCCTTTTTGGAGGCAGTCACCAGGATGGGTTTGAACCAGGGGATTTTCTTGCTGTTGGTTCTGGGATGAGATGGTGGGCGGCAGTAGCTCAGTCTCCACATCTCCCCAGTCTGGATTTGCATCCCTAGGGACCCATTTTTCTTTGGGAGGAGTTCCCCCCTCTCTGAAGGAGAAGATCCTTTTCCCAGGATCCTCTGAGGATCCCTCTCCCTCAAATTGGAAGATCTGTACCTCCTCCTCAAACTGAGTCTGTTTGGGTCTTTTGTTTCTCCTACCCACCCTCTGCTCCTTAGGAGGCAGACTTTCAGGGGCAAGAGATTTTGTTTCCGGTTCCTGGGTTTCCAGGGGCTGTTTACAAGTGAGGAAGGAAGCTTCCTCCAAGGCTTTACACCCCCCTTCCCTTTGTGCCTCCTCCCTGGAACCGGTGTGTTATCGGGGTGCTGCCCCCGTCATTGTTCTGGAGCACCAGGTCCAGAGTTGGGTGCGTTCTGCGCCGGCACGCCCATTTGAGGGTTCTGCTGAGCCCTCAGTATGTGACCCAGATCCCGCGCCATGTTTTGAACCTGGCGCTCTAACTGGGAAACCCGCTCAGGCTGATACGGGGCCCTGTTTTCTCCCCTGGGCTGATCCCGGGAAGGGTAGCTATCCCTTCTTTGGTAGTACCCCTGGTTGGGAAGATTTTGGTACCCCTCCACCCTTGGCCTCCCCTCTCCCGGATTAGGTTGTCTGGGCTCAGGGAATTGGGGAAAGAAGGATAGAGGATTTTGGGGCTGGAAATTGGGTGGATACCTGGGGAAGAAGTTCTGCCCAGGGTTTGGTGAGTTTCTGCCCTCCTGTGAGAAGTTGGGAGGGAAGTTCTCTGGGTTAGGTGCTTGGCTGGATCCCCCCCCTTGGGCTGGAGGAGTCCACACATAACCCAGGATGGGTCTGTTTCCCTTGTAACGGGGGCTTACATAATCAGGAGAGCGAGGGACCCCATTTGTGGGGCTGCCTCCCTGGCTCCCTGTCTGTGACTGGCCCGAGGACCTTCTGGGCCTAGCATTGTTAGGTGCAGGTAGGTTTTTAGGCCCCCCCATCTCCAAATCCAAAACAGGGGTGACCTTTACCTCTGCCACCTTGGCAGCAGCAGGGGTGTTGTTGGCTTTGGGGTTTTTGGGCGCATTATTTTTATTTTCTATTGGCTTCTGCACCTCATAGATCCGGGTCGCCTGTTCAATGACCCAGTCTAAAGATATTTTCTCGTGAAAATCCCTCACAAGCTGGGTCATTATGTATTTGGGCAAGACATGGAAAAACGTATTAATAAATTCTCTGCTATCCGTGCGCATCCTTCTGGTGGTCTGCGCAAAAGCACGTTTCAGTTCTTGCACAAATTCTTGTGGGGCCTGATCCTCCCCACATTGCAAATTGTAGGCTGCCTTGCGAGCCTCTTGAGGATTTCTGTGAACAGAAAAATGTTTCAAGATGGCCGCCTTATAGGTGGACCATCTTAAATGATTTTGGTCCTCCAGCCCCGCAAAGAAACTGGAGTATTCCGGGGAGAAGGTCCACTTTACATATTGAATACAGCTTTGGCTGTCCTTCAAATGGAAAGTCTCCATCATTTGCTCAAACAACTCTAAGTGCTCCCAAACAGAGTACTTGGCGTTCTTATGATAAGGCGTGATGACACTCCTGATTGCCTTAATCTGTTTCAATGGGTCCTTAAGCAAGGCCCTTTTTGCCTTATTGGCCTTTTTGGTTCGGGTAACCCTTGTCCATTCATCCTCTGACTCAGAGGCACTGCTCCCAGAGGTTCCTGTCTGCTCTTCCAGGTTTTCCCGGATTCTGCGAGCCTGGGAATGGCTGGCAGAATGCGGGGACCTGGTCTCCTGTGTCCTGCGCAGTTCAGAGGAGTCTTCAGATTCCTCCTTGCTGCCAGGATTTGATGGGTACCCCCCCCCCACTGACCTAACTGGGCAGAAGTTTTCAGGATGCCCTTAATGGGCCTATTCTCCTGGGGTTCCCCACTAAATTGCACTGTGCTTGGGTGCCCATTCCCGGATGCCCGCCCATCCATTCCTGGGAGGTACTGGCCTATGAGCCCCATGCTTCTGGCTGGATAGTAATCTGCCATCCCTGTGGCCCTGTGCTCATGTGCGCCAGGGGACATGGGGGTAGCAGAGTCCAGGGACCGAGAGAGATAAAGGCCTCTGGTACTAGGGCTCCTGGGGTTATGCTCAGGAGTTTCTCTTTCCCAGCGAACCTCATCTCTATCCGCCCCTGCTCCCTGTTGCAATGCAAGAGCCTGCGTCTTCAGTTCCTCAGTTAAGGCCTTACTAGACTCTATCAGTCTCTCCTGCATCGCTACCTGTTGTTGGAGCCTATCATTGTGTTGACAGAGGGCCTCATTTTCCCTCTGTGCTTCCTGGTTGGTCCTGGAGAACTGGGCCAGTCTTTGCTGCAGGAGGTTTACCTCCTGAGTCCCATCCCTACTGGCCTGCTCCTTTCTTGCCAGAGCCTCTTCCACCCTTCTGGTGTGCTCTACCAAGTTCTGGTTTTCTTTTTGGAGATCACCCAGCCCCTGGAGGGCCAGGTGATTTTCTTCAATTTCCTTGTTTAAATGGCATACTTCCTGGCCTAAAGTGTCTCTTTCCTGACTGAGAGCCTGCATCTGTGCGGCCAGGTCGTCCCTCTGCCGTTGAAAGGCACCAGCTTTTTGGCGCTCCTGATCAAACTCTGCCTGGGTATCCAGGTCTTTCAGAATTAGTTTGTTGCTCTCTGCCTTCACTCTATCTAGGTGGCCTTGCAGGGTGACTACCTGCTCAGCACATACCCTGTTGAAGTCCAGTTGTTGCTCCAGCTTTTTCTGGTTTTGCAGTAGGGAGTCCAAACCTTCTTGGTATTCCTTTTGCAAGGCCAGAAATCTGGTATCCTGTTCTACCTTTTCCTGTTGCAGCACATCCATATCCTCCTTTATTTTAGTGATGTACCGTCTGCTGTCATTTTCTGACTCCTGGCTCCTGAGCAGCCTCTTAGTATGCTAAAATACTTTTAATTCCCTCTAGAGGATCAGGGTGAGTGAAATATCCTTTGAATACGTTCAGGATCACTTTAGCAATACTCTATGAATGGTGGTCAGGTTGCAAACGAATTTTTGCAACGAAAGGCAAGCAGCAGCAGATTTTTACACGTGGAGAAACTTGCAAATCGTGGCAAAATTCGTGGGTGCGCCGGGCGCGATTACAGAGGAATTACAAGGGCTAGCAATATCATTTTGGGGTCCTAGGACAGCCTAGGATCTCAGCTTCCAGATGAAAGTTACGGCAAGTCTCTAAGACAAACGGTCACGGAGATATGAACGATTTTGTGAAGGTTGTTTTTCGGATTTGCAATTTTAAAGTTCAAAGTGACAAGTGACAGTTTTGCAAAATGACAAGGTACAACTTCTAGGAGACAGTTCTGGTTAGATTAAAATAGATTGAATTATATTATTTTAACTAAGAGGTTGGTTCTGCGCAGTTCTACTAGGTACTCACAATATATTTTAAAATATGCCTCACCATGGATCTGGTCAGGTTTTGGACTGGACTCCGGTTCAGCTCTCTGGTTCTGCTAACAGCGGTCTGGGTCAGCTCTGGTCCGCTGGTCTGGTCTGGGTCTCTGAAGGTGGATAGATTGAAGTCTCTATGTTGGCTTTCTGGAGGTTGATGGAGGTAGAGTATGGATTTTTCCGGCAGAGCGTCCCGCAGCAGATGGAAATGAATGTCCCTATCTGTCCTGTCTGTCTGCTTTTATCTGTTTTTAAAATGGGTGTGTGTACAGCATCAATAGACCCTACCCCTCTCCACTTGCCATTGGCCACTTCCTCCTCTTCCTCTTGATTGGGGGAGGAACTGTGAGTCAGAGCAATGTCATTTTATGGCTTGCAGAGAGGACACTCCCCTGTCAAATTGCTCACAATCTATATTTGATAAAAAAAGACATATTTGCACAGGTACACATTTGTTTAAAATTACATGCACCCATCACATATCACAGGAGGTATACCCTGTCCAAATCTGCTCTTCCTGGGGGCTTGCATTCAGAAATGGCAACATTTGCACTTTTTAACTGATTTTGCAATTTCGGACATTAACCCAAATTTACACACATGTGCGCAAGGAGTATGGACATTAATTGATGAAGTGTCAGATTTTTAACATGCATACATTTAGAGTAATATCCTCTTTTCCGCTAAAACCCCCCTGAACATACCACCGGGTCCTAACACGTCTTAAAATGTGGGCAGAAAAATCACAAGAATTATGGTATCATTTATAAAATTTTCACAAGTCCGCTCTATGAATGATCCATCTTTTTACATTTATGTTCTGGCCCCAAAGGGGTGTGGTTTCCCCCCAGCACAAGGTTGAATTTCTGGTTTTTCCAGTTCTGCCAAGCCAGCTTGCTCTCACAGGCAGTGCCCCTCCCCTTTCCTTCCAGGAGGAATCTCCATTTACGACTCCCGCCATAAACCATCTGCCTGGGTGAAGGGGGTTGCATTGTTCAGAGCTCCTGTATTCTGTGGGGGCTCCCCTTAATTCAATTATCAGAGAGATGGCATATCCTTAGTGTGGCCAGCAGCAAAAGCCAGGCCTGGGAAGTTTACTGTGAATCAAGTTTCACTCCTGCTGGGGGTAGTTGCCAGGCAGAATTCAGTTCCTTAAGCCAGTTTTTTAGATAAAATGTCACTTTTTGTTCCCCAGTTTAAGTCAAGACAATTTTCTACATATGCAGCTAGAATGCTGATTCTAAGTTCAAAACTATGACATTTAAACAATTGCAACCTATGTGACACTCAAAAGTAGGTCACTCATTTCTTTTAAACATTTAGATTTTTAGTGTCTTTCAGTCCACATTAACTTAAACTGCTGAAATCCACAGCTCAGCCAGTCTTGTTATAAACATTGTTTTGGGCTCTTCATCTTCCCAGATTTAGTATGCACACATACTTCATTCTGCCAGATGTCCGCTGGTGTTCAGTGAGATTTTTGGATGTGTTGCAATGTTTGAAAGTAGGCATTTTGAGCTGGCATTCAGAGAAACAAAAGGTGATTTTTAAAGTGCTTTCTAGTGAACAGGCACTGCTGTTCTTCTCTTTGGCACCCCATTTCACTCATGGCTCTTCTGACCCAGCACACCCGCACCTGGGGTGGCAAGTCAGGCGACCATTTTGGTGTGCGCACAAGCTGCGCGGTTTTCGTGGATTCTGGCGCACATGTGGGCTTTTTCGGCCATCTTGGATTTCCTAAGCCCACAGCACCAAATGTTGTAGCATGATAGCACAAACGTGGGTCAGGACACCCAACACAACGTAGGTCAATCACATTTCAGATTGGCAGCATGGAGTGTGTACAAGTTTTATAAAAATAGCATTAAAGTTTTTCAAATTGTTGACAGCATATATCTTAAAGCAGCATCAGTCACAGGAGCAACAGTTTGTTGTTATGGAAAAATTGAGCTAGCATTTCTTACCTATATGGCTGCATGTGTGTTTTAATAAATGCATGTTTTATTAGAATAAATGCAGAAAAATACTGGTTGTGAATCATCTTTTATATGACAAAAAATAAATGTGGATAAATACAGAAAAAAAGGCTAAAAATAAATATGGATAAATGCAGACGGAAATGGCAGTAAAATATATACCATAAAACCAGAAGCCTTACTGATTACAGATCCAGGTCCATTCCTAACTCAGTCTGCATCGGGACACTATCGAGTCCCGTGGCTCATGGCGTGGGTATGGCTCATTAGTTAACCAGTCTGCCATGTCTATTTGGAGGCTCAGGTATCAATAACCACCCCTGTGTTCCTCCCCGTTACAGAAATTTCAGAAACACCCGCAGGTGTTGGTGGGATTCAGATGAATGCTGGTTCACAGGTTATATCCTGCTTGTGGGCTTCGGCGCGTACCAAAAATAAATACAAATACAAAATACAAATACCCCCTATTACAATACCACAATACAGAGCAGTATTTGAGCTTTATCAAATACACAGGCAGTTAACGATCAAAGACAAGACACATAATTGGTAGAAATAAAGACTGGTACAGATCCCGTACTAGGATAGAGCAGGGACGCAACTGAGTTGCACAGTAAGGGTTTCAGGTATCAAGGTATGGGCTAAGACAAGACAATCATGGGGTTCTCATCCAAAGTATTTTCTTCACACTCATACAGAACACATTTGTCCTAATCCCTAATCAATACTACACTACTCTGACCAGCACAGCAATCTCATGCTCTCTTGAATCATTATGCAACATGGATGGAGCGGATGGAGCTTTTCAACTGTGGTAGTCAAATGCTTTTACTTTTTGGTATTCAAATAAACAGTTCTATAGGCAAGGTATTTTGAATAATCAAAACAGATTTTAGACTGCAGATTTCAGATTTCCTAGACAAATATTTACCCCATACAAAACATGACAATTCACTGACACAATTACCTATGTTCACTAACCCACGATTTTAGATCGGCTCTTTCTTGCACACCTGCTCTGCCCACCCTCTTCGAGTCTCTGGGTGCTCCAGCCAGCTCTCCCCTCTGATGAAATCCTTCTCTCCTGGGCCCACAGGCCTCACAGAGATGTGCACCCGGCTGCCCCTTTATCTGGCATCAGAGCATCAGGAATCCAACATCAAAGGCACTAAACCTGTAGTGGAAAAAATTACCACTCAAGAGTCCAGTGAATTGGTCAACAATTTAATAGTAAAAACAGCAACAGAACAAAAACAGACCAAGTACAAGATTTCAGCACAAGTGAGAACCCCCTCTCTCTGTGTACCGTTTTCTTATACCCAAAGGAATGCATGCATTTCAGTGAGGTCCAGACAGGGCAAAAAATTATACTGAAACAATGTTGCCAGGAGGGCACAAAGCCAACTAACCCAGCCATTGATGCCAGCTGCGTTCTTTCATGTTAGTCAGTGTTATCAGGGAGGAAAGTGTATTGTAGTACAATTAGCGAAGTTGAATATACTCCTCAAAGATTCACACACGCTCTGATGCAGGCGAGAATGCTTGTAATATAGCTTCCGTCTGCTAATGCCACCTTTCCTAAGAAAGCGGGAGCCTAAAGCAGACATGTCAAAAGGGAAACACATCAGAAGTGAGAGATGTGAAGGTGAGCATTCCTACATGCTCAGGGAAGAGCGTTCATTACAAAGACATGCGCAGTAAAGACTAAAGGCTCGCCTCGCATGAGCAAGAAGCAGTGTTTAAACATGGCCATTTACAGTCGTTATTGAATTCATAATGCAGCAGTAATTTAGGGAGTACATATCATTTTCGATTCCTAATTTTCCCTCAAAAGTGGGTGGTCAGTATGATTGCACTTGAGAAAAGCACTAAAATCAGGAAATGTTATTTTTCTTTTGAAACTCTATGTATTAACTTATACCTTGTATTTCTTTCTCTGTAACTTTATTGTTTTACAATTGTAATTGGTCATTTATAATGCGAGTGCGTTGCCCTTCAGCTATCCTCCCGACACGAGGTTGAGATTGTAAGTATCACACTATATTTTGATCAAGAGTTTTTAGGGATTTTATTATTCAGAAATAAACTTATATTGATTGATTGTTTCATTGATTCATTTATAATGAGTTTTGCCCATATCCATGGAACTTTTACCTTTTTTGCCTGGGTGAGGTTGCCATAGGTGCCCTTTTACCAATATTGTGGCAGCGATCAGGATAACATGCGCTGACATCATTAAATCAGCTTCCGGTGATTTTTGCAGGGGCTCATGGTCACCTGATGAGATAGAATATCAGCACCCAGGTGGAAATTCTGGTGCCTTAATGTTGCTGCCAAAGATGTGGAGGGTGAAGATTCCTTTCCCAGGGCACTTGGTTGGGGGGTTTCTCATTGTGGGACCATGGACATGCCCAGATGGGCACACGTCACCCTCCCAATCCAAAGTTTATCTGCAATGGCTCTTGGGCATCACAGTGATTTGGGGCCCTGCGCGTGATAAAAACAGTCACTTATAACTTAGGCAAGTTCTTTACAGCACCCCCCACCTTCCCAGCAGCCAGTGCGGCTGGCAGTATCATCATGCAAATGTCAGCCATGCCTGGTTCCGGCTTCTTGTTTGTGAGTGTTCGGTGCTTCTAAACTGCCTTCTTACAAGATCGTTTTCTGCTAAAGCATTCCTCTCTGAAAGAAGGTCACAGCCATAACTCAACATCTTCGTTGAAACGCTGTGTACTCTCGAGTAATTGCTTGGAGAATAAGAGGAGGTTTGTATTGTGGCATGGAAATTAGACTGCTTATTAATATTTCAATGATAGCTCTAAAACTCGGCTGGCTCAAAACAGCATTTTGCATTTTGAGTATCTGTAGGAAAAAGACTCCCTGGAGGAGAGTTTGAAAATAATGAGCCCACGCTAGGCGAGCTATTACACTGGGTGTGGGGGTCTTTTCCCCGTCCCATCACCTAAAGGAGGACCTATAGAGTGCACTATTATATTTTTAAACAGTGGTGTGCATTTTCATGGGTATGCCGTGGTGACAGCAACCTTTATATATATGTGTGGGCATAGGTTAGTTAAAGGGTTGAGGGGTGGGGAATGGGTTGGGGTGACAGGGGAGGTATGGTGGGACCCCGAGAAAAAAAGGGGGTGGCTGACCAAGGTCAACAAAAAAAGTGCCTACTGAAAACGCAACAACTAAATAATGGCTGCGGCAACTACGTAGAACCACGAACCAAGTATAATAGTATGCACCAATGATATATCCTTATAGAATGAAGGAGGGGTCATTATCGTGGCATAATTCCCCTCCGGCCATACGTTTTGGAAGGGTCATTATCCCAAGCAATAATGCCCCCTCCCAAGGTCTAAAAGGCTATTAGCACATGGTGGTAGTAGCAATAAATGTACTGGCGTTTTGGCAGTGAAGTAAAACATGTTACTTTAAAGGTGGGTAAAGTAAATAGACTCAGCAAATTATTTAAATAACATGGTCGTCTTCATGGTTCGAGCATTTTTAATTACAACTTGGTTGAATTGGAACACGTGTAACTGGTGCACAAGTAAACAATTTCTCTGTAAGAAAGTGAAAGCATTTCCCTCTCTCAGAGAGGAAGGGTCTTGTTAAAAAAAAAAAATGTGCATGCAAATTCCATTGTGTTTCCCTGTCTGCTTCTGAAGACAGAATGTCCAGAATGCAGTCAATATCAGTAGTTATTGACTGCACTCTAAACATCCTTATAAAGTCTCATGTTTGCGGTAAAATTGGATCTTTTTCCTATATGGTAGTTTCTATGAACCAGTGTGCTAAATATCAAGTGATATATTTCCGTCTTTTGAGAAGTCACTGTATCTACGCTTTAGATTAGGTATCTTGGCTACAGACATGTTTATGTCGCTGGAGGATAGCTCAGCAGCAACGTGTTCGCCTTGGAAGCAAGACAACACGAAGCAACACAGGTTCGATCCCCGGTCCGCACTTAGAAACCTCTGGGTATTTAAGCACGTTATAAATATGCAACTAAGACAAAAAAAAACACAATTATGCAACTAAAACAAATTCCTGTAACAGTGCCTTGATGCCTGTGGGCTGTGTGAGCGCTTTAAAAATGCAAATAAATAAATAAATAAAGAAAATTACTGCTAGGTGGCAGGTGGTAAGGAGTGTCCTCTGCCCAATGGGTGGCATTGCTGAGGAAAATGTCACCCACTTCCTATTGTTCTGCCAAAAAAACAAAGGGCTGAGAAGTATGTATATCAAACCAATCTTAAATCATCTGGGCATGAGATTCCGAAGACAAAGCTGTGGGATGTTTTTACCCATGCATCCAAGCCCTACCATAAAACTGTGCATTACTGGCATTGAAAACATCATGATGGCCAGAACTCCCCAGAGAGTGCACAGGGAAAACATGAAGAATAGGCTACCACCCATTTTTGCCTATGTTGTGAGCACAGGAGGGCACTGCCTAAAACCACCATTGGGCTACACACACCGTAGCCTGAAACCATTGGGAATGGCAATGCTGATTGCCAAAAGCAACCCAGAACTGTGGGGAATTCATTTTCTTAATGTCAAAATGGATGCAATACTGGTGCTCACCACTATCAGAAAGCCGGCGTTTTAAAACCACCAGATTTTTGTGTAAAACTGAACAAATGAACCCAAACCAGGCCAAGGAAAGACTTGCTAAGAGGTGGATACAACGTAAAACTATATTCTGAAATGACTTGAAGGAAGTAATTATTTAATGTATATATAAAAAATAGCTGGGGATGTCAGCAGCTTAAGAGAAATTGGATTTAAAACCACTAAAATCGAAATGTTTAAATTAAATGAGTGACCTACTTTTGAATGTAACATAGTTTGCAACTGTTGAAATGTCATAGTTTTGAACTTAGAATCAGCATTCTAGCTGCATGTGTAAAAAATTCTCAGTTTGATTTGAATGTAGAAAACTGGGTAACAAACATGACATTTAGCTGAAGCCTGGCTTAAAGAGATTACACTCTGACCACCAGCTACCCCCGACAGGAGTTGAGACTTGCACAACTGCATTCCCAGGCCTGGCTGCCTCCTGCTGCCCCTGCCAAAAGGAGATCACATGGCCCTGTTGATTGAAAGGGGAGGTGCACCTTGGGACTGCAGGGAACTGAACAATGGACCTTCTTTGGCTCAGGCAATTGTTAAATTAGGGGGGTCATAAAATGGCTTCCTGTGAAAACATAAAAATTGCTATGAGGCTGGGAAGCCCAAAGGAAACACACCAACACAGGTTACAAAGAACATACAAGTGCTTTATTTAAAAGCTACAACAGTTAACAAAGTCAATTGACAAACGATAGCTATTCGGCTCTCAGAGTAACGTAACGAACTTCAACGAAGGTTCGATGCATTAGTAGAGAGACCGTACATTGGAATATTTGGGTCTTTTATATATTTTGTCCAACCTTTGGCCAACACTCTCGCGGGTTAACCATTCTTGGGATCAGGCCTAGAGTTCCTTGCCAGGTCAATCCTATAATGTATGCGTTTTGATCAGTTTCGCTGATACAGTTGTTCATTTACACATAGGTCAGCAATAGGACAAGGACTCAGTTCGCGACCCCGACAAGTGGCCTGCAGGTATATTAATTATTCGTGTGTGCGGATGTCACAACGGCCAGAATCTCGCTCAGAATATCATTCAGCCTCCATTTTGATGTTCAGGGTGACTTCCACATTTACAAGAGGACCTAAAATGGCGGCTAAATCCAAGATGGCGACTTACATTACTTTTCGTTAAGGTCAAGACCTTGCCGCGGAGTCTATTCACATGATATTTTAGACGACTTGGCGTAGGCCAATACACATTCAACTTGCTGCGATAGGAGGCATAATATTATTTAAATTCCAACAGACCCTCCTTTTGGCCTATGCCAAGTGCTAATATCATTTCTAATACTTTTGCAAATAACTCCATGCATTGTCATCCATACATCCCGAATCATTGTCTGTAATATCTATAGCCATTAGGTCGTTCATCAGAACCTCTTGTAACACAAACTCTTTAGATGCTGTATCTGGGGCATATATTCTATGCCCTATTGTGCTCACTGCTTGGGCACAACATCCCCCTAGCATTCCACATATACTCGGAAGACATTGAAAACAGCAACAAAGGAATAGCAGGATCCCCAATATAACCAGAATGACAGAAAGCACCTTCCAGCCCCAAGATCGTAAAGAATCCCAAAACCAGGTGCTAAGATTCCAATCTCCTACAGGGATATGTACTTCAGAACTAAGGAGATGTAAGTTCTGTATTGCTTTAAAAATTGTTGGTGAAGAATCTGGTACAAAAACACAGCAAGCGGACCCCACCAATTTGCATGCTCCACCTCGTTCTGCCAGAATGACGTCTAATGCCATCCGATTTTGAAGTGCTACCAATCTTATTGCTTTTTGTTTTAGTGTCATATTGTAGAGTATATCCGTGGTCCGGTTGATCGTTCTCTCCAGTACCCTTGCTAATCCCCTAATGTTCTCAGAGTTTGTTATCTGTCCCCAAAAGGGCACAACTGATTTTGCTATATCTCCCAATACTTGCCCAGGGGTATCTCCGTTCTTGTCCCGCCGTGGGCGAGCCTTAGAAACCTCCAATGTACTAGCTACAAATACCCCGGGTAACAGGATTCCTAAATAACAGGTTCCCTGCCAATCCTTGGGCAACCAGGGAAATGCTAAACTACCACAAACAAAATAAACAGGCCCCCCTACATACAGAGGCCTGTTTTCTCCAGTCAAATTTACAATGTTCACACAACCATCAAAATCTCCCATTGGCCGAGTGCCATTTCTTTGTACACAAAAGGGGACTGAATCAGGGCTATGATTTATAGAGTAGGAAGGGGGCACGGCGTCCTTATTGCCTATCGGAGCCATTTTAAAGGAAATTAGAGTTTGAAAGGGAAGAGATAGTTTATCAGACGGCCTAATAGAAGCGACATTAGGTTTACTTCTATTCGCGAAAAGCGAGCATCCCAGGGGAGTCAATTCACGTTTCTAAAAATCATTCAAATTAGTTCCATCAAAGTTCCCCGAGATGCTATCATTCCAACGGCCAAAGAATAGTGCTCTAAGAGAGGCATAGCAAGCAATCGTTAAAGGTAAAGGGTGAATATACCATCCTAGCCCCTTGTTCCCATGTTGCGGTAAATGAGTGCACATCCAACAATTACTCTTATTAAAAATGGCATGCGTTGCATTCATTACTATCATTAAGGTGTTATTATGATACTTTTGTCTATGTTGGGAGTCTCTAGGGGACAGAGTGTGAAGGTGTACAAAGGGAGTCAAAGCAGTTGGTACAATTTCGATTGGTAGTAGAGGTTTTAGAGGGTACATTTCTTCAAAGTACCAAAGTCCTACAGCGGTGATTGTAAAAATACCAATTATCATTATCAAAAAACTGCAATATGTTTTCGGGGCCCAGGCGCATTGTTCATTGTCCAAGTTGGTCACCCCCCTATTCACAAGTCCAGTGCGGGGAGCAGCAGTGGAGGTGGCAGGCATTGTACTTCCTCAATTGACGACCCCAATGTTCGTTGCTGGCAACACTACGGTCGCGCGATTTCTTAGTCCTTCCCAACCCTAGCCAGCAGAATCCCTTTTTCCCTTTTGTTCAACAGAAACTTTCTAATACAAAAGAAAAACTTTCAACCACTTCTCTTTTCCGAATGCACGGAAAGACCCGTGCCGTAGTTCTATTTCCTCCGTCAAAGGTTGTACCTGGTGGTACCCAAGACTGTTTGATCCGAAAATAAGGTGTCGTCAATTCCTGAGGGAAGCGACGTATCAGAGGCGACGGAAGTCGCAGAACTTGAAACAGTGTTTTCCGGAAGTGATTTTTTCAGAGAGTGCGGAGACGAAATGGACTGTTCCCCAAGCTCCACGGGCTCAGAGAAATTCTCTGACGCACTCACAGCGCTGTTTGCTACTCCAAGATCAGAGACTGTAGCATCAGCGAGGGGTTCTGCTTCTTCTGTAACGTGTGGCGTTGGGTGAGGAAGTTTCTTGACATGCGTCGAGTGGATCCAGTGTTTTTTCCCAGCCACCCGCACTGCTGTCCGGGTGACCAATAGCACCTGGTAGGGTCCCTTCCAGCGAGGAGCGAGTCAGGAAGACCTTTCGTAGGCCTTCACTAGGACCCAACTTCCAGGCTGAATATCGTGTCCTGGGCCCGTAAAACGTACAGGTAAAGCTGAATAGACCTGGTGATAAATACAGGTTTTTAGTTAACTGGTTAGAGTAGTCTACAAGCAATACATTTTTCCAGGCTTTGGAAGACCCCAAATGTTAGCAGGCCTCCCCATTACTACCTCAAATGGAGAAAGCCCAGTCTTAGTTTGAGGTGTGGTACGCATAGCTAATAATACAATAGGTAAGGCATCTGGCCATTTCAGCTTGGTATCGGCACATGTTTTTGCAAGCTTATTCTTTAAGATACCATTATGTCTTTCCACCAACCCAGCACTTTGAGGATGTCTGGCTGGTGAAATCGTTTCTCAATATGTAACGCTGTGCATATCTGCAAAATTACTGCTGCAACAAAATGAGGACCGTTGTCCGACCAAATTACCCTTGGGAGCCCAAATTGAGGAAAGAATTCTTTTACCATAGTCTTTGCAGTGGTCATGGCAGTAGCATCTTTAACGGGGAAAGCCTCGACCCATTTACTAAAAGCACAAATAATTACAAGAACATATTTTAGATTGTTACACCGTTCCATCTCAATGAAATCAAAGTGAATGACCTCGAAGGGAACAGAAGGGGGCCCAAAGCTTCCCGTTGGAGTTACTGTCCCCTTTGCCACATTGTGCTGCAAGCAGATTATACAGTTTGGGACATGACGTCTTGCAGTCTCCGGAATCTTGTTATTCACCCAGACTTGTTCTAACATTTTTCGTGATCTGCTGAGCACACACATGTGTAGGACCGTGTGCCATCGTAACCATTGCCAGTACATATGAATCAGGGAGCAACCATTTTCCTTCAGATGTATCCACCCAACACCCATCATCATCTAGTTTCCCCATTCCTTCGGCCCACCTTTTAGATTCTTCTGTTGTGGCATCAGTTTGAATACCTCGCACAGACCCAATACCTTCATCCATTACATAAGCATCTTTAATTTCCCTCAGAGCATACATGTCCGTGCTAAGGTCTATGGGCGTTTGCCTGGCTATCAGGTCCGCAAAAGCGTTCCCTTTTCCCACATCATCTATGACCTTACGATGTGCTGCACATTTCATGATCGCTAACTGCCTAGGGAGCGAGAGTGCCGAGAGCAATTGCACTATCAAGGGGCCATGCTGAATCTTGGTCCCATGTGAAGTTAGGAACCCTCTTTCTGACCAGAGCCTCCCAAAGTTGTGAGCCACCCCAAAGGCGTACTGGCTATCAGTATATATATTTACTATACGCCCTTCGGAGAGTTCACAAGCTCGGGTCAATGCTATAATCTCTGCGGCCTGCGCGGAGTTATACGAAATTCTCTTAGTTTCAACAACTTTACTCAACGTAGTAACTGCGTAAGCAGCTGTAGATGTACCATCTGGAAGTTTGAAGCAGGAGCCATCACAAAACAGCTCCCCTTCTGCATTGTCCAAAGGAGTATCTATAAGATCTATCCTGCCCTTCGTTTCTTGTTCAGTGGTATACAGGCAGTCATGTAATTCTTCGTCACCGCAAACAGCGTTTTGCGGGAAAGGTAAGAGTTCAGCCGGATTAAGAACACAACACCTCTTAATTTGAATGTGAGGGGCAAACAGAATTAATTCATACCTTGTTAGCCGTGCAGAGGTGAGGTGTTGCGTTTGGGTTTTGTTCAATAGGATATCTACAGAGTGAGGTACCATCAAAATCAAATCATGGCCTAGGACCATTCCCTCACTCTGTTTTACAGACGCGGCAGCAGCAGCGACAGCTCGCAAACATCTTGGCAAAGCGCATGCGACAGGATCAAGGGCGGAGGAGTAGTAGCCGCATGGCCTATTCTTCCCTCCGTGTTCCTGTGTTAACACAGCCAAAGCACATCCATCACATTAATGTACAAACAACACAAAGGCCTTGTCATAATTTGGAGTACCCAGAACCGGTGCAGAGCATAACGCGGTTTTGAGAAGCTCAAATGATCGTTGATGTTCCGATTTCCATGGCAGTGGCAGAGAAATGCCCTTCTTCGTCAAAGCCAACATCGGTTTTATCACTAGCGAAAAGTTCGGGATCCACAACCTACAGTAAGAAGCCATACCTATTAAGGCTCTGACTTCCTTCTGTGTATTTGGAACAGACATGCCAGAAATGTGTTTTATTCTTTCAGGTGTCAATCTTCTCCCCTCCTTTGACAGGAGGTAGCCTAAATAGGCGACCTCCTGACAACAATATTGACATTTTTTGAGCAAAGCTTTATGACCATTTTTAGCTAGATGAACAAGCAACAGTACAGTGCCTTCTTTACAAGCACTTTCAGAGTCTGCAGCTAAAAGCAAATCATCGACATATTGAAGCTGTGTACAAGTAGGTGGCAATTCAAAGGTGTCGAGCTGCTCTTTCAAAGCTCTACTATAAATGCTTGGACTTTCAGTATACCCTTGAGGTGCCCTAGTAAATGTAAATGAAGGTCCCCCCAAGGTGAACGCAAACAAATATCTACTTTCCTTATGTATCGGAATGCTAAAGAAAGCATTTTTTAAATCCACAACGCTGAAGTGCGTAGCCGTAGCAGGGATCATTGTCAATATCGTTGTTACATCAGGCACAATTGGAAATTGTGGGGCGACAACTCTGTTAATAGCACGAAGATCAATTATGAACCGGTATGGGATTGCATTGTCGCCTTTCTTATATACAGGCAAGATCGGACTGTTACACAAACTACCTGTAATCTCCTCGATCACCCCACGATGCACAAAATCGGAGACAATGCATTTCAAAGCACGCTCGCCCTCAACTGATATTTTATACTGCGGAATGCGTGGTATTTTAACTCCATGTTTCAAAACTATTTTAACGGGCTCAATCTGTAATACCCCGACATCATTGTCGTCAACCGCCCATAAACATTCCGGGACAATGCTAAACTCAGGAGGTAAAGGTCGAATCAGAAACTGAGAATTAGGAAGTTGCTGTGGTGAAACCGTCAGCCGTACGCCATCAGAGGAACAATGAATTACTGCATTCAATTTCTTTAACAAATTCAACCCCAGCAAATTCTCTCCACATTTCGAAGTCAAAAGGAAAGGGCAATGGTCCGTAAAGGGACCCAAAGAAACAGACACCGGTGAAGAAACCGGACAGACAATTGGTATACCAGAAAACCCTACGGAAACATTTGTTTGCCCTGACAGTGTAATGTTTGGAACCCGAGAATGATCAATGGAGCACTTCTGTGCTCCAGTGTCTATCAAAAACTGGTGTTTCCTATTCCCTACTAATAATTCAATGTAGGGGCCTCTCTGATTAACGGGAATAGGTGAAGGTTCGAAACCCTGCTTCGGGCAGTCCTAATGAAATAGAGTATCGTCGGAAGGAAGCTCTTCAGAAAGATAGGCAGCAGAAGGGTGATCAAATATGTTCCTCGAGTCCACACTTAAGGTCTGATTTTCCCGTGAAAAAGGTGGCTGAGGATCTTGCAAAAACTGACCTCTATCAGGGCCCCCTGCTCCAGGGCAGCCCCTAGGTCGTCTACCCATACTCCCAAACGCACTGTTTGACCTTTGTCGAAGGACGGGGCACTGTGCTCGCCAATGACCTTCCTGGTGGCAATACGCACATTGATTAATATTCACAGAACCCAAAGGAGCATTTCCTTTTGGGAGATACTGACCTCTGGTCTGTGTCGTGCCTCCTCTGGGGTTTCTAACAATTTGTTGTAATAATACTTTGGTTTTCAAATCTCCTTTCCTCTTTTCTATTTTCTCCTTTTCATTATTAACACGGTTCTCATAATACTGAGTCATGTGCAAAACTTCAGATTGAGATTTTGCCTGCCAAGCGCTCTCAGAGGACATAATCTGTGACTGGATGTCGGGCAACAATCCACGTACAAATTTGTCCACAAACAACCTTTTCCCAGACTCTGTACCCAAGTCCTGCCCACTGAAGTCAGAAAATACCGGCTCGAATCTGTTAAAGAATTCAGTGGCACCTTCAGTTTTCCCTTGAACACAGGCCGTAAGCTTGTCCCAAATAATTCTTTTCTCTGGAATTATAGTTTTTAATTTTGCGACAATTCTATCAGGCAAAGTAAGTATTACCTGAGGTGGTTTCTCACCTGCTGGTCTTTCCCCAACAACCCTAATCATGTTAGCCCACGTATCTCCCAACCCCGGCACATCGTCTATTGTCCGAACCTGCTTCCATACATCTACGGTTAGGAGTACAGGGAATAGCAAGTCAATATCACTTAAGGTGAACACAGAGGACTGCAAGACGGACTCTATCTCTTTGTAAAACCCTGTTGGGTTTTTCCTGATATCGGGAACTGATTGTCTAATAGTGTTCACTTCCTGTCGTGAAAACGGGACGTGAACGAATTGTGATACATAATGCGCAGGGATATCCACAGCGGGTGCACCAGTCCCAGCGTTAGCGGGAATCTCAACCTTTGGGACGAAGGTCGGAGGAACCTCTCTCATAGGCAACTGAGATGTAGGTACCTCCGGCCGCTTACTAAGCAACAGAGCCAGGTCGAGCGCTAAGGCAGCCGAAGAAGTGTCAGGCGAAAAAGCCCTTTTACAAATCCCCAACAACTCTATGGGGCAACTAACCTTCTTTCTTACACATTCTTCTTGCAGGTACTGTACCATTACCTGAATTACCTTTCTTTGCATTTCTACTGTATACTGGCTATACAGCATCTTTGGTACAAATTCGTACTTCCTCAGGTGCCGATCTACGACACGGAAGGAACCGTTTCTGTACATACATACTATCGTCTTCATCATCCTCATCTCGTGACTTTTCAAAGTCTTTCCTATACTCAAACAATCTTTCAACATGACCATATACTTTCTGCTCTGTGTCCCTCGAAAGTGCCAAAGCATCCAGATCTCTTACCCCTTGTGGAAGATCTGAATTTTGTAATCTACGCCACATCATACATAAATGAGTCCCCAAACCTTCGATAAAAACATTTTTCTCGGGAAAACTGTTCAAATTACATAATGTGGAAAAAACATCAACTTGATCACCTTTCTCCATACAGTGCTTAGCCCATGCAAACAATTCCTGTTTCTTATCTGCAGAAACAGTATTACGAGTGACAATCTTTGACCCTGCACTTTGATCAGCTTCAGTCAATACGGGACCACTCGGGAGCAGAGGTGCAGGTAAATTTAATAAGAGTGCAACTATCGGCGCAGGAGGAAGGGGCGGTGCGATAGGTGGAGGAAAAACAACTAGAGGAATAGGAACAATAGGTTGTGCAGGGGGAACAGGAATAACAGCAGGAACAACAGCAGGAATGGGCAGAGCGCTCAAAAAGGGATCATACGGAGGTGGCGCAGAGGCACCAGGCCTGCGTTCATTTAACCATTTTTCAATAAATTCTTCAGAAACATGAAAATCTTTAGAGGGGTAAATTTTCTGGATTCCAAGTGAAAAAGCCCTATCCATATTTTTAACTGATTCTGAATGTTTTTCTTTATCATATAGCAACACTTTTTCGGCATTTGTTTTATGACGGCATGCATGTTTATCCCTACTTTTAAGCTGCTGTAATGCTTCTTTTTTCCAATTGTGTAAAATATCAAAGGCTGCAGGTCTAGCCTTCTTTTTTAGCAAGACCGATTCTAGGTATTCAATACGGGGGATCTCAAAACTGTCATTGATTGGCCACTGAAATTCACAGGCATGTCTGGTCTGTCTGTGCCAAATATCATTAAATACTATACTACCAATGCCATACTTACAGTACATAGTACATGCCGGCGACCCCTCCTGTGGTGCCGGACGGCTAAATTCCAAAGATTGTCGATCGCTGCGGTACAGAGCCCTAAAGCAGCTAGACAATTTCCCAGGCATTTCACAAAAAATTGGTGTTACCTGGTCAATAATTGTGTCTGCAGATACAATACGCCAAATTCAAATTGTCAGGGTTAAATTAAGAGCCAGGTCACGACTGCACCTGACCAAACCTAAGGAGGACCATACGGTTTATCAAAGAATTTACCTAACGAATTTTACCTTGTGTTTGGTGGTTTCGACAAATCAGCCCGCCTCAAAAAATGGACCCTCGTCAAGATGCCGTGTCAGACCATACGACTATCGTCCAAGGATCAGATCGTGCAGCGCTGCCGAGGTATCGCGTCGCGTTCGGTCGGGCCCGCAGTATCACACCGTCTGATCCCGGTTCGATAGTCTGCGTCAACCTTCAATGATCCGGCATCAATCTTGAGGGTCCCTATTCGGGCGCCAACTGTGAAAACATAAAAATTGCTATGAGGCTGGGAAGCCCAAAGGAAACACACCAACACAGGTTACAAAGAACATACAAGTGCTTTATTTAAAAACTACAACAGTTAACAAAGTCAATTGACAAACGGATAGCTATTCGGCTCTCAGAGTAACGTAACGAACTTCAACGAAGGTTCGATGCATTAGTAGAGAGACCGTACATTGGAATATTTGGGTCTTTTATATGTTTTGTCCAACCTTTGGCCAACCCTCTCGCCGGTTAACCATTCTTGGGATCAGGCCTAGAGTTCCTTGCCAGGTCAATCCTATAATTTATGCGTTTTGATCAGTTTCGCTGATACAGTTGTTCATTTACACATAGGTCAGCAATAGGACAAGGTCTCAGTTCGCGACCCCGACAAGTGGCCTGCAGGTATATTAATTATTCGTGTGTGCGGAGGTCACAACGGCCAGAATCTCGCTCAGAATATCATTCAGCCGCCATTTTGATGTTCAGGGTGACTTCCACATTTACAAGAGGACCTAAAATGGCAGCTAAATCCAAGATGACGACTTACATTACTTTTTGTTAAGGTCAAGACCTTGCCGCGGAGTCTATTCACATGATATTTTAGACGACTTGGCGTAGGCCAATACACATTCAATTTGCTGCGATAGGAGGCATAATATTATTTAAATTCCAACATTCCTCTTGGAAGGAAATGGGAGGGGCAGTGCCTCTGCTAGCAAGCTGAGCTTGGGGGAAGTGGACAAACCAGAAACTCCACCATGTGCTTGGGGGAAACCACACCCCTTTGGGCCAGAGCATAATTTAAAAAAAAGATGGATAATTCCTAGTACGGACTTGTCCGAATTATATAAGTAATATCATTATTCTTGTTATTTTTCTGTGCACGTTTTAAGAGGTGTTAGGACCCTGTGGTGTATTCTCGGGGGTTGCTAGCAGAAAATAGGGTCTTACTCCAAATGTCTGCATGTTAAAAATCTGACACTTCATCAATTAATGTCCATACTGTGTAATTTTTGGTAAATGTCCGATATTGGTAAACCGACCAAAAAGCGCAAAATGTGGTCATTTCTGAATCCCAGCTCGCAGGAACATGGGGCTTGAACAGAGACCTGTCTTAATTCATCTGTAATATGTACATGTAATGTCAACCACTTGTGTATCTGGGAAATATGTATTTGAATCAAATGTAGATTTGTGGGCAAATTGACCAGGGGAGGATCATTTGACCCATAAACAGACCTCATCATGATGACAATCCATTTCCTTCCCCCAATCATGGGAGAGGGGAGAATTGGGCCAATGACAAGTAGAGAGGGGCAGGCTCAGTTATGCCACGCACACACCCACTTTCTAAACACATAAAAAAAGGAACATTGAAACCCAGGTAGAGACATTCACTTTCCACTTTCTTGCGGGACGCTTTGCCGGGAGACTTCAGACTTCACATCCAGAGATCCAGACTTCAAATCCATCAATCTCCAGAGATCCAGACTTCAAATCCATCAATCTCCAGAGACCAGAAATTAACTCCAGAATTTGTAGCAGAGAGGCCTGAATCCACAAGCTGAATCCTCTTCAACAGGCCTCAAAACCAACCAAACTATTCAACAGCCGGGCGAGCTGTTTGAATTCTTTGCCAAGAAGTTTGCCAGAACCTGTAGCAGTATCGAGAAAGCAGTGCTGTATCCGGAACCGCCAGCAGAACCGATAACAGAACCAGAGACCCAGAGACCAGATCGCTGTGAAGAACTGCTAGCAGAAGTCCAGCCAATCGTGACCCGATCGGTGACAAAGCCGCATTGCTGTCTAAATTATAGTGTAAGTACCCAGTCAGGACTGTGCCAAAACCAATCTCCTAGTTTAAAATAATCTAATCCAAACTATTTTAGCCTATTAGAACTGCCTCCTAGAATCGTGTCATTCTGTCATCTTTAAAACTGAAAACTGTCATCTGTCATTCTGAGCTTTAAAATTTCAAATCCGAAAAACTACCTTGACTAAATCGGCTGTATCTCTGGAACCGTTTGTGCTAGGAGCGAGTTTTAACTGTCATCTTAAAGCTAGGATTCTACGCTTTCCAAGAACTGACTTATAGGGCCTCCATAATTACGCTCGACGCACACGATTAAATTTGCTGCGATTTGACATTTTGCACAATTTCAGCCACGTGTAAAAATCAGCAGCTCCTTGCTTTCCTTTGCTAAAATTCGTTTTAACCTGCTAGTTACTCATAGAGCATTGCTAAAGTGAGCCTGAACTAATAGAAACTAGATATCACCCACCCTGAACCCCCTATAAGGAATTAAAAGCCTTTTTAGCATATTTTTCACTTAATT
This sequence comes from Ambystoma mexicanum, assembly GCF_040938575.1. Classification (NCBI taxonomy): domain Eukaryota; kingdom Metazoa; phylum Chordata; class Amphibia; order Caudata; family Ambystomatidae; genus Ambystoma; species Ambystoma mexicanum. The sequence continues at coordinate 1,386,732,179 of NC_090931.1, forward strand.
GCAACCACATCAAAGTATCTTGCCTGTGTTAAAACTCATACCTGTTTTCCTCTAAGCTTGCTAGGGGGGAACTGAATTATATTTGATTGCATTCCTGAGAACTGTGTGTCTTCTTTCCAT